>NC_137357.1:4442070-5043225 GCF_965287045.1 Carcharhinus amblyrhynchos
GTTTTCTCTCTCTCTCTCTCCCCCCCCGGGTTTCCTCTCTCTCTCTCTCTCTCTCCCCCCCGGGTTTTCTCTCTCTCTCTCTCTCCCCCCCGGGTTTTCTCTCTCTCTCTCTCTCCCCCCGGGTTTTCTCTCTCTCTCTCTCTCTCTCCCCCCCCGGGTTTTCTCTCTCTCTCTCTCTCTCTCTCTCCCCCCCGGGTTTTCTCTCTCTCTCTCTCTCCCCCCGGGTTTTCTCTCTCTCTCTCTCTCCCCCCGGGTTTTCTCTCTCTCTCTCTCTCTCCCCCCGGGTTTTCTCTCTCTCTCTCTCCCCCCCCGGGTTTCCTCTCTCTCTCTCTCTCCCCCGGGTTTTCTCTCTCTCTCTCCCCCCGGGTTTTCTCTCTCTCTCTCTCTCTCCCCCCCGGGTTTTCTCTCTCTCTCTCTCTCTCTCTCCCCCCCGGGTTTTCTCTCTCTCTCTCTCTCTCCCCCCCGGGTTTTCTCTCTCTCTCTCTCTCTCTCTCCCCCCGGGTTTTCTCTCTCTCTCTCTCCCCCCCGGGTTTTCTCTCTCTCTCTCTCTCTCTCTCTCCCCCCCGGGTTTTCTCTCTCTCTCTCTCTCTCCCCCCCCGGGTTTTCTCTCTCTCTCTCTCTCTCCTCCCCCCGGGTTTTCTCTCTCTCTCTCTCCCCCCCGGGTTTTCTCTCTCTCTCTCTCCCCCCCCGGGTTTTCTCTCTCTCTCTCTCTCTCTCTCTCTCCCTCAGGTTTTCTCTCTCTCCTCCCCCCCGGGTTTTCTCTCTCTCTCTCTCTCTCTCTCTCTCTCCCCCCGGGTTTTCTCTCTCTCTCTCTCCCCCCCGGGTTTTCTCTCTCTCTCTCTCTCCCCCCCGGGTTTCTCTCTCTCTCTCTCCCCCCCCCCCCCCCCGGGTTTTCTCTCTCTCTCTCTCTCTCTCTCTCCCCCGGGTTTTCTCTCTCTCTCTCTCTCTCCCCCGGGTTTTCTCTCTCTCTCTCTCTCTCCCCCCGGGTTTTCTCTCTCTCTCTCTCTCTCCCCCCGGGTTTTCTCTCTCTCTCTCTCTCTCTCTCCCCCCGGGTTTTCTCTCTCTCTCTCTCTCTCCCCCCGGGTTTTCTCTCTCTCTCTCTCTCTCTCTCCCCCCGGGTTTTCTCTCTCTCTCTCTCTCCCCCCGGGTTTTCTCTCTCTCTCTCTCTCTCCCCCCGGGTTTTCTCTCTCTCTCCCCCCAGGTTTCTCTCTCTCTCCCCCCGGGTTTTCTCTCTCTCCCGGTCTCTCTCTCTCTCCCCCGGGTTTTCTCTCTCTCTCTCTCCCCCGGGTTTTCTCTCTCTCTCTCTCTCCCCCCGGGTTTTCTCTCTCTCTCTCTCTCTCTCCCCCCGGGTTTTCTCTCTCTCTCTCTCTCTCTCCCCCCGGGTTTTCTCTCTCTCTCTCTCTCCCCCCCGGGTTTTCTCTCTCTCTCTCTCTCTCCCCCGGGTTTTCTCTCTCTCTCTCTCTCTCCCCCCGGGTTTTCTCTCTCTCTCTCTCTCTCCCCCCGGGTTTTCTCTCTCTCTCTCTCTCTCCCCCCGGGTTTTCTCTCTCTCTCTCTCTCTCCCCCCGGGTTTTCTCTCTCTCTCTCTCCCCCCGGGTTTTCTCTCTCTCTCTCTCTCTCTCTCCCCCGGGTTTTCTCTCTCTCTCTCTCTCCCCCGGGTTTTCTCTCTCTCTCTCTCTCTCTCTCTCTCTCTCTCCCCCGGGTTTTCTCTCTCTCTCTCTCTCTCCCCCCGGGTTTTCTCTCTCTCTCTCTCTCTCCCCCCGGGTTTTCTCTCTCTCTCTCTCTCTCCCCCCGGGTTTTCTCTCTCTCTCTCTCTCCCCCCGGGTTTTCTCTCTCTCTCTCTCTCTCCCCCGGGTTTTCTCTCTCTCTCTCTCTCTCCCCCGGGTTTTCTCTCTCTCTCTCTCTCTCCCCCCGGGTTTTCTCTCTCTCTCTCTCTCTCTCTCCCCCGGGTTTTCTCTCTCTCTCTCTCTCTCCCCCCCGGGTTTTCTCTCTCTCTCTCTCTCTCCCCCCGGGTTTTCTCTCTCTCTCTCTCTCCCCCCGGGTTTTCTCTCTCTCTCTCTCCCCCCGGGTTTTCTCTCTCTCTCTCTCTCTCCCCCCGGGTTTTCTCTCTCTCTCTCTCTCCCCCCGGGTTTTCTCTCTCTCTCTCTCTCTCCCCCCGGGTTTTCTCTCTCTCTCTCTCTCTCCCCCCGGGTTTTCTCTCTCTCTCTCTCCCCCCGGGTTTTCTCTCTCTCTCCCCCCGGGTTTTCTCTCTCTCTCTCTCTCCCCCCGGGTTTTCTCTCTCTCTCTCTCTCTCCCCCCGGGTTTTCTCTCTCTCTCTCTCTCTCTCCCCCCGGGTTTTCTCTCTCTCTCTCCCCCCGGGTTTTCTCTCTCTCTCTCCCCCCGGGTTTTCTCTCTCTCTCCCCCCGGGTTTTCTCTCTCTCTCTCTCTCCCCCCGGGTTTTCTCTCTCTCTCTCTCCCCCCGGGTTTTCTCTCTCTCTCTCTCTCCCCCGGGTTTTCTCTCTCTCTCTCTCTCTCCCCCCGGGTTTTCTCTCTCTCTCTCTCTCTCTCCCCCCGGGTTTTCTCTCTCTCTCTCTCTCTCCCCCCGGGTTTTCTCTCTCTCTCTCTCTCTCTCCCCCCGGGTTTTCTCTCTCTCCCCCCGGGTTTTCTCTCTCTCTCTCTCTCCCCCCGGGTTTTCTCTCTCTCTCTCTCTCTCTCCCCCCGGGTTTTCTCTCTCTCTCTCTCTCTCTCCCCCCCGGGTTTTCTCTCTCTCTCTCTCTCTCCCCCCGGGTTTTCTCTCTCTCTCCCCCGGGTTTCTCTCTCTCCCCCCGGGTTTTCTCTCTCTCTTCTCTCTCTCCCCCCGGGTTTTCTCTCTCTCTCTCCCCCCGGGTTTCTCTCTCTCTCTCCCCCCCCGGGTTTTCTCTCTCTCTCTCTCTCTCCCCCCGGGTTTTCTCTCTCTCTCTCTCTCTCCCCCCGGGTTTTCTCTCTCTCTCTCTCTCTCCCCCCGGGTTTTCTCTCTCTCTCTCTCCCCGGTTTCTCTCTCTCCCCCGGGTTTTCTCTCTCTCTCTCTCTCTCCCCCCGGGTTTTCTCTCTCTCTCTCCCCCGGGTTTTCTCTCTCTCTCTCCCCCCGGGTTTTCTCTCTCTCTCTCTCTCTCCTCCCCCCGGGTTTTCTCTCTCTCTCTCTCTCCCCCCCGGGTTTTCTCTCTCTCTCTCTCTCTCTCCCCCCGGGTTTTCTCTCTCTCTCTCTCTCTCTCTCCCCCCGGGTTTTCTCTCTCTCTCTCTCTCTCTCCCCCCGGGTTTTCTCTCTCTCTCTCTCTCTCTCCCCCGGGTTTTCTCTCTCTCTCTCTCTCTCCCCCCGGGTTTTCTCTCTCTCTCTCTCTCTCCCCCCGGGTTTTCTCTCTCTCTCTCTCTCCCCCCGGGTTTTCTCTCTCTCTCTCTCTCTCTCCCCCCGGGTTTTCTCTCTCTCTCTCTCTCTCTCCCCCCGGGTTTTCTCTCTCTCTCTCTCTCTCTCTCCCCCCGGGTTTTCTCTCTCTCTCTCTCTCTCTCCCCCCGGGTTTTCTCTCTCTCTCTCTCTCTCTCCCCCCGGGTTTTCTCTCTCTCTCTCTCTCTCCCCCGGGTTTTCTCTCTCTCTCTCTCTCCCCCCGGGTTTTCTCTCTCTCTCTCTCTCTCCCCCCGGGTTTTCTCTCTCTCTCTCTCTCTCTCCCCCCGGGTTTTCTCTCTCTCTCTCTCTCTCTCCCCCCCGGGTTTTCTCTCTCTCTCTCTCTCTCCCCCCCGGGTTTTCTCTCTCTCTCTCTCTCTCCCCCGGGTTTTCTCTCTCTCTCTCTCTCTCCCCCGGGTTTTCTCTCTCTCTCTCTCTCTCTCCCCCCGGGTTTTCTCTCTCTCTCTCTCTCTCCCCCGGGTTTTCTCTCTCTCTCTCTCACTCCCCCCGGGTTTTCTCTCTCTCTCTCTCCCCGGGTTTTCTCTCTCTCTCTCTCTCTCTCTCCCCCCGGGTTTTCTCTCTCTCTCTCTCTCCCCCCTGGGTTTTCTCTCTCTCTCTCTCTCCCCGGGTTTTCTCTCTCTCTCTCTCTCTCTCCCCCCGGGTTTTCTCTCTCTCTCTCTCTCTCCCCCCGGGTTTTCTCTCTCTCTCTCTCTCTCCCCCCCGGGTTTTCTCTCTCTCTCTCTCTCTCTCTCCCCCCCGGGTTTTCTCTCTCTCTCTCTCTCTCCCCCGGGTTTTCTCTCTCTCTCTCTCTCTCCCCCCGGGTTTCTCTCTC
This sequence comes from Carcharhinus amblyrhynchos, assembly GCF_965287045.1. Taxonomy (NCBI): domain Eukaryota; kingdom Metazoa; phylum Chordata; class Chondrichthyes; order Carcharhiniformes; family Carcharhinidae; genus Carcharhinus; species Carcharhinus amblyrhynchos. The sequence continues at coordinate 4,446,294 of NC_137357.1, forward strand.
TCTCTCTCTCCCCCGGGTTTTCTCTCTCTCTCTCTCTCTCCCCCCGGGTTTTCTCTCTCTCTCTCTCTCTCCCCCCGGGTTTTCCTCTCTCTCTCTCTCTCCCCCCGGGTTTCTCTCTCTCTCTCTCTCTCCCCCCGGGTTTTCTCTCTCTCTCTCTCTCTCCCCCCGGGTTTTCTCTCTCTCTCTCTCTCCCCCCCGGGTTTTCTCTCTCTCTCTCTCTCCCCCCGGGTTTTCTCTCTCTCTCTCTCTCCCCCCGGGTTTTCTCTCTCTCTCTCTCTCTCTCCCCCCGGGTTTTCTCTCTCTCTCTCTCTCTCTCCCCCCGGGTTTTCTCTCTCTCTCTCTCTCCCCCCCGGGTTTTCTCTCTCTCTCTCTCTCTCCCCCCGGGTTTTCTCTCTCTCTCTCTCTCTCCCCCCGGGTTTTCTCTCTCTCTCTCTCTCCCCCCGGGTTTTCTCTCTCTCTCTCTCCCCCCGGGTTTTCTCTCTCTCTCTCTCCCCCCGGGTTTTCTCTCTCTCTCTCTCTCTCTCCCCCCGGGTTTTCTCTCTCTCTCTCTCTCTCTCCCCCCGGGTTTTCTCTCTCTCTCTCCCCCCCTCGGGGTTTTTGTTAAATTTATTTATTATTAATTTTTTTTTACCTTTTTTTCCTCAGGGTTTTATTTTCTCGACACCTACTGGTTTCCACCGGAAGTTGCTGTCGCTGCGCGCGCAGCCCCCTCCTTCCAGCCAATCGGCTCTGAATTTGCTGATTCCAGCCAATCAGTGTATGGTAGGCGTTTCCCTTTCCCATTCCAGCCAATCACCGCCCGCCCCTCTCTGTCCCCACCATTGACTGAAGGCCCGCCTTCCAGCTGTTCCAACCATTCAGCAGCCCGTCCCGCCCACATCCGTTCCCGCCAGTCAGCGGCCTGGGTTTTCCAGTGCAGCCAGTCACGAGGTCCACAGTTCCAGCCAATAGGCGACTTCTCCCTTCCTCCCTGCAACCAATCAGAATGCCCCTTCCACCTTCCTCTAACCAATCAGCGTCCACCCACCCATCAATCCCACCAATCATGAAGTGTTCTGTCTCCCACCAGCCAATCAGTGCTGAACTGTCATCAGCCCTCCAATCAGAGCTCTGGACCCTGCTCTTTTCCGCAGCCATTCAGCGTCCACCCTGCATCTTCCAACCAATCATGTAACAGTCTTGGCCCTTCAGCCAATGATCTGCCACTGTTCTCAGCCCAACGAGTCAGGAGTCTTGGCTCCGCCCCTCCTGCCTTGCAGCCATTCGGTCACAATCAGCAGCAGCCATCCAATCAGAATGTGCCTTTCCCTGCTTACAGTAAATCGGGAAGCAGGTGTCTTCATTCTAACCAATCAGAAAGCGGGAACCCCAACATAGCCAATCAGACCTTGTGCCAGCCCCAGTGCATCCAGAGAGTGCATCATCCAGAGTGCACACCGGCCCCAGTGCATCCAGAGAGTGCATCAGCCAGAGTGCGCACCGGCCCCACTGCATCCAGAGTGTGCATCGGCCCCAGTGCAGCCAGAGTGCGCACCGGCCCCAGTGCATCCAGAGTGTGCATCGGCCCCAGTGCAGCCAGAGAGTGCATCGGCACCAGTGTAGCCAGAGTGAGTGGCTGCATATTGGGGCTGATGCATGTTGTGTTTGACTGCATTGGGGCTGAAATTGTCTGGTGGAGTCCGCACATCCTCCCTGTGTCTGTGTGGGTTTCCTCCGGGAGCTCCATTTTCCTCCCACACTCTGAAAGACGTGCTGGTTAGGTGCTAAATTCTCCCTCAGTGTAACCCGAACAGGCGGCTGAGTGTGGCGACTAGGGGATTTTCACAGTAACGTCATTGCAGTGTTAATGTAAGCCTACTTGTGACACTAATGAATAAACTTTAAGCTTAAAGTTAACCATTTCATCTCTGGTGAATCTATGCTGCGGCCCTTCCAACCTACCCCTCCCAAGATGAATGTAGTTCATCCACATCTGGCCAAAGTGCCTCCAGATGTGAGTACAGAAAGAGAACACACTCTCTCACACTCATGCAATCTCATGCACACAGACACACACACTCGCGTGCACACACTGGCGCACGACCGGGGGGTTTCACAGTAACTTCATTGCAATGTTAATGTCAGCCTACTTGTGACTAATAATAAAGGTGCAATATGACTTGCTGAGCTGAGTGAGATTAGAAACAGGGAATCCTGGAAATGCTGTGTAGGTTCGGCAGAAAGGGAGCTGCCATTGGTCTTTGGCAGAGAGAGACTTTATCAGGATGTGTAGGTTAGGTGGATTGGCCATGCTAAATTGCCCCTTGGTGTCCAAAGATGTGCAGGTTAAGTGGATTGGCCATGCAAAGTTGTCCCTTCGTGTCCAAAGATATACAGCTCAGGTCCTTGGTGGTGTGAGACTGCAGTGCTCACCACTGTGCCACACTGAGCCTCAACTTAAAAAAACAAAAAGTTAAAAAAGGAACACAATATCCTCACAAAAACATTATTCCTGGACTGGCAATAATTCCCTGGGACCATCAGGGCAATTTCTGGGCCAAATGAATGCTTGACACTTCTGAGTGCATTAACTGGATCACAGGCGCTATGATGTGGATGGCCGGCGTTGGACTGGGGTAAACACAGTAAAAAGTCTGACAACACCAGGTTTTAGTCCAACCGATTTATTTGATAGTAAACTCACAAGCTTTCGAGGGGATTCCCTCTTCGTCAGGTGAATCCCTATAGGCGCTATATCAAGGTAAGTGTTGTTGGAGGTTGGTTCCACTCTGTTGCAATCCCAGAGCTGGCCGGCAGGGCGGCGTGTCTGCGCGCTGGTGGCCGGAACCAAAGTGGCGGGGCGTGGCCGGCTGCCTTTTAGTTCCGGCCAGGCGCGAGGGGACGCATTTAGTGAACGGACCGGCATCCGGCGGTGACGTGTTGGGGCCCGGAAGCGGCGGCCGGTGGATTGAGATCGGGTTTGGGGAGGCGGTGAGTCGGGGAAACACAACCCCCCACTGTCCCAGCAGGGGACCCTCACTGCCCTGGAGCCTGGCACATCCCCAGGAGGCAGCCTGCAGCTGTCCCCCTCTGTCCCTCAGAGCTTCCCTCCTCCAGCCTCACTCCCCTGTCCCTCAGCCCCCTCTTCCCCCTCCAATTTCACTTCCCCTGTCCCTCAGCCCCCTCTTCCCCCTCCTCCCCCTCCTCCAGCCTCACTTCCCCTGTCCCTCAGCCCCCTCTTCCCCCTCCAGCCTCACTTCCCCTGTCCCTCAGCCCCCTCTTCCCCCTCCAGCCTCACTTCCCCTGTCCCTCAGCCCCCTCTTCCCCCTCCAGCCTCATTTCCCCTGTCCCTCAGCCCCCTCTTCCCCCTCCAATTTCACTTCCCCTGTCCCTCAGCCCCCTCTTCCCCCTCCTCCCCCTCCTCCAACCTCACTCCCCTGTCCCTCAGCCTCCTCTCCCTCTTCCAGCCTCACTCCCTCTCTTCCAACCTCACTCCCCTGTCCCTCAGAGCCTCCCCCGTCCAGCCTCACTCCCGTGTCCCTCAGCCTCCTCCCCCTCCTGTAGCCTCACTCCCCTATACCTCAGAGCATCTCCTCTCCAGCCTTACTGCCCTGACTTCCAGACGACGACTCCTCCTCTCCTCTGTCCCTCCCTCACTGCCCCTTCCCTCTGACCTTGATTGCACCCCCCCCACCCCAATCAATCTCTTGAGTCTTGATTTTCCTCCCTCATCTCACTATTCCCTTTGGGAGTGTTTTTGCTACTGTGGGGTGCTGAGCAATACCCCACAGCCAATTGCTCCCCTCCTGTGGGCCAGCTGTTTTCCTCTTCCCCTTCCCCCTCCCTCAGCCCCACTCCCCTCCCTTCACTCGGCTCTGCATTCCCCACTCCTCAGGGACCCCCTCTTTTCCCTCTTGTTCCTTGCCTGCCCTGCCCCCCCCCCCCCCAACACCTTTTTCTTTGGGCCTCGTTATTCCCCCCCATCTCTCCCTCAGCCCTGCTCCCCCAACCCACCCTGCCGATTATCCTTTTGGGATTGTGGGCACTGCTGGAATGGAAGATCCTGCAGAGGTGGGAAATTCCCCCTCCCCTCCCCGCCCAGCAGAGTGCATCCGAGTCAAGGCCTGACAGAATTTGCAGTGAGGCTTCTTCCCCCTCCCTTCAATGGGGATCGAGGCCAAAAGGCCAGTTTGCTTGTCAAAGTGAAGTGGTGGCCTGGAGACACTCCCAGTGTCACTGCTGAAGATTTCTGCAACACTTATCTCTCTCTCTGTTTTTGTATTCCAAAATAGAGGATGTTTGGTCCTGGGATCTTGCTACGCGTAGCATGACAGCTGCATCTCTTTCCTCCCTCGAGGTTCATTCAATGGGCAGTGGTGGGGGGGGGAAACGGAGGTGGCTTTGGGATATCTTTTGCCGGGTTGTGGGGTGTGATTTAACAGCCTCGTCACTGGAGTGAACCAGGAAAGTGTTGCTGGGGTTGCAAAAGGCGCTATGTTGAATCAGAGAGGTTTACAGCATGGAAACAGGCCCTTTGGCCCAACTTGTCCATGCTGCCCTTTTTCTAAACCACTAAATTAGTCCCAATGGCCCACATTTTGCCCATATCCCACTGTATTCATCTTACCCATGTAACTGTCTACATGTTTTTTAAAATACAGAATTGTACCCACCTCTACTACAGCCTCTGGCAGCTTGTTCCAGACACTCACCACCCTCTGTGAAAAAATTGCCTCCCTGGACCCTTTTTTATCTCTCCCATCTCACTTTAAACCTATGCCCTCTAGTTTTAGACTCCCCTACCTTTGGGAAATGATATTGACTATCTCGCTGATCTGTGCCCCTCATTATTTTATGGACCTTGTCTATAATCCCTCAGCTTTCTACACTGCAGAGAAAAAGTCCCAGCCCCTCCTTATGACTCAAACCATCAAGTCGCAGTAACATCCTGGTAAATCTTGCCTGTGCTCTTTCTCATTTAATAATATCCTTTCTATAATAGGGTTTTCTTTGTACTCTTTGTTTCTGTTCGGGCTGTTCCCCCTCCTTTTGGGGAGCTGCCCCCTTTTTCTTTGTCCGAACGTAATTTGAGTTTGTTCACTTGGTTTGACCTGAAAGACCGACCAGAACTCTACACACGGTATTCCAAGTGTGTCTTACCAATGTCTTGTACAAGTTCAACAAGATGTTCCAATTCCTGTATTCAATGTTCTGACCAATGAAGATGTGGAGATGCTGGCATTGGACTGGGGTAAACACGGTAAGAAGTCCGACAACACCAGGTTCAAGTCCAACTGATTTATTTGATTTCAGGGTTTGCCCCTTCGTCAGGCGAATGGAGAGGTCTGGCCTCGGACAGAGCATATAACAGCACAGACGGTTTACCTGTACTCTGTGTGTGCTGTTATGTGCTCTGTCTGGGGCCAGAACACTCCATTTGCCTGACGAAGGGGCAAATCCTGAAAGCTTGTGAGTTTACTATCAAATAAATCAGCTGGACTTGAACCTGGTGTTGTCGGACTTCTTACTGTGTCTGACTAGTGAAACCAAGCATGCCGAATGCTGTCTGCACCACCATATAAATGCACACTGGCCTTTACAAGCAGTGTACTGGGCGTTTCTGTCTCTGTTTGCTCTGAGCTCAGAGCCTTGTACGGTTTGATTCAGCACCAGCTTGCTATCTGGTTCTGCCTAGCACTGCTCCTGACTCTGTGTTTGTCTCCCTGCAGAGGTCATCGCGGGGTGCAGTCATGAAGTTATACAGCCTGAGCGTGTTCTACAAGGGGGCCACGGGGGTAAACCTTCTGAAAGCTGCCTACGATGTCTCGTCTTTCAGTTTCTTCCAACGCTCCAGGTGAGGGTTTTCAGCTGGGGTCTCTATGGCAGGAGGGGTTTACGTAGACATGTGGAAGACAGCGAGCAGGAGGGGGCCCTTCTGAGCCTGCTCTGCCATTCATTACCATCATGGCTGATTGTCCAACTCAATCCTGCTTTCTCCCACATAACAAAGAAAATTACAGCACAGGAACAGGCCCTGCAAGCCTGCACTGACCATGCTGCCCGACCGAACTAAAACCCTCTACCCTTCCAGGGACCGTATCCCTCTATTCCTGAATTTGTCCAGATGCCCCCTGAAAATCACTATCGTATCCACTTCCACGCCCTCCCCCGGCAGCGAGTTCCAGGCACCCACCTCCCTCTGTATAAAAAAAAACAAAACTTGCTTCGTACGTCTCCTTTACATAAAAACATAAGAAATAGGAGCAGGAGTAGGCCATCTAGCCCTTCGAGCCTGCCCCGCCATTCAATAAGATCATGGCTGATCTGTCGTGGCTCAGTTCCACTTTCCGGCCCTCTCCCCATAACCCTTAATCCCCTCTCATCAAAAACCCAACAACCCGCGTCTTAAAAAATATTTAGCGAGGCAGCCTCCACCACTTCAACGGGCAGAGAATTCCAGAGATTCACCACCCTTTGAGTGAAGAAGTTCCTCCTCAACTCCGTTCTAAACCGACCCTCCCCTTTATCTTGAGGCTGTGCCCCCTAGTCCTACTTTAAACCTTCCCCCTCGCACCTTAAACCTGTGTCCCCTAGTAATTGACTCTTCCACCCTGGGATAAAGCTTCTGACTATCCATTCTGTCCGTGCCCCTCATAATCTTGTAGGCTTCTATCAGGTCGCCCCTCAACCTCTGTCATTCCAGTGAGAACAAACCAAGTTTCTCCAACCTCTCCTCATAACTAGTGCCCTCCATACCAGGCAATATCCTGGTAAATCTTTTCTGTACCCTCTCCAAAGCCTCCACATCTTTCTGCTTATGTGGCGACCAGAATTGAACACTGTATTCCAAGGGTGGACTAACTAAGGTTAGGGTGCAGCTCCCAATAACATTGAAGAAGCTTGACACCATCCAGCCCCGCTTGATTGGCCCCCCCATCCATAAACATTCACTCCCTCCACCACCGACGCTCAGTAGCAGCAGTGTGTACCATCATCGGAAAGGGTGCAGAGGAGGTTTACCAGGATGTTGCCTGGTATGGTGGGAAGGTCTTATGAGGAAAGGCTGAGGGACTTCAGGTTATTTTCTTTCGAGAGAAGAAGGTTATGAGGTGACCTGATTGAGGCATACAAGATTGAAGTGCCCGTTGAAGTGGTGGAGGCTGCCTCGCTAAATATTTTTAAGAAGCAGGTTGATGGGTTCTTGATAAGAGAGGGGATTAAGGGTTATGGGGAGAGGGCGGGAATGTGGAACTGAGCCACGACAGATCAGCCATGATCTTATTGAATGGCGGGGCAGGCTCGAAGGGCTAGATGGCCTACTCCTGCTCCTATTTCTTATGTTCTTAAGATGATCAGAGGATTGGATAGGGTGGACAGTGAGAGCCTTTTTCCTTGGATGGTGACGGCTAACATGAGGGGACATAGCTTTAAATTAAGGGGTGGTAATTGTAGGACGGATGTCAGAGGTAGGTTCTTTACTCAGAGGGTAGTCAGGGTGTGGAATGCCCTGCCTGCAGCAGTTCTGGACTCACCAACTTTAAGGGTGTTCAAATGGTCAGTGGATAGGCATATGGATAACATTGGAATAGTTTAGATTAGAGGGTCATTAGATTGGTCCCACTGGTCGGCACAACATCGAGGGCCGAAGGGCCTGTTCTGTGCTGGAATGTTCTATTGACAAGATGCACTGCAGCAACTCATCCTTCGACAGCACCTTGCAAACTCGTGACCGCTACCATGGGGCGGCATGGTGGCCCAGTGGTTAGCACTGATCCCTCACAGCGCCAAGGACCCAGGTTCAATTCCTGGCTCAGGTCACTGTGTCTGTGCAGAGTCTGCACATCCTCCCTGTGTCTGCGTGGGTTTCCTCCGGGTGCTTTGGTTTCCTCCCACAGTCCGAAAGACATGGTGGCTAGGTGCTAAATTCTCCCTCAGTGTGCCCAAACAGATGCTGGATTATGGCAACTAGGGGATTTTCACAGTAACTTCATTGCAGTGTTAATGTAAGTCTACTTGCGACACTAATAAATAAACTAACCTAGAAAGATAGGGACAGCAGACACATGGGGAGCACCAGCATCTGCAAGTTCCCCTCCAAGCCACTCCCTCCCCTAGCTGGGAAATATAGTGGCCGTTCCTTCACTGTCGCTGGGTCAAAATCCTGGAACTCCCTCCCTAACAGCACTGTGGGTGTACCTACACCACACGGACTGCAGCGGGTTCAAGATGCTGGCTCACCCACCACCTTCTCAAGGGGCAATTGGGCAGTAAATAGCTTGATAGAAAAGTCACAGAACAGTAAGAGTCGATTCAGCCCATCATTTCTGTGCTGGCCTCAAAAATAACTAACTGCCCATTCTAATGCCACATGTGTAGTGTTGCAGGTTCCAGCACTCCAGGGGCAGATCCAGGTTCCTTTATGAATGAGTCGTGTTCCAGTCCCAACCACCAATTTAGGCCATAAATTCCAGACATTCCCCACTGTCTGCGTGACAAGGATTCTCTCATTTAAAAGCTGGAATGTGAAACCACGAGAGAAACTGTTGGAAAAAATCTCAGCAGGTCTGACAGCATCTGCGAGGGGAGAAAAGAGCTGACGTTTCAAGTCCGGATGACCCTTTTTATCAAAGCTAAAAGGCACAGAAAGTGGGAGAAATTTATACTGTGGGGGAGGGAATGGAAGATGAGGCACTGAAACCAGGGGAAAGGCTGCTAATGGCACCTCAGAGAGAATTAGGGTGTGAATGGCAGAGGAGCTGAGGGTAAGCTGTGACAGATGAAGATTGTGTGGGTGGGAGAGAGACAAGATGGAGAAAAGTGGGGGAGTAAAGATAAGAAAAGAGGAGAGATCAGATGGTGGGGTGAGAAATAAAGACAAAATTACTGCACAAGCTGGAATCTGAAACCAAAAGTGAAAATGCTGGAAAATCTCAGCAGGCCTGGCAGCATCTGTAAAGAGAGAAAAGAGCTGACGTTTCAAAGCTTTGACAAAGGATCATCCAGACTCAAAACATCAGCTCTCTTCTCCCCTTACAGATGCTGCCAGACCTGCTGAGATTTTCCAGCATTTTCTCTCTTGGGTGAAGAAAGACAGTCAAGCGATAAAAAGCAGAGAAGAGTTAAGAATGAAATAGAATGAAAAGGATTGGAGGTGGGGTCGAGCGAATCATCTTAAATTGTTGAATTCGATGTTGAGCTGGAAGATGAGATGCTGTTGCTCCAGTTTGCGTTGAGCTTCGCTGGAACACTGTCGGAGGCCAAGGACAGACGTGGGCAGGGGTGCAGGATTGTGTGTTTAAAAAGGCAAGTGATGGGAAGGTCAGGGTCCCTGATTGCAAACAGACCGCAGGTGCTCAGCAACGCGGACACCCAGATTCCCCCATGCTGCCAAATCCCATCAGTGGCCTTAAACTGTGCTCCCTGGTCATTAGCAGACTTTACTGTCTACCTAATCTGTCCCTCCTCATTATGTATGCTTTAATCAGGCCCTTCCAAACCCCCAACCTTACAGCCTCCTCAGCTCCAAGTGAAACAACCTACTCCTTCTCCAATCCCTGCTTATTGCTGCAATGTTCCAGCCTTGGCAACATTCTTCTCCACATTCCCTCCACAGCAGTTATGCCCTTCCTGGAATGTGGTGACAGGACCTGTACAGGCACCTCCAGCTGTGGTGGCACAGTGGGTTAGCACTGCTGCCTCACAGCAGCAAGGACCCTGGGTTCAATCCCGGCTGGGTCACTGTCTGTGTGGAGTCTGCACATTCTCCCTGTGTCTGCGTGGGTTTCCTCCAGGTGCTTCTGTTTCCTCCCATAGATGTGCTGGTTAGGTGCTAAATTCTCCCTCAGTGTAACTCGAACAGGCTGGAGTGTGGCGACTAGGGGATTTTCACAGTGATTTCGGTGGAAGCCTTGTGACTAATAAATAATCTTTAACCAGCATTTTCTACAGTTACATCATTACATCCCTGCTTTTAGGATTTCTTTTATTGGGCAAATATATCTGCTTATTATCTACCTATCCTGCTTCCTTACATAGAAACCACGGAGCAGGAGGAGGCCATTCGGCCTTTCCAGCCTGATCTGCTATTCATTTTGATCATGGCTGATCATCAGATTCAATATCCTGATCCTCCCCCATATCCCTCGATCCCTTTAACCCCAAGAGTGAAATCGAATTTCTTCTTGAAATCTCTCAACATTTTGGCCTCAACTACTTTCTGTGGGAGTGAATTCCACACATTCCCCACCCTCTGGGTGAAGACATTTCTCCTCATCTCAGTCCCAAAAGGTTTACCCCTTATCCTCAAACTGGCCTGGTGGCACAGTGGTTAACGTTACTGCCTCACAGCCCCAGGGACACGGGTTCAATTCCCAGCTTGGGTCACTGTCTGTGTGGAGTCTGCACCTTCTCCCTGTGTCTGTGTGGGCTTCCTCCAGATGCTCCAGTTTCGTCTCACAGTCCAAAGTGGGTTAGGTTGACTGGCCATGTTAAGTTGACCCTTGTGCCAGCGAGTGGGGTAAATGGGTGGGGTTACAGGAAGAGGACGTGGGTGGGACTGTGGTCAGTGCAGTCTCAATGGGCCGAATGGCTCCTTCTGCACTGGAGGGATTCTTAGACCCCTGAGTTCTGGACTCCCCCCACCATCAGGAACATTCTTTCTGAATCTACCCTGTCTAACCCTGTTAGAATTTTATAAGTTTCTATGAGATTCCCCTCTCACTCTTCTAAACTCCAGTGAATATAATCCTAACCGACTTAGTCTCTCCTCATATGACAGACCTGCCATCCCAGGAATCAGCCTGGTAAACCTTCGCTGTACTCCCTCTGTAGCAAGGACATCTTTCCTCAGATAAGGACTCTGCGCACAGGTCCAGTACGATGACCCTCTCGTTCTGGACTCCCCCACCACCAGGAACATGCTTTCTGAACCCATCCTGTCTGATCCAAGCTTTTCATTCGTATCACAAATTAGCTTGTGTTAACGCCACAATGAAGTTACTGTGACAATCCCCTAGTCGCCACACTCCGCTGCCTGTTCGGTTTGCACTGAGGGAGAATGTAGCACCGAACCAGCATGTCTTTCAGGCTGTGGGAGGAAACGGGAGCACCCAGAGGAAACCCATGCAGGCTCCACACAGACAGTGACCCAAGCCGGGAATCCAACCCAGGTCCCTGATGCTGAGAAAGTGAATGCACAGCTGGGTGCCTCTGAGGAAGCTGGTGAAAGGTTCCTGGTGGCTCTCCTGTCTAATTGCCTGGCCATCGGCTTCGAGCTGGGCGTCACTGTGAGGTACCTTATCTCTCCGAACGACTTGCCGCTTTGTGCGTCAGGGGTGCAGAAGCCGTGCCAGAGTTGACGCCTTTTGCTTGTTACCTGCAGCGTCCAGGAGTTTATGACCTTCACAAGTCAGCTGATCGTGGACCGTTCACAGATCGGGAGCCGGGCTGCGGTGAAAGAACAAGGTGAGCCTGTCCGTCGTGGGGCCCCGTACTAAACCCCAAACAGTACTGGGAAATGCCCTGCAATCATTAGGACAGATGCCAGAATGCCCAATTTCCGAGGGAGCTGAGAGTTGTACTGTGCTGATTGGACCATAGGATGACTCCGATTTGTGGCGTTGCCATGGCGAGTGCGCTAGGGAACCATTGCCCATGGCAACATTGACCTGCCATCTAATCGGCACTTTTTTCCCCATGAGTGTAATTGTCCCTCCCTCTAGAAATTTGGTATTCTTGTGTCAGACCTGATGAGTGCTAAGCACAAAACTTTGACAGCATGTCTTGAAATTTCAATTGGGACCCGAATATTATCCATCCGTCTGTAGTTTCCTGCTGTCGGGGTTAACTGTCTTGAGTAACCTCGGTATTTATGTTCTATTATTTTAGTGTGTTCTTGTACAAATTAGTAAAGTGTCGAGGAACGTTGGGGGCAGCATAGTGGTTAGCACTGCTGCCTCGCAGCTCCAGGGACCCAGGTTCGATTCCCAGCTTAGGTCACTGTCTGTGTGGAGTTTGCACATTCTCCCCATATCTGTGTGGGTTTCCTCCAGTTTCCCCCCTCAGTTCAGTGGTGTGCAGGTTAGATGGGTTGGCCATGCTAAATTGCCCCTTGGTGGCAGGGGAACTAGCTGGGTAAATATGAGGTGACGGGGATAGGGCCTGGGTGGGATTGTTGTCAGTGCAGACAAGATGGGCTGAATGGCCTCCTGTCCTGTAGGGATTGTATGGTTAATACCTTGACACATGTTCCTCCCTCTGTGTGCTCCTGCCAGATTACCTGTGCCATGTTTGTATACGGAACGATTCCTTGTCAGGGGTGGCAATCGCTGACAGCGAGTACCCATCACGTGTCTGCTTCTCGCTGCTCGATAAGGTAAGAATCCGCGTGTGCCGAGATCCTCCCGGAGACAGGCTGAACCAAACCAGAGCCGGGAGGGAGGGATCCCGGACTTCACCACTTTCCTCCCGCTCCCTGTGATTCCCCGAGAGGTCAGTAATCTGACCACCCCAGTCTTAAATGTGTACAAAGATGGAGCTGTCAAGCCCTCTAGCAACCAGACCCCCCCCCCCCCCCCCCCAAAAGATTCACTGCTACCCTCTGAAGCAATTCATAGAATCCCTACAGTGCAGCAGGAGGCCATTCAGCCCTTCGAGCCTGCACTGACCCCAATCCCACTGAGGCCTTATTCCTATAACCCCACACGTTTACCCTGGCTACTCCCCCGAAACTAAGGATCAATTTTAACATGGCCAATCCACCTCACCAGCACATCTCTCAGACTGTGTGAGGAAATCGGAGCACCCAGAGGAAACCCACACAGATACAAGGAGAAGGTGCAGACCCCACAGACAGTGGCCCAAACCAGGAATCGAACCCGGGACCCTGGCACTGAGGCAGCAGTGCTAACCCACTGAGCCACCCTCTCAGAACTTTGTAGAATTCTTACTGTGCAGAAGGAGGCCGTTCGATCCATTTAGCTTATACCGGCAACAGGCCCTATCCCCTTACCCTACATATTTGCCCTACTAATTCCTCTGACATTAGCATGGCTAATCAACCTAACCTGCACATCTTTGTTTCTTTCAAACGCTCATTCCAAGTATCTTTGTAAAGGTTTTATGTTTTTTTTGGCTGCTTCTGCCTTCCTAGGTAGTGCATTCCAATTTCCTACTAGCCTCTGAATTTTTCTTTTCTTGAATCCATAAGATATCGGAGCAGAATTAGGCCATTCAACCCATCGGGTCTGTTCTGTCATGGCTGATCAGGTTCTCAACCCCATTCTTGTGCCTTCTCCCTGTAACCTTTGACCCCCTTACCAATCAAGAACCTCTCTGTCTCTGTCTTAAACACGCTCAATGACCCAACCTCCTCCCGTGGCAGTAAATTCACCAAACCCTCTGGCTGAAAAAATTCCTCCTCCTCGTTTCTAAAGGTTGGTCCCTTGACTCTGAGGCTGTGCCCTCCGATCCGAGTCTCTCCCACTAATGGAGAGTCTCGGATCCAATCTTGTGCAAGACTTGGTATCAACACAGACTTGGGGAAAATAGTGTACAACTGATAAGAGGAGCAGGTCAAGTTGACTTGGGATACCATCATACGGTGTTGTATCCCATCCTTCGGTGCCCACAGTATTGGCTGGTGAACAGGTTAACTTTCCTTTCCGTACAAGAATAGCCCCCTTTTTAAGACCATGGGAACAGGATTACAGCTGACCCGATATACCTCGCGTCTGATTTCCTGCCTCTTCTCCGTAACCCGTAATTCCCTAACTGATCAAAAATCTATCTCAGCCTTAAATATACACAAGGACTCTACTCTGTCAGCTCCCTGGAGTTCCAAAGACTCTCAACCCTCTGAGAGAAGAAAGTCCTCCTCACCTCAGTATTGAGTTGGTACCTCTCTATTCTGAGACTACGCCGTCTGACCCTAATCTTTCCCCATGTTCGCTCTATCCAGGCCTTTCTGCATTCTAAGGTTCAGTGAGATCCAACCTCATCCTGTTCCTGCCCCTCACCCAAAAACTCTGCTTCCTCGCGACTTACACCTCCCTTCCCCCTCAACCAAGGGGAATAGCTGCTCCCAACTCGCTCTATCCCCCTCGGGCACAGTGGTTTGCACTGCTGCTTCAAGGCTCCAAGGACCTGGGTTCAATTCCCAGCTTGGGTCACCGTTTGTGTGTGGAGTCTGCAAGTTCTCCCCATGTCTGCATGGGTTTCATCTCAATCTGAAAGACGTGCTGGTTAGGTAAATTGACCTCAACAGGTGCCGGAGTGTGGCGACTGGGGGAATTTCACAGTAGCTTCATTGCAGTGTTAATGTAAGTCTTACTTGTGACTAGTAAATAAACTTATCTTGTATTTTATAATTGTGCACATCTCTATCATGTCCCCCTCAACCTTCCCTGCTCCAGAGTAAACAATCCAAGCTTATCCAGTCTCTCCTTGCTCAACTGCTCTGTTCCAGTCTGGTGACCCTCTATCCCCTCCTCATGCAATTGCACCCTTCCTGCAGACCAGAAAACACAGGAGCAGAATTCGGCCACTCGGCCCATCGAGTCTGCTCCACCATTCAATCATGGCTGATATTTTTCTCATCCCCATAACCCCTGATCCCCTTATTAATCATGAACCTATCTATCTCTGTCTTAAAGACACTCAATGACCCAGCCTCCTCTGAGGCAAAGAGTTCCACAGATTCCCCACTCTCTGGCTGAAGAAATTGCTCCTCATCTCTGTTTTAAAGGATCGTCCCTTTAGCCTGAGGTTGTGCCCTCTGGGTCTAGTTTTTCCTACGAGTGGAAACATCCTCTCCACGTCCGCTCTATCCAGGCCTCGCAGTATCCTGTAAGTTTCAATAAGATCCCCCCCTCATTCTTCTAAACAATGAGTTATATACAGCCTCAGAAGTACATCCCTGCTCTTGTATTCTAGCCCTCTCAACGTGAACACTAACATTGCGTTTGCCTTCCGAACTGCCGACTGAACCTACGCGTTAACCTTTAGAGAATCTTGAACAAGGACTCCCAAGTCCCTTTGTGTCTCTGATTTCGTGAGCATTTTCCTGTTTAGAAAATAGTCTGTCTCCATTCCTCTTTCCAAACTGCATAACCTCACCTTCCCACATTGTATTCCATCTGCTACTTCTTTGCCCACTCTCCGAACCTGTCCATGTCCTTCTGCTTCCTCAATACTACCTGTCTGTCCACATTTCTCTAAAGTGAGGTGACCAGAACTGTACACAGTACTCCAAGTGTGGCCTCACCGATGTTCTGTATCAGTTCAACGTTGCCTTCTTGCACTCTATGGTTCTGAGTGATGACATTGAATGGTGTGCAATATCCCTCATGCCCTCTTTGGATTTTTTTTAGGTGTTGGACGAATTCTCTAGACAGGTGGACAGTATAGAATGGCCCAAGGGCTCCCCAGACGTGATACGCTACAACGGACTGGAAGCTCACCTAGCCCGTTACCAGGTACTGCCCGCCACACTTCCGGGATGGCGCCAATGGCGGGTTAGTCTCGCTGCAGGGAGGGAGGTGGCGCAGCCTCGCGGGAGTCTTGAAGAGCGACTAGCTATGAAACGGATCCAACCGCGCTGGCTTTCCACTGCTGAGAACGTAGAGTTGTTCTGTTCTCATTCCACAGGAAGGTTCAATAAGAGACTGGAATCAGAATGGGTTTGGGTTGGGGGGTTGGGGTTGGGTAGTTAAATAAGAGACTGGAATCAGAATGGGTTTGGGTTGGGGGGGGTGTTGGGTAGTTAAATAAGAGACTGGAATCAGAATGGGTTTGGGTTGGGGGGGGTGGGGTTGGGTAGTTAAATAAGAGACTGGAATCAGAATGGGTTTGGGTTGGGGGGGGGTTGGGTAGTTAAATAAGAGACTGGAATCAGAATGGGTTTGGGTTGGGGGGATTGGGGTTGGGTAGTTAAATAAGAGACTGGAGTCAGAATGGGTTTGGGTTGGGGGGGTTGGGTAGTTAAATAAGAGACTGGAATCAGAATGGGTTTGGGTTGGGGGGGGTGTTGGGTAGTTAAATAAGAGACTGGAATCAGAATGGGTTTGGGTTGGGGGGGGTGGGGTTGGGTAGTTAAATAAGAGACTGGAATCAGAATGGGTTTGGGTTGGGGGGGGGGTTGGGTAGTTAAATAAGAGACTGGAATCAGAATGGGTTTGGGTTGGGGGGATTGGGGTTGGGTAGTTAAATAAGAGACTGGAGTCAGAATGGGTTTGGGTTGGGGGGGGTGTTGGGTAGTTAAATAAGAGACTGGAATCAGAATGGGTTTGGGTTGGGGGGGTTGGGTAGTTAAATAAGAGACTGGAATCAGAATGGGTTTGGGTTGGGGGGGGGTTGGGTAGTTAAATAAGAGACTGGAATCAGAATGGGTTTGGGTTGGGGGGATTGGGGTTGGGTAGTTAAATAAGAGACTGGAGTCAGAATGGGTTTGGGTTGGGGGGGTTGGGTAGTTAAATAAGAGACTGGAATTAGAATGGGTTTGGGTTGGGGGGGGTTGGGTAGTTAAATAAGAGACTGGAATCAGAATGGGTTTGGGTTGGGGGGGGGTTGGGTAGTTAAATAAGAGACTGGAGTCAGAATGGGTTTGGGTTGGGGGGATTGGGGTTGGGTAGTTAAATAAGAGACTGGAGTCAGAATGGGTTTGGGTTGGGGGGGTTGGGTAGTTAAATAAGAGACTGGAATTAGAATGGGTTTGGGTTGGGGGGGATTGGGGTTGGGTAGTTAAATAAGAGACTGGAATTAGAATGGGTTTGGGTTCGGGGGGGCTGGATGGTTAAATAAGACACAGACTGCAGTTGTAGTCTCGAAACTATTGTAATGCTTTATTGAAAAAGAATAAATGATAGAAAAGCAATGGATCCTTCTGCTCATCGGGGACTCCAGGAACAATGATTAATCTGGAGCTAGAGTTGTCCTTGCACTGTGCACAATCCTGGTCTGATGTCCCAACTTGTCTGGGACGAAGCCCCTTAGCCCTGCTGCCTCTCAGCACCAGGGACACGCGTTCGACTCCCGGGCTCTGGTCACTGTCTGTGTGGGGTCTGCACATTCTCCCTGTGTCTGTGTGGGTTTCCTCCCACAGTCCGAAAGACATGCAGGTTAGATACATTGGCTGTGCTAAATTTTCCCTAGAGTCTATCCAAACAGGTGCTGTAGTGTAGTGACTAGGGGATTTTCACAGTAACTTCATTGTAGTGTTAATGTAAGCTGACTTGTGACACTAATAAACTTTGTTACAGTTTGTAAATTGTTTACAGTGACAGGCCAACTTGACTTGGAATACCATCATATGGTGCTGCATCCCATCTTTAGGTGCCCACAGTATTGTGAAGTTGGCTGGTGAATATGTTAACTCTTAACTTTCTGTACAAGACTCCATAGGAACAGGAGTAGGCCACTTGGCCCCTCGAGCCTGCTCTGTCATTCAATAGGCTGACCCAATATTCCTCACTTTCACTTTCCTGTCCCTTCCCCATAACCCTTAATTCCCTAACTGATCAAAAATCTATCTCAGCCTTAAATATACAGAAGGACTCTGCTCTCTCAGCTCCCTGGAGTTCCAAAGACTCTCAACCCTCAGAAGAAATTCCTCCTCACCTCAGTCTTGACTGGGCACCCCTTTATTCTGGGATTAGGTCCTCTGTGGATGAACAGAGAGATCTCCATGTCCATGTGCAGAGACCCCTGAACGTTGGCACCCAGGTCGATGAAGTTGTTAAGAAGGCGTACGGTGTGTTAGCTTTTATTGGGAGAGGGATTGAGTTTTGGAGCCATGAGGTCATGTTGCAGCTGTACAAAACTCTGGTGCAGCTGCACTTGGAGTATTGCGTACAGTTCTGGTTGCCGCGTTATAAGAAAGATGCGGAGGCATTGGAAAGGGTGCAGAGGAGGTTAACCAGGATGTTGCCTGGTATGGTGGGAAGGTCTTATGAGGAAAGGCTGAGGGACTTGAGGCTGTTTTCATCAGAGCGAAGAACATTGAGGTGACTTAGAGGCATACAAGATGATCAGAGGATTAGTTGGGATGACAGTCTTTTTCCTCGGATGGAGATGGCTAGCAATAGGGGACATAGTTTTAAATTGAGGAGTGATAGATATAGGACAGATGTCAGAGGTAGGCCCTTTACTCAGAGTAGTAAGGGCATGAAATGCCCTGCCTGCAACAGTAGTGGAATCGCCAACATTTAAGGGCATTTAAATGGTCATTGGATAAACATATGGATGATATTGGAGTAGTGTAGATTAGATGGGCTTTAGATTGGTTCCACAGGTCGGCGCAACATCGGGGGCCAAAGGGCTTGTACCGCGCTGTAATGTTCTGTTCTCTAGTCCCGCACGCTGTCGAGCTAAAATCCATCATGTTGACTTGATGTTTGTCATACAGTGAGAGGAACTGCATTTAAATATTGCTTTTTTGATTTTACTGTGACATGTATTGGGATACAGTGAAAAGTATAGTTTCTTGTGTGATATGAGACAAAACATACCATTCAAGGAGTACTTCAAAGCAAAGGCAAGAGTGCCGAAGGGTAGGAGAAACTATGAAGCTGGGCTAGCGCTTAATATAAAAAAGGATAGCAAGAGTTTTTAATAAATACATAAAAAGGAAGAGGCTGGCTAGGGTGGACATTGGTCCCTTAGAGGATGAGAAGGGGGACCTAGTGGTAGGGGATGGGGATATGGCTCAGGTCTTGAATAACTTTTTTGTTTCTGTCTTCACGGAGGAGGACGTGAATAATTTGCCGGGTGTTAGAGATGGAAAGGTGGTAGGACTGGAGGGTCTCGATGACATTACTGTTACTAGAGAGGTGGTGCTCGACAGACTGGAGGGGCTGATTGTGGACAAGTCCCCAGGACCGGATGGAATGCATCCGAGGGTCCTGAAAGAAATGGCGGAGGTGATAGTGGATGCCTTGGTGGTTATTTTCCAGACATCGCTGGATTCCGGGGAAGTGCTGGAGGATTGGAAAACGGCTAACGTTACGCCGTTGTTTAAGAAGGGTGCCAGGCAAAAGGCAGGGAATTATAGGCCAGTTAGTTTAATGTCTGTTGTAGGTAAAATGTTAGAATCTGTCATCAAGGAGGAAATAGCGAGGCATCTTGAGGGGAACTGCTTGATAGAGCAGACGCAGCACGGTTTCCTTAAAGGGAAGTCGTGTCTGACAAATTTACTGGAGTTCTATGAGGATGTGTCTAGGGCGGTGGATAGAGGAGAGCCGGTGGATGTGGTCTTTCTGGATTTTCAGAAGGCGTTTGACAAGGTACCTCACAAGAGGTTATTGCAGAAGGTCAGGGGACATGGAGTTAGGGGTAGGGTGTTAGCATGGATAGAGGACTGGTTGTCAAATAGGAGGCAGAGAGTGGGGGTCAATGGGTGCTATTCGGATTGGCGGATGGTGACTAGTGGAGTGCCCCAGGGGTCAGTGCTGGGGCATCAGCTATTTACCATTTATATAGATGATCTGGAGGAGGGAACCGAGTGTAGGGTGTCGAAATTTGCTGATGACACCAAGATTGGTGGAAAGGCAAATTGTGTGGAGGATGTGGAGAGTCTGCAGAAGGATCTAGATAGGCTGGGCGAATGGGCCAGGAAATGGCAAATGGAATTTAATGTTGGCAAGTGTGAGGTGGTCCACTTTGGTAGGAATAATGGTAGGAAGGACTATTACTTACGTGGCGAAAAACTGCAGCAGGCGACAGTGCAGAGGGACCTCGGGGTCCTTGTGCATGAGTCACAAAAACCCAGCTTGCAGGTGCAGCAGGTGGTCAGGAAGGCGAATGGGATGCTGGCCTTCATAGGGGGATTGAATATAAAAGTAGGGTGGTCTTGCTGCAGCTGTATAGGGCATTGGTGAGGCCGCAGCTGGAGTACTGTGTGCAGTTTTAGGCGCCGTACTTGCGCAAGGATATTTTAGCCTTGGAGGGAGTGCAGAGGAGGTTTACTAGGCTGATTCCGGAGTTGAGGGGGTTGAGCTATGAGGAGAGGCTGAATAGATTAGGCTTGTACTCGTTAGAGTTTAGCAGAATGAGGGGAGATCTCATTGAGACGTATAAGATGATGAATGGGATGGATAGGATAGAGGTGGAGAGACTCTTCCCGCTCAGAAAGGATAGTAGGACTAGGGGGCATAGCCTCAAGATAAAGGGGAGGCGGTTTAGAACAGAGTTGAGGAGGAACTTCTTCACTCAAAGGGTGGTGAATCTCTGGAATTCTCTGTCCGTTGAACTGGTGGAGGCTGCCTCGCTAAATATTTTTAAGATGCGGGTTGATGGGTTTTTGATGAGAGAGGGGATTAAGGGTTATGGGGAGAGGGCGGGAATGTGGAACTGAGCCACGACAGATCAGCCATGATCTTATTGAATGGCGGGGCAGGCTCGAAGGGCTAGTTGGCCTACTCCTGCTCCTATTTCTTATGTTCTTATGAATGTAGTGTGACAGTCATAGCTAGAGTGTAGAGAAAGATCAACTTAATATCTGATTTATTATTGTCACATGGTCATGAGCAGCATGGTGGCACAGTGTTTAGCACTGGTACCTCACAGTGGCAGGGACCCAGGTTCGATTATTGGTTTGGGTCACTGGAGTTTGCATGTTCTGTGTCTGAGTGGGTTTCCTCCAGGTGCTCCAGATTCCTCCCACAGTCCAAAGATGTGTAGGTTAGGTGGATTGGCTATGATAAATTGCCCCTCAATGTCAGGGGGACTAGCTAGTGCAAATGCATGGGGTTATGCGGATAGGAATGGCCTCCTCCTGCACTGTCGGGATTCTATCATTATAGAGTGAAAAGTCTTGTTTCTTGCATGCTATTCAGACAAAGCATACCATTCATAGAGTACATAGGGTGCAGAAAATAGTGCTATGGTTATAGCTAGGGTGTAGAGAAAGATCAACTTAATGTACATTCAAATGTCTGACAGCAGCAGGGAAGAAGTTTTCTTGAGTTGGTTGGTACGTGACCTCAGACTTCTGTCTATTTTTCCCGAAGGAAGAAAGCGGAAGAGAGAATGTCTGTCTGGGATACATAGGCCCTTGATTATGCTGGCTGCTTTTCCTGAGACGGTAGGAAATGTGGACAGAGTCAGTGGATGGGAGGCTGGTTTGTGGGATGGACTGGGCTACGTTCTCAACCTTTTGTGGTTCCTTGCGGTCTTGGGCAGAGTAGGAGCCATACCAAGCTGTGATACAAACAGAAAGAATGCTTTCTATAGTGCATCTGTAAAAGTTGGTGAGAGTTGTGGTGGACGTGATGAATTTCCTTAGCCTCCTGAGAAAGGAGGTGGGCTTTCTTCACTATAGTGTCGGTGTGGAGGGGGCAGGGGGAACCAAGACAGGTTATTGCTGATCTGGACACCTAAAAACTTGAAGCTCTCAACCCGAGAAGCTCTGGATACTTAGAAACCTGTAGTATTGGTACAGCAGGATTCTGTCCCATTGGTCCTGAATGATGTTCCTCTCCCCTATCTGCGTAACCTGGTGGATTATTCCTTTTCACACATTTATCATAGTTTCCCCACTTTTGAACTTTTGCTGCCTCTGAATTTGGGCAGAGAATTCCAGATCTCAAGCTCGCCATGTTCAAATCCGAGAAATTAGTGTCACAAGTCGGCTTGCGTTAACACTGCGGTGAAGTCACTCTGAAAATCCCCTAGTTGCCACACTCCGCCTGTGCGGATAACACTGAGGGAGAATTTAGCACCTAACCAGCATGTCTTTCGGACTGTCGGAGGAAACCCACGCAGACACGGGGAGAATGTGCAGACTCCGCGCACACAGTGACCCAACCCAGGTCCTGGTGCTGAGGCAGCAGTGCTAACCAATGTGCCACCATGCTGCCTCAAGTTGATAGTTCTAGTTTTAAGTTTAAATTTTATAAAGTTTATTTATTAGTGTCATAAATAGACTTACATTAACAACTCAAGAAGTTTCTTCCCTGCTGCCTTCAGTCTTTTGAATAGCTCTACCAACGCTTTGTCTGTCTCGTGTGCAAGAAACAATCCTGTATACTAATACATGTGACAAATCAATGAAGTTACTGTCAAAATCCCCTAGCCACCACACTGGGCTACTGAGGGAGAATCTATTAACCTATAAGTGATGAAGCATTTCCTATATCTCGTTGTGAAATACTTAGCGTGTGTTAGATGTATTTAATCTTATCATGGGATCAGGGTTAGTGAACCAGCCCAATTTCAGTTTTGAGATGCTGGGGGGCTCACGTGGCCCGCTCGCTAGCCCAGGTTGTCCACCACTGATTTGTGTCCTTGCCTCCTCAGAATCCCCGTGAAGCTGATCCCATGAGCAAAGTACAAGCCGAACTGGACGAGACCAAAATAATCTTGGTAAGAGCTGAAAGACACCCCCAATGTTCCCCTGTTCACCCTGGTGAATACTGTCACTCTGTCCATCAGTGTCTCCAAAGCCCCAGAAGAGTTTTGAGAATATCGGGTGGTAAACATGTTTTAAGCTGCCCCTCTTTTTTTCTTTAAGAAGTTGGAAGGGAGTTTGGGCTCTCGAGCATAGCAAGTTCACATCTCTATCTGGATACAAGGCCCAAGTGATTCAACTTGCTATGGTGTCGGGAGAGTTGGGCTCTCGAGCGTAGCCAGTTTTCATCTCTATCTGGATAAGAGACCCAGGTGATTGATCTTGCTCTGGCGATGGGCTTTGAGAAGGAAAGGGATACTGAAAACCATTGTGATATCAAATTAGACTTTGCTGAATACTTCTAATTTTCTGGCAACTTAAACTGCTTGACTCATTAGGAAATCTCACTAAAATATTTGGAATATCAAGGAACAGGTGAGTCTGCCAGGGTTTGGAGGTGGGCAGGGGGAAGAGAGCAGCCAGAAGCTAAGTGTCTCCTATGGTTCACCTCGCTCGAATGCAGATAGGAACTCCCACTTGGGTGAAAAGATCAAACTAGAGAGGAGCTTCACAAACCGAGGCTGGAAGATTCGCCTAACATAGCCTTAAGGAAAGAACTCTGGTAATGCTCTAACTATGAAGGATGAGGCATGGACCTCGACGTACCCAGGCTGAGACAAGAAAAGGAAAAAGTAAACTTAGCAGCTAAGAATCTCTAGGCTGATAGAGGAGCTGAGTGTCCAGTGAAATAGCATGGTAAGATACACCAGCTAGGTCTGTTTATTTTTAGTTGTGAAATAACAAAAGGATTAATCTGTTTGGTGGCTGAAAGTAGAAGTTGCTGACAGATTGGCTGGGATTCTCCCAAAAATATTTGAAGTGCCGAATTTGAGTAAATATCAGCCCCATGACCGCTCATCGCTGCCCCTCTGGTTTCTCTCTACCACCACCACCACAGCCCCAAATACTGTCCACCCTTCCCGCCAAACCTGACTGCAGAGTGGCAGTGGAACGCCCAGCTCTCTTGGCACTGCCTGATTGCCTGGGCAGTGCCAGGCTGACAGTGAAGGGGCATCTCTGTAGTTCCCCCTTCACTCCAGCGGGCTCAGGCTGCCAGCCAGCCCCCATTCGTGGGGAGCTGTTGTGAACCACTCCTGGGGTTGGGAGGGGGTGCGGATGCTACCAATGGAATGGTAATCCAGACAGGAATGTTCGAATCAGCTCCACGCTGATTTCAGGCACTGAAATCACAATGCCGGAAATCAGGGCGGGCCAGAGACGGGTGGATGGCGTGGCGCCCAAGGGGGACCCCACTAATGGCCTCTGCCAGTGTCTCCCAGCCCGCTGCACTGCAGAATCACCCATGATGTGTCCAAAGATGTGCAGGTTAGGCCATTGTAAATTGTCCCTTCGTGTCAGGGGGATGAGCAGGGTACATACAGGGAGATAGGGCCTGGGTGGGATTGTGGCTGGTGCAGGTTCAATGGGCTGAATGGCCTCCCCCTGCACTGCAGGGATTCTCTGGTAAGATATAAGTATACCAGCCTTCGACTCTCAAACTATTCAACTTTCCCCTTCCACCTGTCACTACCTTGCATTAACGGGAAGTTTGGTTCAATGATGTTACACGTGTGACAGTGGCCGGCGAGGGGTGGGTAATAAATGCTGACCTTGCCCAGTGACGGGGTAAAGCTGTGAACACACAACGCTGACATTGCAAGCTTCCCCCATCCTTTTTGTGTTTGCAGCATAACACTATGGAGTCGTTGTTGGAACGCGGGGAGAAACTCGACGATCTGGTGTCCAAATCGGAAGTTCTGGGCACGCAGTCCAAAGCCTTCTACAAAACGGTAAGTGTGGCCCGGTTAGAGCTCGCCAACTGCCAGTCCCTCCTGGGTCAGGGGTTCGGGTCCCACGGCGCGATTCGGGGGTTAGCCTCCTCGCCCTAAACTCTGGGTTCGAGTCCCACCCAGCGGGCTTGGGTGTCCAAGGAAGGTGCGTTGGCAACGGAGAAGGTTCGCCAGGAGGTTGCCCACTTTGGGGAGGTTATGAGCTACGAGGAGAGATTGGACAAACTTGGGTTTGTTTTTGCTTGCAGCATCAGAGGCTGAGGGGGGGGGACCAACCTGATAGTTTAGCAAATGGAGAGGATAATCCTTAACACTCTTTCCCAGGGTAGAAGTTCTCACAGGACAACTAGGGATGGACGATAAATGTTGACCAGCCAGCAACACCCTTGGTGGGAGACCTTATTCTCTATTTGGGGAAAGATTAGTGAAGTTCTGCACCGATCTGTGATGGAAATGTGTGAAATATCAGGGAGGGGTTGGTTTGGAGATGTTGCCAACTTTTTTCTTTTCTGTTTTACCCCCCCGACTTTCCCGCAGGCTCGCAAACAGAATTCCTGCTGTGAGATCATGTGATTCCGGACTGGGGCTCCCACTCTGTCCCTCTGCCTTCAACAACACCCGGGATCGTAGGAGCAAAACCTCTCTCTTCAGCGCGTGTGGGCGACACAATAACAACTTGTCAGCAGTCGATTTTTCTTCTCCCCCACCCCCAAGGCGGGTGATTTTTTTTTTGTGTGTGTGTCACACGTGGTGGAACCCCCTCTCCTCTCCCTCCCCCTGGACAGTCAGTGTGTGTGTGTGCGCGCGCTCACCTGCTGCACACGGGTCAATGGGAGCGGCACCCAACTTCACCCTTGCCCTGTTTTTGTCTTTGTGGATGTGTGTGTGTGTGAGCAGCTTCCTTGCCGAATGTCACCCAAACATCTCCAGGAGTGGGGCAGCTTCAGACTCCTGTTTTTTAAAAATAAACGGTTTGCCAGTTGTGACTTGTTCCAGACAGTGCGCGCCTGCAGGGGAATGTGCACCAGGGGGTGGAAGTTGCATGTGTGCGCCCATGGTGGGGGGGGGGGGGGGGGGGGTAGTGTGTACCAGTTGTGTGCCTGCTGGAATGTGTGCCAGTTACATGTCTGTGCCCATGGTGCACCAGTTGCATTTGTGCCCACGGGTGCACGTGTGCTAGTTGCGTGCATGTCTGTGTGTGTGTGTACATGCGTGTTTGTCTGTGCATGCCACGGCTCCCGGGAACATGCGTACAATTAATCCAGCTCCCAAATTGTTCAATCGTTTTACGGTCCATTGAAGTCATTTCTCTTTCTGTTCTCAGTATTGTCCATTGTACAGGCTGTGTGACCCCTCGGGGAGGGGAGCAGGCCGGGTGTCGTAGCCAGCGCAGCCTCTGTCCCTGTGCCTGCACACATCAGGGCACTGACACATGCACTGGCCCTCTGCTGTTCAGCCTCCGCAGTCCCCCCACCCCGTCCTCAGGTTTTGTTCTTGGGGCCCCCCCAGTCATATATCCGGGCGGAGGTCTGGATTGGTGACCTGGACCTTGGAAGAGCTGTGGTCTGGAGGGGGCCAGCAGGCATGGCCGTATCTCTCAACCTCACCCCTCACTTGGGTCCGCACTGCTTTCAAGCTGTGCTGGCGTGTGTTCCGGTCAGCTGTTTGAGTCATGGGTTGGAGATTGGATGGAGGATTTGGGGTGAGGGGAGAGAGAGAGAGCAGTGTCTTTTTTTTTTGACCATTCGATATGGTTTCTTCACTTCTGCAGCTCAATGGGTCACCCCCTCCCCTGGTCACCAGCCAGTGGGCCCCTGCTCTGCCAAGTATTAAGCCAGGGTGGCACAGAGCTCACCTCCTTCTCCTGTCTTCTGCAGACTCTCTCTCCCTTTATCGTAAGGGTTTGGGTATCCTCATGTTCGAACTCCTGTGGTGGCGGCGGCCATTTTGAGTCTTTGGGAAGCAACTAATTCTTCTTTGGGGGAAGCCTTTTTCCTCTGTCACACGTTTTTCCTGCTTCCAAATTCTTTGTGCTGCTGGAGGGCACACCCCGAGACCCGAGCGTCGGTTTGTTCTGCGCCCTATCTGGGGAACGGTGCCAGATGTCCCTGGCACTGTGTCCATTGGTGCACACACTTGGCTCTGAAGGTCCCCGTTTCTCTAACTACGACCTCAGTCCTTGCCCATTCCATTTTGGGGGGGAAATAAAATGTCTCAAGCGCCTTTAATCTTGAGGGTGGGGGGGGGGGGGTACGGCAAATTAAGCCCTCTTACCCTCCGCCACCCTTTGTGTGAGGAAATGTGGTCCACGCTGCCATTTGGTTAGGCTTGCACTCTCTTTGTAACGATTAACATGTGGAATATAATGTGTGGAATCTGGGATGGGAGCTTGCTTCCCAGAGTGAAGTGTGTGTGTGTGTGTGTGCGTGTGTTTTTAGGCTTCCATCATTCCCTTCCCTTCAACACTGCCAATTTATCTCTCTTCCCTCCCCCTCCCCCACTGCTCTACGTTTGGACAGAACAGGAGGAGTTTGAATTGGGGGGAGGTAGTGAATCATAGATCAGTCAATCTATTTCTCCCCTCCCTCCCCTTTTGAGATTGCTCTGGGTGCCAGTTGGCTTTGCCCAATTTGAGTTTGGATGGATTCTTTGGGATTGAGGGGGTTTGAAGAAAGACCTCTGGCTATGTACTGCCATCCAAGTGGTCCCTTTGGCACAGCATAGTGTACCCTTTTTATCCCACACACACACACACACACACACACACACACACACACACACACACACACCCCCCCCCCCCCCCCCCCCCAACGCGCGCGCACACAAGGGGGATTAGCAGCTGGCACCTCCTGGGACCTTTGGTGTCGATGTGTTTTGTGACAGGCTGCTGTTGGTGTTGCTTTTGATGGGGTGGGGGGGGAGATGGTTTCTGTAAAGTGATGTGTGCTTTCTGTGACGTGTATGTGTGTACACAGTGGCTGTAAACTCCACTAAAACCTCCCTGATACTATCACAGTGGTGCCTGCCATCCAAAGTTGGCATCCTGCCAGTCTGCCGCTTTGTTTTTCTTTGGTTTAATTAAGTCCCCTGTTCCATTTTCATCCCAAAGAAATAATAATAATATGTAGGGATTGGGGCCTGGCTGGGATTGTGGTCAGTGTTGGGCCGAATGGCCTCCTGCACTGCAGGGATTTAATGATTCCAACCCCCTCCAGATTTGGGATTTTAATTTTGGGATATCCATTGTGGGGTGCAGCAGAAGGCCAAGACTTAACTCACTGGCAGCGCAAACCCCTCCCCACCACCCCTGACAAGTTGGCACAGATTTCCCCCCACCCCCTGCCAAATCTCAAGCCAGCCTCCACTCTGGCGGGGGACCATTGTACGGGCTTGGAGGTGAAACTGGAGGATTTGGGTCTGGCCATGGGGGTGGGGGGAAGCAGTCAGGTCCATCCCTCCCCCCACTTTTAATCCTCGCTTCAGCGGGCATAAGATCTGATGAAAATCGGGGTTGGCGGAGACTATCATCTCGGGACGTCCCATCCAAGACTGATGGGCTTCTGACATGTGACTGAGAGTGAAGGTTGCCCACACTTTATTTTTTTGTACAATAAGTATTTTTTGCTTTTGTTATCTACCCCCCCTCCTGCCTCTCTTCCCTCCCCTCTCTAATCAGGCAAATTGTAAATGTGTTATCCGCCATATTAACTTATTTCCCCCACCCCCTGTCATCTTTATAACACGAAAGGCTGGTGTACAACGACCGCACGCCCCCCACCCCGTCCACGCCTCGTGTGTCTCTGTCGGAGGTTGCGGGTTTGATTTGTCACGGGTCTCTTGTTTACACTGTAATCTGTCTCTTTTCACAAATGTATAAAAACTTTTGCTTTCAAAAAATTGCCCCCTCCACACCGTCTGGTTATTGGAGCTTGACTGTGCGGGACTTGAGGATTTATAGATTCCTAGAAGTCAGGAGCAGGAGGAGACAAATTCATTTGATTTATTATTGTCACGTGTGCTGGGATACAGTGAAAAGTATTGTTTCTTGCGTGCTATACAGACAATGCACTCTGTTCACAGAAGGAAAGGAGAGAGTGCAGAATGTAGTGTTGTAGTCATAGCGAGGGTGTAGAGAAAGATCAAGTTAGTGCGAGGTAAGTCCATTCAAAAGTCTGACAGCAGCAGGGAAGAAGCTGTTGGTATGTGACCTCAGACTGTCCTGGTGGAAGAGAGCATCTCTGTGGGGTCCTTGATTATGCTGGCTGCTTTGCTGAAGAAACAGCAAGTGTAGACAGAGTCATTGGATGGGAGGCTGGTTTGCATGATGGACTGGGCTATGTTCACAACTCTTTGTAGTTTGTTGTGGTCTTGGGCAGAGCACAAGCCCATACCAAGCGGCTTCAGCCTACTCCACCATTCAATCAGATCATGTTACTCTTCCCCTGATCTCGAATCCACCTCCCCACTATCCCTTGAACCTGCTTTCTATCTCCTTGGCACCGTTTTGAATGATTATGCCTCCCCCGCACCATGGGGCAGCAAGTTCCACAAATTCACCCCTCCTCCTTTATAGAAGCAGGAGGAGGCCATTCAGCCCTTCAAGCCTGCTCCACCATTCTTTATGAGCGTGCACAAGTGAAAGAAAGTTTTAGTTTCACAAGTAGGCCTACGTTAACACTGCAATGAAGTTACTGTGAAAATCCCCTACACCTGTTTGGGTGACAGAGTTAGAATTTAGCACCAAACCATTGTGTCTGTCGGGCTAGCGGAGGAAACCCACGCAGACATGGGGAGAATGTGCAGACTCCACACAGACAGTGAGCTAAGCTGGGAGTTGAGCCCGGGTCCTTGGTGCTGTGAGGCAGCAGTGCGAACCACCGTTACACCCCACAGAAACATTGGAATTGGGAGTAGGCCATTCAGCCCTTCAAGTCTGCTTGGCTATTCATTTTGATCATGGCTGATCATCAAATGCAATGTTCCACACCTGCCCCCAATCCCTTTAGCCCCAAGAGCAAAATCTAATTTCTTGTTGAAATCACACAACATTTGGGCCCCAAATACTGTCTGTGGGACTGAATTCCACACATTCACCACCCTCTGGATAGAAACATATCTCAGTTTTAAATCTACTACCTCTCATCCTGTGACCTCTTGTTTGAGATCCCCTCAAAAGGGGAAACATTTGGTCTACATTTAATCAATCAATCCCTTTTATACACCTTAATCAGATCATTCTCCCCCCCCCCACCCCCCCCATCCTTCTCAACTCCCGTAAATACAAACCCAAACTGCTTAATCTGGCCTCGCACGTCATCCGTTTAATCAAAGCTTTCTTTAAATTCATCCATGGGATGTGAGTGTCGCTGGCTGGTCCACCATTTATTGCCCACCCCCTACTTGCCCCTTGAGAAGGTGGTGGTGAGCTGCCTTCTTGAATCACTGAAGTCCGTGTGCTGTGGGTTGACCCACAGTGCCGTTAGGGAGGGAATTCCAGGATTTTGACCCAGCGACAGTGAAGGAACGGCCGATATATTTCCAAGTCAGGATGGTGAGTGGCTCGGAGGGGAACTTGCAGGTGGTGGTGTTCCCCATGTATCTGCTGCCCCTGTCCTTCTAGATGGTAGAGGTCGTGGGTTTGGAAGGTGCTGTCTAAGGATCTTTGGTGAATTGCTGCAGTGCATCTTTTTCTTGAATGACCGCAAGAGAAAGCGAATTATCCCTGGCTGATGTGAACCCCTCAACCTCCCAAACAAACCCAAGGTATTTGCTTGTTACCACGTTGCTGTTTGTGAGAGCTTGCTGAGCAGAAATAGGCTTCTGCTTTCAAACACCTCAAAGGTACATCAGTGCCTAGGGGGAGGTGATGGTCAAGTGGTATTATTACTAGGCTTGTAACCCAGAGACTCTGCTAATGTTGTGGGGACCCGGCTTCGAATCCCGCCATGCCAGATGGTGGAATTTGAATTCAATAAAAATACCTGGAAGTGAGAATCTACTGATGAGCCATTGTGGATTAGTGGGGGAAAAACCCATCTGGTTCCCTTTAGGGAAGGAAATCTGCCGTCCTTACCCCGGTCTGGCCTACATGTGACTCCAGAGCCACAGCAATGTGGTTGACTCTCAACTGCCCTCCAAGGGCAACTAGGGATGGGCAATAAATACTGGGCCCAGCCAGCGATGCCCGTGTCCCGGGAATAAAAAAAAGTAGTATTGATGGAATTTATTTATTATGCATCTTGGGACAATTTAGTATAGCCAATACATCGAACATGCACATCTGTGGACACTGAGGGAGAATTTAGCATAGCTAATTAACATTTTTGGACACTTGTGGGCACGTTAGCATAGCCAATCCACATAACTTATACATCTTTGGACACTAGGGGGCAATTTAGTACAGCTAATCCACCCTAACCTGCACATCTTTGGACACTAAGGGGCAATTTAGCATGGCCAATCCACCTAACCTGCACATTGTTGGACACTAAGGGGCAATTTAGCATGGCCAATCCACCTAACCTGCACATCTTTGGACAGCGGAAGGAAACCCACGCAAAGACGGGACGAATGTGCAGACTCCATACAGGCGGTGACCCAAGCTGGGAAATGGAACCTGGGTTCCTGGCAGTGTGAGGTAGCAGTGCTAACCACTGGGTCACTTTGTCGGGCTTAACATTGCAAGAATGGAATGCACGACGTGTTTCAAAGCTTTAGTTTTATACAACTGCCCAAAAAAACCTTTCAACGTGTGTTAGAGGAATATGTGGTTAGGATTGAGATAGAACAAGGGTACGTGCGAGGGTGATGTTCTTGTTCACCTCTACAAAAAGCTTTCATTGCATTTAAGATGTCATTCTCCTGACCAAGAAGGCAAAGTCTATTGTCCTGTTTTCCCCAGTGCTTGTTATTCCTCAGTTAACCCTTGCTATCTCAATACCTAGCAAGCACTCTGTAATCAGGCCCTGAATTTAGACAACTTCCATACCAAAACACACTTCATCCATTCTTGTTAGGCGTCATCCAAATCAAGAAGGGGTGGGGGTGGGTAGGTGGGAGGGTGGGTGGCACAGGGCTCGAAATTCCATTTCTATGAGAGGGGATCTCACAGAAACTTACAAAATTCGAACAGGGTTAGACAGGGGAGATTCAGAAAGAATGTTCCCCATGGTGGGGGGAGTCCAGCACTGGGGGGGGTGGGGTTATATTTTGAGGATAAGGGGTAAACCTTATAGAAGTGAAGAGAAATGTCTTCACCCAGAGGGTGGGGAATGTGTGGAATTCACTCCCACACAAAGTAGTTGAGACCAAAACGTTGTGTGATTTCAAGGAGGAATTAGATTTTCCGGATGGCCTCCTCCTGCTTCAATATTCCTAGGCTGGTATTTTAGGATCTCACTCAGGTGAGGCTCATAAAATCCCGCCCGACACCAGGGGGGGAATTCTGTTCTGTGAACCGTGGTAAAATTTTGTCTCCAGTTTCTACAGGGTAGCACAGAGGGTTAGCACTGCTGCCTGACAGCACCAGGGATCCAGGTTCGATTCCCAGCTTGGGTCACTGTCTGTGTAGAGTCTGCACATTCTCCCCGTGTCTGTGTGGGTTTCCTCTGGGTGCTCCAGTTCCCTCCCACAGTCTGAAAGAGGTGCTGGTTAGGGGCAAAATTTTCCCTCAGTGTAACCCAAACAGGCTCCAGAGTGTGGCGACTAGGGGAGTTAACACTGCAGTGAAGTTACTGTGACAATGTAAGTCGACTTTGAATCCCTACAGTGCAGGAGGAGGCCATTCGACCCATCGAGTCTGCACCGACCACAATCCCACCCAGGCCGTATCCCCATAACCTTACATATTTACCCGAGCTAGTGCCCCTGACACTAAGGTGCAACGTAACATGGCCAATGCACCTCACCCACAGCCCTTCAGGTTGTGGGAGGAAATCAGAGCAACGGAGGAAGACCACGCAGACACGGGGAGAATGTGCAGACTCCGCACAGACAGTGACCCCAGGCTGGAATTGAACCGGGATCCCTGGTGCTGCGAGGCAGCAGTGCTAACCCACTGTGCTGCCCTGTGGTGACGCTAATCAATAAAGGATTTGTCGGAGAGGATGTCCTAAATTTGGGAAACGTACTCTGGATGAAGGATTTGTGAGTTGCTTCTGGAACATTCCATCATCTGTAGCTGTGATCCTGAGCGCGAGCATTGTCTCAGCTAAAGGTATGTCAACCTTTTTGTTTGCCTTAGGTTCACTGATCTCTTGTTTGCCAACTGTTAAACATTTCACAAGTTAAGCGCAGGGGGGCCCCCTGACAAACTGAAGCAAATATTAGCCTTTCCGGAAACTTCCATGTCCAAGTCCATTACGCTCAATGGTTAGCACTGCTGCCTCTCGGCGCCAGGGAACTGGGTTCAGTTCCGGCCTCGGGGTGACTGTGTGGAGTCTGCACGTTCTCTCTGTGTCTGCATGGGTTTCCTCCGTAGGCTCCGGCTTCCTCCCACACTCCAAGGACGTGCAGGTCAGCTGGATCGGCCATTGCTAAATGAGCAGGGTTACGGGCTTGGGCCTGGGAAAGACGCTCTTTCGCAGGGTCAGTGCAGACTCGATGGTCCGAATGGCCGCCTCCTGCACTGTAGGGGTTCTGTGGTTCCTGTGGTCTAGTCTGGCTTAGTCCTTATCGCATGGACTTCCAGCCCACTTTGTTTAGAACCATAGCTGCGGTTTCCTCCCACAGTCCAAAGTTTTGGTGGATTGGCCATGCTAAATTGTCCCTTAGTGTCCAAAGATGTGTAGGTTAGGTGGATTGGCCATGCTAAATTGTCCCTTAGTGTCCAAAGATGTGTAGGTTAGGTGGATTGGCCATGCTAAATTGCCCCTTAGTGTCCAAAGATGTGCAGGTTAGGTGGATTGGCCATGCTAAATTGTCCCTTAGTGTCCAAAGATGTGCAGGTTAGGTGGATTGGCCATGCTAAATTGCCCCTTAGTGTCCAAAGATGTGTAGGTTAGGGGGATTGGCCATGCTAAATTGTCCCTTAGTGTCCAAAGATGTGTAGGTTAGGTGGATTGGCCATGCTAAATTGTCCCTTAGTGTCCAAAGATGTGCAGGTGAGGTGGATTGGCCATGCTAAATTGCCCCTTAGTGTCCAAAGCTTAGGTGGTTGGTGGGGTAAATGTATGGGGTTACGCAGACAGGGTCTGGATAAGATGGTCTATTGGAGAATCAGTGCAGACTCGATGGGCTGAATGGCCTCCTGCACTGTAGGAATTCTATAAATCTCAAACTCGAGATTTGATTTATGATTGTAACACTTTTTGGATACAATGGTGAACTGGTGCAGCAACAATAATCTCTCCCTCAATGTCAACAAAACAAAGGAGATTGTCATCGACTTCAGGAAGTGTAAAGGAGAACATGTCCCTGTCTACATCAGTGGAGGGGGGTGCTGAGTGTTGGAAAGTCAGGATGTTTCTGGACTGGGGAGGGGGGTACTTGTCGGTCAGTGTGTGTGGGGGGGGGGGCGGTGTGTGTGTGGGACCAGCAGGAAGGGCAGTCGAGGGGAAGAGTGATGATTGGAAGACTGGAGGTAGGGGTGCACTATCTGAGGAGGGGTTAGAAGGACACGTTCATGAGACTGAAGATGATCTAGGAGCTTAGAAACATCTCCTGCAGATTAATGGACTGGCTGACATTAATCAGGAATTTTCTGGGCAGGTTTATTGGCTGCATTAATATTTAGAGTCATTGTCCTGGGTCTCTACACCATCCTATGGAAAGGCGTGAGTTTGAAGATGACCAGATGAGACCTCTGGTGTCCATTTAACCTGTTG
This sequence comes from Carcharhinus amblyrhynchos, assembly GCF_965287045.1. Classification (NCBI taxonomy): domain Eukaryota; kingdom Metazoa; phylum Chordata; class Chondrichthyes; order Carcharhiniformes; family Carcharhinidae; genus Carcharhinus; species Carcharhinus amblyrhynchos. The sequence continues at coordinate 4,480,328 of NC_137357.1, forward strand.
GCCATTTCTGCTTGTATCAAACGCAAATCTCTTGCGTGTGGCCCTTCCCTTTGGCATCTGTTCAAGTGTTGTAGAGCCGGAGACATGGGTTGAACATCCAAAAAGATCAAGTTTCAAGTTTCATTTATTAGCCTCGCATTAACACCGCGATGAAGTTGCTGTGAAAATCCCCCAAGTCGCCACACTCCTGTTCGGGTTGCACTGTGAGAGGGGAGAATTTAGCACCCAACCAGCAAGTCTTTTGGACTGTGGGAGGAAACCGGAGCACCCAGAGGAAACCCATGCAGACATGGGGAGAATGTGCAGACTCCACACAGACAGTGACCTGAGGCCGGGAATCGAACCCAGGACCCTGGCGCCATGAGGCAGCAGCGCTAACCCACTGTGCTGATCCTTTTGAACCCACTTGAGCTGCTGGCTCACGCAGTGATTGGATGGCAGCCTTTAGTTGACATCTTTTTGGAGATAATTTCTCTCCCTCTCTCTCACGCTCCAGGTACAAGGGCAGCGGCAGGTCGGAACACAAGGTTCACCGTTCGGACCTCCTGTGATGGAGGATTCCAGAAGGAGAATTTCGACACTTACCAAGGGGCCTCGATTGTGACCACTCAGGTACCAAACAGCCAGCAACACTTCAGACAGTGACACCCCTGGACTCCGTCACGCGTGTGCCCAGTCCTTTACACTTGTCCATTCCATCTCCATTGGTGCCAATCTCAGTGCCAGTAGGAGGCGCACTATGGGATGGCTAATGAATTGTATCTGTTTCGCTACTGATGCGTTGCTGGGTACATGAAGCCATGTGCGATTGGCTGATTGGATCAAAGAGTATGTCCCTGTTCTTAATAAGCTTGTAAAAAAAGCCCCAAACAAATGTTAGATTGGGCAGTCCTTACTAAATAACCCTGAGTGCGCTGATAGCTACACTAACATCAGTGTAAAATTATCACTCAAGCTCTTAACATGCCTCATTTTACACTTGCTCCAAATGAGAGGCGATGGCCTCATGGTACTATCACTGGACTATTAATCCAGAAACATTTCTGGGTACCCAGGTTCAAATCCCTGCCATGGCTGAGGTTGGAATTTGAATTCAATTAAAAAAGAACAATCTACCCATGACCATGAAACCATTGTCGGAAAGTCCCCATCTGGTTCACTAATGTCCTTAAGGGAAGGAAATCCGCCGTCCTTACCCGGTCTGGCCTACATATGACTCCAGAACCACAGCAATGTGGTTGACTCTCAACTGCCCTCCAAGGGCGATGAGGGATGGGCAATAAATGTTGGCCCAGCCAGCGACGCCCATGTCCCACAGATGAATAAATACAAATTTCCAGGGATCCATTCCCTGAAAACGAAAGGAATATGCTCAAGCCTTCCTCCTTTTTTTTTATTAACCGGGACTTTAGGGATCCCAGAGTTGTCTGTTGCTTCCTCCAGTGGCAACACCTCGAAGAATCGGAGACCATTTGTCAACCAATCTGTGCTTGCATGCATATAAATTGTCTGAGATTTGGCATTCTTGTGCGTGACCTGGTGAGTGCAGGTTGAAAAGCTTCGACAGCCTGTCTCTTTTGTCAGTGATATGTAATTTCTTTCGACAGCAGCTCCTTGGTCGAAAATGAAGGGTGTGTTTTTTAATTCATTGGTGGGACATGGGTGTCGCTGGCTGGGCCAGCATTTATTGCCCATCCCTAGTTGCCCTTGCAGGGCAGTTGAGAGTCACCCACATCGCTGTGGGTCTGGAGTCACATGTAGGCCAGACTGGGGTAAGGACGGCAGATTTATTTCCCTAAAGGGAACCAGATGGGTTTTTCCGACAATAGTTTCATCAGTAGATTCTTAATTCCAGATTTTTTTATATTGAATTCAAATTCCACCATCTGCCGTGGTGGGATTCGAACCCAGGTCCCCAGGACATGAGCTGAGTTTCTGGATTAATAGTCGAGCAGTAATGCTACGAGGCTGTCTTGTCCCCTGTGTGATATGAATGTACCTTTTTGAGAGGTTTTTTAAAACATGGTCACAGCCTTGGGTGATGTCAGAGGGGGGAAAAACCTGTGTTGATCAGGTGAGAAGGGTTGTTTTTAGTTTGTTGGCTGCAGTGTTCGAGGCAGTCTTAGAAGCAAGCTGGAAAAGAAGTCTCTTTCTCTCCGTGTTGTGCTTTGAAAATGTAACCAGTTAGCTGATAGAAAGGCTTGTCGCCATGCTGAAGTAATGAATCTGTGCTGTGGTGTTGTGACCTGAATACAAACTTCTCTGAGTTTCTGAGATCATTTGAAATCAGCATTCAACCCAGAGAACTGGATTCCAGTATTGTGAGCCTGTGCAGTGATTAATCTATTTCAAGGGTTTTGTCTATTGGATGTTTGATTGGAACATCCGATACATATTTGTTAAGGGCTATATATTATTGTGTCCCTTTGTTTGTCGTAATTGATAGAAGACATTGCTGATTTTCGTCCATATATGTTAACTATATTCTTAAATAAACTTAACTGGAACACATTAGAGAAATTCATTAAGAATTACTCATTGTCATGCCTACCCTGAATCCTCAGACTGTGACCCCCCTGGTCCTGGACTCCCCCCACCATCGGGAACATCCTCCCTGCATCTACCCTGTCTAGCCCTGTTAGAATTTTATAAATCTCTGAGATTCCCCCCCTCATTTGTCTGAACCCCAGTGAAAACAACCCTAACCCAGTCAATCTCTCCTCATACATCAGTCCCACTGTCCCCGGGATCAGCCTGGTAAACCCTCGCTGCCCTCCCTCGAGAGGTATATCGACCTTTACCTCAAAGAGGATGGAGGTTTTATTAGTGATGTACAATCCCGGTTAGACTGTACCTGGGGAACGGGGCTCCGTTCTATGGGTTTTTTGATGTGCTCAGAATATTACCATGGGAGTGAAAGGATGTAGAGGGGCTGAATGGCCTCCTGTTGCTTCTGCAACACCACAAACTGACCAAACTGTCTGGACTTCTAATTTTTAACAAGCAACTAAGGCAGCAGGTTTGTGAATCCCGACAGTGCAGAAAGAGGCCATTCAGCCCATCAAGTCTACACTGACTACAATCCCACCCAGGCCCTATCCTCATCAGCCCACATATCTAGTCCCCTTGACGCTAAGGGGCAATTTTAGCATGGCCAATCCACCTAACCCGCACATCTTTGGACTGTGGGAGGAAACAAGAGCACCTGGTGGAAACCCACACAGACATGGGGAGAACGTGCAGACTCCACACAGACAGTGACCCAAGGCCACTGGGTAGCATGCTGATGAGCAGTGCTACCTCACAGCACCAGGGACCCAGGTTCAAATCCTGTCTTGGGTCACTGTCTGAGTGGAGACTGCACATTCTCCCCGTGTCTGCATGGGTTTCTCCAGGTGCTCCGGTTTCCTTCCACAGTTGGAAAGACGTACTGGTTAGGTGCTAAATCCTCCCTCAGTGTAACCCAAACAGGAGAGGGGAATTTCACAGTCACTTCATTGCAGCATTAATGTAAGCCTACTCGAGACACTAACAAATAAAGTTTAAAACTGGAGGCTGGAATCAAACCTGGGGTCCGTGGCGCCGTGAGGCAGCAAGTCCTAACCCGCTGTGCCACCAGTTTGAATATTATGGGAGCTTGTTTGCATAAAATGGGCTGCGACTTTTCCCCATGGCAACGCTGTCAGCGTCAAAGGGCTTTGGACACGTGTTGGAGGTTGGAACCGGCCTCGCTCTCCCAACCGGAAGCACGACCCTCTTCTCTGTTGAATCTGAAACGAATTAGACACAAAAAAACGGAAAATACACTCTGTACGACTCAGTGAATCACAGAGGCCACCGTAAGTCAGAAATCTTTATTGCACTTATTATTGCCAAAGTTGTTGCTAGTTATTGACTCGGATACCCGAAGCGGGTTGGGTTATCCACACCGTGGTGGGGCAACTTTAGTCTGTTTCCTGGGATGCCTGGCAGATTGCATTGCCCCCTTTTTTTTTGAGGCTCTGGATTAAGCCTCCCCCAAAGCTTACACACCTTGACGACTACAGGGCACTCACAGAGAGGGGGTTCCGCAGCCAAATTTCTAGTCACCCTGTGCCTGTTGGATACTCTCTTTCCCGCTCTCGGAGTGTCAATCTCTATCCAGGCGCAATGAGTTGGGGAGTGGAAAGAGGGGCTCGCGCACTGTTGCAGGGCAGGGAAAGGTTAACCTGCAGGCAGCATTGGCGAGCATCCCATATATGCCAGTTGCCCTCAACTGGTCAGCCAATTGGTCTCGTCCAGTCATCCAACAGCTGTGTAGACATCTGTACAGTGGGGTAACGAGGATAGTCAAACTACCACCTCCCCCCCCCCGCCATGCTTTTCTTTTTCATTTGTGGGACGTGCGCATTTATTGTCCATCCCAAGTCGCTCTTGAACTAGTGGGATAGCCCTCTTGTCAGGCCGCTGAGACTAGAACATAGACTCCTACGGTGTAGAAAGAGGCCGTTCAGCCCATCGAGTCTGCACCGACCACAACCCCACCCAAGCCCTATTCCCATAACCCCACACATTTACCGTACAAATCCCCCTGACTCTAAAGGGCAATTTAGCATGGCCAATCCACCTAACCTGCACATCTTTGTACGCTAAGGGCAATTTAGCATGGCCAATCCACCTAACCCGTACAGCTTTGGACGCTAGGGGACAATTTAGCATGGCCAATCCACCTAGCCCGCACATCTTTGGACACTAAGGGACAATTTAGCATGGCCAATCCACCTAACCTGCACACCTTTGGACACTCAAGGACAATTTAGCATGGCCAATCCCCCTAACCTGCACATCTTTGGACATTAAGGGACAGTTTAGCATGGCCAATCCACCTAACCTACACATCTTTGGACACTCAGGGACAATTTAGCATGGCCAATCCACCTAACCTGCACATCTTTGGACACTCAGGGACAATTTAGCATGGCCAATCCACCTAACCTGCACATCTTTGGACACTAAGGGGCAATTTAGCATGGCCAATCCACCTAACCTGCACATCTTTGGACACTCAGGGACAATTTAGCATGGCCAAACGCCCTAACCCGCACGTATCCTTGGAGTGTGGGAGGAAACAGAAGCACCCGGAGGAAACCCACGCAGACAGGGAGGGGGAGAATATACAAACTCCACACAGACCTGAACCGGGCAGTGAACCCGGGTCCCTGGCGCTGTGAGGTAGAAGTGCTAACCGCTGTGCCAGCTGGGGAAAACCTGGCGCCATCGAGTGTTCACTTTGTGTGTGTGTGTGTGTGTTGGAGCAGCAGTGTGAATTAATGTGATATTATTTGCACGGACGGGAACAATTGTGAGGGGCCCCGTGGCCGGGTGGAACATTCCGGGTCTGAGGGCCGGGTAGGCCCGTGTCCGACTGGAGTGGAGAACTCGAACCGCCGAGGCTGCGAGAGGCCTCAGAGCGAGGCGGGGGCGGGGTCTGCCGGAGCTCCCTCTGAGACGGCTTCTTCCGCCGCAGGCTGCCCGCTGTCCCTGGTCACCGGAAGCTCCTCCATCTTGACTGCCCCGTTGCTATGCAGCGTTGGCTGCTGGTCCTTGCCGGGCTCAGCGCCCTCAAACCCAAAGTTCCGGAAGGATTCGGCCGCGAGCACCTTCCCTGGCGCTGCTTCATCGAGCTCGTGTTGCCGTGGTAACGCAGCAGGCATGACAGCCGGGCCTGTAAGTCAAGGTGGACACGGTTGTTGAAAGACCTGACAACAGCAAGTGAGAATATTGAACAGGTCCCCCAGCTACTTCAACACTGATAAAATAGAAAGACCCGAGAGCGTCAGGTAATTCAGCTGTCCACACCACCAACATCCAACCCAACAACAGCTCCTTCCCTGCTGCTGCCAGACTTTGGAATGGACCTACTATACATGAAGCCAATCTTTCTTTACACCCTGGCTGTGACTGTAACACTGTCATCTGCACTCTCTCCATTCCTTCTCCCCTATATATTCTATGAACAGTATGCTTTGTCTGTATAGCGCCTAAGAAACAATACTTTTCACTGTATCCCAGTACATGTGTCAATAATAAATCAAACAATACTTTTCACTGTATCCCAGTACATGTGACAATAATAAATCAAACAATACTTTTCACTGTATCCCAGTACACTTGACAATAATAAATCAAACAATACTTTTCACTGTGTCCCGACACATGTGATGATAATAAAACAATACTTTTCACTGTATCCCAATACATGTGACAGTAATAAATCAAACAATACTTTTCACTGTATCCCAATATATGTGACAATAATAAATCAAACAATACTTTTCACTGTATCCCAGTACACGTGGCAATAATAAATCAAACAATACTTTTCACTGTGTCCCAGTACACGTGACAACAATAAATCAAACAATACTTTTCACTGTATCCCAATACATGTGACAATAATAAATCAAACAATACTTTTCACTGTATCCCAATACATGTGACAATAATAAATCAAACAGTACTTTTCACTGTATCCCAGTACGTGTGACAATAATAAATCAAACAATACTTTTCACTGTATCCCAATACATGTGACAATAATAAATCAAACAATACTTTTCACTGTATCCTAGTACATGTGACAATAATAAATCAAACAATACTTTTCACTGTATCCCAATATATGTGACAATAATAAATCAAACAATACTTTTCACTGTATCCCAGTACATGTGACAATAATAAATCAAACAATACTTTTCACTGTATCCCAGTACACGTGACAATAATAAATCAAACAACACTTTTCACTGTATCCCAATACGTGACAATAATAAATCAAACAATACTTTTCACTGTATCCCAGTACACGTGACAATAATAAATCAAACAATATTTTTCACTGTGTCCCAGTACACATGAAAACAATAAATCAAACGATACTTTTCACTGTGTCCCAGTACACAGGACAATGGTAAATCAAAAATGATACGTGAATATAAATCAAACATGTATTGGGATACAGTGAAAAGTATTGTTTGATTTATTATTGTCACATGTATTAGGATACAGTGAAAAGTATTTTTTCTTGCATGCTATACAGACAAAGCATACTGTTCATAGAGTACATGGGGCGAAGGAAGGGAGAGAGTGCAGAATGTAGTGTCAATCATAGCTAGAGTGTAGAGAAAGAGTAACTTAATATAAAGTAGGTCCGTTCTAAAGTCTGACGGCAATGGGGAAGAAGCTGTTCTTGAATAACTCTCTATTTTTACATTCTGTTCCAATTCCAATGAACATCACACTTCTATTTGTGTGGCTTAATGTTGCCCGCTCTGCTTGCTCCCCTTGTTCCTGCCCTTCAATCAGGGCGCCATCCCGCAGTGCCCTTGAAGATGTTGGCACTTACCAAAGTAGCTGAGAAGCACAGGGAGGAAGACTAGGCCGTGAACCAGGCCCAGTAATGTGATCACCAGGTTCAGCCGGAAGAAGAAGATCTGGATCAGCTGTGACTGGGCAAAATACAGGACAATAATTCCGGGGAGATTTGTCATGGCAACGCCTGCAAAGACCTGTGGGGGAAGCAAACAGAATCGGGTGAAAAGACAGGCGCCTTTATACCTTTACCCTGTAAGTATAACCTTCTTCATGTATATAAACAGTCGTTTAGCTTCAAGCATCAATGTTGCCAAGAAAAGAGACATGCTGTCGAAGTTTTTCAACTTGGACTCACCAGGACAAGAATGCCAGATTTCCAACTCTCGCAACAATTTATATGACAAGGGAGCTCATGGCAGGTTGACTCCGAGGCATTGCCCTGGAGGAAACATCCAGCGGTTCCCCAAGCACCCGGATAATTTGAAAATACAAGTCCAAAGCTTGGACATATTCCTTTTAATTGCAGAGAATGGATCACTGTGTGCGATTGTATGTTATTTTGAGCCTGTACACATGGGAACCACATTACGAATGTGACTGCTGTCTTAAATCCATGTAGCTATTAGCACACTCAGAATTGTTCAGTAAGTGTTGAAATAAGTAAGAAGCAATCACTTCTCGGCCTTTTGGCTAATATCAGGTGTGGTATCTTGGATGATGTTATAGAACATAGAAAAACTACAGCACAAACAGGCCCTTCGGTCCACAAGTTGCACCGATCATATCCCTAACTTACTAGGCTTACCTATAACCCTCAATCCTATTAAGTCACATGTACTCATCCAGAAGCCTCTTAAAAGACCCTATCGAATTTGCTTCCACCACCACCGACGGCAGCCGATTCCACTCACCCACCACCCTGTGAGTGAAAACCTTTCCCCTGACATCTCCTCTGTACCTACTCCCCAGCACCTTAAACCTGTGTCCTCTCGTAGCGACCATTTCAGCCCTGGGAAAAAGCCTCCGAGAATCCACCCTGTATATTCCTCTCAACATCTTATAAACCTCTATCAGGTCACCTCTCGTCCTTTGTCTCTCCAGGGAGAAAAGACCGAGCTCCCTCAACCTATCCTCATACGGCATGCCACCCAATCCAGGCAACATCCTTATAAATCTCCTCTGCACCCTCTCAGTAGCTACCACATCCTTCCTGTAATGAGGCAACCAGAACTGCGCACAGTACTCCAAGTCATGGGGTTACACTGAGGCTTCATTTGAAGAAATGTTTCAAATCTCGGCCTTTTGGCTCAGATGCAAATGAGGTCAAGCCTTGGCGAAGGTGTCATGCCTGACCCAATCAGCTTGGGTCATGTGTACTAAGGCCAAGACAGAAAGAAGCTTGTCAGCTTGGATCGGGAAGGTTTCATTCATTGAGACTTTGATTGGGTTGATTGGAAAAAGATCTGTTAAACAAAAAAATCAAAAACCTACCTTTGTGCTGGGTTTGTTGGGTGGGACATTAATGTTAAAAGTTTATTTAATAGTGCCACAAGTAAGGTTTACATTCACACTGCAATGAAGTTATTGAAGTTATCGCCACTCCTGTTGATGAAAGTTTAGCACCTAACCAGCACGGAGTCTGGGAGGAAACCGGAGCATCCGGAGGAAACCCACACAGACACGGGGAGAATTTGCAGACTCCGCACAGACAGTGACCCAAGCCCGGGAATTGAACCCGGGTCCCTGGCGCTGTGAGACAGCTGATGCCAACCTACTGTGCCATCCACACAGTGGTTTGTATGTCTTGCTATTGAGAAGACAGTCACAGAAGGGGAATATACCTCACCCGTCTGCTCGCGCAAACCCATGGCCAAGATGCCATGCCCCCCCTGCCTTGCCATACGTACCGCGCTTCCCATGGTAGCAGTGGCATCCTTCGCCCGCTCCACTTTGTTACTCTTGGTGCTGACGGCAAAGGAACGGGTGAGGTGAGAGACAAACTCCACGGACATCCCGACAGCCTGGGAGGAGGCAACAGATATCTGATTAGACCCCGACGCTCATGAGGGTTCATCGTCACACAGGTATAAAAATCACACAGGCTGCTACAAAACAGGTCTACTTATAAAAGTCATAGAGCAGGGAAACAGGCCCTTCGGCCCAACTTGTCCATGCCACCCCTTTTTATTTAAAACCCCTAAGCTAGTCCCAATTTGGCCCATATCCCTCTATACCTATGTAACTGCCTAAATGCTTCTTAAAAGACAAAATTGTACCCAGCTCTACTACTACCTCTGGCAGCTCATTCCAGACACTCACCACCCTGTGTGTGAATAAATTCCCCCTCTGGACCCTTTTGTATCTCTCCCCTCTCACCTTAAACCTATGCCCTCTAGTTTTAATCTCCCCTACCTTTGGGAAAAGATATTGACTATCGAGCTGATTTGTACCCCTCATTATTTTATAGACCCCTATAAGATCACCCCTCAGCCTCCTACACTCCAGAGAAGAAAGTCCCAGTCTATCCAGCCTCTCCTTATAACTCAAACCATCAAGTCCCGGCAGCATCCTAGTAAATCTTTTCTGTACTCTTTCTAGTTTAATAATATCCTTTCTGTAATAGGGTGACCAGAACTGTACGCAGTATTCCAAGTGTGGCCTTACCAATGTCTTGTACAACTTCAACAAGACGTCCCAACTCCTGTATTCAGTGTTCTGACCGATGAAACCAAGTACGCTGAATGCCTTCTTCACCACTTTGTCCACCTGTGACTCCACTTTCAAGGAGCTGTGAACCTGTACCCCTCAATCTCTTTGTTCTATAACTCTCCCCAATGCCCTACCATTAACTGAGTAGAATCCCTCTCTCTCTCTCACACACACACACACACACACGACCCAGTCAACAAACAAAGAACAAAGAAAAGTCCAACACAGGAATAGGCCCTTCGGCCCTCCAATTCCGTGTAAGTGGGGACGATGGATGTTTTCCAAAGGAGATTGGATGGGGAATTGATGGAAATAAATTTGCTGGGATGCACGGATACAGTAGAGGATAGGGATTGGGACTTATTGGGTTGTTTGGCAGGGAGCGAGCTTGATGGGCAGGAGGGGTTGAGGAGGCAGTGTTGGAGTCTCACCGTGACGAGGTTGATGAGGGACACCGCGTTGAAGTCGATCCCCCACAGTGTCATCACTCCCACTGTGTCCACAATGATCATAACAATCGTTATGAGGTTCAGAATTCCCGACCGAATGTCCATTCCCAGTAGGATGCAGCAGACCACAAAGGTCGGGATCAGGCACAATCCGATGTTGAAAATTCCCTCCTCCACCACAGTCAGGTACTGTTCGTAATATACGTAGGTGATCCTGCAAGAGACATAATGTTCAGTGCCTGTCATAGAGTCCCTACTGTGCAGAAGAGGCCATTCAGCCCATCAAGCCTGCTCCAGCAGCAATCCCACCCAGTTCCTATCCCCATGTATTTATCCTGCAAACTTGTGTGGGTTAGGTGGATTGGCCGTGCTAAATTGTCCCTTAGTGTCCAAAGATGTGCAGGTTCGGTGGATTGGCCGTGCTAAGTTGCCCCTTAGTGTCCAAAGATGTGTAGGTTACATGGCTTGACCATGCTAAATTGCCCCTTAGTATCCAAAGATGTGTAGGTTAGATGGATTGGCCATGGGAAATGTGTGGGTTTACGGGGATAGGGTGGGTGAGAAGGCTTGGATGAGATACTCTGTCAGAGAGTTGGTGCAGATTTAGTGGGCCAAATGGCCTTTTCTGCACTGGAGGGATTCTATATCTGTATCAAGTGGTCAGGGCACATGTTTTAACTGAAGCATGTGGAGTGGTGAGGGATCTAAGTTAAATGCAATCAACTGCAAATGGGGTTTAGTGTGTGCGCTCATAGTAACCTGCTTACAATATGGAAACAGGGGCCTTAAAAAATCAATTCCCTCTTCCTGGGGAACCCAGCAGTCTGTGCAGAGCGGAATGCCCAGGCTAGAAGGTTTTGTACATTTTCTACCTCCTATCTATGCAACGATGACACGCGTGTCCACGTATGGGACAGAAGTTACTCCAGTTCTTCCACATGCCTGCTAACACCCTTCAGCCGCGACCTCTTGCTCACTTCTGCACTTTACTCTGAGTCCACACTTCGGCTTGAATAGTCAAGCTCAGCAAGCATAGATGCACAGGCGCACTCAATCAAATGCAGAGCGGTATGTATGATACAAACACGCGTGGTAGATTGGAGGGCGGCACCTTAATTCAAACAAAACCGCCCTCTGCGAAGCGAACACTTTCAGTCTTCAACGTAAACTCACGTGTAGGGGAAAACCTCGAAGTTGGGGTCCGTTCCAGGGATTTCCCTCATGGTGGCGGTGATGTCAGCCGCGAGTTGTCGGGCTGCTTTCAGAGCTGCGGTGTACTCCTGGGAGTTTTTCAGAGGTGTGTGATAGGCCATGAACCTGGAGGCTGGTCATAAACACACGTCACACTGAGGTGATTAAGGCCAGCAACGAGACGCAGACCACATCCACCCCCAGAGAACACACTCAATATTTCGGACAGTCCGCATAACAGGATTCAAATCCCAGGAGTAAGACGGGAGTCACAACACCACAACGTCAATCCCCCTACGATAAAAATCTAACTCCACAAATCCTCAACATTAATACCGAGAGCACAAAATGATACAAACATAGGGCTGAACTGGGGGCCTTTTTCAGCAGATACACGGGGAACACCACCACCTGCAAGTTCCCCTCCACTCACCGTCCTGACTTGGAAATATGTCGGCCGTTCCTTCACTGTCGCTGGGTCAAAATCCTGGAATTCCCTCCCTAACAGCACTGTGGGTGCACCTACACCACACGGACTGACTGATGTCCAATAACAGTCCTGGAATTCCCTCCCTAACAGCACTGTGGGTGTACCTGCACCACACGGACTGACTGATGTCCAATAACAATCCTGGAACTCCCTCCCTAACAGCACTGTGGGTGCACCTACACCACACGGACTGACTGATGTCCAATAACAGTCCTGGAATTCCCTCCCTAACAGCACTGTGGGTGTACCTACACCACACGGACTGACTGATGTCCAGTAACAGTCCTGGAATTCCCTCCCTAACAGCACTGTGGGTGGCATTTACTGGATGTGGACCTTGCTGGCTGGGAGGGAGTTCCAGGATTGTTATTGGACATCAGTCAGTCCGTGTGGTGTAGGTACACCCACAGTGCTGTTAGGGAGGGAGTTCCAGGATTGTTATTGGACATCAGTCAGTCCGGGTGGCGTAGGTACACCCACAGTGCTGTTAGGGAGGGAGTTCCAGGATTGTTATTGGACATCAGTCAGTCCCTGTGGTGTAGGTACACCCACAGTGCTGTTAGGGAGGGAGTTCCAGGATTGTTATTGGACCTCAGTCAGTCCGTGTGGTGTAGGTACACCCACAGTGCTGTTAGGGAGGGAGTTCCAGGATTGTTATTGGACATCAGTCAGTCTGTGTGGTGTAGGTACACCCACAGTGCTGTTAGGGAGGGAGTTCCAGGATTGTTATTGGACATCAGTCAGTCCGTGTGGTGGAGGTACACCCACAGTGCTGTTAGGGAGGGAGTTCCAGGATTGTTATTGGACATCAGTCAGTCCGTGTGGTGCAGGTACACCCACAGTGCTGTTAGGGAGGGAGTTCCAGGATTTTGACCCAGCGACAGTGAAGGAACGGCCGATATATTTCCAAGTCAGGATGGTGAGTGGCTCGGAGGGGAACTTGCAGGTGGTGGTGTTCCCCATGTATCTGCTGCCCCTGTCCTTCTAGATGGGAGAGGTTGTGGGTTTGGAAGGTGCTGTCTAAGGATGAGTTGCTGCAGTACATCTTGTCGATGGTACACACTGCTGCTACTGAGTGTCGGTGGTGGAGGGAGTGAATGTTTGTGGATGGGGTGCCAATCAAGCGGGGCTGCTTTGTCCTGGATGGTGTCGAGCTTCTTGAGTGTTGTTGGAGCTGCACCCATCCAGGCAAGTAGGGAGTATTCCATCACACTCCTGACTTGTGCCTTGTAGATGGGGGACAGGCTTTGGGGGGAGTCAGGAGGTGAGTTACTCTCCGCAGGATTCCCAGACTCTGACCTGCTCTGGTAACCACTGTATTTATATGGCTGGGTCCAGCTCAGTTTCTGGTCAGTGGTAACCCCCAGGATTCCAGTAGGGGGGGGATTCAAGGGATGTGGGTTAAAGTGTCTCTTATTGGCGATGATCACTGGATTCTAGATCGCTGTTTTACCATTCCGATGGAAAGAATCCGCAGGATATTTTCATCTTTTTCTCATTTTGATTTATTCTTGGTGTTGTTAGGCACAAGGGGTCAAGGTACAGGTTTGAGGTTAGTAATGACCTTATTAAATGGTGGAACAGGCTTGAGAGGCACGGGTGTATTTTTATATTCATTTGTGGGTGTCACTGGCTGGGCCAGGACTTATTGCCCATCCCTCGTTGCCCTTGGAGGGCAGTTGAGAGTCAACCACATCGCTGTGTCACATGTAGGCCAGACCAGGGTGAGGCCGGCAGATTTCCCTCCCTAAAGGGAGGGTTTTTCCGACAATCGACAATGGTTTCATTCTTAATTCCAGATTTTTAAAAATTGGATTCAAATTCCACCATCTGCGGGATTCGAACCCAGGTCCCCGGCACGTTAATAGTCTAGCAGTTGTACCACTAGGCCGTTGTCTCCCCATATTATAAATTAAAATATTCTCAATTCTCACCCAGAATCTCGCCGCTCTTGCCCCTTTTCACCGCGTCCCCGTAAGCTCCCAAGCCTCTGAAAAGGAAATCACATCCTTACAGCGAGAGAAAGACGGATAGCGTGGACTGAGGGACTGTTTAACTTTTACAAACTGTTCATTCCACCATCATCGACTTATAGTTAACCCCTGAGCCGTTTGTACACTCAACATAGACACCAAGAGGGGATTGTCCAAGGAGACTGAGGTCTACATTCCCTGGAGTGTGGTTAAAAAATTGCAGCATGCTGCTGTGCAGAGGGACCTGGGCATCCTTGTGCATGAATCGCCAAAAAGTTGGTTTTCAGGTGCAGCAGGTAATGAAGAAGGCAAATGGAATTTTGTCCTTCATTGCGAGAGGGATGGAGTTTAAAAACAGTGAGGTTATGTTGCAGCTGTATAAGGTGCTGGTGAGGCCACACCTGGAGTACTGTGTACAGTTTTGGTATCCTTACTTGAGAAAGGATATACTGGCACCGGAGGGGGTGCAGAGGAGATTCACCAAGTTGATTCCGGAGTTGAGAGGGTTGGCTTATGAGCGGAGACTGAGTAGGCTGGGGCTGTACTCATTGGAATTCAGAAGGATGCAGGAAAATCTTACAGAAACTTGTAAGATTTTGAAGGGAATAGATAAGATAGAAGCAGGAAAGTTGTTTCCACTGGCGGGTGAAACTAGAACTAGGGGCATGGCCTCAAAATAAGGGGGAGCAGATTTAGGACTGAGTTGAGGAGGAACTTCTTCACACAAAGGGTTGTGAATCTGTGGAATTCTCTGCCCAGTTGAGGCTCCCTCACTGAATGTTTTTAAGGCAAGCATTTTTGAACATAAAGGAATTAAGGATTATGGCGGGTAAGTGGAGCTGAGTCCACAAAAAGATCAGCCATGATCTTACTGAATGGCGGAGCAGGCTCGAGGGGCCAGATGGCCTACTCCTGCTCTTAGTTCTTGTGGTCTTAGTCTGACTGAACTTTTCCAAGGGGGGTGTGATGGGGTTGACGCTGGGGTAGGGGAACTGGAACAAGGAGTCCCACAGGGTAGAATTTCCACCGGTAAGGTCTTTTAGCCCCATTGGAGTCACATTTGAATGGCTGACCATGTTTCTGGCCCTGCAGGCCTCCAGCCCCCACCCGGGATGAGTTGTCAGCCATTTTGGATTGAGATGAAGAAAGAGAACGTTCTTCTTCGGCTGGAGGTCGAGGGATTCCAGAAATTAACCAGAGCAGGACAAGGGATAAACCTTTTTAGGACTGAGGTGAGGAGAAATTTCTTCACCCAGAGGGTGGTGAATGTGTGGAATTCACTCCCACAGAAAGTAGTTGAGGCCAAAACATTGTGTGATTTCAAGAAGGTGAGAGGGGGGAAAGCTCAGAGGAGATGTGAGGGGTAAGTTTTTTACACGGAGAGTGTCTGGAATGCGCTGCCGGGGGTGGTAGTGGAGGCAGATACGATTGGGGGAGGGCTTTTAGATGAATATGCAAGGAATAGAATGATATGGGGCAAGGGCAGGGAGAAAGGATGAGTTTAATTTGACATCATGTTCAGCACAACCTTGTGGGGCCGAAGGGCCTGTTCCTGTGTTCGTACTGTTCTGTGTTTGAAGGAATTAGATATAGCTCTTGGGACTAAAGAGATCAAGGGATAGGGGAGGAAAGTGGCGGGGGGGTGGGGTCAGGATATTGAGTTGGATGATCAGTCAAGATCAAAATGAATAACAGAACAAGATTGAAGGGCCGAATGGTCTCCCTCTGCTCCTGTTGTCATTGAATGGCAGCTACTGAACGAAATACCCAACTTATTCCTTATATTCTGATCATTCAATTTCAAGTTTATTCATTAGTGTCACAAGTAAGGCTTACATTAACACTGCAATGAAGTTACTGTGAAAAATCCCCACACTCCTGTCCGGTTTACACTGAGGGAGAATTTAGCACCTAACCAGTGCGTCTTTCGGAGGAAACCAGAGCACCCGAAGGAAACCCACGGGGTGAACGTGCACAGACAGTGACCCGAGGCAGGGAATCGAACCCGGACGCTGCGAGGCAGCAGTGCTAACCCACTGTGCCACCTATTTTGCGATGAAGAGTGGAGGGGTGCCATTTCACCCAATGGGGTTGGCGTCACCGACTTGGCCGTCGCTATCCCAGGACCCCGGACGCCTGAGCTCTCCCCGTCTGACCTTCCGAACCGGCCTACCTGCCAACCGAGAAGGGCCTTACCCCTTGGAGCACTGCAGGGTGGGAACATCATTCAGGAAATCGGGTAGATAGAGATTGAACTGTTTGTTGTTGGGCCGGATGATACCACTCTCATTGGATTTCATGCATTTCTTCAAACACAGCTTATCTGGGCAAGAGACAGAAATGCATTTAACTCCCAAAAAAATACATGAGTAATCCCAACCTCAATTAGAACGTAGAAGAGTCCTCGTTTGCAAGAAATATTGGAACACATGGAGATCAAGAGGCACAAAATGAGGCCATTTGGCCCCTCACATAGAAGATAGGAGCAGGAGGAGGCCATTCAGCCCTTCAAACCTATCCCCGGAATCAGCCTGGTAAACCTTCACTGCAGTCATTGAGATCTAACAGCACAGGAAAAGACGCTTCGGCCAATCAAGCACCGATCTATTGTAACCCCATTTTCCCAGCACTTTGTCTGTAGCCTTGGGTTCTATGGCACCACTTCTTCAGTGAGAGTTTCCCCCCTCTATTGCCCCCTTCAGGCATCGAGTCCCAGATTCCCACCACCCTTTGGATGGATTTTCCTCGAATCCACTCTAAATCCCCTGTCTCTTACCTTAAATCATAGAATCCCGACAGTGCAGAAGGAGGCCATTCATCCCATCAGGTC
The DNA here is from genome assembly GCF_965287045.1 of Carcharhinus amblyrhynchos. Taxonomy (NCBI): domain Eukaryota; kingdom Metazoa; phylum Chordata; class Chondrichthyes; order Carcharhiniformes; family Carcharhinidae; genus Carcharhinus; species Carcharhinus amblyrhynchos. Next base: position 4,497,326 of record NC_137357.1, read on the forward strand.
TGTACTGACAACAATCCCACCCAAACTCTATCCCCATAAACCCGTACATTTACCCTAGCTAGTACCCCTGATATGATGGGGCAATTCAGCATGGCCAGTCCACCTGATCTACACATCTTTGGATACTAAGGGGCAATTTAGCACGGCCAGTCCACCTAACGTGCACATCTTTGGACACTAAGGGACAATTTAGCATGGTCAATTCACCTAACCTGCACATATTTGGACACTAATGGGCAATTTAGCATGGCCAATCCACCTAACCTTCACATCTTCGGACATTAAGGGGCAATTTAGCATGGCCAATCCACCTAATCCGTACATCTTTGGACACTAAGGGGCAATTTGGCATGGCCAATCCACCTAACCCACACATCTTTGGACACTAAGGGGCAATTTAGCAGGGCTAATCCAACTCACCCACACACCTTTTAACATTAAGGCACAATGATGAGGGACATAGATAGGGTGGATAGGAAGAGACCTTTCCCCTGAGGAGTGGAGTCAGTTACCAGGGTGACATGATAGCATGATTGTTAGCACTGCTGCCTCACAGCACCAGGGACTCGGGTTCGATTCCCCACTCAGGTCACTGTCTGTGTGGAATCTGCATGTTCTCCTCATGTCTGCGTGGGTTTCCTCCCACAGTCCAAAAATATGCAGGTTCGGGGGATTGGCCATGTTAAATTGTCTCTTAGTCTCAGCAGGATTGGCAGTGTTAATACTTGGAGTTAGGGGGATGGGGCCTGAGTGGGATTGTTGTCAAATGGCCTCACTCTGTAATGTAGGGATTCTGTGACACGATAATTGTGTTTGTTACCAATTGCCTTCAACCTGTGTCCTCTGTCTTTTAATCTTCCCGTTAACGGGAACAATTTCTTCCAATCCATTCTGACCCAGATCCCACCTGATGATTTTCCAGATGCAGCGACCGGTGTGAAAAACAAAACGAATCAAAGAGGCTGTAGAGAAAGCTCTTACTGGAGGTAGCTGGGCAGAATTTGCCAGCGTTGGGTCCCAAGGTGTACAAGCGACAGCAGCGAGACATCGGGTTCAACCAATCAATGAAATCATCTACCCAGGAGGATGCTGGAATAGCTATGTAGGATCTGAGGAGGAACAAATATTAATCAGAAGGTAAGTTTGATTTATTATTGTCACATGTATTAGGATACAGTGAAAAGTATTGTTTGATTTATTATTGTCACGTGTATTGGGATACAGTGAAAAGTATTGTTTGATTTATTATTGTCACGTGTATTGGGATACAGTGAAAAGTATTGTTTGATTTATTATTGTCACGTGTATTGGGATACAGTGAAAAGTATTGTTTGATTTATTATTGTCGCATGTATTGGGATACAGTGAAAAGTATTGTTTGATTTATTATTGTCACATGTATTGGGATACAGTGAAAAGTATTGTTTGATTTATTATTGTCACATGTATTGGGATGCAGTGAAAAGTATTGTTTGATTTATTATTGTCACTTGTATTGGGATACAGTGAAAAGTATTGTTTGATTTATTATTGTCACTTGTATTGGGATACAATGAAAAGTATTGTTTGATTTATTATTGTCACGTGTATTGGGATACAGTGAAAAGTATTGTTTGATTTATGATTTGTAATGTGTATTGGGATACAGTGAAAAGTATTGTTTGATTTATTATTGTCACATGTATTGGGATACAGTGAAAAGTATTGTTTGATTTGTTATTGTCACATGTATTGGGATACAGTGAAAAGTATTGTTTGATTTATTATTGTCACGTGTATTGGGATACAGTGAAAAGTATTGTTTGATTTGTTATTGTCACATGTACTGGGATACAGTGAAAAGTATTGTTTGATTTATTATTGTCACGTGTACTGGGATACAGTGAAAAGTATTGTTTGATTTGTTATTGTCACGTGTATTGGGATACAGTGAAAAGTATTGTTTGATTTATTATTGTCACGTGTACTGGGATACAGTGAAAAGTATTGTTTGATTTATTATTGTCACGTGTACTGGGATACAGTGAAAAGTATTGTTTGATTTATTATTGTCACGTGTACTGGGATACAGTGAAAAGTATTGTTTGATTTGTTATTGTCACGTGTACTGGGATACAGTGAAAAGTATTGTTTGATTTGTTACTGTCATGTGTACTGGGATACAGTGAAAAGTATTGTTTGATTTATTATTGTCACGTGTACTGGGATACAGTGAAAAGTATTGTTTGATTTATTATTGTCACGTGTATTGGGATACAGTGAAAAGTATTGTTTGATTTATTATTGTCACGTGTACTGGGATACAGTGAAAAGTATTGTTTGATTTATTATTGTCACGTGTACTGGGATACAGTGAAAAGTATTGTTTGATTTATTATTGTCACATGTATTGGGATTCAGTGAAAAGTATTGTTTGATTTATTATTGTCATGTGTATTGGGATACATTGAAAAGTATTGTTTGATTTATTATTGTCAAATGTATTGGGATACAGTAAAAAGTATTGTTTGATTTATTATGGTCGCATGTCTTGGGATACAGTGAAAAGTATTGTTTGATTTATTATTGTCACGTGTACTGGGATACAGTGAAAAGTATTGTTTCATTTATTACTGTCACGTGTATGGAGATACAGTGAAAAGTATTGTTTGATTTATTATTGTCACATGTATTGGGACACAGTAAAAAGTATTGTTTGATTTATTATTGTCACGTGTACTGGGATACAGTGAAAAGTATTGTTTCATTTATTACTGTCACGTGTATGGAGATACAGTGAAAAGTATTGTTTGATTTATTATTGTCACATGTATTGGGACACAGTAAAAAGTATTGTTTGATTTATTATTGTCACGTGTACTGGGATACAGTGAAAAGTATTGTTTGATTTATTGTTGTCACGTGTATTGTTTTATTTATTATTGTCACGTGTACTGGGATACAGTGAAAAGTATTGTTTGATTTATTATTGTCACATGTACTGGGATACAGTGAAAAGTATTGTTTGATTTATTATTGTCACATATATTGGGATACAGTGAAAAGTATTGTTTGATTTATTATTGTCACGTACTGGGATACAGTGAAAAGTATTCTTTGATTTATGATTTGTAACGTGTATTGGGATACAGTGAAAAGTATTGTTTGATTTATTATTGTCACATGTATTGGGATACGGTGAAAAGTATTGTTTGATTTATTATTGTCATGTGTACTGGGATACAGTGAAAAGTATTGTTTGATTTGTTATTGTCACGTGTATTGGGATACAGTGAAAAGTATTGTTTGATTTGTTATTGTCACATGTACTGGGATACAGTGAAAAGTATTGTTTGATTTATTATTGTCACGTGTACTGGGATACAGTGAAAAGTATTGTTTGATTTATTATTGTCACATGTATTGGGATTCAGTGAAAAGTATTGTTTGATTTATTATTGTCATGTGTATTGGGATACATTGAAAAGTATTGTTTGATTTATTATTGTCAAATGTATTGGGATACAGTGAAAAGTATTGTTTGATTTATTATTGTCACATGTACTGGGATACAGTGAAAAGTATTGTTTGATTTATTATTGTCACATGTACTGGGATACAGTGAAAAGTATTGTTTGATTTATTATTGTCACATACTGGGATACAGTGAAAAGTATTGTTTGATTTATTATTGTCACGTGTACTGGGATACAGTGAAAAGTATTGTTTGATTTATTATTGTCACGTGTATTGGGATGCAGTGAAAAGTATTGTTCCTTGCGCGCGATACAGATAAAACATTCCATTCGTAGAGAAGGAAATAAGACAGTACAGAATGTAGTGTTACAGTCACAGCTAGGGTGTAGAGAAAGATCAACTTTGTGTGAGGTAGGTCCATTCAAATTTGTAGTAGCAGGGAAGAAGGTGTTCTTGTGTCGGTTGGGACGTGACCTCAGACTTTTATACCTTTTCCCAACAGAAGGTGGTGGAAGCAGAATGTCCAGGGCGGGTGGGGTCCTTTACTATTCTGGCTGCTTTTCCCAAGGCAGGGGGAAGTGTTGACAGAGTCAGTGGATGGGAGGCTGGTTTGCGTGATGGATTGGGCTATATTCACGACCTTTTCTAGTTCCTTGCGGTCTTGGGCAGAGCAGGAGCCATACCAAGCTGTGATACAACCAGAAAGAATGCTTTCTATGGTGCATCTGTCAAAGTTGGTGAGAGTCGTAGCTGACATGCCAAATTTCCTTCGCCCCCCCCCCCCCCCCGAGAAAGAAGATGTTGGTGGACTTTCTTAACTTCAGCGTAGCATTGTTTGAGAGTTTAAAAGAATTAGAATGAAGTTTTCGAAGCTTGGATCAAGAGTAAAAGAAAGAATAGAGAACCCTACAGTGCAGAGAGAAGCCCTTCGGCCCATCGAGTCTGCACTGACCGCAATCCCATCCAGGCCCTACACCCATATTCCTATGTATTTTACCCACTAATCCCTCTAACCTTAGCATCCTAGGACACTAAGGGGCAATTTTAGCACAGCCAGTAAACCTAACCTGCACATCTTTGGACTGTGGGAGGAAACCGGAGCACCCGGAGGAAACCCACGCAGACACGGGGAGAATGTGCAAACTCCACACAGGCAATGATCCGAGTCAGGAATCGAACCCAGGCCCCTGGAGCTGTGAAGCAGCAGTGCTGGGCATAGTTTGCAGGAAGTCACCACGCTTTGGCACCGTATTGAAAAAAAATTACTTGGTCTCCAAGAAATCACGAGAGGTTACAAAATGTGGTTCTCAATCCACAGTAGTCTGCTTTTCAAATCCAGGCACCAGAATGGGGAGGCGATGGCCTAGTGGTATTATCACTGGACTATTAATCCAGAAACTCAGCTAATGTTCCAGGGATCTGGGTTCGAATCCCACCGCGGCAGATGGTGGAATTCAAATTCAATAAAAAATATCAAGAATTAAGTATCTTCTGTTGACCATGTAACCATAGTCGGAAAAAGCCATGGGATTCCCTTTAGGGAAGGAAATCTGCCATCCTTACGCTGGCCTGGCCGACAGGTGACTCCAGAGCAATGTGGTTGACTCTCAATGCCCTTGGGCAACTAGGGATGGGCAATAAATGCTGGCCCAGCCAACATTGCCCAATGTCCCACAAATCAATACAAAAAGACGCCATTCGGCCCACTTTTACACCTTATCCCCTCAATTCCCTTACTGATCTGTCGTGAATATATTTAACGAGCCAGCCTCCGCAGACTTCTAAATAATTCTCCACCCTCTGAGAGAAGAAATTCCTCCTCATCTCTGCCCTTCCACTCCGAGACTCTCCCACAAGGCGAAATAACCTTTTTGTCTGTCAGACGTCTGCTATTGATAGAGCACACGCGCACTAGCTCCCTCTGCAGGCTTTCGGGCGTGTTAAATCCTGCCCACAGCCTTCTGAAGCCAGCCACAGCCAGAGTGGGTATGGGGGAGGGTGGGGGCTTAAAAACAGGCCAGAAGGTCGTATGTGGAACCCTCCCAGTTCCATGCCCACCCGGACTAAAAATGGTAAAATAGTGCCCTCGGATGGAGTTTAATTTAGATAAATGCGAGATGATGAATTTTGGGAGATTGAACCAGGGCAGGACTTACTCAATGAATGGTAGGGCGTTGGAGAGAGTTGCAGAACAAAGAGATTGAGGGGTACAAGTTCATAGCTCCTTGAAAGTGGAATCACAGGTGGACAGAGTGGTGAAGAAGGCATTCGAGATGCTTGGTTTCATTGGTCAGAACATTGAATACAGGAATTGGGACGTCTTGCTGAAGTACAGCAAAGGTTTACCAGGCCCATTTCAAGAAGAAATTAGATATAGCTCTTGGGTTTAAAGGGATCAAGGGATATGGGGGTACAAGGAGGGATCGAAGGTCCAAATGACCTACTCCCATTTCTAGTTTCTCTATTTCTGTGGGGCGGCACGGTGGTTAGCACTGCTGCTCCACAGCACCAGGGAGCTGGGTTCGATTCCCGGCTCGGATCACTGTCTGTGTGGAGGCTGCACATTCTCCCCATGTCTGCGTGAGTTTCCTCTGGGTGCTCCAGTTTCTTCCCACAGTCAAATGTGTGGGTTAGGATCTAAATTATCAGTGTAACCCGAACAGGTGGGGATTTACACACAGTCATTTCATTGCGGTGTTAATGGAGGCTACTGATAAATAAGCTTTCAACTTAAAATTAACCATTTCATCTCTGGTGAATCTACGCTGTGGCCCCTTCCAACCTGCCCTTTGCCAAGGTGAATCCACATCTGGTCAAAGTGCCTCCAGATGTGAGTACAGAAAAATTACATACTCACGCGCACGCGTACACACACTCCTTAAATCCTACGCTACTCACACTTGGGGGAACTTGGTGGCATACTGAATCTTCTGTGTCATTGAGTTGTTGTCGCAGCCCACGCTGGAGCAGACACCGTTCATTCCATCAATCGTGGAGAAGTTGTAGCCTGCCCTGGTGACAAAGTACACCGGGACCCCCACCTCGAAGTACTCGTTGAGGGCAGCGAAATACTTCAGCATGTACGAGTCCTAACAGGGCACAGGATAAGAGAGAGTTTTCAATCAGACTCATCGATCATGAGGTGCGATAGAGAATGTCTACAGTACAGGAGGCGACCATTTGGCCCATCTCACCACAATCTCACCCACCCATAACCCCAAATATTTACCCTGCTCGTCCCCCGATACTAAGAGGCAATTTACCATGGCCAGTCCACCTAACCCGCACATCTTTGGACACTAAGGGACAATTTAGCATGGCCAATCCACCTAATCTGCACATCTTTGGACACTAAGGGACAATTTAGCATGGCCAATCCACCGAACCTGCACATCTTTGGACACTAAGGGGCAATTTAGCGTGGCTAATCCACCTAACCTACACATCTTTGGACACTAAGGGGCAATTTAGCATGGCCAATCCACCTAACCTGCACATCTTTGGACACTAAGGGGCAATTTAGCATGGCCAATCCACCTAACCTGCACTATTTAGATACTAAGGGGCAATTTAGCATGGCCAATTCACCTAACCTGCACATCTTTGGACTGTGGGAGGAAACTGGAGCACCCGGAGGAAACTCACACTGACATGGAGAGAATGTGCAAACTCCACACAGTCATGCAAGGATGGAAATGAACCTGGATCCCTGGCACTGTGAGGCAGCAGTGCTAACCACTGTGCCACCCCATTCCACCATTTGCCATGGCGGGATTCAAACCCAGGTCCCTGCAACATTAGCTGAGTTTCTGGTTGAGTAGGCGAACATTAATACCACGAGGCCATCGCCCTCCCCATATGGGAAGATGATGGTTAAATACTGACCGTTGGCAGGGCAAGCTCCTGGTCAAGTCCCACGCGGACGTGGAGGGTCAGGAATATCCCAGCGCACAGCATGAAGAGGAAGAGGACAAACTGGAGGAGAAAGAATTGTCAGTCAGGGCATAGGAAACGGACAGCAAGACATGAGAGAAAGCTTAAAGACCCATGATTCGAAGACAAAACCTGCTCCAGGGTCATAGAGGTTCACAGCACGGAAACAGGCAACGAGGGATGGGCAATAAATGCTGTGGAGTTGGACTGGGGTTAATACAGTAAGAAGTCTCACAACACCAGGCAAAGCTAGTGGCGTTTTACTACCAAATAAACCTGTGAGACTTTTTGCAATAAAATGCTGGCTCATCCATGTCCCTGAAACAAGTAAAGAGAAACCTTCTTCAGCATTTAAGTATGAAATGGAGGCTCCCAATGGAGCCTAAGGAAGGTTCAGTCCAGGTTGGGCTTTCCAACTGCGGCCCCCAGTGCTTGGGAATGAATGGGATGGATATCTTTCTTACCACGATGATACTGGTGACAGGATGGAGCAGGAATGGGGCGTAATATTCCCTCATAAAGGGCAGCAAGAGGCCTTCGTGCTTCTTTCTCAACTTCTTCCGCTTCGAGTGGACACAGCAACAGATGTCAAGTCTGCCCGACTGTAGGAGAGACCAGACCGAGCAAGTCAGCGGTAATACCGTTCTTAACCTGATGCAAGACAAGTTGGAATACTGTGCGCAGTTCTGCTCGCCTCATTCCAGGAAGGATGTGGAAGCCATTGAAAGGGGAGATTTCTAAGGATGTTGCCTGGATTGGGTGGCATGCCTTCTGAGGATAGGTTGAGGGAGCTCGGTCTCTTCTCCCTGGAGAGACGAAGGATGAGAGGTGACCTGACAGAGGTTTATAAGATGTTGAGAGGTAGAGATAGGGTGGATTCTCAGAGGCTATTTCCCAGGGCTGAAATGGTCGCTACAAGAGGATACAGGTTTAAGGTGCTGGGGAGTAGGTACAGAGGAGATATCGCGGTAAGTTTTTCACTCACAGGGTGGTGGGTGAGTGGAATCGGCTGCTGTTGGTGGCGTAGAGGTAAATGTGATCGGGCTTTTTAAGAGACTTCTGGATGAGTACATGGGGGGTGAGGGGAGTCCAAGGCTAGAGGGCATAGGTTAAAGGTGAGAGGGGAAAGGGGACTTGAGGGGCAACCTTTTCACACAGAGAGTGGTGTGTGTGTGTGGAATGAGCTGCCAGGGGAGGGGGGTAGAGACAGGCACAATGGCAATATTTAAAAGACATTTGGACAGGTGCATGGATGAGAGCGGGGATATGGGCCAAATGGAGCTAGTTCAGTTGAGGAAATTGAGTCAGCGTTGAGGCGATGGGCCAAAGGGCCACATCCCATGCTGGATATCTCTGTGAGTCTACAATAGGCCCTCTCTGACAGGATGAAAGCAGATACAGTGAGGTGCCGTGAAGAATTCCACTGATATTGAAGAGTAGACAATACCTCCTCTCTCCGAGCGTCCAAGGACATCAGGGCGACAAACGCAGACATCTGTAGGAGGAAGTCGAAGGTTACGGCCAGGGCTGCGTAGAGTGCGAAGGAACGGACAGCGGGCATCTTGGTGAGGGCACCTGCGGGAGGGATGGCGAGGCGAAGGGTGAGCGCTTCTCGCTGTGTGCCCAGGCACTTCCCCTCCCCATCTCCTCCTCACCCAGCTCCCGGACCCCTCTCTCACTCCCCCTCCCCGTCTCCTCCTCACCCAGCTCCCAGTCCCCTCTCTCACTCCCCCTCCCCGTCTCCTCCTCACCCAGCTCCCGGTCCCCTCTCTCACTCCCCCTCCCCGTCTCCTCCTCACCCAGCTCCCGGTCCCCTCTCTCACTCCCCCTCCCCGTCTCCTCCTCACCCAGCTCCCGGTCCCCTCTCTCACTTCCCCTCCCCATCTCCTCCTCACCCAGCTCCCAGTCCCCTCTCTCACTCCCCCTCCCCGTCTCCTCCTCACCCAGCTCCCGGTCCCCTCTCTCACTCCCCCTCCCCCACTCCCCCTCCCCGTCTCCTCCTCACCCAGCTCCCGGTCCCCTCTCTCACTCCCCCTCCCCCACTCCCCCTCCCCGTCTCCTCCTCACCCAGCTCCCGGACCCCTCTCTCACTCCCCCTCCCCGTCTCCTCCTCACCCAGCTCCCGGTCCCCTCTCTCATTCCCCCTCCCTGTCTCCTCCTCACCCAGCTCCCGGACCCCTCTCTCACTCCCCCTCCCCCCCTCCCCTCCTCATCCAGCTCCCGGACCCCTCTTTCACTCCCCGCCAACCCCCTCCCCTCCTCACCCAGCTCCCAGTCCCCTCTCTCACTCCCCACCCACTCCCTCCTCACCCAACTCCCGGTCCCCTCTCTCACTCCCCCCCCCACCTCCTAACCCAGCTCCCGGTCCCCTCTCTCACTCCCCCCCCACCTCCTAACCCAGCTCCCGGTCCCCTCTCTCATTCCCCCACCCCCTCTCCTCCTCTTCCAGCTCCCGGATCCCCCCCCCACTGTCCTCTCCCTGTCCTCTCTCTGCCAGTGAAGCTCGAGACGCACTCTAGGGACACTGTCTCACCAATCGAACCTGTAACCCATCCACCCTCAGCACTGAGTGCAGACATTTCACAATGTAACTTCATTCCTCCACTTGCTGTCCTCTGCTCTCTCTCCCTCTTTCTCTCTCTGTCTCTGTCTCTCTCTCTCTGTCTGTCTCTCTGTCTCTCTCTGTGTCTCTCTCTCTGTGTCTCCCTCTCTCTCTGTCTCTCTCTCTCTGTCTCTTTCTGTCTCTCTCTCTGTGTCTCCCTCTCTCTCTGTCTCTCTCTCTGTCTCTCTCTCTCTGTCTCCCTCTCTCTCTCTCTCTCTGTCTCTCTCTCTCTCTGTCTCTCTCTCTGTGTCTCCCTCTCTCTCTGTCTCTCTCTCTGTCTCTCTCTCTGTCTCTCTCTCTCTGTCTCTCTCTCTCTGTCTGTCTCTCTGTCTCTCTCTCTCTGTGTCTCCCTCTCTCTCTGTCTCTCTCTCTCTGTCTCTCTCTCTCTGTCTCCCTCTCTCTGTCTCCCTCTCTCTCTCTCTCTCTCTCTGTCTCTCTCTCTCTCTGTCTCTCTCTCTGTGTCTCCCTCTCTCTCTGTCTCTCTCTCTCTGTCTCTCTCTCTCTGTCTCTCTCTCTGTCTCTCTCTCGGTCTCTCTCTCGGTCTCTCTCCCTCTCTCTCTCTCTGTTTCTCTGTCTCTCTCTCTCTCTGTCTCCCTCTCTCTCTGTCTCCCTCTCTCTCTGTCTCCCTCTCTCTCTCTCTCTATCTGTCTGTCTGTCTCTTTTTCTCTCTCTCTGTCCCGTTCTGTTTCTATCTCGCTCTTCCCTGCTCATTCTCTTTCTCTCTCTCTCTCCATCTCTCTGCCTCTTTCTCTGTCACCGTGCCACCCCAATACCCTCTCCCCCCCCCCCCACCGTCTCCCCCGACCCTCCCTCCCACAGCTGCCCAGGGTCTGACTTCCCTCCTGGTCCTGGAATCCCAACCCTGCCCACTCTGGGTTTGTGGTGCTGGGTTAGAGAACAACCCCACCATCTTGGAGATCTCCAGGCCTGTGGTCCCCAAAGGGAGAGGCCAAGCCCCAGGAGGGTGGAGGTGGGTAAATTCGGATTCCGTTACGAAACAAGAACAAATTGTGAAAGAAACGTGGGCGCCCTGGGCTCCTCGGAACCAAACCCTCCCCCCGACCCCCCAACGTCCGGGGAAAGGATGGAAACAAAATGGAGGCCTTACCCAGGAAGAAACAGATGGACTCGGAGATGCTGCAGAGGAGCATGCTGGGACCCACGTCCCCCAGCACCCGACCGATCTGCTCCTCCCTTCGCTCCCCCGCTCTCCTCTCGTCCCTCTGCGGAAGGGAAAGACAGATGTGAGTGTGTTCCGGAAGGTTCTGCCAGTGTGTGGGGGGATGGAAGCCAGCAAAGCGAGGTGTGTGCTGGGCCGCATCGCTTAGTTCCAACAGGCCAGAGCTCGTCACCTGATAGGTGTTAACCCTCTGGTAGGCCTAATCCTCGGCCTAAGTTGCAGGCCTCTGCGTTCCCTCCTTTTTATAATAACCAGAAGGATTTTGTGTCCTACATGAGAACTAGGAGCAGGAGTGGGCCATTCGGCCCCTCGATCCTGCTCCGTCATTCAATAAGATCATGGCTGATCATTTTGTGGACTCAGCTCCACTTACCTGCCCGGTCACCATAACCCTTAATTCCTTTACTGTTCAAAAATTTATCTATCCTTGCCTTAAAAACATTCAGTGAGGGAGCCTCAACTGGGCAGGAAATTCCACAGATTCACAACCCTTTGGGTGAAGAAGTTCCTCCTCCACTCAATCCTAAATCTGCTCCCCCTTATTTTGAAGCCATGCCCCCGAGTTCTAGTTTCACCCGCCAGTGGAAACAACTTCCCTGCTTCTATCTAATCTGTTCCCTTCATAAACTTATATATTTCTATAAGATCTCCCCTCATCCTTCTGAATTCCAATGAGTATAGCCCCAGTCTACTCAGTCTCTCCTCATAAGCCAACCCTCTCAACTCCAGAATCAACCTAGTGAATCTCCTCGGTACCCCCTCCAGTGCCAGTATATCCTTTCTCAAGTAAGGAGACAAAAACTGTACACAGTACTCCAGATGTGGCCTCACCAGCACCTTACACAGCATTAACATAACCTGTTTTTACACTCCATCCCTCTCGCAATGAAGGACAGAATTCCATTTGCCTTCTTCATTACCTGCTGCACCTGAAAACCAACTTTTGGCAATTCCTGCACAAGGACGCCCAGGTCCCTCTGCACAGCAGCATGCTGCAATTTTTTACCATTTAAATCATAGTCCATTTTGCTGTTATTCCTACCAAAATGGATGACCTCACATCTACCAACATTGTACTCCCATCTGCCAGACCCTCACCCACTCACTTATACTGTCTGACTCATTGACTATCTGTGTCACAAATAGGCTTACATTAACACTGCAATGAAGTTACTGTGAAAATCCCCAAGTCACCACACTCCTGTTTGGGTTACACTGAGGGAGAATTTAGCACCTAACCCACACGTCTTTTGGACTGTGGGAGGAAACCGGAGGAAACCCACGCAGACATGGGGAAAATATGCAAACTCCACACAGATCAAGACCCAGTGGCACAGTGGTTAGCACTGTGGCCTCACAGCACCAGGGACCTGGGTTCAATTCCCAGCTTGTGTCACTGTCTGTGTGGAGTTTGCATGTTCTCCTCGTGTCTGCTTGGGTTTCCTCTGGGTGCTCTGGTTTCCTCCCACAGTCCAAAGATGTGCGGGTTAGATTGATTGGCCATGTTAAGAAATTGCCCTTTAGTGTCCAGGGATGTGCAGGTTAGAGGGATTAGTGGGTGTAAAATGTAGGGATATGGTGGTAGGGCCTGGGTGAGATTGTGTTCAGTGCAGACTCGATGGGCCGAATGGCCTCTTTCTGCACTGTAGGGTTCTGTGATTCTATGAGGTTGTACATTCTCCTCGTGTCTGCTTGGGTTTCCTCTGGGTGCTGTGGTTTCCTCCCACAGCCCACAGATGTACAGGTTAGGTGGATTGGCCATGCCCAATAGTAGCAGGGTGATTAGCAGGGTAAATATGTGGGGTTACGGGAATGGGGCTTGTGTGGGATTGTGGTTGGTGCAGACTCGATGGGCTGAATGGCCTCCTTCTGCACTGTAGGGATTCCATGATTCTACAAATGTAAGACAAAAAGCTTTGTCTCTTTTGTTCACCATACTCGAGCCCTTTATTTATGTCCTTTAGGGAAAGACATCTGCCGTCCTTACCTGGTCTGGCCTAGATGGACTCCAGAGCCACAGCAATGTGGTTGACTCTCAATTGCCCTCCAAGGGGCAGCTAGGGATGGGCAATAAATGCTGGCCCAGCCAGCGACGCCCATGTCCCTCGAGCAAACAATACAACCCTTTGGAGCCGGCTTCTAGAGAGCGACCCACGCCACCGGGGGCGGCACAGTGGTTAGCACTGTTGTTTCACAGCTCCAGCGACCTGGGTTCGATTCCCGGCTCGGGTCACTGTCTGTGTGGAGTTTGCACATTCTCCCCGTGTCTGTGTGGGTTTCCTCCAGGTGCTCCGGTTTCCTCCAAAGATGTGCAGGTTAGGTTGATTGGCCGTGCTAAAATTGCCCCTTAGTGTCCTGAGGTGTGTAGGTTAGAGGGATTAGTGGGGAAATATGTAGGGATATGGGGATAGGGCCTGGGTGGGATTGTGGTCAGTGCAGACTTGATGGGCCGAATGGCCTCTTTCTGCACTGTAGGATTTCTAAGTTCTAATTCTCACACTTCCATGGGTGATTTCCCTGTCAGTTTGGATTTGGCGGCGGGGGGGGAAGGAATTGTTTTGCTTCAGAGAACTTTACAGGGGGGGACTGGCAGCAGTGGGGGCCTTGATTTTTTTTCCTCGACTGACCTGATATTGAAGTACGAGAATGAATATGTTGTCCGCTCCCACGGCCAGCACCAGAAAAGGAACCACTTCCAGGATAATGAGGGAGGACGGTATTCCGATATACGCATAGAATCCCATCGAGGAAAGTACAGCACCAAGTACCACCAGGATACCTCCCAACCCAAGGGTAATCTTCGAATCGATCTGCAGCAACAAAAAAGAAACTCATTGTTACTTATTTTCTCGTGTGATTACCCATAGTATATCTGCAGGACTACACTGGTTCGCACCGGGTTCGATTTCCCCACTCAGGTCACTGTCTGTGTGGAGTTTGCACATTCTCCCCATGTCTGCGTGGGTTTCCTCCAGGTGCTCCGGTTTCCTCCCACAGTCCAAAGATGTGTAGGTTAGGTGGATTGGCCATGCGAAATTGCCCCTTAGTGTCCAAAGATGTGCAGATTAAGGGGGATTTACCATGCCAAATCGCCCCTTAGTGTCCAAAGATGTGCGGGTTAAGGGGGATTTACCATGCCAAATCGCCCCTTAGTGTCCAAAGATGTGCGGGTTAAGGGGGATTTACCATGCCAAATCGCCCCTTAGTGTCCAAAGATGTGCGGGTTAAGGGGGATTTACCATGCCAAATCGCCCCTTAGTGTCCAAAGATGTGTGGGTTAGGTGGATTGACCATGTTAAATTGCCCCTTAGTGTCCGAAGATGTTCAGATTAGGTGGATTGGCCATGCTAAATTGTTCCTTAGTGTCAAGAGGACTAGCTGGGGTAAATGCATGGGGTTATGGGGATAGGGCCTGGGTGGGATTCAGGTCAGTGCAGACTCGATGGGCCAAATGGCCTCCTTCTGCCCTGTAGGATTCTATGATTTTAGGGTGGCATTGTGGCACAGTGGTTAGCACTGCTGCCTACAGCGCCAGGGTTACTGTCTGTGTGCAGTCTGCACATTCTCCCCGTGTCTGTGTGGGTTTCCTCCGGGTGCTCCAATTTCCTCCCACAGTCCGAAAGACGTGCTGGTTTGGTGCTAAATTCTCCCTCAGTGTAACCCGAGCAGGAGTGTGGCGACTGGGGGATTTTCCCAGTAACTTCATTGCCGTGTCAGTGTAAGCCTCACTAATACATTTCTGTTAGCATGGTCAAAAAGGTGGGGCACAGGTTCAAAGTGAGAGTTTAAGAGGGATGTGCGGGGGGTGAAGGTTTTTCACGCAGACAGTGGTGGGTGCCTGGAACGCGCTGCCAGAGGAAGCAGACACATACAATCTTGATAAACAGGAGGCGAAAATAGGGCTAGAAGCCACGAATGGGCCTAGGTTTGATGGGCCAAAGGGCTTGTTCCTGTGCTGTATTGTCCTTTGTTTTGTACTGGGAATGAAACACTTTATGCTTACCAATCAGATGTAAAACTTAAGCGAACTTCACCAAACAGTTTAGGAGTTTACGGCTCTTAATAGGAGTACTTACCATGACACTCTTCCAACTGGTGTACTCTCCAAGTGCCAAGGCAATATAGATAAATATCACCAAGTAACTAATGGCAAAAATGGGAATATCGTCCGCTGTGGTTCTGTTAATCTCATCTTCCAGCGATCTCTGTTAACAGAAGTGAGGAGAAATTCTTTTACTCCACGCCTAACCTCCAGCGTAATAGGAGTAATAGCTGTCTTTTTTTGCACATGAGTCTTTGGATATCAGCACAGTCGCGGGACCTAAGGGGTGGCACGGTGGCACAGTGGCTAGCACTGCTGCCTCACAGCGCCGGGGACCAGGGTTCGATTCCCGGGTATAGAAAGAATCAGAGAATCCCCTACCAGTGCAGAAGGAGGCCATTCAGCCCATCAAGTCTGCACCAACCACAATCCCACCCAAGCCCCATCCCCGAAATTCCACATATTTACCCTGCTAATCCCTCTAATCTATGCATCCTGCGACACTCGTACAATTTAGCATGGTCAATCCCCCTAACTAGTACGTCTTTCGGACTATGGGAGGAAACCGGAGCACCCGGAGGAAACCCACGCAGATACGGGGAGAATGTGCAAACTCCACGCAGACAGTGACCCAAGGCTGGAATTGAACCCGGGTCCCTAGCGCTGTGAGGCAGCAGTGCTAACCACTGCCCCACCATTCCTCCCACAGTCTGAAAGACGTGCTGGTTAGGTGCTAAATTCTCCCTTAGTGTAACCTGAACAGGCACCAGAGTGTGGTGACGAGGGGATTTTCACAGTAGCTTCATTGCAGTGTTAATGTAAGCCGACTTGTGACACTAATAAATAAACTTAAATAATTTTTTTAAAACTCATTCACAGGATGTGGGCGCCACTGGCTGGGTCCAGTATTTATCCCCCATCCCTAGTTGCCCCTTGAGAAGGTGGTGGGTGAGCTGCCATCTTGAACCCACTGCAGTCCCTGTGGTGTGGGTACACCCACAGTGATGTTAGGGAGGGAGTTCCAGGATTGTTATTGGACATCAGTCAGTCCGTGTGGTGTAGGTACACCCACAGTGCTGTTAGGGAGAGAGTTCCAGGATTTTGACCCAGCGACAGTGAAGGATTGGCCGATATATTTCCAAGTCAGGATGGTGAGTGGCTCGGAGGGGAACTTGCAGGTGGTGGTGTTCCCCATGTATCTGCTGCCCTTGTCCTTCTAGATGGTAGTGGATTTGGAAGGTGTTGTCTAAGGATGAGCTGCCACAGTGCATCTTGTAAATGGTACACACTGCTGCTACTGAGGTGATGGAGCTGGACAATAGGGTCAGGATGTGGTGTGAGGGTCTCGTTAGGTGATGCAAAGCAGTTTCTAACCACCGTACCTCCGACATGTAGACAAAATTGAAATGGATGGACTTGTTCTTCTTGTACTCTTGCAGAATCCGGAGGTACTCTTGCTCCCAAAGCAAGGCGTATTCATATTTGGGATCCTGGGCATCATAGTTATTTAAAGAGAATGTCATAATTAAGGCTTCTGCCCCGGTAAAGTCCTCATCTGTTAAGGAGGCAAAAAGAGATTCAAATGAAGAGGCCAATACAACCGGTAAAGTAATAATCAGCCCTGCCCCAACAGCAGACCACAACCTAAATTATAACAGCTAAATATTTAACAGCCGGCTATATCTGCTGAAACCACTCTCCTGATAATTAAACAGAGTGAAAGTGTATCTCTCCGCAGAGGACGGAGCTGGAGTATGGCTTTCTGTCTCACACTCATAGACTCGTAGGATCCCTACAGTCCAGAAAGAGGCCGTTCGGCCCATCAAGAGTACACCGACCACAATCTCACCCAGGCCCTATCCCCACAATCCCAACAGATTTCCCTCGCCACTCACCCTCACACTAAGGGGCAATTTAGCATGGCCAATCCACCTAACCTGCACATCTTTGGACACGAAGGGGCAATTTAGCATGGCCAATCCACCTAACCTGCACATCCTTGGAGACTAAGGGACAATTTAGCATGGCCAATCCACCTAACCTGCACATCTTTGGACACGAAGGGGCAATTTAGCATGGCCAATCCACCTAACCTGCACATCCTTGGAGACTAAGGGACAATTTAGCATGGCCAATCCACCTAACCTGCACATCCTTGGACACTAAGGGGCAATTTAGCATGGCCAATCCACCAAACCTACACATCTTTGGACACTAAGGGGCAATTTAGCATGGCCAATCCCCCTAACCGACACATCTTTGGACACTAAGGGCAATTTAGCATGGCCAATCCACTTAACCTGAACATCTTTCAGACTGTGGAAGGAAACCCATGCAGGAGAATGTGCAAACTCCACACAGACAGTGACCCAGAATTGAACCCCTGAGTCCCTGACGCTGTGAGGCAGCAGTGCTAACCACTGTACTGCCCCATGTAGGCCAGACCAGGTAAAGACAGCAGATTTCCTAAAGGGAACCTGACGGGATTTTCCTACATGGTTCCATGATCATTGGCAGATTCGCAATTACAGATTTTTTTTTAACTTGAATTCAAAATTCAAACGGTGGGGATTCGAACCCGGGTTCCCAGGACACTAGTTGAGTTTCGCGATGAATAGTGTAGCGATAATACCACGAGGCCACCGCCTCCACTGTGGTAACAGCAATTCAGTTCCTTACCTTTATATCCGCCAACTGCAAGGAATGGAAAGACGGGGGCCCCATATTCTGCCATGCAACTCATTCCCAGAACTGTGTTGTCCTTGAAGGACAGGGGAGAGCTGTGGACAGAAAGGCATTTTTACGGCACACTGAATTCACCTCAGTTGCGTGACAGTGTTACAAGGACGGGCAGTCTGTATTTGGGAGGCCCTCAGGTCGGTGATGGCATGGGTACAGGCTCCAAGCTGTCCCAGAACCAGCAGTCACGGAGACGTATTCCTAGCCTGGATGACGAACGAGACGGAGGGACGCAATGAAGACAAAAAAATGGATGTGTTAAACATGAGAAAATTGGCTGGTTATGGGGCAGCACAGTGGGTTAGCACTGCTGCCTCACAGCGCCAGGGACCCAGGTTCGATTCCCATTTCTTGGGTTGCCATCTGTGTGCAATCTACACGTTCTCCCTGTGTCTGTGTGGGTTTCCTCCAGGTGCTCTGGTTTCCTCCCACAGTTCTAACAATGTGCAGGTTAGGTGGATTGGCCATGCTAAATTGCCCCTTAGTGTCCAAAGCTGTACAGGTTAGGGGGATTGGCCATGCTAAATTGTCTCTTAGTGTCCAAAGTTGTGTAAGTTCGGAGGATTGGCCATGCTAAATTGCCCCTCAGTGTCCCAAGATGTGCAGGTTAGGTGGAATGGCCATGCTAAATTGCCCCTTAGTGCCCAAAGCTGTACAGGTTAGGGGGAATTGGCCATGCTAAATTGCCCCTTAGTGTCCAAAGATGTGTAGGTTAGGGGGATTGGCCATGGTAAATTGCCCCTTAGTGTCCCAAGATGTGCAGGTTAGGGGGATTGGCCATGCTAAATTGCCCCTTAGTGTCCCAAGATGTGCAGGTTAGGGGGATTGGCCATGGTAAATTGCCCCTTAGTGTCCCAAGATGTGCAGGTTAGGTGGATTGGCCATGCTAAATTGCCCCTTAGTGTCCCAAGATGTGCAGGTTAGGGGGATTGGCCATGCTAAATTGCCCCTTAGTGTCCCAAGATGTGCAGGTTAGGGGGATTGGCCATGGTAAATTGCCCCTTAGTGTCCCAAGATGTGCAGGTTAGGGGGATTGGCCATGGTAAATTGCTGCTTAGTGTTAGGGAGGATTAGCAGGGTAAATATGTGGGATTACAGGAATTCGGCCTTGGGTGGGGGTGGGGAGACGCTGTCAGTGCACTTGTGGACCAAATGGCCCCTTTCTCGATGAGTCTATGCATCCCACCCCCCCCCGAGCGACGTCAGAGAATCCAACCCATGGACACCAAGGGGCAATTGTCGGTGAGGAGAGAGAGCTGGCAGGGGCGCGACGGGTCAAATGGCCTCCTCCTGCCCGGATTAA
Organism: Carcharhinus amblyrhynchos; assembly: GCF_965287045.1. Classification (NCBI taxonomy): domain Eukaryota; kingdom Metazoa; phylum Chordata; class Chondrichthyes; order Carcharhiniformes; family Carcharhinidae; genus Carcharhinus; species Carcharhinus amblyrhynchos. The sequence continues at coordinate 4,516,581 of NC_137357.1, forward strand.
GTGGAGCCTTAAACCATGTGGGGCTTTCTCTAGCTCCACACCACACCCCATACCCCTCCCACCGAAAACCTCGCCCGCCATGCCTCCATCTTGAATCAGAAGGGAAGAAGACCTACTTGATGCAGTACAGGAAGTGATCTCGCCAGTCGATGGTGCCGGTGACCCCTGCCACGGTCTGGCTGGCCACGGCGTTGATTCTGGTGCGGTTGTTCTGGAAGTACTGCAGCAGGCTGTTGACGGCGCAGTCGCTAGGCCGGGGGTCATGGGGCCTGAGCGGAGCGTAACAAATATCCTTGAGGGTGATGTTTCTCTGCGCCGTCTCGGACCACACGCTGATGTCCTGGAGCCTGGTCTGCAAGTCCAGGAGCTCCAGGATGACCTCCTTGGAGAAGATGGTGCTGAAAGTGTTGGGGCCAAACAGGACGGAGTCGTAGGTGTAGTTGGAGTGATCCGCCACCGTGATGATGATCTGGTTGGTGCGGAAGAAGGGGCCAAAGTTGGCATCGTGGAACTCCTTCTCCCTGCGGGCCCGGCTCCCGGGGGCCGACCACAGCTCCACCGGGTCGGTGGTCAGCGTGATGAAGGCCAGCCCAGCGGACAGGGCCGCCACCGCTGCCAGCACCACGCAGATGACGGGCACTGGGTGCCGTGCCACCATGGTGCCCCACAGCTGGAAGGCCTGGCCCAGGCTGAGTTGGCAGGGGGGCTGCCCGGTAGTGCCCAGCAAGCGGCCCTTACAGAGCTTGCGCGCCACCAGGAAGAGGACGAAGAGGAGGACGCCCCCGCCAAAGCATGCCAAGCTGACGGCCAGCGCTCCGTCTAGCGAGCCTACCTGCCAAGGCCCCGGGGGCGGAGGAGGGGTGGCCAGGACGGGGCAGGACTCCAGGCAGTCCAGGCAAGAGCAGGCCTGCCCGTCGGCCACCGTGGACTGGTTGCAGCGCCAGAAGGCCCCGTTGTAGGGGACTATGCCCGTGCCTGCGGGAGGCCCCGCGCCGTTCTCCGTCAGGATGAACTGGATATCCAGCGGGGCTAGGCCGTTGCTGCTGTCGCCCTGGAAACGGAGCCAGCGCTCGGTGTTGCAGAGGGCTGCCGTGTATTTGCCACACATGGGGGAGATGGCGAACCCACCCGTGGAGGGGATGCGGACGTTCTGGCAGGAGCTGAAGGTGCCGTCCGCAAAACGCCGGGTGTAGTAGCACTGGTACTCCAGCACCGCCGGGGTGAGGACACCGGAGATGTTGGCGACAAAACTCCGCGTCACGTTGATGTGAAGGCTTTGGTTGGGGCTGCAGGTGTTCTGGCAGTACAGGTTGATGAAGTTCTCCACGCAGGACGGGCAGCGGCTCAGCAGGGTCTTGGACAGCGAGAGGCTCTTCTCCAACATTGTCAGCTGCTTCGCCGAGCAGCAGGCGTGCGTGCTGCCCGCCCCGCGGTACAGCATCGGGCACACACGCTGCAGCTGCGCCAAGTGCTGGCCCACCACCTTGCGAGCCGGGATGTTCTTCAGGCAGGGGACGCGGGCTGGAAGCAGGCTGCCGCTCACCTCGGGGTTGGGGCCGCAATCTTCGTAGAAGGCGCAGTATCCGGCCCGGTGGATTTTGGTGCAGGCGCCCTGCGAGGAAGACAACAGCGGTTAGAGGGCAAATTCTCCTGGCCTCGTCAACCTTCTGAGGCCGAGCTTACCTCCTGACTCCCCCAAAGCCTGTCCGCCATCTACAGATCTCATCTCAGGGAATCCTGAGGCCGAGCTCAACCCCTGACTCCCCCAGAGCCTGTCCTACAAAGACCCACGTCAGTGAATTCTGAGGCCTAGCTCACTTCCTGACTCCCCTAAAGCCTGTGCACCATCTACAAATTTCATCTCAGGGAATCCTGAAGCCGAGCTCACCTCCTGACTCCCCCAAAGTCTTTCACCATCGACAAAGACCTAACTCGGTGAATCCTGAGGCCTAACTCGCCACCTGACACCTCCAAAGCCTGTCCACCATCTCCAAGGCACACCTCAAGGAATGCTGAGGCAGTAACTCACCTCCTGACTCCGCCAAAACCTGCCACCGTCTACAAGGACCCAACTCAGGGAATCCTGAGGCTGAACTCACCTCCTGACTCCCCAAAGCCTGTCCCCCATCTACAAGGCACAAGTCAGGAGTCTGATGGAATACTCCCCACTTGCCTGGATGGGTGCAGTTCCAACAACACTCAAGAAGCTCAACACCATCCAGGACAAAGCAGCCCCGCTTGATTGGCCCCCCATCCACAAACATTCAGTAAAACATCCCAAAATAATTTACATCTCAAAGTTTTTTTAATAAAGTTTAGTTTATTTATTAGTGTCACAAGTAGGCTTACATTCACACTGCAATGAAGTTACTGTGAAAATCCCCGAGTCGCCACACTCTGGCGCCTGTTCGGGTTACACTGAGGGAGAATTTAGCACCGAACCAGCACGTCTTTCGGACTGTGGGAGGAAACCGGAGCACAAAGATGGCAAGATTGGCAGATAGTGAGGAGGAGTGTCAGGTGACACAGCAGGATATCGATAGGCTGGTATATTGGGCAGATAAATGGCAGATGGAATTTAATCCTGACAAATGTGAGGTGATGCATTTTGGAAGGAATAGTGCAGGGAGGAGTTACATGATAAAAGGTAGACCTATTAAGAGTATAGAAATGCAGAGGGACCTGGGAGTGCAACTGCACAAGTCTCTGAAGGTGGCAACACAGGTGGAGAAGGTTGCGAAGAAAGCTTATGGTATGCAAGCCTTTATAGGAAGGGGTATAGAGTACAAGTGCTGGCGTCTAATGCTACAGTCGTACAGAACATTGGTTAGACCGCATTTGGAGTACTGCGTCCAGTTCTGGTCACCTTACTACCGGAAGGATGTGGAGACCCTGGAGAGAGTGCAGAGGAGGTTTACCAGGATGCTGCCTGGTATGGAAGGACTGGGTTATGAGGAAAGATTGGGTAAACTGAGGCTCTTTTCCTTCGAAAGACGGAGATTAAGGGGGGATCTGATAGAGGTGTATAAAATAATGAAGGGTACAGATAAACAGTGGCAGGCTTTTTCCTAGATTGGAGACAAATATCACAAGGGGCCACGGGCTTAAGGTGAGGGAGTAGAGGTATAGTTTGGATGCTAGAGGAAGGTTTTTCACACAGAGGGTCGTGGGGTATGGAATGCATTGCCAAGTAAGGTGGTGGAGGCAGGCACGCTGGACTTGTTTAAGGTTTACTTAGATCGACACATGAGCGAAACAGGGATGGAGGGTTATAGGAGACGTTTTAAATAAGGAGGGACGTTCCTGGAAATCTAATGCCACGTGTGTTGACATTTTTCTCTTTTACTCCGCAGGTGTGTCGGTCCACCTTGTTGTCTAACAAGGGGCATGCACACGGTTGGTCGTGCATGGGCTGCTCTTGGATGGTTCAAGAGTGGCCTAGTATTTTGCGTCGTTGTGTATGCTTAAAACTGGACCAGCAGATAGGCACCACAACAGCTCAGTGACTATCACTGTTTGCTGTGCAGATACATGGATTTGGGCCAGTGTCTATGGGAGTTTGTGCATTCTCCCTGTGGTTGTGTGAGTTTCCTCCGGGTGCTCCGGTTTCCTCCCACACCCCAAAGATGTGCTCTTAGGCTGATTGGTGTTTACAAATTGTCCCTAAATTATTCTCCCCTTAATCTGGTTCCCAATGGGGGTACCATAAGCATAGACATGAGTCAAGGGTGGAGGAGGAAAAACACATTGTTAAGATGGCGGCTTGTTGGGCCGAAGGGCTTGTTTCCCGTGCTGTGCTGTTCTTTGTTCACCCAGAGGAAACCCACGCAGACACTGTGAGAATCTCTCCTTCCTTCCTCCCTCCATCACTTCATCTCCCCATTCCTCCGTCCATCTTCCCATCCCTCCTCTCCCTCCAACTCTCCACCCCTCCATCCTCTCATCGCTCCATTCTCAATCCCTCCATCTTCCCATCTCTCTATCCCTCCATCCATATCAGTTTCAGGGAATGGAAATTCTACAGTGCAGAAACAGGCCGTTCGGCCCATCGAGTCTGCACTGACCACAATCCCACCCAGGCCCTATCCCCATATCCCTACACATTTACCCACTAATCCCTCTAACCTTCACATCCCAGGACACTAAGGAGCAATTTCTTAGCATGGCCAATCCACCTAACCCGCACATCTTTGGACTGTGGGAGAAAGCCGGAGCACCTGGAGGAAACCCACACAGACACAGGGAGAATGTGCAAACTCCACACAGACAGTGACCCGAGCCAGGAATAAAACCCAGGACCCTGGAGCTGTGAAGCAGCAGTGCTAACCACTGTGCTACTGTGCCATCCCTCCACCTCTCCATCCCTCCACTCAGTCCCTCCATCCCTCCTTCTCTCCCACCGTCTTCCCCTCAGTCTTCACCCGCACCGCCCCCCCCTCCCCCACCCCCAATACACTCTCAATCACTCTCTAACCCGTGTAACTATCTTATGGTCCAATTTTTTTTAGCGTGGGCACACATCAGTGTCAGCAGGGAGGTTAATGGGCACTACACAAGTACAATGAAATGGTTGAGCGCTTCAGGTTTTTAGGTGTCCAGATCACCAACAACCTGTCCTGGTTCCCCCATGCTGACACTATAGTTAAGAAAGCCCACCAACGCCTCTACTTTCTCAGAAGACTCAGGAAATTTGGCATGTCAGCTACGACTCTCACCAACTTTTACAGATACACCACAGAAAGCATTCTTTCTGGTTGTATCACAGCTTGGTATGGGCTCCTGCTCTGACCAAGACCGCAAGGAACTACAAAAGGTCATGAATGTAGCCCAGTCCATCACGTAAACCAGCCTCCCATCCATTGACTCTGTCTACACTTCCCACTGCCTCGGGAAAAGCAGCCAGCATAATCAAGGACCCCACACACCCCAGACATTCTCTCTTCCACCTTTTTCCATTGGGAAAAAGACACAAAAGTCTGAGGTCACACACCAGCCGACTCAAGAACAGCTTCTTCCCTGCTGCCGTCAGACTTTTAAATGGATCAACCTTGAACTTTCTCTACACCCTAGCTATGAGTGCAACACTATATTTCGCACCCTCTCCTTCCCTTCTCTATGAACAGTATGCTTTGTATAGCATGCAAGATACAATACTTTTCACTGTAACCCAATACACGTGAATAATAAATCAAACAATACTTTTCACTGTATCCCAGTACATGTGACAATAATAAATCAAACAATACTTTTCACTGTATCCCAGTACACGTGACAATAAGAAATCAAACAATACTTTTCACTGTATCCCAGTACATGTGACAATAATAAATCAAACAATACTTTTCACTGTATCCCAGTACACGTGACAATAAGAACATAAGAAATAGGAGCAGGAGTAGGCCATCCAGCCCTTCGAGCCTGCCCCGCCATTCAGTAAGATCATGGCTGATCTGTCGTGTCTCAGTTCCACATTCCTGCCTTCTCCCCATAACCCTTAATCCCCTCGCTTATCAAAAACCCATCAACGCGCGTCTTAAAAATATGTAACGAGGCAGCCTCCACCACCTCAACTGGCAGAGAATTCCAGAGATTCACCACCCTTTGAGTGAAGAAGTTCCTCTTCAACTCCGTTCTAAACCGCGCCCCCTTTATCTTGAGGCTGTGCCCCCTAGTCCTACTGTCCTTTCTGAGCAGGAAGAGCCTCTCCACCTCTATCCTATCCATCCCATTCATCATCTTATACGTCTCAATGAGATCTCCCCTCATTCTTCTAAACTGTAACGAGTACAAGCCTAGTTTATTCAGCCTCTCCTCATAGCTCAACCCCCTCAACTCCGGTATCAGCCTAGTAAACCTCCTCTGCACTCCCTCCAAGGCCAAAATATCCTTGCGTAAGTACGGCGCCCAAAACTGCACACAGTACTCCAGCTGCGGCCTCACCAATGCCCTATACAGCCGCAGCAAGACCTCCCTACTTTTATATTCAATCCCCCTCGCTATGAAGGCCAGCATCCCATTAGCCTTCCTGACCACCTGCTGCACCTGCAGGCTGGGTTTTTGTGACTCATGCACAAGGACCCTGAGGTCCCTCTGCACCGTCGCCTGCTGCAGTTTTTCGCCCCGTAATAGTCCTTCCTACCATTATTCCTGCCAAAGTGGACCACCTCGCACTTGCCAACATTAAATTCCATTTGCCATTTCCTGGCCCATTCGCCCAACCTATCTAGATCCTTCTGCAGACTCTCCACACCCTCCGCGCAATTTGCCGTTCCACCAATCTTGGTGTCATCAGCAAATTTCGACACCATACACTCGGTTCCCTCCTCCAGATCAACTATAAAAATGGTAAATAGCTGAGGCCCCAGCACCGACCCCTGGGGCACTCAGGGGTAATAAATCAAATAATAAATCAAATAATATAATAATAATAAATTTGATAATAAATCAAACAATATAATAATAAATTTGATAATAAATCAAATAATACTTTTCACTGTATCCCAGGACATGTGACAATAATAAATCAAACAATACTTTTCACTGTATCCCAATACATGTGACAATAATAAATCAAAGAATGCTTTTCACTGTATCCCAGTACGTGACAATAATAAATCAAACAATACTTTTCACTGTATCCCAATACATGTGACAATAATAAATCAAACAATACTTTTCACTGTATCCCAATACATGCGACAATAGTAAATCAAACAATACTTTTCCCTGTATCCCAATACATGTGACAATAATAAATCAAACAATACTTTTCACTCTATCCCAATACATGTGACAATAATAAATCAAATACTTTTCACTGTATCCCAATACATGTGACAACAATAAATCAAACAATACTTTTCACTGTATCCCAATACCTGTGACAAAAATAAATCAAATATTAATTTGACCTTTCTCTACACCCAAGCTATGACTGCAACTCTACATTCTACACCCTCTCCTTTCGTTCTCCCCTATGTCGTCTATGAACAGTATGATTTGTCTGTATAGTGTGCAAGAAATAATACTTTTCACTGTATCCCAATACACGTGACAATAATAAATCAAACAATACTTTTCACTGTATTCCAGTATCTAAGTGTGTGGTGATTCATTTTGGCAGGTGAAATTGGATGAAGGAATGTAATATTAAGGGTAGGACTCTTAGCCGTGTTGAGGATCAGAAGAATCTTGGGGTCTGGGTTCACAGGACTCTCAAATCGGCCTCGCAGGTAGAGGATGTGGTTAAGAAGGCGTATGGTGTACTGGCCTTTATCAATCGAGGGATTGAGTTTCGGAGTCAGGAGGTAATGTTGTAACTGAAAGAACTCTTGTCAGACCCCACTTGGAGTACTGTGCTCAGTTCTGGTCGCCTCACTACAGGAAGGATGTGGAAGCTATTGAAAGGGTGCAGAGGAGATTTACAAGGATGTTGCTTGGATTGGGGAGCATGCCTTATGAGGATAGGTTGAGGGGGCTCGGTCTTTTCTCCTTAGAGAGACGAAGGATGAGGGGGTGACCTGTTGGAAGTGTATAGGATATTGAGAGGTATAGATCGGGTGGATTCTCAGAGGCTTTTTCCCAGGGCTGAAATGGCTGCCACAACAGGACACAGGTTTAAGGTGCTGGGGAGTAGGTACAGAGGAGATGTCAGGGGTAAGTTTTTCACTCACAGGGTCGTGGGTGAGTGGAATCGGCTGCCGGTGGTGGTGGTGGAGGCAGATTCGATAGGGTATTTTAAGAGACTTTTGGATAAGCACATGGAACTTAGTAATATAGAGGGTTATAGGTAAGCCTAATAGGTAGGGACACGTTCGGTGCAACTTCTGGGTGGAAGAGCCTGTTTGTGTTGTAGTTTTCCTATGTTCTATGTGACAATAATAAATCAAACAATACTTTTCACTGTATCCCAGTACATGTGACAATAATAAATCAAATCAAAATCAATTGTATCGTTGTCATTGAGATGCTTAAAGACCACAGTGTCTGGTTATTTGTCAGAAGACTGATTCACTATCTGAGCGAGAGACAGCCACAATATCCAGTGACACACAGATCGTGACGAAGAAGACGGAATAACCTCTGGACCAGAAACTAGTGTGGGTATTTGGCACTTACCATGAAGGAGTGAAGGCTGAGGTATAACACAACGGTGAATATTTTCACCAACATTTTCCCCCCGAGTATGTGTCCGCTTATTTGAATTCACTTCTCATGTTTGCACAGAGCACGCAGATGGTCAGGGAATACACCCAGCAGTTTTGGAGGCTGATAATCGGGACTTTAATAGATTCGCAGAGACCCACGTCACCTAGCATGAGGGGCGGGCAGCCAATGAGAATCTGCAGAGGCCAATAAATCCCAACTTATTAACCCAGTCCAAACTGAATAATCTCGGTCCAGTCAGTCGGCAAACAATCAGTCAAAGGGCAGGGGTCCTCTTGCTCACCGCATTCTAGCTGTAGACTGTAGCTTGGTTGGCTAACGTTCCGGTCTCCCAGCCCCAAAAGTTCCGTGTTCGAATCCCGCTGATGCCGCAGTGACAATACAGTAGATAAGAAGAAAGCTTTCACAGAATCCTACACTGCAGAAGGAGGCAATTTGGCCCATCACGTCTGCACCAAACACAATCCCACCCAGGCCCTATCTCCATACCCCATGCATTTACCCTGCTAATCCCCCTGACATTAAGGGGCAATTTAGCATGGCCAATCCACCTCACCTGCACATCTTTGGACACTAAGGGGCAATTTAGCATGGCCAATCCACCTAACCTGCACATCTTTGGACACTAAGGGGCAATTTAGCATGGCCAATCCACCTAACCTGCACAACTTTGGACACTAAGGGGCAATTTAGCATGGCCAATCCACTTAACCCACACATCTTTGGACACTAAGAGGGCAATTTAGCATGGCCAATCCACCGAACCCGCTCATCTTTGGACACTAAGGGGGCAACTTAGCATGGCCAATTACCCTAACCTGCACATCTTTGGACACGAAGGGGCAACTTGGCATGGCCAATCCACCCAACCTACACATCTTTGGACCCTAAGGGGCAATTTAGCATGGCCAATTCACCTAACCTGCACAACTTTGGACACTAAGGGGCAATTTAGCATGGCCAATCCACTTAATCCACACATCTTTGGACACTAAGGGGGCAATTTAGCATGGCCAATCCACCTAACCTACGCATCTTTGGATATTAATGGGCAATTTAGCATGGCCAATCAACTTAACCAGCACGTCTTTCAGTCTGTGGGAGGAAACCAGAGCACCCAGAGGAAACCCTTGTGGACGCGGGGAGAACGTGCAAACTCCACACAGACAGGGATCCAAGCCGGGAATTGAACCCAGGTCCCTCGAACTGTGAGGCAGCAGTGTTAACCACTGTGCTGATAGGGTAGATTAAGAATAATTGTGACTAATAAATAAATTAATTAAACACCATAACATTCAAGGCCAAAGTGTGGGGAAATGGGATTAGAATTGTTTAAAGTTTATTTATTAGTGTCACAAGTAGGCTTACATTAACACTGCAATGAAGTTACAGTGAAAATGGCTGACACAGATATAACGGGCCTCTCTCTGTGCTGTGTCTATGACAGTATGGAGTGGGATATTTCGGATTATGGGAGGAAACCGGAGCACCTGGAGGAAATCCATACATACACGGGATGAGGGAAAAATGTGCAGTCGTACTATCAAGGGCAGAATGGTGGCACAGTGATTAGCACTGCTGCCTCACAGTGCCAGGGACCTGGGTTCGATTCCGGCTTGGATCACTGTCTGTGTGGAGTCTGCACATTCTCCCCGTGTCTGCGTGGGTTTCCTCCGGGTGCTCCGGTTCCCTCCCACAGTCCGAAAGATGCGCTGGTTAGATGCTAAATGCTCCCTCAGTGTAACCTGAACAGGAGTGTGGCAACTAGGGGATTTTCACAGTAACTTCATTGCAGTGTTAATGTAAGCTTACTTGTGACACTAACAAATAAATTTTAAACTATTCGAATCCCATTTCCCCTCACTTTGGTCCACAGTCTCAATTATTCATTTATTTAGCGCCTAACCAGCACATCTTTCGGACTGTGGGAGGAAACTGGAGCATCCAGAGGAAACCCACGCAGAGACAGGGAGAATGTGCAGACTCCACACAGACAGTTACCCAAGCCGGGAATCGAACCCAGGTTCTCAGTGTTGTGAGGCAGCAGTGCAAACCCACTGTGCCACCATGCTGCACTCCTGAGAATTTACTCAATGTTCTGAGGATTCCTGCCTCTAAATGCCTGCCCACACCCCTCACCCCATAAACCCTGTCGTCAGGGTGGTATAGTGATTAACGTGGGTGAATGGCACATACACTGTGTCTATTGGAGTGTGTTATACACTGTGTCTATTGGAGTGTGTTATACACTGTGTCTATTGGAGTGTGTTATACACTGGGTCTATTGGAGTGTGTTATACACTGGGTCTATTGGAGTGTGTTATACACTGTGTCTATTGGAGTGTGTTATACACTGGGTCTATTGGAGTGTGTTAGAAACACTGGGTCTATTGGAGTGTGTTATACACTGGGTCTCTTGGAGTGTGTTATACACTGGGTCTATTGGAGTGTGTTACATACACTGGGTCTATTAGAGTGTGTTATACACTGGGTCTATTGGAGTGTGTTATACACTGGGTCTCTTGGAGTGTGTTATACACTGGGTCTATTGGAGTGTGTTACATACACTGGGTCTATTAGAGTGTGTTATACACTGGGTCTGTTGGAGTGTGTTACATACACTGGGTCTATTGGAGTGTGTAATACACTGGGTGTCTTGGAGTGTGTTATACACTGGGTCTCTTGGAGTGTGTTATACACTGGGTCTATTGGAGTGTGTTATATACACTGGGTCTGTTGGAGTGTGTTATATACACTGGGTCGATTGGAGTGTGTTATACACTGGGTCTATCGGAGTGTGTTGTATATACTGGGTCTATTGGAGTGTGTTATACACTGGGTCTATTAGAGTGTGTTGTATATACTGGGTCTATTGGAGTTTGTTATCCACTGGGTCTATTGGAGTGTGTTACACACTGGGTCTATTGGAGTGTGTTATATACACTGGGTCTATTGGAGTGTGTTATACACTGGGTCTGTTGGAGTGTGTTATATACACTGGGTCTATTGGAGTGTGTTATATACACTGGGTCTGTTGGAGTGTGTTATATACACTGGGTCTATTGGAGTGTGTTACACACTGGGTCTACTGGAGTGTGTTATACACTGGGTCTATTGGAGTGTGTTATACACTGGGTCTATTGGAGTTTGTTATACACTGTGTCTATTGGAGTGTTTTACACACTGGGTCTATTGGAGTGTGTTACACACTGGGTCTATTGGAGTGTGTTACACACTGGGTCTATTGGAGTTTGTTATACACTGGGTCTATTGGAGTGTGTTACACACTGGGTCTATTGGAGTGTGTTACACACTGGGTCTATTGGAGTGTGTTACACACTGGGTCTGTTGGAGTGTGTTACACACTGGGTCTATTGGAGTGTGTTACACACTGGGTCTATTGGAGTGTGTTATACACTGGGTCTATTGGAGTATGTTATATACACTGGGTCTGTTGGAGTGTGTTATACACTGGGTCTATTGGAGTGTGTTACATACACTGGGTCTATTGGAGTGTGTTATACATTGGGCCTATTGGAGTGTGTTATACACTGGGTCTATTGGAGTGTGTTACACACTGGGTCTATTGGAGTGTGTTATACATTGGGTCTATTGGAGTGTGTTATACATTGGGTCTATTGGAGTGTGTTATATACACTGGGTCTATTGGAGTGTGTTATATACACTGGGTCTATTGGAGTGTGTTGTACAATGAATCTATTGGAGTGTGTTATATACACTGGGTCTATTAGAGTGTGTTATACACTGGGTCTATTGGAGTGTGTTATACACTGGGTCTGTTGGAGTGTGTTATATACACTGGGTGTATTGGAGTGTGTTATACATTGGGTCTATTGGAGTGTGTTATATATACTGGGTCTCTTGGAGTGTGTTATACACTGGGTCTATTGGAGTGTGTTATACACTGGTCTGTTGGAGTGTACACAGTAAAAAGTCTGACAACACCAGGTTTTAGTCCAACCTATTTATTTGATAATATACTCACAAGCTTTCGAGGGGACTGCCTCTTCGTCAGGTGAATGGAGAGTTCTGGCCTCAGACAGAGCATATAAAGCACAGACAGTTTAGAGATTACTTGGAGTGTGTTATACAATGGGTCTATTGGAGTGTGTTACACACTGGGTCTATTGGAGTGTGTTATACACTGGGTCTATTGGAGTGTGTTATATACACTGGGTCTATTGGAGTGTGTTGTACAATGAATCTATTGGAGTGTGTTATACACTGGGTCTATTGGAATGTGTTATATACTGTGTCCATGGCATTCTATTCCACCTTCCCTCCTTCGTCTTATCCATGATTCCCTTGCCTTTTTATCACCTCCAATACAGCTGCTGTGGTTTCCACAGAATTTATCTCCGTTTAAAGGTCTGTTTTATCGAGGATGGTGGATAAGGATAATATCAAGGTACCCATTTGCTGCTGTGTTATCAGCCAGGTCCCAGTGTTCAAGGTTAGACATTGGCATCACAGAGACTCAAAGTCCATTATCTCCATGCCACAGGCCTGAGATCTACCTGGGGTGCACACCAAGGACAGTGTTTGTTCTTTGACGATGATATGTAGGTGTCAACACAACAGATAGTAAATCCCGTTGGACCTAAAGCTAGGTGTAAACTATGTGCAGTAGTTACACAACCTCTTCTGGCTGATAATGGGGCCTTTCTGTGAACTCCTGCATGGTTTTGTGTTGCCACTAGCACAGTAGCAGTGTTATGGAGTTTGGAGTGGTACGAGGGTGACTTGAACTCTCACTGCACTTCTTCCTTGAGTAACCTGGGCCCTTTATGCATGGCACAGTGGTTAGCACTGCTGCCTCACAGGGACCCAGGTTCAATCGCCGCCTTGGGTCACTATCTGTGTTGGAGTTTGCATGTTCTCCCTGTGCCTGCGTGGGTTTCCTCTGTGTGCTCCAGTTGTCCAAAGAGTGAGGTTAGTTGGATTGGCCATGCTGAATTGTTCCTTAATGTCCAAAGATGTGCAGGTTCGGTGGGTTGGCCATGTGAAGTTGCCCCTTAGTGTCCAAAGGTGTGCAGGTTAGGTGGATTGGCCATGCTAAATTACCCCTTAGTGCCCAAAGATGTGCAGGTTAGGTGGATTGGCCATGCTAAATTGTTCCTTAGTGTCCAAAGATGTGCAGGTTAGGTGGATTGGCCATGCTAAATAACCCCTTAGTGCCCAAAGATGTGCTGGTTAGGTGGATTGGCCATGCTAAATTGTTCCTTAATGTCCAAAGATGTGCAGGTTAGGTGGATTGGCCATGCTGAATTGCCCCTTAGTGTTGGGGGGACTAGCAGATGGGGTTATGGGGATGGGGCCTGGGTGGGATTGTGGTCACCTCTCTCTGAGCAGAAACAGTCTAAATATTTCCAGGGGGAGGCATTGGCCTAATGATACTCTCGCTAATTAATCCAGAAACTCAGCTAATGTTCTGGGGACCCGGGTTTGAATCCCGCCACGGCAGATGGTGGAATTTGAATTCAATAAATAAATATCTGGAATTAAGAATCTACTGATGACCCATTGTCGGAAAAACCCATCTGTGTCACTAATATCCTTTCGGGATGGAAATCTACTGCCCTTACCCGGTCTGGTCTACATGTGACTCCAGAGACACAGCAATGTGGTTCACTCTCAACTCCCCTCTGAAATGGCCAAGCTAGACTCTCAATTCAAGGGTGACAAGGGGATAGAATCATAGAAAATATAGTGCAGAAGGATGCCATTCGGCCCATTGAGTCTGCACTGACCACAGTCTCACCCAGGCCCTGTCCCCACAACCCCATGCATTTCCCTGAGCTAATCCCTCTGACACTAAGGGGCAATTTAACATGACCAATCCACCTAACCTGCACATCTTCGGACACGAAGGGCCAATTTAGCATGGCCAATCCACCTAACCTGCACATCTTTGGACACGAAGTGGCAATTTAGCATGGCCAATCCATCTAACCCACACATCTTTGGACACTAAGGGACAATTTAGCATGGCCAATCCACCTAACCTGCATATCTTTGGACACTAAGGGACAATTTAGCATGGCCAATCCACCTAACCCACACATCTTTGGACACTAAGGGACAATTTAGCATGGCCAATCCACCTAACCTGCATATCTTTGGACTGTGTGAGGAAACCGGAGCACCCGGAGGAAACCCGCACAGACGCAGGGAGAACATGCAGACCCTGGGAATGGAGCATGGGTCCCTAGTGCTGTGAGGCAGCGGTGCCAACCACTGTGCCACCGTGGCAGCCAGATAGGCAATGAATGCTGGCCAGCCAACGATGTCCCACGACTTAATAAAAAAAATGCTCAAGTCTGCTGCGGCAGGGAAGAGGGCGGCAGAGTAATGGATTAGTTTTGGTATGGAGGATTTAATTGCAGTGGTGCATTCAGGAAGTAGATCAAATTTATTAGAGAACTGTCCTTTCAGTCCCAGGACTAATCTCTGCAGTGTCATAGCTGGCTTCACTATCAATTACAAGCAGGAGAACTTTGCTCTTTGACCTTTGACTCCCACTGGAAAAGCTTTATTCATTCTTGTCTTTTCCTGGCACAGTATCGTGGCTCGGTAAGCACACTGTCAATCGAGATTTGACTAGGCGGTGCTCTTTATATATTCACTCCTGGAGAGAGAGAAGCTTCTGGTTCTTTATTGACAGTCTTCCAAGACAGCTTGCCCCACACCCTTGCTTAAGTCCCACCAGTGACACAGTACTGTGTACAGTTCTGGTCACCCTATTAAACTGGAAAGAGTGCACAAGGGATTTACTAGGATGCTACCGGGATTTGATGGTTTGAGTTATAAGGAGAGGCTGGATGGACAGGGACTTTTTTCCCTGGAGCATAGGAGGCAGAGGGGTGATCTTATGGAAAAATGAGGGGCAAAGATCAGCTAGATAGTCAATATCTTTTCCCAAAGGTAGGGGAGTCTAAAACCAGAGGGCATAGGTTTAAGGTGAGAGGGGAGAGATACAGAAGGGTCCAGAGGGGCAAGTTCTGTATCAAGGACCTTCACTGACTGGACCATGCCAATAAATCACATTACAGCTCCAGAATTTCCATAGCTTCTACCTCATGGTCCTCTCGAATGATATGCTCAAGACAGATTTGAGCCCTTTCATCCTTCCCAGCTGAAAGATAATCTACAATTTCCTTCCTCGCTTTCTGCGCAGGGTGGGGATACAAAAATGTCCAGAGGGTGGTGAGTGTCTGGAACGAGCTGCCAGAGGTAGTAGTAGAGGCCGGTGCAATTTTGTCTTTTAAAAAGCATTTGGACAGTTCCATGGGGATAGAGGGACATGGGCCAAATGTGGGCAATTGGGATTAGCTTAGGGGTTTTAAAAAAAGGGACGGCATGGACAAGTTGGGCCGAAGGGCCTATTTTCATGCTGTAAACTTCTATGACTCTATGACAGCTTGGGTAAACTCGAATCCCAGCCTCCTTTATCCGCAGCTGACCCAGACTGCATTGCATCCCAACATCCCGTTTGGGAGCGCAAAGACTTCCCAGTGTGAGCAATTTTCTTGCTAGCTTGGCTGCTGGTGAGCAGGGCATGGATTTGTCCAGATCTAAATCTCCCAGACGGACACATCCCAAGGCCTTGCTGAGGGATGTGTTCAAGCTTGGAGCAGTCGCTGCCAGGGGAAAAGGCTACTGTGTTTGGGGGCGGCATGGTGGCACAGTGGTTAGCACCACCGCTTTACAGCGCCATAGACCTGGGTTCAATTCCCTGACTGTCTGTGCGGAGTCTGCAAGTTCCCTTCCCATGTCCGCTTGGGTTTCCTCCGGGTGCTCCAGTTTCCCTCCCACACTCCAAAGATGTGCAGGTTACATGGATTGGTCATTTAATTTAGCATTGCTGCCTCACAGCATCAGGTTCGATTCCTGGCTTGGGTCGCTGTCTGTGTAGAGTTTGCACGTTCTCCCCGTCTCTGTGTGGGTTTCCTCCTGATACTCCGGTTTCCTCCCATGCTCCAAAGATCTGTAGGTTAGATGGATTGGCCATGCTAAATTAGCATGCTGACTCACAGCACCAGGATCGATTCCGGCTTGTGTCACTATCTGTGTGGAGTTTGCACATTCTCCCCATGTCTGCGTGGGTTTCCTACGGGTGCTCTGGTTTCCTCTCACAGTCCAAAAGATGTGCTAGTTAGATGCTAAATTCTCCCTCAGTATGGCCGAACAGGTGCCGGAGTGTGGCGACTTGGGGATTTTCACAGTAACTTCATTACGGTGTTAATGTCAGCCTACTTGTGACACTAATGAATAAACTTAGGGTGGCACGTAGCACAGTGGATAGCACGGCTGCTTCACAGCTCTAGGGTCCTGGGTTCAATTCTCGGCTTTGGTCACTGTCCGTGTGGAGTTTGCACATTCTCCCCTTGTCTGCATGGGTTTCGTCCGGATGCTCCCACAGTCCAAAGATATGCTGGTTAGGTTGATTGGCCATGCTAAAAAAATTGCCCCTTAGTGTCCTGAGATGATTGGGTTAGAGGGATTAGTGGGTATAATATGTTGGGATATGGGGGTCAGGCCTGGGTGGGATTGTGGTTGGTGCAGACTCGATGGGCTGAATGGCCTCCTTCTGTACTGT
Organism: Carcharhinus amblyrhynchos; assembly: GCF_965287045.1. Taxonomy (NCBI): domain Eukaryota; kingdom Metazoa; phylum Chordata; class Chondrichthyes; order Carcharhiniformes; family Carcharhinidae; genus Carcharhinus; species Carcharhinus amblyrhynchos. The sequence goes on from NC_137357.1 coordinate 4,533,367, forward strand.
AGGGTTTAAAAAAGAAAAAAAAAGTAAGGCCAACTTTTCAGATGTGGATAAGTGTGAAAAAATAGGCAAATTGTTCTGTAAATGGAAAGCATCTTCAAGATGTGTCAATGCAGAGGGACCTGGGCGTCTGTGTCCATGAATCGCAAAAAGTCAATATGTAAGTACAGCACATAATAAAAAAGGCAGATAGGATATAGGCATTTATTGCACAGGGACTGTACTCGAAAAGTGAATAAGTGTTGCTGGAATTGTATAGGGTGTTGGTGAGACCACATCTGAGTATTATGTCCAGTTTTGGTCTCCTTATTTGAGAAAGGATGTGGTGACGTTGGAGCCAGTTCAGAGGAGGTTCACCAGGTTGATTCCGGGGATGAAAGGGTTGACGTACGAGGAGAGATTAAACAGTTTGGGTTTGCACTTGCTGGAGTTTAGAAGACTGAGAGGGGATCTGATCGAGGTGTATAAAATACTAAAAGTGATTGATAAAGTAAATATGGACCGAATGTTTCCCCTTATGGTGCAATCTGGAACAAGAGGTCACGGGTATAGGTTGAGAGGCGGTAGATTTAAAACTGAGATGAGGAGGAACTACTTCTCGCAAAGGGTGGTGAATTTGCGGAACTCACTGCCCCATCGCGCGGGGAGTCAGAATCATTAAATGGTTCCAAGAAGGAGATAGATACATTTCTGATAGAAAATGGGGTTAAAGGGAGATGGGGAACAGGTGGATCTGAGACCAGGGAGAGATCAGCCATGATCTGATCGAATGGCGGAACAGGCTCGAAGGGCTGAATGGCCTACTTCTGCTCCGAATTCCCATGTTCCTCATGTGCTCCGAGGGACTAGTAACTTGGTAAAATCCATCGGACTCTGCAATTCTGGTCACCACACTACTAGAAATATGTGGAAGCTTTGGAGAGAGTATAAAGAAGGTTCACCAGGATGTTGCCTGGTCTTGAGGGTGTCGGCTCTGAGGAGAGGTTGGATAAACTGGGATTGTTTTCACTGGAAAGACTGAGGGGACACCTGATAAAGGTCTCCAAAATGATGAGGGGCAGAGACAGGGTGGATAGTCAGAGGCTTTTTCCCCAGGGAGGAAGTGTCAATTACAAGGGGACACAGGTTCAAGGTGAGAGGCAGCAACTTAACACGGCCAATCCATCTAACCCGCACATCTTTGGACACTAAGGGACAATTTAGCATGGCCAATCCACCTAACCTGCACATCTTTGGACACGAAGGGACAATTTAGCATGGCCAATCCACCTAACCTGCACATCTTTGGACACTAAGGGACAATTTAGCATGGCCAATCCACCTAACCTGCACATCTTTGGACACTAAGGGACAATTTAGCATGGCCAATCCACCTAACCTGCACATCTTTGGACACTAAGGGACAATTTAGCGTGGCCAATCCCCCGAACCTACATATTTTTGGACACTAAGGGACAATTTAGCATGGACAATCCACCTAACCTGCACATCTTTTGGACTGTGGGAGGAAACGAGATCTCCCAGAGGAAACCCACACAGACAAGGGGAGAATGTGCAAACCCCAAACATGCAGTCAATTGGAAGCTTCCTTTACTTTTGAAAATGAAACATACGTTGTAAAATGAAATGCCCAAACGTCCCCTCGCACCCCCTCCCTCCCCACCATATTCCTGTGACCTCTGACCCTAACCTGCACCTCTCTCCATCCAGACATTCACTCACACTTGGCTGGTCAGCAACTCGGGAAGGAGCCTGAAGTTCAAGAGGATGGAAAGGCTGACATAGAAAATAGAAACATAGAAGATAGGAGCAGGAGGAGGCCATTCAGTCCTTCGAGCCTGCTCCGCCATTCATCACCATCATTGCTGTTTGTCCAACTCAATAACCTAATCCTGCTTTCTCCCTTTGATCCCATTCGCCCCAAGTGCTATATCCATCTGCGTCTTGAATACGTTCAATGTTTTGGCATCAACTACTTCCTGTGGTAATGATTGACTAGGTTAGGATTGTTTTCACTGGAGCTCAGACAAATGAAGGGGGGATTCTCAGAGACTTATAAAATTCTAACAGGACTAAGCAGGGTAGATGCAGGGAGGATGTTCCCGATGGTGGGGGGGGGAGTCCAGAACCAGGGATCTCCACAGGCTCACTGGGCGAAGAAATGCCTCCTCATCTCCGTCCTAAGTGGTCTACCCCGAATCCTCAGAGAGTGATTCCTGGTTCTGGACTCCCCCCCACCATCGGGAACATCCTCCCTGCATCTACCCTGTCTAGTCCTGTTAGAATTTTATAAGTCTATATGAGATCCCCCCTTCATTTATCTGAACCCCAGTGAAAACAATCCTAACCTAGTCAATCTCCCCTCATGCATCAGTCCCACCATCCCCGGGATCAGCCTGGTAAACCTTCGCTGCACTCCCTCGAGAGCAAGAACATCCTTCCTCAGGAAAAGGAGACCAAAACTGCCCACAATACTCTCGGTGTGGCCTTACCAAGGCCCTGTATAATTGCAACAACAGATCCCTCCTCCTGTACTCGAAACCTCTCGCAGTGAAGTCCAACACACCATTTGCCTTCTTTACCCCCGGTGCATTCTTATCTTCAGTGACTGGTGCACAAGGACTACAAGCAAACCAGCCTCCCAGACATTGACTCTGTCTATCCTCCCTGCTGCCTTGGGAAAAGTGATCAGCTTCATCCAGGATCCCACGGACCCCGGACATTCTCTGTTCCACTGGGAAAAAGATACAAAAGTCTGAGCTCACGTACCGACCAACTCAAGAACAGCTTCTTCCCTGCTGCTGTCAGACTCTAGAATGGACCTACCTCGCACTAAGCTGATCTTTCTCTCCAATCTAGATTGTAACACTACATTCTGCTTTCCTTCTCTGTGAACGGTATGCTTTGTGCACAAGAAACAATACTTTTCACTTTTTAATTCAGCCTGACCAGCATTTATTGCCCATCCCTCGTTGCCCTTGGTGGGGGCGGAGCAGTTGAGAGTCAACCACATTGCTGTGGCTCTGGAGTCACATGTAGGCCAGACCGGGGTAAGGACGGCAGATTTCCTTCCCTACAGTGGGTTTTTCTGACACTGACAAGAATCAGTAGATTCTTAATTCCCGATTTCTTTTTATTGAGTTTAAATTCCACCGTCTGCCGTGGTGGGATTTGAACCCGGGTCCCCAGAGCAGTGTTTCTGGATTAATAGTCTAGTGATAATCCTCTAGACCATCATGACACTAATACTAATACATGATGCAATTATAAATCAAATCAGATCAAATCAGAATGTTTATTCTGACTTGCTAACTCCATGACAAACTGCAGCGTTGGCAGAGTGTGTCACACACAGACACAGATATAATATCACCAAATTGCCCTCATAAGCACAGAGTCTGTGTTATTATTGTGTAAATGTGAGTGGACAATAAAGATCGAGTGAGATATTCTAAACTCCTGGATTTGTGCAATTGTTTTACACAGGCAAGGGAGCTTGGCCTGCAACTTGGCCAGTGTTGGGGGTACTGCGTTGGCACAGTGGGTTAGCACTGCTGCCTCACAGCGCCAGGGGGTTCGATTGGGTCACTGTCTGTGTGGAGGCTGCATGTTGTCTGCGTGGGTTTCCTCCCACAGTCCGAAAGTCACGCTGGTTAGGTGCTAAATTCTCCCTCAGTGTAACCCAAACAGACTAGGGGATTTTCACAATAACTTCATTGCAGTGTTAATGTAACCCTACTTGTGACACTAATGAATAAACTTTTGGGTGCCTGTGTTTCAGGAGTCACAGGAAGCTGGTTTTTTCAAAGACTTAATCTGTTGACTAACAGTTAAAAGAGACCTATCTCTTAAAGGGGTCTCCAAGAGTCACTGAAAAACTCAAGCATTGTTGCGGCATGTGAGAGGAGGCATGGGGGGGCTTCTCACCGAGGTTCTTGGTGCACAGTCAGAGGTATGTAGTCACCAAGCAAGGCAGGAAGCCCTCCCATGTGTCTGTTCAGAGGCTGAAAATGAAAGTGATTGTCATCAACTCCAGGAAGCGTAAAGGAGAACATGCCCCTGTCTACATCAACTGGGGAGAAGTGGAAATAGTCGAGAGCTTCATGTTTCCAGGTGTCCAAATCACCAACAACCTGTCCTGATCCCCCCTCTCCCCACGCTGACGCTATAGTTAAGAAAGTCCACCAGCTTTCTCAGGAGGCTGAGGAAATTTCAGCTACGACTCCCACCACATACACCATAGAAAGCATTCTTTCTGGTTGCATCACAGCTTGGGATGGGCTCCTGCTCTGCCCAAGAATGCACAGTCCAAAAGATGTGCGGGTTAGGTTGATTGGCCATGCTAAAAAAATTGCCCCTTAGTGTGCTGAGATGCGTAGGTTAGAGGGATTAGCGGGTAAATATGTAGGGATATGGGAGTAGGGCCTCAGTGGGATTGTGGTCGGTGCAGACTCAATGGGCTGAACGGCCTCTTTTTGCACTGTAGGGGTTCTATGATTTCTATGAAAAGGCTGTGAACAAAGCCTAGTCCATCACACAAACCAGCCTCCCATCCATTGACACTGTCTTCACTTCCCACTGCCTCAGAAAAGCAGCAAGCATAATTAAGGACCCTGCGCAACCCGGACATTCTCTCTTCCACCTTCTTCTGCCGGAAAAAGGGATGCAAAGCTCTGAGATCATGTACCGACCAACTCAAGGACAGCTTCGTCCCTGCTGCCATCAGCTTTCTGAATGAATCTAGCATATGTTAAGTTGATCTTTCTCTACACCTTAGCTATGACTGTAACACTGCATTCCCTTCTTCCCGATACTCTACTGTACTCTTAATACGTGGTCTTAAAATGGTAGGAAGTCTTCACTGGCTGGGTTTTGTGTCTGTAAGGATGTCACTAGGATGAAAGAAATGGTGCAAGTTTGAATCAATGTGATTTGATTTCATTTATTATTGTCACGTGTACTGGGATACAGTGAAAAGTATTATTTGATTTATTATTGTCAGGTGTACTGGGATACAGTGAAAAGTATTGTTTGATTTATTATTGTCAGGTGTACTGGGATACAGTGAAAAGTATTGTTTGATTTATTATTGTCACGTGTATTGGGATACAGTGAAAAGTATTGTTTGATTTATTATTGTCACGTGTATTGGGATACAGTGAAAAGTATTGTTTGATTTATTATTGTCACGTGTATTGGGATACAGTGAAAAGTATTGTTTGATTTATTATTGTCACGTGTATTGGGATACAGTGAAAAGTATTGTTTGATTTATTATTGTCACATGTATTGGGATACAATGAGAAGCATGGTTTTTTGCGTGGTATACAGGCAAAACATACAGTTCATAGAGAAGGAAAGGAGAGGGTGCAGAATGTCGTGTTACAGTCATAGCTAGGGTGCAGAGAAACATCAACTTAATATGGGGCAGGTTCATTCAAAAGCCTGACAGCAGCAGGGAAGAAGCTGTTCTTGAGTGGGTTGGTACGTGACCTCAGACTTTTGTATCTTTTTCCTGACAGAAGAAGGTGGAAGAGAGAATGTCCGGGATGTTTGGGGTCCTTAATTATGCTGGTTGCTTTGCCGAGGCAGCGGGAAGAGGAGACAGAGTCAATGGATGTGAGGCTGGTTTGCGTGATGGATTGGGCTACATTCATGATCTTTTGTAGTTCCTTGCGGTCTTGGGCAGAGCAGGAGCCCATACCAAGCTGTGATACAACCAGAAAGAATGCTTTCTATGGGGCATCTGTAAAAGTTGGTGAGAGTCAGAGTTGACACGCCAAATTTCCTTAGTCTTCTGAGAAAGTAGAGGCGTCGGTGGGCTTCCTTAACTATAATGGGGGGAAACCAAGACAGGTGATCTGGACAGTTAAAAGCTGTTGACCCTTTCTACTTTGTTCCCGTTGATGTAGACAGGGGCATGTTCTCCACTACCCTTCCTGATGTCAGTGACAATCTCCTTCATTTTCTTGACATTGAGGGAGAGATTTTTTTGCTGCACCAGTTCACCAGATTCTCTATCTCTTTCCTGTCCTCTGCCTCATCATTGTTTAACATCTGACCCACAGCAGTGGTATCATCAGCAAACTTGAAAATCGAATTGGAGGGGAATTGGGCCACACAGTCATAGGTGTATAAGTAGGGTATGAGGACACAGCCTTGTGGGGCACCAGTGTTGCAGATGATCGTGGAGGAGGTGTTGTTGCCTATCCTTACTGCTTGTGGTCTTAATCTCTTGTGCGTGAGATTTTTGTTTTGCCTGGAATAATATTCTTTGGTTTTTCTGGTTCCGTGAATGGTTTCCTCCTTCACCGCGAAGGGTTGATCAGTAGACTCCTGTGAATGTGTTCAGTAACCTTCCTCCGTAACTGCGCATGAGTCCAAACCAGCCAAAGGGGCACAGTGACGTTTGGACTGCGAGAGGCGTGGGTGCTTTGTGATTCACACTGCAATGAAAAACATTACAAGTCGGTATCGAAAGACAGAAATGGGATTCGATTAATGGTTAACGAAAGGTACTCCGCAATAAGCAATGACATGGGTACATCAGAGAAAAGGTCACAAATTAGGTAAGAACACAATAAAAGCTGGTCTCCTGATAATATTCGATTAAAGATAGCTTTCAAGTCTACCCAATCGCACAGTTACCAACTAATATGACCCCAAAAGGCGATCACCACATGCACGTTTTTAGGGGACCTCAGAATATGGCCAACAGGAAGTCAAAACTGGCTTCTCCACACAGCATCCAGAGCACCCGCTGGAATATCTTTTTTTTAATCAACCTATATATTCAGCACAGTGGGTTAGCACTGCTGCCTCACCGCGCCAGGGACCCTGCGTTGGGTCCCTGCCTCTGTGGAGTTTGCGCATTCTCCCCGTGTCTGCGTGGGTTTCCTGCGGGTGCTCCAGTTTCCTCCGAGAGACGCGCTGTTTAGGTGCTAAATTCTCCCTCGGTGTCACCCGAGCAGGAGTGTGGCGACGAGGGAATTTTCGCAGTCACTTCATCGCAGTGTTAATGTAAGCCTTACTTGTGATGAATAAAGAAATTTTATTTTGTATGCAAGGATACGCTTTTTGTAGGCCACCCATTCACGTAGACTGAGGGAGAATTTTAGCATGGCCAATGCCAAATCTGGCTAATGTTCTGGGGACCCCGGGTTCGAATCCCACCATGGCAGATGGTGGAATTTGAATTCAAAAAAAAAAATCTGGAATTAAGAATCTACCGATGACCCATTGTCAGAAAAACCCATCTGGTTCCTTTAGGGAAGGAAATCTGCCGTCCTTACCCGGTCTTGCCTACATGTGACTCCAGAGCCACAGCAATGTGGTTGACTCTCAATTGCCCTCCAAGGGCAACTAGGGACAGGCAATAAATACTGGCCCAGCCAGCGACACCCATGTACCGTGAATGAAGATTGCAAATAAGGTGGATTGGCCATGGTAAATTGCCCCTTAGTGTCAGGGGCTTTTGCAGGGTAAATATGTCGGGTTGTGGGATAGGGCCTGGGTGGGATTGTGGTTGATGCAGACTCGATGGGCCGAATGGCCCCTTTCCGCACTGTCGGGATTCTATGGTCCAAAGAGAATGAGACAAAAAGCTTTGCTAGCTTGTGTCCTTTGTAAGCCGTACTCAAACCCATTACTCATTCCCTTTCATAAGAACATAAGAACATAAGAAATAGGAGCAGGAGTAGGCCATCTGGCCCTTCGAGCCTGCCCCGCCATTCAATAAGATCATGGCTGATCTGTCGTGGCTGATCTGTCGTGGCTCAGTTCCACTTTCCCGCCCTCTCCCCATAACCCTTAATCCCCTCTCTTATCAAAAACCCATCAACCCGCTTCTTAAAAATATTTAGCGAGGCAGCCTCCACCACTTCAACGGGCAGAGAATTCCAGAGATTCACCACCCTTTGAGTGAAGAAGTTCCTCCTCAACTCCGTTCTGAACCGCCCCCCCTTTATCTTGAGGCTGTGCCCCCTAGTCCTACTGTCTTTTTTGAGCGGGAAGGGAAGGAAATCTGCCTACCTCACCCGGTCTGGCCTACATGTGACTCCAGAGCCACGGCAATGGCTCTCAACTGCCCTCCAAGGGCAACTAGGGTTGGGCAAAAGATAGAGACACAGAAGATAGGAGCAGGAGGAGGCCATTCAGCCCTTTGAGCCTGCTCCGCCATTCATCACCATCATGGCTGATCATCCAACTCAATAGCCTAATTTGGAAAATGCTGGCCAGCCAGTGACACCCATGTCCCATCAACAAATAAAGAAAATCGTGAGGAAAGGTTAAACAATATCAGAACATGTTGGATAAACCCAGCAGCTCTGGGAAAACACCTCTGGAGAGGAAGTGTATCAGGTCTAGTTGACCCTCCTACAGAGCAGAGGAAAGGACCCTGTTATGTGCGGAGGGTAACGTAGCCCTTGGATCGAACTGCAGCTCCCAGAGTCGGAGAGTTTTAAAGTTTATTTTTTCCTGTCACAAGTAGGCTTACATTAACACTGCAGTGAAGTTGCTGTGAAAATCCCCTTGTCGCCACACTCCTGTTTGGGTTACACTGAGGGAGAATTTAGCACCTAACCAGCACGTCTTTCGGACTGTGGGTGGAAACCCACGCAGACACAGGGAGAATGTGCAAACTCTACACATACCGTGACCCAAGCCGGGAATCAAACCCTGGCGCTGTGTGAGGCAGCAGTGCTAACCACTGTGCCACCATGCAGTCCGAGACAAGTGTTCACAACACCATAACAACCATTTGATGTGTTGCCAGGCAAAAAGAATGGGTTGTTATTTACCATCCTGGGACGAACCTATTAGTCATTTGCACCTTTAACCAGCGCTGGCAGCAGTTTTGTTTTGACTTTGGCACTGTGTAAGACGCTTTTAAGCACTGTGATTGCTGTCTTATCACCCGATTAGATACACACAAGCTGAAGTGGGAGGTGAACATGGCCAGGAAACTTACAGTGGGTGGGCTCGCCACAGTGGTACCAGCCTCCTTTCCTCCTCTGTGCCCCCACAAAACCCCCCCCTTACCCCTACCCCCTGACGGAGCTCATGAGCAAGCTCGCCCGAGGGAAGGGCACACGAGGTCAGGGAAAAGAGAATGAATGCTGTGCATCTGGCACAACACAGGACCCGCAAGTTCTTGCTGCCCGCTGAAGTTGGTCCAAGTGAGTCATATCTTGCCTTGGCTGAATTAAGCTCATAAAAAGCCCTTTGGCGCATCGAGTCTGTACTGATCCTGCCCATCTAATCCCACTTGGCCCATGCCCCAAATGTTTTTTTTAGAATCCCAACAGTGCATGAAGGAGGCCGTTCAGTCCATTGAGTCTGCCCCACCCTATCTCCATAACCTCATATATTTACCCTGCTAATCCCCCTGACAGTAAGGGGCAATTTAGCATGGCCAATCCCCTGAACCTGCACATCTTTGGACACTAAGGGACAATTTAGCATGGCCAATCCACCTAACCTGCATATCTTTGCACACTAAGGGGCAATTTAGCATGGTCAATCCACCAAACCTACACATCTTTGGACACTAAGGGACAATTTAGCATGGCCAATCCACCTAACCTGCACATCTTTGCACACTAAGGGACAATTTAGCATGGCCAATCCACCTAACCTGCACATCTTTGCACACTAAGGGACAATTTAGCATGGCCAATTCACTGAACCTACACATCTTTGCACACTAAGGGGCAATTTAGCATGGCCAATCCCCCTAACCTGCACATCTTTGGACACTAAGGGACAATTTAGCATGGCCAATCCCCCTAACCTGCACATCTTTGGACACTAAGGGACAATTTAGCATGGCCAATCCACCCTAACCTGCACATCTTTGGACACTAAGGGACAATTTAGCATGGCCAATCCACCCTAACCTGCACATCTTTGGAAGGAAGCTGGAGGAAACCCTCGTAGACACAGGGAGAACGTGCAGACTCCACACAGACAGTGACCCAAGCCAGGAATCGAACCCAGGTCCCTGGCACTGTGAGGCAGCAGTGCGAACCACCATACTCATCCAAGTACATTTTAAAGGATGTAGGGCATTCCGTCTCCACCACCCTCCCAGGCACCGTATTCCGGACTCTCACTAACCTCTGGGTAAAAAAGTTGTTCCTCAGATCCCCCCCTAAACCCCCCACCCCTCCGTGCCCCCTCGTAACTGACCTTTCAACTCAGAGGAACAGCTGCTCCCTGTCCACTCAGTCCGTGTCCCTCATAATCTTGTACACCTCAATCAGGTCACCCCTCAGTCTTCTCTGCTCCAGAGAAAACAACCCAAGCCTACCCAACCTCTCTTCATAGCTGGAACGCTCCAGCCCAGGCAACAGAAAAGATAAGAGCAGGAGGAGGCCATTCAGCCCTTTTGAGCCCTGCTCCACCATTCATCACCATCATGGCTGATCGTCCAACTCAATAGCCTAATCCTGCTTTCTCCCTTTGATCTCATTCGCCCCAACTGGTTAGCACTGCTGCCTCACAGCTCCAGGGATCCTGGGTTTGATTCCCGACTCAGGTCACAGTCTGTGTGGAGTCTGCACATTCTCCCCGTGTCTGCGTGGGTTTCCTCCCACACTCCAAAGATGTATGGGGTAGGTTGATTGGCCGTGCTAAAATTGCCCTTTAGTGTCCAGAGATGTGTAGGTTAGAGGGATGAGTGGGCAAAATATGTAGGGATATTGCAGGGGAGGGCCTGGGTAGGATTGTGGTCGGTGCAGACTCAATGGGCCAAATGGCCTCTTTTCTGTGCTGTAGGGATTCTACATCCAGCCACCTCTTGAATACATTCAATGTTTTGGCATCAATTACTTCCTGTGGTGATGAATTCCACAGGCTCACCGGGTGAAGAAATGTCTCCTCATCTCCGTCCTAAATGGTCTACCCCGAATCCTCAGACCTGGTTCTGGACTCCCCCCACCATCCGCAACATCCTCCCTGCATCTTCCCTGTCTAGTGCTGGTGAATCTCCTCTGCACCCTCACCAGTGCGATTATATCCTTCCTATAATGTGGCGATCAGAACTGCACACAGTACTCCAACTGTGGCCAAACCAGTGTTATATATCATAACCCCCTTCCCCCACCCAGCTCTTATATTCTAAACCTCAGCTAGTAAAGGCAAGTACCCCATATGAGAAAAGCAAAATCCTGCGGATGCTGGTATCTAAAACTAAAACAGAAAATGCTGAAAAATCTCAGCAGGTCTGACAGCATCTGTGGGGAGAGAATAGAGCCAATGTTTCGAGTCTGGATGACCCTTCGTCAGAGCTAAGAGTTAAATATCCCTTACGCCTTCTTAATCATCTTATCTACCTGTACTGCTGCCTTCACTGATCTTTGGACAGGCACTCCAAGGTACTTCTAGTCCTCTCTACGACCTACGTCTGTATGTTGCCCCTTGAGAGGTTGGTGGGTGAGCCCCCATCTCGAACCGGCAGCTGTCCGTTTGGTGTAGGCACATCCACAGTGCTGTTAAGGAGGGAGTTCCAGGATTGTTATTGGACGTCAGTCAGTCCCTGTGGCGTAGGTACACCCACAGCGCTGTAAGGGAGGGAGTTCCAGGATTGTTATTGGACATCAGTCAGTCCGTGTGGTGTAGGTACACCCACAGCGCTGTTAGGGAGGGAGTTCCAGGATTGTTATTGGACATCAGTCAGTCCGTGTGGTGTAGGTACACCCACAGCGCTGTTAGGGAGGGAGTTCCAGGATTGTTATTGGACATCAGTCAGTCCGTGTGGTGTAGGTACACCCACAGCGCTGTTAGGGAGGGAGTTCCAGGATTGTTATTGGACATCAGTCAGTCCGTGTGGTGTAGGTACACCCACAGCGCTGTTAGGGAGGGAGTTCCAGGATTGTTATTGGACATCAGTCAGTCCGTGTGGTGTAGGTACACCCACAGTGCTGTTAGGGAGGGAGTTCCAGGATTGTTATTGGACATCAGTCAGTTCGTGTGGTGTAGGTACACCCACAGTGCTGTTAGGGAGGGAGTTCCAGGATTTTGACCCAGCGACAGTGAAGGAACGGCCGATAGATTTCCAAGTCGAGACAGTGAAAGGTTTGGAGGGGAACTTGTAGGTGGTGGCGTTTCCCCATGTTATTCAAAGTTAGATATTGCTCTAATTTCCCTCTAAAGGGATCGAGGGAAACGGAGGGAAGATGGGATCAGGATATTGAATTTGATTATCAGCTATGATCAAAATGGATGCCGGAGCAGGCTGGAAGGGCCGAATGGCCTACCCCAGTGCTATTTTCTATGTTCCTATGTGTCTGTTCTTATCCAAAATGGTAGAGGTTGTAGTTTGGAAGATGCAGTGCATCTTGGATTAGGTGGATTAGCCATGCTAAATTTCCCCTTAGTGTCCAAAGATGTGCAGGTTAGGTGGATTAGCCATGCTAAATTTCCCCTTAGTGTCCAAAGATGTGCAGGTTAGGTGGATTAGCCATGCTAAATTTCCCCTTAGTGTCCAAAGATGTGCAGGTTAGGTGGATTGGCCATACTAAATTGCCCCTTAGTGTCCAAAGATGTGTAGGTTAAGGGGATTGGCCATGCTAAATTGCCCCTCAGTGTCTAAAGATTAGGGGAATTTGTGGGGTAAATATGTGGTGATCAGACTGAGGTAAGGTGTGCCGTTAGAGAGTTGGCTCAAACTAGATGGGCCCAATGGCCTCTTGCTACTCTGTAGAGATTCGATGATGAAAGGTGTGTGAGTGATGCAAAATAGTGGGTGGTGCTATGCATCAAGGGCAAGATTGAGAATCTTTTTGGTGGTGAAGGCAGACATTGTGGGATATGGGGAGTGAGCGGGAAGGATTGAATGGCCAAACAGAGGGCTGGTCGTGCCGATTCCAAGCGTGCAAATGCCAGTCTTGCTGGGGGAAAAATGACGCCAATATTCCTTCTTCACAATGCTTGGAGGACTGATTCTGTGGGTTTGGGACCCCCAAGGTGGCAGGAAGCAAATGCCTCCTTTCGCCCTTTGGAAACAGGGGCTGATCGTACTCAGACTGAGGATCCATAGCGACTGTCAATTAACTCCTTTCGAAGACACCTATCAGGTAGGCAGTTAATTTTCTACTTACAGCAATGTACAGTAGTAAGCTTAATCCAAGGTCACCCTTAAAATAGGGTAGATCGGCCTTGGTTCTATGATATCTCTCACATCACCGTGACGACTCGCAGTAAAACTTCATATCATCGATTATCTTTCAAGGTTTACTGGAACACACGCCCATTTCGTGTATGGACTTCCGTCTAAAAACCCCATTCCCGAGAAAGGAATGCTGTATCAGTTTGATTTGAGTTATTATTGTCACATGTATTGGGATACAGTGAAAAGTATTGTTTGATTTATTATTGTCACATGTATTGGGATACAGTGAAAAGTATTGTTTGATTTATTATTGTCACGTGTACTGGGATACAGTGAAAAGTATTGTTTGATTTATTATTGTCACATGTATTGGGATACAGTGAAAAGTATTGTTTGATTTCTTATTGTCACATGTATTGGGATACAGTGAAAAGTATTGTTTGATTTATTATTGTCACGTGTACTGGGATACAGTGAAAAGTATTGTTTGATTTATTATTGTCACGTGTACTGGGATACAGTGAAAAGTATTGTTTGATTTATTATTGTCACGTGTACTGGGATACAGTGAAAAGTATTGTTTGATTTATTATTGTCACATGTATTGGGATACAGTGAAAAGTATTGTTTGATTTATTATTGTCACGTGTATTGGGATACAGTGAAAAGTATTGTTTGATTTATTATTGTCACATGGATTGGGATACAGTGAAAAGTATTGTTTGATTTATTATTGTCACGTGTATTGGGATACAGTGAAAAGTATTGTTTGATTTATTATTGTCACTTGTATTGGGATACAGTGAAAAGTATTGTTTGATTTATTATTGTCACGTGTACTGGGATACAGTGAAAAGTATTGTTTGATTTATTATTGTCACGTGTACTGGGATACAGTGAAAAGTATTGTTTGATTTATTATTGTCACATGTATTGGGATACAGTGAAAAGTATTGTTTGATTTATTATTGTCACGTGTACTGGGATACAGTGAAAATGATTGTTTGATTTATTATTGTCACGTTTATTGGGATACAGTGAAAAGTATTGTTTGATTTATTATTGTCACGTTTATTGGGATACAGTGAAAAGTTTTGTATATTGTGCACTAGACTGACAAAGCATACCATTCATAGAGTACATTGTGGAGAAGGAAAGGAGAGGGTGAAAAATGTAGTCTTACAATAATAGGGTGTAGAGAAAGTAAGCTAAATATTTGATTTATTGTTCTCTCATATATTGGTCTACAGTGAAAAGTATTGTTTCTTGCGCACTATGCAGACAAAGCATACTGTTCATAGAGAAGAAAAGGAGACATGCAAAATATAACATTACAGTCATAGCTCGGGTGAAGTGAAAGATCAATGTAATGCGAGGTAGGTCCATTCAAAAGTCTGACAGCAGCGGGGAAGAAGCTGTTCTTGAGTCGATCGGGACATGACCTGAGTCTTTTGTATCTTTTTCCTGATGGAAGAAGGTGGAAGAGAGAATGTCTGGGGTGTGTGGGATCCTTGATTATGCCGGCTGTTTTTCCTGAGGCAGCGGGAAGTGTAGACGGGGTCAGTGGATGGGAGGTTGGTTTGCGTGATGGACTGGGCTACATTGGCGACCCTTTGTAGTTTCTTGCGGTCTTGGCACAAGTGATGGGCTGAATGGTCTCCTTTTTTTGAAGACTGATACAAGGCGGGGTGGTGGACTATGATAAATCAGAGAGCATGGCGGATGTGTCCCAATCAGAATCCATTTTGCTTGAAGGCTTCCTGGAGGCATAGCAACACAAGTAGCCCATTCGGCCCATCGGGTCTGTCCCACTCTTCAATGAGATCGGAACTGAGCTGATGTGATAACCCTCAACTCCAATTTCCTGCCTTAAATGTAAAGTTTGTTTATTAGTGTCACAAGTAGGCTTACATTAACACTGCAATGAAGTTACTGTGAAAATCCCCTAGTCACCACACTCCGGTACCTGTTCGGGTTACACTGAGGGAGAATTTAGCGTCCAACCAACACGTCTTTCAGACTGTGGGAGGAAACCGTAGCACCCGGAGGAAACCCACACAGACACAGGGAGAATGTGCAGATTCCACACAGACGGTGACCCAAACCGGGAATCGAGCTCAGGTCCCTGGCGCTGTGAGGTGGTACTGCACCAATTCATCCTTACACAGCTCCTTCCAAACCCACGACCTCTATCATCTGGAAGGACAAGGGCAGCAGATACATGGGGAACACCACCACCTGCAAGTTCCCCTCCGCGCCACTCACTGTCCTGACTTGGAAATATATCGGCCGTTCCTTCACTGTCGCTGGGTCAAAATCCTGGAACTCCCTCCCTAACAGCACTGTGGATGTACCTACACCACACGGACTGACTGATGTCCAATTACAATCCTGGAACTCCCTCCCTAACAGCACTGTGGGTGTACCTACACCACACGGACTGACTGATGTCCAATTACAATCCTGGAACTCCCTCCCTAACAGCACTGTGGGTGTACCTACACCACACGGACTGACTGATGTCCAATAACAATCCTGGAACTCCCTCCCTAACAGCAGTGTGGGTGTACCTACACCACACGGACTGACTGATGTCCAATAACAATCCTGGAACTCCCTCCCTAACAGCACTGTGGGTGTACCTACACCACAGGAACTGCAGCGGCTTCAAGATGGCAGCTCACCCACCACCTTCTCAAGGGGCAGTCAGGGATGGGCAGTCAATGTTGGCCCAGCCAATGGTGCCCACATCCCGAGAATTAATGTAAGATCCTTGATGACTAATTCACGGTTTTGCCAATCGAGTTGGTTCACTCAGTGTGTGGCTGAGATAACATCAGCAGTGCGGGTTCGATTCCTGCTTCAGCTGAGGTCAATGGGGGAACCTTCATCGCTGCCCTACCTTGTGAAGGGAAGTGTGCTCCCTGTGACGGAGAAGGTTCAGGTCCAGAACTCCTCACCCACACCCCTGTCCCGAAGGTGGACTTCGAATATTTCAAAACAAGAGCAGGAGATCTTTCCCGGGGTGTCCTTGGACATTGTTCACCTCTCAATCACAAAAAAACGGATCAACTGGGTCATTGGAACACTGCTGCTTGTGGGATCTTGCTGTGCACCCATTGGCTGCTCTCTCATTACAACCATACCGTCACTCTTCGAAAAGGACCTCATGTGTCTCCAGACAGTTTGGGGGTGGCCAGTGGTTCTGAAGTTATACGAATATGTACATATATCCCTCCGGCTTCACAGAACCGGTCCTTGAATGTGCAGTGAGGGTGGCACGGGGGCACAGTGGTTGGCACTGCTGCCTCTCAACGCCAGGGACCCAGCTTTGGATTCCGGCCTCGGGTCACCGTCTGTTGTCCCAGTGACTGCGTGGGTTTCCTCCGGGTGCTCCAGTTTCCTCCCACACACCACAGATGTGCAGGCTCATAAGAACATAAGAACATAAGAAATAGGAGCAGGAGTAGGCCATCTGGCCCTTCGAGCCTGCCCCGCCATTCAATAAGATCATGGCTGATCTGTCGTGGCTCAGTTCCACTTTCCCGCCCTCTCCCCATAACCCTTAATCCCCTCTCTTATCAAAAACCCATCAACCCGCTTCTTAAAAATATTTAGCGAGGCAGCCTCCACCACTTCAACGGGCAGAGAATTCCAGAGATTCACCACCCTTTGAGTGAAGAAGTTCCTCCTCAACTCCGTTCTGAACTGCCCCCCCTTTATCTTGAGGCTGTGCCCCCTAGTCCTACTGTCTTTTTTGAGCGGGAAGAGTCTTTCCACCTCTATCCTATCCATCCCATTCATCATCTTATACGTCTCAATGAGATCTCCCCTCATTCTTCTAAACTCTAACGAGTACAAGCCTAGTTTATTCAGCCTCTCCTCATAGCTCAACCCCCTCAACTCCGGTATCAGCCTAGTAAACCTCCTCTGCACTCCCTCCAAGGCCAAAATATCCTTGCGCAGGTGCGGCGCCCAAAACTGCACACAGTACTCCAGCTGCGGCCTCACCAATGCCCTATACAGCTGCAGCAAGACCTCCCTACTTTTATATTCAATCCCCCTCGCTATGAAGGCCAGCATCCCATTCGCCTTCCTGACCACCTGCTGCACCTGCAGGCTGGGTTTTTGCGACTCATGCACAAGGACCCCGAGGTCCCTCTGCACCGTCGCCTGCTGCAGTTTTTCGCCACGTAAGTAATAGTCCTTCCTACCATTCTTCCTACCAAAGTGGACCACCTCACACTTGCCAACATTAAATTCCATTTGCCATTTCCTGGCCCATTCGCCCAGCCTATCTAGATCCTTCTGCAGACTCTCCACACCCTCCGCACAATTTGCCTTTCCCCCAATCTTGGCTCGGTGGATTGGTCATGCTAAATTGCTCCTTAATGGCCAAAGTTTAAAGTTTATTTATTTATTATCACAAGTAGGCTTAGATTAGAACTGCAATGAAGATACTGTGAAAATTCCTTAGTGTCCAAAGGTGTACAGGTTAGGTGGATTGGCCATGCTAAATGGCCTTTTCGTGTCCAAAGATGTGTAGGTTCGATGGATTGGCCATTCTAAATGTGTGGAGAATCAGGGCCCTCAGAGTGTGAGGCTGTCTCGGAGTTAGGGTTCTCTTCGTCCTGGATCTGAATACAGAGCACTGAGAACAAAGGTACTTTCTGTTCCCCGATTACAGCCTCTCCTGTTTTCACTACTCTTCTCCATGACATCACGGTGGCCCAGCCTTCTCCGTCACAGAGCAGTAATTGAGGAATGGCATCAGGGTTAAAGGTCGAAGAGTGGGCTGACAACCAGCTGGACCCAGGTCCACATCTCTATCAGGGCCACGCCCCACGGCAGATTCCCCAATCCAACTCCTTCCCAATCCACCTCCTCTCTCTCTCCAGGGATTGACACCCCCCTGCAGGAATACTGGGGTAACAACAGGCTTCGACTTGTTGTGGGGGGATGTGGGGGAGGTGGGTGGAGGGGATCACACAGAGAGAGAGAGAGAGATCTAGAGATGGTCACCAACAGAGAACTCAGGAGAAGCAGAGTCTGGTGAGAATCTGTCACCTTCACCCAAACAGAGGGGGTTCAGAAAACTGACATCATGCTCCAGAGACCATTCGGCCCATGGAGTGTGTACTGGCTCACTGACAGAGTATCTTACCCAGGTCATATCCCTATTACCCCATGCATTTAACCCCGCTAATCCACCTAACCTGCACATCTTTGCGAGTGTGGGAGGAAACTGGAGCACCCGGAGGAAACCCACGCAGACATGGGGAGGATGTGCAGACTGCAAGCTGGGAATCGAATCCGGGTCCCTGGCGCTGTGAGGCTGCAGTACTAACCACTGTGCCGGTACATTTCAGGTTACAAGTGTGGTGGCACAGTGGATAGCACTGCTGCTTCACAGGTTCGATTCCCAGCTTGGGTCACTGTCTGTGTGGAGTCTGCACATTCTCCCTGTGTCTGGGTGCTCTGATTTCCTCCCACAGTCAAAAGATGTGCGGGTTAGGCGGATTGGCCATTCTAAATTACCCCCTACTGTCCAAAGACGTGCAGGTTAGGTGCAGTGGCCATGCTAAATTGCTATTTGGAGTCCAAAGTTTAAATTTTATTTATTTATTATCACAAGAAGGCGTTGATTAGCATTGCAATGAAGTTACTGTGAAAATTCCTCAGAGTCCAAAGATGTGCAGGTTAGGGGGATTGGCCGTGCTAAATTGTCCCTTAGTGTCCAAAGATGTGCAGGTTAGATGGATTGGCCATGCTAAATTGCCCCTTAGTGTCCAAAGATGTGCAGGTTAGGTGGACTGGCCATGCTAAATTGTCCCTTAGTGTCCAAAGATGTGTAGGTTCGATGGATTGGCCATTCTAAATGTGTGGAGAATCAGGGCCCTCAGAGTGTGAGGCTGTCTCGGAGTTAGGGTTCTCTTCACCCTGGATCTGAATACAGAGCACTGAGAACAAAGGTACTTTCTGTTCCCCGATTACAGCCTCTCCTGTTTTCACTACTCTTCTCCATGACATCACGGTGGCCCAGCCTTCTCCGCCACAGAGCAGTAATTGAGGAATGGCATCAGGGTTAAAGGTCGAAGAGTGGGCTGACAACCAGCTGGACCCAGCTCCACATCTCTATCAGGGCCACGCCCCACGGCAGATTCCCCAATCCAACTCCTTCCCAATCCACCTCCTCTCTCTCTCCAGGGATTGACACCCCCCTGCAGGAATACTGGGGTAACAACAGGCTTCGGCTTGTTGGGGTGGGGGTGGGGGGCAGCGGCAGGGAGGCAGGTGGTCATGCAGAGAGAGAGAGATCACTGATCTAGAGATGGTTACCAACAGACTATCTTACCCCATAACACCGCACATTTAACCCAGCTAATCCACCTAATCTGCACATCATTGGACATTAAGGAGCAATTTAGCATGGTCAATCCCCCTCACCCGCACTTCTTTGGGAGTGTGGGAGGAAACTGGAGCACCCAGACGAAACCCACGCAGTCACAGGGAGAATGTGCAACGCCAAGCCGGGAATCGAACCCAGGTCCCTGGTGCTATGAGGCAGCAGTACTAACCACTGTGCCAATACATTTTAGGTTACAAACGTGGTGGCACAGTGGATAGCACCGCTGCCTCACAGCTCCAGGGACCCAGGTTCGATTCCCAGCATGCGTCACTGTGCAGACTCCACACAGACGTTCTCCCCATGTATGCGTGGGTTTCCTCCGGGTGCTCCAATTTCCTCCCACAGCCCAACAATGTGCAGGTTAGGTGCATTCGCTATGCTAAATTGCCCCTTAGTATCCCAGTATATAAATCAACCAATACTTTCCACTGTATCCCAGTACGTGTGACAATAATAAATCAAACAATACTTTTCACTGTATCCCAGTACACGTGACAATAATAAATCAAACAATACTTTTCACTGTATCCCAATACACGTGACAATAAGAAATCAAACAATACTTTTCACTGTATCCCAATATACGTGACAATAATAAATCAAACAATACTTTTCACTGTATCCCAGTACACGTGACAATAATAAATCAAACAATACTTTTCACTGTATCCCAGTACACGTGACAATAATAAATCAAACAATACTTTTCACTGTATCCCAGTACATGTGACAATAATAAATCAAACAATACTTTTCACTGTATCCCAGTACACATGACAATAATAAATCAAACAATACTTTTCACTGTATCCCAGTACACGTGACAATAATAAATCAAACAATACTTTTCACTGTCTCCCAGTACATGTGACAATAATAAATCAAACAATACTTTTCACTGTATCCCAGTACACATGACAATAATAAATCAAACAATACTTTTCACTGTATCCCAGTACACGTGACAATAATAAATCAAACAATACTTTTCACTGTATCCCAGTACATGTGACAATAATAAATCAAACAATACTTTTCACTGTATCCCAGTACACGTGACAATAATAAATCAAACAATACTTTTCACTGTATCCCAATACATGTGACAATAATAAATCAAACAATACTTTTCACTGTATCCCAGTACACGTGACAATAATAAATCAAACAATACTTTTCACTGTATCCCAATACACGTGACAATAATAAATCAAACAATACTTTTCACTGTATCCCAATACACGTGACAATAATAAATCAAACAATACTTTTCACTGTATCCCAGTACGTGTGACAATAATAAATCAAATTTGATTCTTGAAGGGTAAAGCCACGATATTGCAAGTTCCCCTCCGAGCCACTCACCATCCTGACTTGGAAATATATCGGCCGTTCCTTCACTGTCACTGGGTCAAAATCCTGGAACTCCCTCCCTAACAGCACTGTGGGTGTACCTGCACCACGCGGACTGACTGTCTGTCCAATAACAATCCTGGAACTCCCTCCCTAACAGCACTGTGGGTGTACCTACATCACACGGACTGACTGATGTCCAATAACAATCCTGGAACTCCCTCCCTAACAGCACTCTGGGTGTACTTACACCACAGGGACTGCAGCGAGTTCAAGATGGCGGCTCACCCACCACCTTCTCAACGGGCAGTTAGGGATGGGCAATAAATGCTGGTCCTTCCAGCAATACCCACGTCCCACAAGCGAATATTATGGTGGAATGGACAGAAGCCTCAGTGTAAATAACTGATTTTTAGTGTCTTGTTTTACACATTTGTCACAGTTGTTTGTGGGTGTTCTGAGAATGAAACAGCAACATCTGAAATACCCTCTGTCCTCACAAGGGGGAGACAAACACCATTGTGCCAAGCTGAGCTTGGCCAGACAGGAACTGTGGGCAAGAAGAGGCAGAGAGCACTCACACAGCAGGCATGGGAGAACAGATAAGTGGGGATAGAGCGGGAGAGATTTCACTACCTCCACAAGGCTTGGAGGAAAGAAGCTCTGAACACTAATTTTAAGGTTATTCTCCCTTGTTTTTGGGTCACTTGCTGTGCAGAGTCTGCACGTTCTCCCTGTGTCTGCGTGGGTTTTCTCCAGGTGCTCTGGTTTCCTCCCATGCTCCAAAGATGTGTAGGTTAGGTGGATTGGCCATGCTAAATTGACCCTTAGTGTCCAAAGATGTGTAGGTTAGGGGGATTGGCCATGCTAAATTGCCCCTTAGTGTCCAAAGATGTGTAGGTTAGGGGGATTGGCCATGCTAAATTGCCCCTTAGTGTCCAAAGATGTGTAGGTTAGGTGGATTGGCCATGCTAAATTGTCCCTTAGTGTCCAAAGATGTGCAGGTTAGGTGGATCGGCCATGCTAAATTGCCCCTTAGTGTCCAAAGATGTGTAGGTTAGGTGGATTGGCCATGCTAAATTGTCCCTTAGTGTCCAAAGATGTGCAGGTTAGGTGGATCGGCCATGCTAAATTGTCCCTTAGTGTCCAAAGATGTGTAGGTTAGGTGGATTGGCCATGCTAAGTTGTCCCTTAGTGTCTAAAGATGTTGGGTTAGGTGGATTGGCCATGCTAAATTGCCCCTTAGTGTCCAAAGATGTGCAGGTTAGGTGGATCGGCCATGCTAAATTGTCCCTTAGTGTCCAAAGATGTGTAGGTTAGGTGGATTGGCCATGCTAAATTGCCCCTTAGTGTCCAAAGATGTGTAGGTTAGGTGGATTGGCCATGCTAAATTGCCCCTTAGTGTCCAAAGATGTGTAGGTTAGGTGGATTGGCCATGCTAAATTGTCCCTTAGTGTCCAAAGATGTGCAGGTTAGGTGGATCGGCCATGCTAAATTGTCCCTTAGTGTCCAAAGATGTGTAGGTTAGGTGGATTGGCCATGCTAAGTTGTCCCTTAGTGTCTAAAGATGTTGGGTTAGGTGGATTGGCTATGCTAAATTGCCCCTTAGTGTCCAAAGATGTGTCGGTTAGGTGGATTGGCTATGCTAAATCGTCCCTTAGTGTCCAAAGACGTGCAGGTTAGGTGGATTGGCCATGCTAAATTGCCCCTTAGTGTCCAAAGATGTGCGGGTTAGGTGGATTGGCCATGCTAAATTGACCCTTAGTGTCCAAAGATGTCATCAGTGTACCCTAAGAGGCGCCAGAGTGTGGCGACTTGGGGATTTTCACAGTAACTTCATTGCAGTGTTACTGTAAGCCTACCTGTGACACTAATAAATACCCTGACCTAAACAAGCAGCATTGGGGAATGACTTTCACATTGGGATGCCAGTTTGGTTGGAACACTGTGTCCTCAGCTACTGGCAAAACTTGGTACATTTGTCTTAAGTTTTATTATTTATCAAGTTTCCGTTCTTGCTGCCAGGTTAGATTCCTGGGATTGTTGGCAAACTGGAGGCAAGCTTTCTGCACACTTATTTACTTTTTACACATTATCACAGTTGCAGGTTAACAGCAGTACCTCACAACCTCAAGTTGATATGGGCAAACTGAGAGAATCATAGAATCCCTGCAGTGCAGAAAGAGGCCATTCAGCCCATCGAGCCTGCACCGACCACAATCCCACCCAGATCCCGTCCTCATAACCCCATGCATTTACCCTGACACTGAGGGACAATTTAACATGGCCAATCCAACTAAACAGCACGTCTTTCAGATTGTGGGGGGAAACCCACGCAGACACAGGGAGAATGTGCAGACTCCACACAGGCAGTGACCCGAGCCAGGAATCGAACCCGCCTCCCTGGTGCTGTGAGGCAGCAGTGCTAACCACTGTGTCACTCGCTCTCTGCTCAGAGTGAGCAAACACTCTTACACACACACCCACACACACCCCACCAACATCTGCCCCTCTTTAGGTAGATGTGTCAGTTTCTGGGTATCCCTGGAAAGGGAGAACGATGTATTGTCAAGGCTGTGGGTACTGAGCCTTTAATCACATCTGATCCAGAAGTTTCCTTTGACACTTTTAGGATCCACACTTTTTAAATTTATCCCAGTTTGCTGGTTTGGACAGCGAGAGAGAGGGAGAGGGACAGCGAGAGAGAGGGAGAGGGACAGCGAGAGAGAGAGAGACAGAGAGACAGTCAGACAGAAAGAGAAACAGACAGAAAGAAAAAGAAAGAGAAAGAAAAAGTAAGAGAGAGAGAGACAGAGAGAGCAAGAGACAGAGACAGACACAGAGGGACAGAGGGCCTGATTTTATCAAGTAGCATCTGTAAACTTGGTAAAGTCAGACATGAGGTGAGTAGCGCCATCCATGCCGCCCTCTGCGCCGGTTCCTCCTTTATCAAGGCCCAAAAATGGCCACCATCGGGACCGCGCCCAAAACGGGCACGACAGCCATTTAAATGAACCTCATGGGCCGCACGTCCAACCTTACTGGCACTTCCCCCCCCCTTCACCACCACGTCCACCCATCCAGAACCAGTGCAAAACAGAATCGGTGTTCATCAAAACACCGGCGCTCCAATTAGTGAGGTGCTGAGCATTTGACGGCTCTCTGCTCGAGATCGGCGGGACAGGGAGTTGGGGGGGGGGGGGGGGGGGGTCTGCTGGTACTCTGCCCAGTGTGGGTCGTGGGGTGGGGGGGCAGGTGAGGGGTCCGTGATCGGTTTGGGTGGATTGGGGGAGGGAAAACAAGGGGGTCAGTAATGTTATGGGGTATGGGGCAATGTCTGTGGGAGCCGGGAGAGGCATTATCCGGCCTGGGAGGAATGTGGCAGGGCCGCAGTATCCTATCATCATTTTCTCTGCGTGTGTGCAGTTGGAGGCTCCGATCGGAGCTGCTGGATTTCGGGCACGTTAAGCCCCACCCACAGGACTCATGCAGCACGATTCGGAGTCGCTGATGTATCTGTGGGCAGGGTGAGTATGGGGACACCCCAAGAATGGGTCTAAAAGTCACATCTGAAACACTCCCTGTTTGAAGTCCGCCCAGCACTGAGAATCAAAGTGGACCCACAGAGAGGAGGGGTGGGGGGGGGGACACCACAGAAAATTACTGCTCAGAAACAGGCCTTTTGGCCCTTCTTGTCTGTGCCAAACCATTTTTCTGCCTCGTCCCACTGACCTGCAGTTGGACCATATCCCTCCACACCCCTCTCATCCACGTACCTGTCCAAGTTTTTCTTAAAGTGTTAAAAGTGACCCCGCATTTACCACTTTATCCGGCAGCTCATTCCACACTCCCACCACTCTCTGTGTGAAGAAGCACCCCCCCCCCCCAACTAATATTCCCTTTCAGCTTTTCACCTTTCATCCATGCCCTCTGTTTTTTTCTCCCCTAGCCTCAGAGTGAATGAAAGCAGGCTTTTTCCACTATCTATACCCATCAAAATCTTATACACCTCAATCAAATCTCCCCTCATTCTTCTACGCTCCAGGGAATAAAGTCCTAACCTATTCAATCTCTCTCTGAAACTCAGCGTCTCAAGTCCCGGAACCATCCTTGTGAACCTTCTCTGCGCTCTTTCTTATTTACATCCTTCCTGTAACTCGGTGACCAAAACTGTACACAATACTCTAAATTCAGCCTCACCAATGCCTTATATAACCTTACCATAACACTCCAACCTTTATACTCGATACTCCGATTTATGAAGGCCAAGAGGAAGAGAGAGACACAGAAAATAAGACAAGGATAGATCTGGGTAAGAGGGAGGATAGGGATGTGAAAAATAACCGCGGATAAAAACACCATCAGCATCTCGAGAAGAAGAAATTCTCCAGCCTTTAACGGAAATATAGTTTATTTCAGGATTTAAATTATTACATCTTTCCAAGCAGCAGAAAATTACCTGTTTTTTTTACAATCATTGCATAGGTCATTGAGGAAGAGAGAGATTACAGGAATATAAACCTTAAATAAAGGATGTGTCACATCTGTGCAGTTCTATGTACAGGGTACCTGCTTAACTCAAACAGGCCACACACACCGAATCTCCCAAAAATTACAAAAGGTGCCCATTCCGTCCAAGTTTCACAAGTGAAAACTAATGGAGAATCTCTCCGGCAGGTTCCTTTCCAATCGCTACCCATCTCCCGTTCAACAGGTGCCGATTGGAGCCCTCTCTATCCCGGGGGGGTCCCTGCCGCAGCAGTCAGGTCAAACCGTCACAGCTTACTCAGCAACGAAGGTCCAAGGTGGAAGAGAGCTGATGTGGTTTGAAGGGTCTTGGCTGCACCCACCACGTAAAGGGGATGTACCAAACTCAGGCCTGACCCCTCTCTGCTGCCCCCCCCACAATGTAGACTCAATGTATCCAACTTACTGGGTCAACCGTGTTCGGTGAGGTACCGTAGTGTTCTTTCACTCAAGTCACACAAAAGATTTCAGTCACGCCTAGTTCCCCAGCGACAGAAGACTTCTAGACTCTCCCACCCACCCTCCCAAGAAACAATGAGCAAGAGATAGAGATATAAAAGATCCTCGTGTGCAGTCTGGAAGGCCAGGGTGCCTCGCTGAAGCAACATTCATTGGTGGGATACGGGCATTGCTGGCTGGGCCAGCATTTATTGCCCATCCCTAGCTGCCCCTTGAAGGGCAGTTGAGAGTCAACCACATTGCTGTGGCTTAATTCCAGATTTTTTAATTATTGAATTCAAATTCTATCATCTGCCGTGGCACGATTTGAACCCGGGTCCCCCAGGACATTATCCTGGACCACTCACCCAGTGATAATACCACTGCCCCTCCCTGGAATAAGAGGTGATGTTATCTAAAGACCTTCAGGGAGGAAGCTTGCCCCTAACCCCCTGCCAATCAATCTCGTCACCATACTGCGTGCAACACCAACTGGACATGAGTTCATTGTGCATTTAAGATGTTCCCCGGTGAGTTAATAACGAAAAAACCCGTCAGTCTGCACTGTGGGAGAAGGACCTCGGAACTGGCCTGACTTGGTACTCTGCCCCTTTAGACTCGCTGAGGGATGATTGTCAGACCCACCCACAGCCTGGAGTCGAGGGATCTCTGGCAAACGCCAAGTGACCTCCAAACCCACTCCAATCTTCCCAGAATGCACACGTGGCCAGATCCCACAATGCTTTGCCCTGTGAATGAGTCACCAATTTTCAAATTAAAATCCCATCATGGGACACTTCACACGACATTCTGCACTCTCTCCTTTTCTTTTCCCCTCTGTACTCTATGAATGGTGTGCTTTGTCTGTACAGCACGCAAGGAACAATATCTTGCACTTTATCCCAATACATGTGACAATAATAAATCAAATAAAAACTTAAGGGGCAATTTAGCATGGCCAATCCATATACTGTCTAAAAATGTGTAGGCTAAGGGGCAATTTAGCACAGCCAATCCACCTAACCTGTACATCTTTCAACTGAGTGAGGAAACCAGAGCACCCGTAGGAAGCCCATGCAGACTTGAAGAAGAAGTTGTTAAAGGTCGTTGGTGAGGTGAGGTACGCCCCAGTGAGCGAGTTACTGAATAGGCAACAACTTCCCAAATTGCAAATACTTGGTTTTCTTGATCCGAGCAAAGGGTTTTCTTGTATTTGGGCCCCAACAACTTAACCCTCAGATCACTGGGAAGGATGAAATTAAACAGATGTTGAAAAAGTGATGGAGAGAAGTCAGGAGCAAGTGGAAGTCCAACAGTTAACCATTCCAAACCGGATCTCTGATCTGAGTCAGAGAACGGAACAGATACTGATCAGTCTCCAATTGCAAGGACAAACGGGACATGGCATGGTGGCACAGTGGTTAGCACTGCTGCCTCATAGTGCCAGGGACCCGGGTTCAATTCCCAGCTCAGGTCACTGTCTGTGTGGAGTTTGCACATTCTCCCTGTGTCTGCATGGGTTTCCTCCCACAGTCTGAAAGATGTGCAGGTCGGGTGGATTGACCGTGCTAAATTGCCCCTTAGTGTCAGGAGAACTAGCTGGGGTAAATGCATGGGGTTATGGGGACAGGGCCTGGGTGGGATTGTTGTCGGTGCAGACATGATGGGCCGAATGGCCTCCTTCTGCACTGTAGGGATTCTCTGATGACTTGTAAAGTTCACACACTTTCTGCCCCCCACAGGTTCTGGACCAACTCTTGTCCATTTTGAAAGAACTGGACCCAGTTACGGCCCAAGATACAGTGAACAAGCACAAAGATGCATCCATCCAGAGTGAAGTAGATACAAGTAATCCAGAGAGGCATAACGATTAGCACTACTGCTTCACAGCACCAGGGACCTGGGTTCGATTCCCAGCTTGGCTCACTGTCTGTGTGGAGGCTGCACATTCTCACTGTGTCTGCGTGGGTTTCCTCCGGTTGCTCCAGTTTCCTCCCACCGTCCGAAAGACATGCTGGTTAGGTGCTAAATTCTCCCTCAGTGTAACCCCGAACAGGAGTGCGACGGCTGGGGGATTTTCACAGTAACTTCATTGCACTGTTAATGCAAGCTTTACTTCTGACTAACAAATGAAGTGTAGGGTAATGCTGTGGGGGAGCCAGGTTCGAATCCCGCCATGGCAGATGGTGAAATTTGAATTCCAGTAGAAAAAAAAAAGTTTCAGCCATGTCCCTGAGGGAAGGAAATCTGTCGTCCTTACCCAAGATTCTGTGAAAACAAGTCACAGCGCACCAGCTTCCTCTCTTTAGGAAAAGAATAAAACGAAAGATAAAATCATTTAACAAGCTCCCAACCCACACTTGCACAGGGCCTGTGCATACATTTCAGTCTCAATATATTAAATTACATTAAATAATCTATGTCCATATTAATATACAACACCACCCTACATGCAAACCGATAACTGATCTGTTATTGACAGGAAGAGTAACAGACAGAAGGGGGTTAGAAAGATCAGGCACTTAGTTAAAGGTCACACCTTGGCTTTTGCGTTGAAGCTATTTTTACTCTTTCTGAATAAAACCCAACACATTTCACAGCACCACACTCCCCTCACCCCCCAATGGGGATCCCAAATGCAACCGAGCACCATGCCCCAAAGTGGTACCTGGATTTCGTTCAAAGCACAGAGTGCTTGAACATCACCCCAGTTGAACTTGTTCTGAAGTTATCACTATTTATCGAATCATAGGATCCCCACAGTGCAGAAGGAGGCCATTTGGCCCATCGAGCGTGCACTGACAACAACCCCACCCAGGTCCTATCGCCATAACCCGTTGGTTCCCCCTGACACTAAAGGGCAATTTAGCGTGGCCAATCCACCTAACCCACACATTCTTTGGACTGTGGGAGGAGACCGGAGCACTCGGAGGAAACCCGTGCAGACACAGGGACAACGTGCAGACTGCATACAGACAGTGACCCAAGCCGGGAATCGAACCCAAGCCCCTGACACTGTGAGACAGCAGTGCTAACCACTGTGCCACCCGAAGTTTGAAACTTGCTTCGGGGAAGCTGTCCATCCCAAGATCATTTTTGGCTTGCGGATTGGAGAACTCGATAAAGGGACGAGCAAGACTTAAATCAGGCAACCCAATGCAGCAACAGAAAATGCTGGAAAATCTCAGCAGGTCTGACAGCATCTGCAGGGGAAGAGAGAAGGGAGCCAACGTTTCGAGTCTGGGTAACCCTTCGTCAGAGTACCTGACGCAGAGGTGTGTGAAATATCTGCTTCGATCTGCAGTCTCCTCATTGGGAAGGAAAGGGTAGGATGGAATTAAACAGACATTCACAAAATTACAGGGAGAAATCAGGAGCAAGTAGAAGCCCAAAATTAACCGTTCCAAACCAGATCCCTGATCAAATCACTTTTTCTTTAAAAAACTGTATGATGTAAAAGCCCGATACGGTGGCACAGTGGGTTAGCACTCCTGCCTCACAGTATCAGGAACCCGGGTTCGATTCCCGGCTTGGCTCACCGTCTGTGCGGAGTTTGAATGTTCTCTCCTCCGTGTCTGCATGGGTTTCCTCTGGATGCTCCAGTTTCCTCCCACAGTCTGAAGACGTGTGGGTTAGGTGGGTTGGCCATGCTAAATTGCCCCTTAGTGTGAGGGGGAATTAGCAGGGTAAATGCATGGGGGTTATGGGGATACGTCTGGGTGGGACCGTGGTTGGTACAGAGTCAATGGGCCGAAAGGCCTCCTTTCTGTACTGTAGGGATTCTAGAACAGGGCAGATATTCCCTGTCAGGTAGGAAGGGGTGGGATGGGGACTGGTCTGGGGGAGGAGAGAGGAAGGAGGCAGAAAAAGTACAAGCAATTTATATTAAAAAAGAGTTCAGAACTAACAAGCATTCACCCATTTAGGAAATTAGATTCGTTCTAGGTACAAGTGTCCAAAAATATATACATAAAATCATTCTCTTTTTGTTTTTACAAATTGTAACCTGCGCCCCCATCATTTATAAAACCAGAAAGTTACAGGAGTCCAATGGTTCCACAAGGAAATCGTGACGCTCTGTTAAGCTTAGGTGAGTTACCTGTCAAATGTCAAAAATCTCAATCCAAGAACTGGAGATGGAGCTGTGTTGAGCCAGGAGTGCTTGGCGGACACTGGGTGGTGGAAGAGTGGAGAACCCCCCCCGCCCACCCTCCAAATTCTGACCAGAGCTAAACTCTCTTCAACCGATTGCAGAGTTAGACGTGGACGACAATAGATGCACACTGGTCCCACAGCCAGTTCCGAAGGTGGAGGAGCTATCTCTCTCTCTCTTTCTCTCTGCCCACCCACCACACTTCAGTCTACGGGGCCGGACAAGATTTGGGAATGTCAGTTCCAGAGCTTGTTCATCCCAAGCAGAGCAGACTGGGGTGGGGGGGTTTGGTTTATTTCTTCTGTGGCCACTTGTGACAACTCGAGATTTAAACGGGGTAGGGTTAGTGAGTTTGCTGATAACACAAAGATTGGTCGGATGGTTAACAGTGAGGTTGAGTGTCTTGGGTTACAGGAAGATATAGACGAGATGGTCAAACGGGCAGATAAGTGGCAGATGGAATTTAATCCTGAAGAATGTGAGGCGATGCACTTTGGAAGGAGTAATTTGATAAGGAAGTAGAATGTGAAAGGTCTGACACTGGGAAGTTCCAAAGAATAAAGAGATCTTGGTGTCTTTGTTCACAGATCTCTGAAGGCCGAAAGGCAGGTCAATATGATGGTTAAAAAGGCATATTTCACACTCACCTTTATCAATTGGGGTATAGATTACAAAAACAGAGAGGGCATATTGGAGTTGTATAGAACTGTAGTGAAGCCATAGCTGGAGTACTGTGCGCAGTTCGGGTCACCACATTATAGGATGTGATTGCACTGGAGGGGGTGCAGAGGAGATTCACCAGGATGCTGTCTGGGATGGAACATTTCAGTTAAGAGAGGTTGGATAGGCTTGGGTTGTTTTCTCTGGAGCAGAGAAGACTGAGGGGTGACCTGATCGAGGTGTACAAGATTATGAAGGACACGAAGAGAGGGCAGGGAGCAGCTGTTACCCTTAGTTGAAGGGTCAGTTACGAGGGATACAAGTTAAAAGTGAGGGATGGGAGGTTTGGGGGGGGGGGGGGATTTGAGGAAAAACCTTTTTAGTCAGAGGGTGGTGAGGGTCTGGAATGCACTGCCTGGGAGGATGGTGGAGGTGGGATGCCTCACATTCTTTAAAAAAGTACCTGGATGAGTATGTGGCACACCATAACATTCAGGGCTACTGGCCAAGTGCTGGTAGGTGGGATTCGGTGGGCAGGTCAGGGCCTCTCATGCGTCAGTGCAGACTCGATGGGCCGAAGGGCCTCTTCTGCGTTGTAGTATTCTGTGAAAATTGTCAGTTAAAGAATAGGTGATCGGGGGGGGGGGGGGGGGGGGGGGTGCGGGATTGGTGGGTGGGGATCACTAACATGGCAAAACTCAGCTGGCCAAACCCCCACCCCAAGTGGTCCCATCACACAAACGTTCAGAGTGTTAACCACAAAATGGTGGAGGATGGAGCCTCAAACACACACCAGCGTCTGGTTAAGTGTACCCAATCTGCACACACCGTGAACCACACTGACTTTCCTCCCTCTCTATTGGTTAAAGATTGGCCACATATCGGAATTATTGATGCAAAAAAAAAACACAAACCCAACTTTTGAGGCTAAATTTCTTCCTGATGCATCGAGCAGGAGGGGGCTGAAAGACTGGGTACGCAGTGGGATTAGGGTCACTCGTTGAAACAACCCACCCCAAACCCAGAGTGTGGAAAGCAGAATTGGGGAAACATCTGCGATAAATGGGACAACCAATTGCCCGGCAAGGATTTCAGAATGGATTAATCAAAAAAGTTCACAGCACCCCCGCTCCAAGGTTCGGGTGCAGACTCTAGATCAGAAATCTGGTCCCCCCGCCATGTCCCCACCCACCCTCTTCCTCCTGCAAAACGCAATAAGCAACACTCTCCAATCCTTGGGCCAGTTACAAAGCTCGGTCTGTTCATATTCCAATAGCAGCATTGGTCAGTGTCAGCTTGTGCGCAGCCTCGAACCCCATCCCCACCCCCCCCCGCCACCGGCCTCCCTCTCCACCCCCACCCCGCTGGACCCCACCTCCCCCCCGTCACACTCGCTCAGCCTGCCGGTTGGACTGGTACGAGATCCGCAGGATCCCGGGGGTCTCCTCCATCACCCGGACCAGCAGGTTGTCGATGTAGCTCTCCAGCTCGCGGACGTGGCTGTCCTTCTTGGAAATGACCTCCTTCTGCTTGAGGACCAGCTGGATCAGCTCGTCGTGGGTCAGCTGGGAGTAGGCGGCGGCAGGGTCCGACGGGTCATAGTCCTTGGAAGGATGGGGTGGGAAGGAATAAAGAGACAGGAAGGGAGAGGAATGTTAAAATGATCGGAGAGGAAAAAGAGCTTCCAATTGTAACAGATTACAATGTCAGACCGAAATCTGCTGAGCCATCTCAGAATAGAATTACAGTTCTGAAAGAGACCATTTGACCTATCGAATCTGTATCGACTCTCCAACAGAGCCTCGGTGAGATGCTCTATCTCCCTAACCCCAAGTATTTACCCAGCTAATTCCCCCTAAATGACTCCTCTTTGGACACTAAGGGGCAATTTAGCATGGCCAATCCCCCAACCCGCACATCTTTGGACTGTGGGAGGAAACCGGAGCACCCAGAGGATACCCACGCAGACACGGGGAGAGCATGCAGAGTCCACGCAGACAGTGACCCGAGCCAGGAATCGAACCCGGGTCTCTGACGCTGTGAGGCAGCAGTGCTAACCCACAGTGCCACCGTGCCCATCTTTGATGGGAGATGGCTTAGTCTGGAACTGTGTCCCTCCTCATTCGAGATTCCCTCATGAGGGGAACATTCTCTCAACCTCCACCCTGCCACATCACCCTCTCCAGCCCAACCCCCAACTCCACCCTGATTCTCACCCCACCTCCATCCAAAGTTTCACTAAGTTAAAGCAGCAGCCTCGAGGCTTCACAAGCTGTGGGTTTTCTGGATCTCGTGCCGAGGTCACACGTGAACCGTCTCCACAACACCGTCAGACTCACCTTGAGGATGGTCTGGCTCTCACTGAGGGCCAGCACGCGCCCGGTTAGGGATTTGGTCACGATGCTATCCACGGCCTTGTACCTGGGCTTCAGGGGTTCCTCTGAGGTTACCTCAGGAGCCTTGGTCTCGACAGCACTCATGGGCTTCACTGGGTGAGGCCTGCGAGAAACAATCAGAAACACTGGTCACTTACCCACATTACTAAGAAATAAAGACACCTCCGTGCACCAGGGCACAGACTGCACTCCACTCACTCAACTCACACCCAGCCCCAAACTTCTGGACACATGATAGGAGCGGCCAGAGACAGACAGAGAGAGAGCCACAGACACAGAGAGAGAGAGAGCCACAGACACAGAGAGAGAGAGAGAGCCACAGACACAGAGAGAGAGAGAGAGAGACAGAGAGAGAGAGAGAGCCACAGACACAGAGAGAGAGAGAGAGAGACACACACAGACACAGAGAGAGAGAGCCACAGACACAGAGAGAGAGAGTGACACAGAGAGAGAGAGAGAGCCACAGACACAGAGAGAGAGAGAGAGTGACACAGACACAGAGAGAGACACACACACACACACACACACACACAGAGAGTAGCTAACACATTTGCTCAAATTCATGCTCCACCTTGCAGAGGAGGCAGCTCAGCTCATTGTCAGCCGTGACCCGGGGGGTAGCACACTCGCCCCCGAGGCAGGGTGGGACGGGCGTGCTGCCATCCCACAGGGGAAATGAGGGTCT
The DNA here is from genome assembly GCF_965287045.1 of Carcharhinus amblyrhynchos. NCBI lineage: Eukaryota > Metazoa > Chordata > Chondrichthyes > Carcharhiniformes > Carcharhinidae > Carcharhinus > Carcharhinus amblyrhynchos. The sequence goes on from NC_137357.1 coordinate 4,567,099, forward strand.
GCAGCACCACCCTCGAAGGGGGAAAGGGGAACAGCACTGCCCCTGTCTGCCTGCCCTTTCCATCTTAGTCCAAACATTGCACTCAACAAGTTAGACCCTATAGAATTCCGTCTGTTCAGGGGCTTGTAATCCCAGTACAGCAGTGTGGGAGATCCTGGAAAACTGCACTCGGGTTGAGTTTGGGTGCTGGGGAGGGGGGGGGGGGGTGGTGATGGAGGAGATTCACACTTCCTCTCCATCGCTCTCTAACGAGCAACAACGTGGCAACACCCTCCGAGATTGCATTGGTATATTTATTATGCGTCAGTCCTGAACTCGATGTGGCCCAGATCAGTCTGTGTAGGTGCACATCTCGACACGTTAACCACAGACAGAAGATTCCCAAGTTACAATTAACTTACCTTTTAAGGATCAAGCTTAAACACTGTTTTGGTGTAGAGAAATAGAAGCAGATTCCATCATAACATTCATTCATAGGACATGGAATCACGGGCTGAACCCAGCATTTATCCCCCACCCCTAACTGCCCCATGAGAAGGTGGTGGGTGAGCCGCTTTCTTGAACCCGCTGCTGTCCCTGAGGTGTAGGTACAACCACAGTGCTGTTAGGGAGGGAGTTACCATAGAATAGAATCCCTACAGCGCAGAAAGAGGCCATTCGGCCCTGTTGAGTCTGCACCGACCACAATCCCACCCTATCTGCCCATCCTTCAGATTGTGGGAGGAAACCAGAGCCCCCCGCCCCCCCACCCCCGAGGAAACCCACGCAGGACACTTGAAAACGCAACACAGACAGTGACCCGAGCCGGGAATCAAACCCGGGTCCCTGGCACCGTGAGGCAGCAGTGCTAACCCACTGTGCCGCCCGTAGGTTAGGTGGATTGGGTATGGTAAAATCGCCCCTTACTAGGGTGAACATGTGGGGTTATGGGGATAGGGCCTGGGTGGGATTGTCGATGAAGGCTCGATGGGCCAAATGGCCTGTGTCTGCACTGTATGGGTTGTATTCTATTCCCTGTTTTTTTTAATTGTCCACCACTGCTCATGGACTGGATGTGGCAGGAATGCAGAACTTAGAGAGATGTGATTGCACCACCAGTGGGATCGGGTTCATAACTTGCTGCTTATGTTGTTTGGCAGACAAGTAGCATCACCTACTTTGTCAACATTGTGGATTCACATTATAATAACAGGGGGGAAAAATAACACCAAATTAAGTCTGGAAATAAGACCAAGATTTTTTTTTGAAGTAAACACACAAAATTATTAACTGAATTGCTGCAAGGTGATTCGCTATGAGATGATAGAACCCTAACCTGTTACCAGACTAGGTCCTTCCAAAAAAAAACCCCCCACAAACTAACTGCCATCCCCAGTGGAGACAATAGGACAGAATAGCCCTCTCATCCTGTGCTCCGCCTAGATGGGATTCTTGCGGATTCACCTTCCCACTCGGAATATACAAAGAATGGGTCCAAAGCCAGCTGAAAGTTGCTCGGATTACGTGTGTCTGAGAGAGAATAAGTGCAAAAGCCATCAAGCACGCTCGCAGCACCCCCGCACATAGCCACAGGTTTCAAATGCTCTCTCTCTCTCTCTGACTGTGGAAGCCAGCAAGGTGGTTAGGAAGGCAAATGCAATGTTAGCTTTCATTTCGCGAGGACGAGAATATAAGAGCGGGGATGTACTGCCGAGGCTTTATACGGGTCCGGTCAGACCCCATTTGGAATACTGGGAGCAGTTTTGGTGTGTATGAAGAACTTGCCAGCTGTGGAGAGGGTCTCGGGGTGCTGGATGGTGACAAATTGAGGGGTTTCACCCAGATCAACGACGATGGGAGGGGTGGGGAGGGTTTAAGAGTCTCAGAGCAGAAACTCACCCTTAACCTCTTCTCAAGCCCCAACTAACTCTCAAACTGGTCAAGCATGAAAAAGGAACAGCCAACTTGATTGGCTCAGAGCCAACTGCCAAAATGGAGGTGGCGATTTGAGGAGACCCAGTGCTAACAGAGGGGCCTTTCAAAGCCCCCACTCCCCCCGCCTCGCCCTCCACCCCATCCTCGAGCTAACTCGACCTCACCTGCGTCTGGAAGACATTGCTGACCCTCCGCCCTGTGACTGGATTGGCTGTGTCTCCGTGGGTGAAACTCGAGCCTGTGCCGGCCTCCTCGTGCCCGAGGTCTCTGCTCTGGGGGAACTCCCGGCCGATGGCTGCACCGAGCAAGGGGCGTCGGTCACGGGTGGCGGCCTGGGCTGGAGGAGAGGGGGCTGGGGAGGCAAGGGCTGAGGCGGGGGAGGAAGGCTGGGCCCGGCGGCGGGGTCTGGATCCGGAGGAGGAGGAGCCTGGGCGGGAGCGGGGGGAGGCGTGACCCGACTTTGGGTAGGTTCTCCGCTCGGACTGGGAGCGGAGGGGGACGCTCGGCAGCTGGGATCGGAGGAATCCGGTCTGGTCGTTGGTTGTCCATCCTCTGGAGCTACCGTATTTTCACTTTGACCACCGAGTGTTGGGGTCCCGTCAGAAGCTTCACTCCTCTCCCCAGCGACAATCTTGTCTTCTGTCTCCCACAACCCGTGGCCGTTACCTGCACTTTCCTCCGTGGCCTCCAAGTGCTCCAGGTCCGTGCCACGGTTAGTGGTTGGTTCGGGCTCTGGGTCAGGAGGAGGAGGAGGAGAAATATGGCCTTGCGTTTCCCCTGCCTGCTCACCGCTGACAGCTCCGACCAAAGGCAGCGGAGATCCCGGCCCCCGTGTATTCCCGACAGCCATGGAATCTTCCACCTTTTCCGGGATACCGGGACGCGCGGTTTCCCCTTCCGGTCCCACAACGGGATAACGGGCTTCATCGTCACCCCGGTACCTTCCGGGCGGAGAAACTCCGTCCGCCGATCCAGCTGAGGGGTCGCTCCGGTCATTGTCCCCCCGGCTGCCGCCCAGGTCGGGGGAATTCCTCGCCACGCTGGGAGTCAAGTCGGCACCTCCAGTTCCGGTGGGCTCCGCTGTCGGTTCCACCGCGCCACTGGCGGCCCTAACGCCATTGGCCAGATCCTGACCGGGTATTTCCTCGGGGGGACACAGCGGTTCGTTATTCATGGTGACCGTGGCAAAACTCCTCGGCGCTGGGATAGGCGGAACCCGGCGTACCTCAGCGGCCAAGGGTTCCGGATTCCGCACGCCCCTCCCCGAATCAGGCGGGCAACTCCTGGGTGGCACCCGGGGTGGACTGGCGGAGACGCGAGTCTCCAACAGAGGGGAAGAGGAGGGGAGGTGGAGTGAAGACTTTGGCTCAAGACACACCTCGGCTCGGGAATCCGCTGGCTCACCGGTCACGTTTTTGGCCTCGTCGCCACCGTTCGACTGACATTCCAGGCTGGATCTCGGGTCCCAATCTCTGGGTGAACCACCACGTTCCTCGACCTCCGCGGCGGAGGCCCCCTCCCCGTGAGGTGGCTGCTGTGGACTGCCGTCGCTGGAGGAGGAGTTCTTTCCGGTCAGTTCCCGAAGCAGATCCCGGGTGGACGTCCTGCCGCTCCCCCGTGGCGGGGCCGGACTCTCCAGCCCCGCTCGTCCCCCGGCTGGATCCGCCGTGCAGGAGTCGCCCCCGCTGGTGTCCGAAGACGAGGAGGAGAACGAGGAGGAGCTGGAGCTCGGGAGAGGGGGCAGACGGGCCGCGACAGACTCTCCCACGGAAGGCGAGGGCGAGGCCGGGATCAGCGCAGGGAATGCAGCCACGGCAGGTGGGCTATAGGCTACATGCAAGCTGGCAAAGTTAGAGTTCGTCGCCCCTTCAGATCCCACCACCACCGCAGGAGCAGGGCCGGAGGGCTGGGTTAGAGCAGACAGGAGGGGAGGAGAGGGAGGAACTAAAGGCGAGAGGGTTTCAGCTTTAGTTTCAGCCTTCGGAGACACCTCCAATCTGTAAAAAGGACAGAAAAACAGTGAGTGGCCCCCGCTGCTGCAGAAAATCGCCTGGAGGGGCTCTACAGACAGGATTAGAACTCAACCACTCAGCAAAAATACATCCCTATTCCACTATCACCGCTCCGTGGCCCCGTCAGTGACACAATAGTAAACAGAAAGGACCTTCGAATTGCAACGCAGGGAGATTACTCCACGGTAGAGAGGGACCCTTGTATATGCGTCAAAGGTTAGCACGCCGATACAGCAAGGAAGTCGGAATATTGCCAGGGGATTGGGGAAACAAAAGGCGGGAAGTGGGCAGCACAGTGGTGCACTGGTTAGCACTGCTGCCTCAGGGACCCGCGTTCGATTCCCGGCTTGGGTCACTGTTTGTGTGAAATCTGCGCATTCTCCCCGTGTCTGCGTGGGTTTCCTCCAATGCACCGGTTTCCTCTCAGTCTGAAAGGCATGCGGGTTAGGTGCTAAATTCTCCCTCAGTGTACCCGAACAGGCGCCGGAGTGTGGCGACTCGGGGATTTTTGCAATAACTTCATTGCAGTGTTAATGTAAGCCGACTTGTGACACTAACATATAAACTTCAATAGCAACAGAAAGCGGTGGTTCCAGATCTGCAACTAGCTGGGCTTGTGACCTGTAACTTTCGTCATTCGGAGCGCGTGACTGCCCACCGCCCCTCCGCCTCCCCCCCACTGGCTGCAGAGACGGACAGAGCCCACCCGGTGAGAGCGAGATCGCACAGCAACATGTGGGAAAGCTAGCAGAGTATTTACAGACAACACGCAGAGCGGAAGGAGGAGGACAGGTGGAGCAGTGAATCACCCCACCCATAACCAACTTCCCCACTGGGCAGACATGGCACTCAGGACCATCTGAACGGGGGTGAAGACTTGACGATACGACCCCTCCAATCTGCTCTGCCATTCAATCGTATCCGCCCCACATCCCACAATCCCCCCCCCCCGCCCCGGTTCCCTCCCGTGCTCCCCCACATCCCACAATCCCCCCCCCCCGCCCCGGTTCCCTCCCGTGCTCCCCCACATCCCACAATTCTCCCTGTGCCTTAAATCTTCTCAATGATGGTACACCCACAACCCTCTGGATGGTTGAGAATGCCAAAGACCATTAGGTATCGGAGCAGGATTAGGCCATTTGGCCCATTGAGTCCGCTCCACCATTCCATCATGGCTGATATTTTTCTCATCCCCATTCTCCTGCCTTCTCTCTGTAATCCCTGATCCCCTTATTGATCAAGGATTCACAACCTTGGTTAGGTTGATTGGCCATGCTAAGAAATTGCCTCTTAGTGTCCAGGGATGTGTAGGTTTGAGGGAATGCGGGGGGGACAGGGGGGGGGCCCAGTCATTTTGGACTGAGACTGAGGAGCAGTCTCCTCACTCAGAGGGTTCATAGATCATAGAACCCTACAGTGCAGGAAGAGGCCCTTCGGCCCATCGAGTCTGCACCAAACACAATCCCACCCAGGCCCTAACCCCATATCCCTACATATTAGACCCATGGTGCAGTGGAAGCTCTCTGGATTGGTGCTCAGGGTGAGGGGGTGTCCCACGATCAAAGCCGAGTGAATTGGGTCAATATTCTGAGTTTTAGAAGAAATCTCATGCAACAGACACGATCCTGAAGGGGTAGAGTGGCTGTGGAAAATTTACCCCGAGTGTCGGGGGGACTAGCTAGAGTAAATGCATGGATTTATGTGGATAGGGCCTGGGTGGTCGGTGCAGACCCGATGGGCCGAATGGCCTCCTTCTGCACTGTAGATGCTAACCAGTCAGTGACGTCCACGATTAATAGAAAAGCTCTCGCACGTTTCCTGGAATATATTCTGCAGTTCTGTTAGCCCCACCAGGGTGAATAAACCTCACAGCCGCTGCCATTGTAGCCCATCTGCCATCTTGTTACCCACAATGCAATGCAAATGGGAGGCTTGCGTGCACCATTTTGTTCTATGACAGGCCAGTGCAGCGTCCCAGTCACAGGGTCACAATTCACCCCCCGCCGCCCCCACCCCCCTGCACACCTCCCACCCCCTCCTGCTCGATCAATCCCTCACAGAAGGGGAGACAGACAATGGGCGGTTCAGGAAGACAGGACACTGGCCATGACATGGCCGCCACATTCAACATGGCTACCCCGCCGAAACGAGACGAGGCTTACTTGGGCTTGACCGCTGCCGTCCGGTTAGACCATACCGAATTACTCGGTGGCCTCCTCGCCTCCTCCGTCCTCTCTTCAAAGGGGCTGCGGGCTTCCTTCGCCTCGGGAGCTTTGGCTGCCTCCGTCTTCCGGGGGAAAAAGGACATCAGGCCGACTTTCCTGCTCTCCTCCTTTTTGGTCACCTGCTCCGTCTTAGTAGGTGCCTCGGGCTTTGACACAGGGGGAGCCGTTTTCTTCTCCTCCTCTGTTGCCTCATCGTTGAAGGGATTGAGAGACCTGCCGCCCGTTCCAGAAGCTTCCGTCTTTTGCTCCATCCCCTTCTCCCCAGTGCTGGCGGCCGACGGTTGGCTCTCCTTCTCCTCCTGGACTCTGTCCAGGCGCTGGGGATCAGACGGGTCGCCTGCGCTCCCCTCTGCCCGGGTGTCTGGCGGAGAGGCTGAGGCGGGGGGCTGGTCGCCGGGACTGGAGCCCCGCGAAGGCCGGGAAGGGGAGAGCGGGCTGGGGGCCTCGGGCGGGTCGGCCGAGGATCTGCCCGTCAGGTCTTCGGCAGAGGTGTAGAACTGGCTGCTGTACAGGGGCTTGGGGTCAGTCCGGGGCCTCGCCGGCGTGGGGGGACCTGGCTCCTCGGTGTACACGTGGCTGCCGTTAATACACAGGTTGGACTGGGACATCGGGTCACTCTTGGGCTTCAGGCCGCCAAATAGGAACAGGGGGTCCTTCCTCGCGTTGCCAGGCGTTGCAAAACTCAACTGCTTGGTGTCAGCGCTGGCTGCCCTCTTGTGGCTCTTGATCTTTGGGACAAATAGGGTCTTGCTGGAACGCTCCTCTACAAAATTAGACAAGAGAAAACAAATAAGGTCAGAGTTAATCTCCCATCATTTACAACATTCCCTACAGTGCAGAAGGAGCCCATTCCACCTATCAGTTCTGCACTGATCACAATCCCACCCAGGCTCTATCCCCATAACTACATGCATTTACCCTGCTAATCCTCCTGACACTAAGGGGCAATTTAGCAAGGCCAGTCCCCCTATCTTACACATCTTTGGAGTGCGGGAGGAAACTGGAGCACCCGGAGGAAACACATGCAGACACGGGGAGAACGGGAAGAACATGCAAACTCCGCAGAGTCACCCAAGGGCGGAATGGAACCTGGGCCACTGGTGCTGTGATGCAGTAGTGATTAGAATCATAGAACCCTACATGTGCAGGAGGCCATTCTGCCCATCGAGGCTGCACCGACCACAATCCAACGTAGGCCCCATTCCCATAACCCCATGCATTTATCCTGCTAATCCCCCTGACACTAAGGGGCAATTTAGCATGGCCAATCAACCTAACCTACACAACTTTAGATGTGATTTATGACTGTCACGTGTATTAGTATACAGTGAAAAGTATTGTTTGATTTGCAGTGCTAACTGCTGTGCCACCCACTCCCCACCCTCTTTCTAAAGGTGCTCTATGGTAAATACCAAGACTTAGCATTGAAGTTTCTGACCACGGTCCCATCAAGAGCTCTGCGGTACCTCACTTGGCGAAAAGACACCTCACAAACACAACCGGGTCATTGGAAAACTAAGTACCTTCAGCAGAGTCGTGCAGCTGTATCTCAGTGAAGTCTTCCTTCTCAAAGTTCTTCGCTTTCTTCAAGTTTCCAGGGGACAAGGGGGGATCGGTGGGGATCACGGACATGGACTGGGAGAGGGACGTGCGCTGTAGGTTGGATTTCGGGAACAACTTCTTCAGTTTGGACTTCTTCTTCTTGTCCGCCGTCTCGGCGACTGCTGTGTCATCGTCGCTGTCCCCCGGGACGTTGAGGCTGGGGACGATGGCTGACGCTGAGTCAGAGAAGCCATCTTTCTTCTTCCCCTTGAATTTGTCCTTCAGCCGCCCCAGAGTCGAGCGGGATTTGTCCTTCATCGACAGGTCAAACATGCTGGCTGTCATGTTGTTCCGCACAAACTGGATGTCTGCCTCAATTTCCCCTCTTTCCTTCTCCTTCTTCCCATTCTTGGACTGTAGCTTGTACCACCTTAAAAGGGGGGGGGAGGGCAGAATCCCATTAGCATCAACTTGCCCTAGCAAATGCAAAACTCATATACCACATTAAAAACATGAAATAAAAAGGTGCAAATGAATTTTTTTTTTATTCAGGGGATGTGGCCATCACCAGGACTTATTGCCCATCCCTAATTGCCATTGAACTGAGTAGCTTATTCAGCCCTTTCATTCATAAGTCAACCACATTGGGGGTGATACAGTATTTAGCACTGCTGCCTCACAGCTCCAGGGACCCAGGTTTGATTCCCGATTTGGGTCACTGTCTGTGTGGAGCACGCACGTTCTCCCCATGCCTGCATGGGTTTCCTCCAATATTCCAAAGGTTAGGTGGATTAGTCATGCTAAATTGTCCTTTAGTGTCCCAAGATGTGTAGGTTAGGTGAATTGGCCATGCTAAATTGCCCTTTGGTGTCCTCCGAGCGCTCCAGTTCCTCCCCCACCCCGCCACCCTCAAGTCCGAAAGACATGTTGGTTAGGTGCTAAATTCTCCCTCAGTGTACTTGAACGGGTGCCAGAGTGTGGCGACTGGGGGATGTTCACAGTGACTTCATTGCAGAGTGTTAATGCAAGCCAACTTATGACACTCCTCCAGTCTAAAAACAGACATCAGCATGGAACCTGTACCAAGCAAAGGCCATTCTTAGCAGAGGAAGAGAGTCTATCAGCTCAGACAGCTTACCATGCAATGCAACTCTGCAAGAAAAGTGGGAGCTCATTCAGTCACCTGGCCAACATTACTTGCACCGTGGTCCCTTCAAGGAGTGGCCCTTTGTGGACCACATGAACAGAGTGGAACCAATGGAGCGCGAGCGCTTAAACCTTGTGAGACTAATAAAAACAGGTATTGGAATCACGTGTAGGCCAGACCAGCTAAGGACAGCAGGTTTCTTTTCCTTAAAAAAAGGACATCAGTGAACCAGATGGGATTTTCCAAGTGGTCATCAGCAGATTCTTAATTCCAGATTTTTATTGAATTCAAATTCCACCGTCTGCAGTGGTGGGATTTGAACCAGGGATGCCCGGGACATGACACTGGGTCGCTGGATTACAAGCCCAGTGATAATATCACTTGGCCACCAAATGGATGAGCTGGTAGATGTGGATTCGGTGTGACTGATGAGCAATGTCAGTCAGGCCACCAGGAATAAATTCCAAATTCTTTCGTCGAGGACAATGATTCTCTTTAATATCCAGCCCAAAGCCATGGGGCTACGCACACTGAGGTCTCAGGTTTTTTTTCATGGGTCACGGGAACATGGTCGACATTAGTTGAGTTCCTGGATTAACTGTCTAGCAATAATATGACGGTGGTATTATCGCTAGACAATTAATCCAGGAACTCAGCTAATGTTCTGGGAACCCGGGTTCGAATCCCACCACGGCAGATGATGGAATTTGAATTCAATAAAAAATAGCTGGAATTAAGAATCTACTGATGACCATGAAATTATTGTTGATTGTTGGAAAAACCCATCTGGTTCACTGATGTTCTTTTTTTAGGGAAGGAAATTTTTTATTCATTTGTGGGACGTGTGTCGCTGGCTGGCCAGCATTTATTGCCCATCCCTAGTTGTCCGAGGGCAGTTGAGAGTCATTGCTGTGGCTCTGGGGTCACATGTAGGCCAGACCGGATAAGGACAGCAGATTTCCTTCCCTAAAGAGAACCAGATGGGTTCTTCCGACAATGACAATGGTTTCACGGTCATCAGTAGATTCTTAATTCCAAATTTTTTTTTATTGAATTCAAATTCCACCAGCTGCTGTGGCAGGATTCGAACCCGGGTCCCCAGAACATTTGCTGAGTTTCTTGATCAGTAGTCTCACGGTGATACCACGAGGCCATCAACTCCCCCGAAATCTGCTGTCCTTACCCGGACTGGCCTACATGCGACCCAAGAGCCACAGCAATGTGGTTGACTCTCAAGTGACCCTCTAAGGGGAACTAGGGATGGGCAATAAATACTGACCCAGCCAGTGTCACCCATGTCCCACCAATGAACTTCTTAAAAATTCAGACGAGTGTTTGCGAGGGAGAGAAAATATGTGGAACTTAAATAAAGGGTCAAAGAGTCAGCAAGATAACATCACTCCAGCTATCAATGGTGACCAGAGATAACAAAAGCTCCTTTCATTAGAACAATATAATAAAGAGAAAAAGATAATCTCTCAGGGTTTGAGAAAGATAAACGGAGTAAATTATTTACACTGGATTAATGGGTCAGTGTCCCAGGATGACCACAGTAGTAGACACAGAAACTCTTCTGTGGGATCTGCTGCCCCTTCCTCGAACCAACCAGAGGAGACCTGAGCATTGGGAAAAGAATTAAATGGGAGGTTTGTGTGTGTGTGTTTTGGAATGTCAACAGAGGTGCAGTGGGGGCCTCCTCCTGTTTCTCATTGTACCATCTATTAACCAGACTTTTACCAGGACCAAGGAACAAGCAAGGCTGGCCAAGGTGGCTGCACTTTGTAAAAAAGGAGGGAGGCCTGGTCTCAGTGATAGGATTTTCCAACCTTTACATCTCTCGTCTGCGAGGCTCAGTTTCCATGTTTTTCTGAATAAAAAAGTGTGTTTGGGGGAGGTGGGGGTGAAGCAGAAAGGCGAGCAGATTAACCGTACTGACCACACCCTCCTCTGGAATCCAGCCTGGCTTGCTGCAGAGAGGAACATTCCGGAGATGTTTTCACGGGAATGTGGGCGCTACCTGTCATTAAAATATCTCTTGTCTTGACAGGGCCCAGGCTCCAGCTGAGGGGTTACTTGGATGACAATCTAACCCATACTCCACCCCCTTCACACTTTGAATTTATGGTCTAGGCCATCTCTACCCCCAACCCCTATCCCTCCCCGCCCCTCACAGGTGACACTCAAACATGGAATCCCTACAGTGAAGGGGGAGACCATTCGGCCCATCGAGCCTGCAGTGACAGCAATCCCAGCCAGGCCCCAACCCTGTTACCCCACATTTAGTCTACCTAGTCCCCCTGAAATTAAGGGGCAATTTAGCATGGCCAATCCCCCTAACCCGCACATCTTTGGATACTAAGGGGCAATTTAGCATGGCCAATCCACCTAACCTACACATCTTTGGACACTAAGGGACAATTTAGCATGGCCAATCCACCTAACCTACACATCTTTGGTCACTAAGGGACAACTTAGCATGGCCAATCCCCCTAACCCGCACATCTTTTGACACTAAGGGACAATTTAGCATGGCCAATCACGATAATCTATACATCTTTTGGACTGTGGGAGGAAACCCACACAGACACGGGGATAATGTGCAAACTCCGTACAGACAGTGACCCAAGCTGGGAATCGAACCCAGGTCCCTGGTGCTGTGAGGCAGCATCGCGAACCACTGTGCCACTGTGAATGGTGACTGGCACTACCCACAATACACACCGGCAGCAATTTTTCACGATGCTATGTTCGAGCAGTTTTAAGAGGAAGTGTGCCAATAATCCAATAACCTGAAAGACAAGTTAAACTATTGCAGATCCTGCTCAGTGTTTTTAAAGTTTATTTATTCCTGTCACAAGTAGGATTACATAAAATCACATGGGGAACACCATCACCTGCAAATTTCCACTCCGAGCCACTCACCATGCTGACTTGGAAATATATCCTTCACTGTCACTGGGTCAAAATCCTGGACCTCCCTCCCTATCAGCACTGTGGGTGTACCCACACCACACGGACTGACTGATGTCCAATAACAATCCTGGAACTCCCTCCCTAACAGCACTGTGGGTGTACCTACACCACACGGACTGACTGATGTCCAATAAAAATCCTGGAACTCCCTCCCTAACAGCACTCTGGGTGTACCTGCACCACACAGACTGACTGATGTCCAATAACAATCCTGGAACTCCCTCCCTAACAGCACTCTGGGTGTACCTACACCACACGGACTGACTGATGTCCAGTAACAATCCTGGTCTGCCTCCCTAACAGCACTGTGGGTGTACCTGCACCACACAGACTGCAGCAGGTTCAAGATGGCAGCTCACCCACCACCTTCAAGGGGCAATTAGAGATGGGCAATAAATGCTGACACTGCCAGCAACGCCCACATCCTGTGAAAGTTTTTTAAAATCAGGATATGTAGGTGCAATTCAGAAAGCATACCATCGTAGAAAGTGATGGATCTGCATGTATCTCTTCCCAGCAAGGTGGCAGTGGTTAGCACTGCTGCCTCACAGCGCCAGAGACCTGGGTTCGATTCCTAGTTTGGGTGACCGTCTGTGCAGAGTCTGCACATTCTCCCTGTGTCTGCGTGGGTTTCCTCCGGGTGCTCCAGTTTCCTCCCACATGCCAAAGATGTGCAGATTAGTTAGATTGGCCATGCTAAATTGACCCTTTGTGTCAGGGGGATCAACAGAGCAAATGTGTGGGGTTATGGGTATAGGGCTTGGATGGGATTGTGGTCAGTGCAGACTCGATGAGCCGAATGGCCTCTTTCCGTGCTGTACAGATGTTAAAAAAAATCAGTGTTACATAGAGAGATCATCTCTGGTCACGATGACATCGCTGTTTCTGGGGATTTCCTGCTCACTGTCACACCGCCCACATGGGCAGCACGGTAGCACAGTGGTTAGCACTGCTGCTTCACAGCTCTAGGGTCCTGGGTTCAGTTCCCAGCTCGGGTCACTGTCTGTATGGAGTTTGCACATTCTCCTTGTGTCTGCGTGGGTTTCCTCCGGGTGCTCCGGTTTCCTCCCACAGTCCAAAGATGTGTGGGTTCGGTTGATTGGCTGTGCTAAGAAATTGCCCCTTAGTGTCCAGGTTTGCGTCGGTTAGAGGGATTAGTGGGTATAATATGGGGGTAGGGCCTGGGTGGGATCGTGTTCGGTGCCAACTTGATGGGCTGAAGGGCCTCTTTCTGCACTGCCATTGTGCTTTGCAACGTCTGTGGTCATGAAAGGCAGGGCACAAACTTACTTTGTGGAGTTGAGTTAGACCTCTTCTGTATTGGGTACCATGTTGGTCTGCTAAGTGCCACAAAGAGGGAGGGAGCGAGAGGGAGCAGTGCTAAGGGATTGCCTCAGCGCCCCTACCCGACTGGCCATATGCAAAGTCTTTCTCGGGAGGAAGTTGTGTTTATTTTGGGGCCAGCTGCTATTGGTGTGTACTGTAAGCACTGCACACTCAGCAAAAGATTGTTTGCTGATAAACATGTGCAGCCTTGCAGGCAGAAGGAGGAGGGTGCGGGCACATGACTCACATCTCGAGTCCAACTCTTTGCTTCTGATACCCCAGGCATGGCAACTCCTCGACCTCCACTGCCCAATGCATCTCGGCTGCCTCTCCAGAACGGGGCCAGTGCTTCCCTTCCCACACCCGCTTACTCTCCAGCTGTGTTGCGGACTCATCTGGGAGTCGGAGAATCTCTATAGTGCAGAGGGAGGCCATTCGGCCCATCGAACCTGCACTCTCAACAATCCCACCCAGGCCCTATCTCCATAAACCCCACGTATTTACCCTGCTACCCACTAAGGGGCAATCTAGCATGGCCGATCCACCTAACCTACACATCTTGGACAGTAAGGGGCAATCTAGCATGGCCAATCCACCTAATCCCCACTCTTAGTGTCCAAAGATTCCAAGGGAATTAGCAAGTTAAATATATAGGGTTATGGGGATAGGGTGGGATTGTGATCGGTGCAGTCTTGATGGGCTGAATAGCCTCCTACAGTGCAGGGATTCTGGAAATGACATGGGTTCAATTCCGCACAGGGCTTCCACTCATACCGAGAGCAGGATGTGGTTTAAAGCCAGCTGACAGCGGAAACGGGCTGTGGCCACATCTACAGTACTGGCCTCAGAACTTCCTACTTTTCCCGGAATTTACCAGGCGTGGGAGTGGGCCATCGCCAAGGCTATGTGATCCCATGTCAAGATCCCAAACTGAGCCACACGAGGAGTACAAACAAACAGTCACCTGTGTCTTCAGCATCAGGACTTGCACTGGGATAGCGCCTAGCCCCAGCTCAAAACACTTCGCAGCCAATGAAGGCCAGACATCGAGACCCAACCCCGTCTGATCTGAGCACAGCAAGATCCCCCAGGTGCGAGGTGACCGGATGATCCGCTGGCAGGTTTGAGAGATAAGTGTGGAACCGGGACACGGAGAGGTGGGAGAACTCCCCCTGGCTCTTCCTTGCCCGGGGGAAATCTCTCTAATTCCATCTAAGATGGGGCCTTCCACTAAATACCTCAGCTGAACGAGGGGGCATCTGACAGTACAGTCCCAACCACTGCCCCCCTTCGCCACCCCCAGGCGACAGCACACGTCACCCCACCCACCCCGATATCACCACCACCGTTCCCTCCCCACCAGTAGAAAAAGAAAGCAAAAACCTCAAGTGGTACCTCCCCCTCCCTCTCAGTTTGACAGCAAGGCAGAGGTAAAGTACCGAGGAATCCACAGAATTTGCAGCACAGGCCATTCAGTCCCTCTAATTCCCGCAGCTGTTTGTGCCTCTCACTGGTCCCCTCCCACCCCCAGGCATCGCCCACGCACGTGCCCTCGATGCCACCCTCCTCCACAACAGCAGGCTTGCCCTCGACGCAATTCCTTCGCACGCTAGGCTGGCGGTGTGCCAAAGACTCTGATCTTTGTGACATGACGGGTAGCGAGAACAGCTTCACGGGTGAGGTGGGCAAATCTCTCTCCCCTTAACTATAGGCAGCACAGTGGTTAGCACTGATGCCTCCCAGCATCAGGGAACTGAGTTCAATTCCCAGCTTGGGTCACTGTCTGTGTGGAGTCTGCACATTCTCCCCATGTCTGCATGGGTTTCCTCAGGGTGCTCCAGTTTCCTCCCACAGTCTGAAAGGCGTTCTGGTTGAGTGTACCCGAACAGGTGCCGGAGTGTGGTGACTCGAGAATTTTCACAGTAACTTGATTGCAGTGTTAATGTAAGCCTACTTGTGACACTAGTTATGGGGAGGCGATGGCTTAGGTGGGTATTATTGCTGGACTATTAACCCAGAAACTCAGCTAATGTTCTGGGGACCCGGGTTCAAATCCCATCACAGCAGATGGTGGAATTTGAATTCAATAAAAAGAAATCTGGAATTAAGAATCTCCTGATGAAACCATTGTTGGAAAAACCCATCTGGTTCCCTTTAGGGGAGGAAATCTGCCGTCCTTCCCCCGGTCTGGCCTACATGTGACTCCAGAGCCACAGCAATGTGGTTGACTCTCAACTGCCCTCCAAAGGGCAACGAGGGATGGGCAATAAATGCTGACCCAGTCAGCGATGCCCTAGTTAATAAACGAGTAAACAAGCTTGGGGATTCGAGTCCCAGAATTGGAATGCATCAGCAGTTTAGTAGTGTTTGCTCAAAAGGTGAATATCATCTCTGGACAAGCTCAGCTATTTTCTCTGCATTCCCCCAACATGCTTTCTGTTTAAAAAAAAACGAAAGCTCCTTGACATTTTGTACAGGGCAGGTTTTGTTTTCCCCTCCCCACCCCAGTAACTGATCTGATGATAACCAGGCCGTTTTTAATTACGTCTGCCGTTTGGTATGCCAGCCTCCTGTTCACCAGTCCCCTGAATCTTGCCTTTTGTTTACACAGTCCTCGCACTGTTTTCCACTGCACTAAAAAGCTGCAGGGAGCGGGCAGCACAGAGTGGGAACGCTGCCAACAAAAACACAAACACGGTCCATTGGGGCTTCCAACAATCAGGGAAGGGGAACACCTTGTCAAAACGGACCCTGTAGCTGGTGGGCCTTGCTGCCCACACTACCACCACCCCAACCCCCACACCACCCTTCCTCACCCTCTGCCTCCCCCACCCACTTCCAGCACAACACACAAATCATTTGACAACACCCTCGGGTACAATGTCCACTCAGCCGGAACGTTATACATACTTATACATATCTATATATCTATATCTATATAGGCACACACTATATAAAAATATATATACATAAAAATCCAGCTCACAAAAACCTTTGAAACCAAATTACTCATTACCTGACTGATGACCTTTCACATTAAATTTGAAACAAAAAACCCCAGGAGTACGCCCCCGCCCTCTCACTATGAGGACAAAAGTTCTGGGGAATCCACAGAATTGACAGCACAGGCCATTCAGCCCATCTAATCCCTGCATCTGTTGAGGCTTCACACGGATCTCCTCCCTCCCAGCCTATCCCTCTCTTCCTTTCTCCCCAGTTCCATTCATGGCAGGATGTTGGTTGGTTGGTTTAGCTCAGCTGGCTACACAACTGCTTTGTGACGCCAACAACATGGGTTGGTATTCCCGTACCGGCTGAGGTTATTCACAAAGGCCCTGCCTTGAAGGCATTGGAAAGGGTGCAGAGGAGGTTTACCAGGATGTTGCCTGGTATGGTGGGAAGGTCTTATGAGGAAAGACTGAGGGACTTGAGGTTACTTTCGTTAGAGAGAAGAAGGTTAAGAGGTTACCTAATTGAGGCATATAAGATGATCAGAGGGTTAGATAGGGTAGATAGTGAGAGCTTTTTGCCTTGGATGGTGATGGCTAACACAAGGGGACATAGCTTAAGGGGTGGTAATTATAGGACGGATGTCAGAGGTTGGTTCTTTACTCAGAGGGTAGTAAGGGCATGGAATGCCCTGCCTGCAGCAGTTGTGGACTCGCCAACTTTAAGGACGTTCAAACGGTCAGTGGATAGGCATATGGATAACATTGGAATAGTTTAGGTTAGAGGGTCATTAGATTCATTCCACTGGTCGGCGCAACATCGAGGGCCGAAGGGCCTGTACTGCACTGTAATGTTCTATGTTTCGAACTTGGGTTCGGCACGGTGGCGCGGTGGTTAGCACTGCTGCCTCGTGGCGCCAGGGACCCAGGTTCGATTCCCAGCCTCGGGTCACTGTCTGTGTGGACTTTGCATGTCCTCCTTGTGTCTGCGTGGGTTTCCTCCGGGTGCTCCAGTTTCCTCCCACATTCCAAAGATGTGCGGGTTGAGTGGGTTGGTCATTATTAAATTGCTGCTTAGAGTCAGGGGGATTAGCTAGGATAAATACATGGGGTTATGGGGATAGGGCCTGGGTGGTTGATACAAGTTTGATGGGCTGAATGGCCTCTTTCTGCACTGTTGGGATTCTATTTGCCCCGTTTTCTTTGAACTGGATCCGTACAATTTGTCTCAACTATTCCCCATGGTATTGAGTTTCATCTTGTCAACACACACTAGGTTTCTCCCAAATCCCTTGTTAGATTTGATCATGAATATTTTATACTTCCGGGCCTCAACAAATGGTCTCTCGACAACTTTGCCCTTGGGTCAGGGGCTGATCAAAAATACTTTCTTTATTCATTCGTGGGACATGGGCGTTGCTGGCTGGCCACCATTTATTGCCCATCTGTATTTGTCCTTGTTCAGAAGGCAGTCAACCACAATTGTGGGGGCAGCCCAGTGGCACAGCGGTTAGCACTGCTGCCTCACAGCGCCAAAGGCCCCGGTTCGATTCCTGGCTTGGGTCACTGCGGAATCTGCACATTCTCCCCATGTCTGTGTGGGTTTACTCCAGGTGCTCCTGTTTCCTCCCACAGTCTGAAAAATGTGCTGGTTAGGTGCCCATTGACCTGAACAGACGCCGGAGTGTGGCAACTAGGGGATTTTCACAGCAACTTCATTGCAGTGTTAATGTAAGCCTACTTGTGACTAATAAACAAACTATTTTTTTTTACATTGTTGTGGCTCTGGAGTCACATGTAGGCCAGACCAGGTAAGGACAGCAGATTTTTATTTCAGCTACGACTCACCAACTTTTACAGATGCACCATAGAAAGCATTCTTCCTGGTTGTATCACAGCTTGGTATGGGCTCCTGCTCTGCCCAAGAGCGCAAGGAACTACAAAGGGTTGTGAACAAAGCCCAGTCCATCACACAAACCAGCCTCCCATCCATTGACTCTGTCTACACTTCCTGCTGCCTCAGGAAAGCAGCCAGCGTAATCAAGGACCCCACATATTCTCTCTTCGGGCCTATTTCTGCACTGTAGGGTTCGATGTTCTAAAAGTCTGAAGTCACGTACCAACCGACTCAAGAGCAACTTCTTCCCTGCTGCCAGACTTTTGATTGGACCTACCTTGCATTAAGTTGATCTTTCTCATCACCCTAGCTATAACCGTAACACTACGTTCTGCACCCTCTCCCTTCCTTCTCTATGAACGGTATGCTTTGTCTGTAAAGCACACAATATTCATTGGATACTAATACACGTGACAATAACACGTGACAATAACAAATCAAATAAAATGCATCAGTGATCCAGATGGGTTTTTCCAACAATGGTTTCACGGTCATCAGTACATTCTTAATCCCAGATTTTGTTTATTGAATTCAAATTCCACCATCTGCCGTGGTGGGATTCGAACCCGGGGTCCCCCAGAACATTAGCTGAGTTTCTGGATTAATAGTCTAGTGATGACACCACGAGGCCATTGTTTTTGCATCAGCCTGAGAAACAAGTTATTGCCCTCAAAACGGTCGAGACTCCTCATGATAGCAGAGCATGTGTGGCATTTGGATCCAGATCATAAACAGCCTCACAAAGACAGGTTTCATCTCTCTTGCTGGAAAACCAAACATGGGTGTTGCTGGCTGGCTAGCATTTATTGCCTGTCCCCAGTTTATTGCTGTGGCTCTGGAGTCACACGTAGCCATGATGTGGAGATGCCAGCGTTGGACTGGGGTAAACACAGTAATAAGTCTCACAACACCAGGTTAAAGTCCAACCAGTTTATTTGGCAGCACAAGCCACTAGCTTTTGGAGCGCTGCCCCTTCGTCAGGTGAGTGGGAGTTCTGTTCACAGTTTAAGACCTGTTTATCAAGTGAAAGACTTCATTACCTGTAAAGACTCGCATTCCAACCATTACTTTGTAAATTGAGTTTGTGTCTTTATATGCCCTGTTTGTGAACAGAACTCCCACTCACCTGATGAAGGAGCAGCGCTCCGAAAGCTACTGGCTCGTGCTACCAAATAAACCTGTTGGATTTTAAGCTGGTGTGTGAGACTTCTTACTGCATCACATGTGGGCCAGACCACGTAAGGACGACAGATTTCCTTCCCTACAGGGCATTACTGAACCAGATGGGTTTTTCCAACAATGGTTTCATCAATAGATTCTTAATCCCAGATTTTGTCTGTCTATTGAATTCAAATCCACCATCTGCCGTGGCAGGATTCGAACCCGGGTCCCCCAGAACATTAGCTGAGTTTGTGGATTAATAGTCTAGCGATAATACCACTCCGCCATCGCCTCCCCTGCTGTTTGAGCACAATAAAGGCACCACAGAGGTACAAGCTGTTTCTGTCACCCCGTACTTTGCTAGGCTTTGTTGGGTGCCATGTCAAAGACTCCTTCGAAAGGAAAGCAATTGTCTCAGAGTATTTTGAACTCTCTCTCTCTCGAGACACAGTGGGAAAGGCACAATACAAGTACACTACTTTTCAAGCCACGGTGAAACTTGGCAAAGGCTCACATAGCGCTGCACATAGTGCGTGCTGGTGTCGATTACTAATTCCAGCTTGTGTGTGTGTGTGTGTGTGTGTGTCTTTCGGGGAGGTTCCTATTTGCAGCTTTCCAGCAAGCACACAATTAAAGCACGGCACAGAAACTCAAACACAACAAAAGCAGGCCGCCCACACCAATCCCCTTTCACAGGGAGCACAACCAGGCCACGTGAATCGCGTTGCAAAACACCCACAGTTCAGCTCTGCAGAGCTGACCGACCCGCACCAAAGGGACTCCCCTCCTTCTTGCTGACTGGCTCCCGGTCTAGTGACACTGGATCGTAAAAATTCTCATCCTTGCTCTCGAGTCCCTCCCTGGTCTCAGCTCTGCGCATCTCCTCCAACCCTCCAATTCCTAGCTCCTGGTCAAGCAGCACCGCGGCACACACTGATTAGCACCGCTGCCTCACAACTCCAGCAACCCGGCTTGGGTCACTATCTGTCTGCGCATTCTCCCCATCCTCCGGGTGCTCCGCTTCCTCCCACAGTCCAAAGATGTGTAGGTTGCGTGGATTGGCCATGCTAAAATTGCTCCTTAGTGTCCAAAGATGTGTGGGTTAGGAATTGGCCACGCTAAATGTCCCTTAATGTCCTGGGATGTCTGTGTTGGAGGGATTATTAGCAGGGGAAAGATATGGAGTTTTGGGGATAGCACCTGGGTGAGATGGCTGGCGGTGTGGTCTCGATGGGCTGAATGGCCTCCTTCTGCACTGTAGGGTTCCTACAGACACTGGATTTTATAATTCTCATTCTTCTTTCGAGTCCCTGCATGGTCCCATCTCTTCGTATGTCTTCCAACCTTCCAAGATCCCTGTGCTCCTCCTATTCCTCACTCCCAATCAAGCGACATTAGATTTTTAAATTCTCATCCTTGTTTGAGTCCCCTCCGTGGTCCCGTCTCTCAGTATCTCTTCCAACCTCCCACCCACAACCCTCCGAGATCTCTGTGCTCCCCCAGTTCCGGCTTCTTGAACCAACCCTACCCCTTCCCCCAATTTTAAATCGCTCCACCTTTGGCATGGCCACCAATCTTGTTGGCTAATCAAATAAACTGAGGCACAAAGGGGGCAGCCCCTTAAAAAAGGAGTGGGGGGATCTCCCAAAACAAAAAACAAAAAGGAAAGGAAACATAAAATATCAAACCAAAACCGGGATTAAAGATGGTCAATAATGCACCCCAGTCCCTGTGGTGCCCAACGAGCATGGAAGGCATCAACAGCACCAATGGACACCGACTCCTCCCTCTCCAGAGATATCCTGCCATGCACGTAGCGTGCTAGAGAGGTGGACAGTCAGGTCAGACTGGCCCCCTCAGTCGCCTGCAACCTGGGCTTGTTTATTGGCTGCCTTGACCCTCAGGCTGTGGAATTCTCTCCCTCTATCCATAACTCTTAAAACCCTTTGACCAAGCTTTGGGTCGTCTGTTTACGAGGCTCCTTATGCAGCGTTGGGTAATTGTGGGTTTTATAATGCTCCCACAGACCACACTGCACCACGTATTTCTTTTATTCATTTGTGGGACATGGGCGTCGCTGGCTGGACCAGCATTTATTACCCATCCCTAGATGCCCTTGGAGGGCAGTTGAGAGTCAACTACATTGCTGTGGCTCTGGAGTCACATGTAGACCAGACCGGGTAAGGACGGCAGATTTCCTTCCCTAAGGGAACCAGATGGGTTTATCCGACAATCAAAGTACAAAGAAAATTACAGCACGGGAACAGGTCCTTTGACCCTCCAAGCCCATGCCTGCCTAAACTAAAACCATATGCACTTCAGAGTTCGTATCCTTCTATTCCCATCCTATTCATGTATTTGTCTAGATGCCCCTTAATTGCCACTATTGTACCTGCTCCCACCACTTCCCCGGGCAGCAAGTTCAAGACATTCACCACCCTCTATGGAAAAAAAAACTTGCCTTGTACATCTCCTCTAAACTTTTCTCCGCGCATCTTAAACCCATGTCCCCTGCATCGACAATGGTTTCGTCAGTAGATCCTTAATTCCAGATTTATTTTTGAATTATTGAATTTAAATTCCACCAGCTGCCATGGCAGGATTCGAACCTGGGTCCCCTGAACATTAGCCAATTACTAGAATCACAGAAACCCTACAGTGCAGAAAGAGGCCATTTGGCCCATCGAATCTGCACCGACTCCAATCCCACCCAGGCCCTACCCCCATATCCCTACATATTTTACCCACGAATCCCCTCTAACCTACACATCTCAGGACACGTAGGGGCAATCTTAGCATGGCCAATCAACCTAACCCGCACATCTTTGGAGTGTGGGAGGAAACCGGAGCACCCGGAGGAAACCCACGCAGACACAGGAAGAATGTGCAGACTCCACACAGACAGTGACCCCAGCCGGGAATCGAACCCAGGTCCCTGGAGCTGTGAAACAGCAGTACTAACCCACTGTGCTACCCATTACCTGGATTGATAGTCTGTCGATGAGGTGCTGTGTAAATGGAAGATGTGGCTCTATTAAATTTATTTCTGACAGTGCGTTGAGAATGAGGACTCATTAAAAGACTACCCCCCCATGTCCCCTCTAAGAAGACCTTTAATTAGGTCAATCCTGTTCTTAAGTCTCGCAATGTGTAAGAAAAGCCCTCATTTACATAAAATCACACAGAGAACACAGTGCACGCTCGCCCCTTGCAGCAAGCTCCCCCAGTCAGTGCAAACTGTTTCCTTTGACTGCTTGGAGGCTTCTGGTGAGCGTCTCAAACCACAAGATCTTGCGCATAAAAGTTCTCCATTTGTTAAAAATAAAGACCAATAAATAAATAAATCAGGTCAAGCAACACCATTTCACAGCCTCTCCGGCCTGTCTTTCAAGAGAGGCAGCGGAGAACCAGCCCAGCGTATTCCTAAAGGTTACCTCAAGTTAGCGAGTGCAGTTCACAACTTCCTGAGTTTAGCGCCCATTCACTTCCTTTCAGACGGTGGGTCACTGCGTTTTTGGAGACCCAATGGACAGATATGTGTTTTTGCCTTGCCCCCCCACCCCCGACCTTGGGATTCAACTTTCATCTCAAGTCAGGATTTCTTCCAACCTACAACCTTCAAACTATACTGAAATAGTCCTCCACGCGCTCGGAAAGTTCTTGCTATCTGAGTAATAAAGCTTCCAAACCCAAAAGACAAAGGGAACTCTGTCTTAGAATCCCTAAAGTGCAGAAGGAGGCCATTCGGCCCATGAAATGTCTTAGAATCATTGAATCCCTACAGTGCAGAAGGAGGCCATTCAGCCCACCACGTCTGCACTGACCACAATCCAACCCAGGCCCCATTCCTGCAACACCATATATTTACCGTACTAATCCCTGACACATTCAATTTATCATGGCAAATCCCCCAACCCGCACATCTTTGGACTGCGGAAGGAAACTGGAGCACTCAGAGGAAACCCACGCAGACACAGGGAGAATGTGCAGACTCCACACAGACAGTGACCCGAGGCCGGAATTGAACCCAGGACCCTGGTGCTGTGAGGCAGCAGTGCTCACCACAGTGCTGCCGGGTCTTGGAAAATGATAACTCCGTTTCAGTTATACAGGGGCAGCACAGTGTTTAGCACTGCTGCCAGGGACCCGGGTTCCCCGTCACTGTAAGTGTGGAGACTGCGCATCCTCCCCAATACTGCGTGGGTTTCCTCCGGGTGCTGTGGTTTCCTCCCACACTCCAAAGACGTGCAGGTTAGGTAAATTGGCCGTCAGTGTCCAAAGATGTGTAGGTTAGGTGGATTGGCCATGCTAAACGTATGGGGTCACAGGGATAAGGCGGAGAGAGTGCCTGGGTAAGATACTGTGTCAGAGAGTCAGTGCAGATTCGATGGGCCGAATGGCATTCTTCTGCACTGTATTGATTTTATATTCTCCCCACCCCCAACACCACTCAGCAACATACAACAAAAAAAAAATCAGATTGCACAGCATAGCTGGGATTATTGAACTCTTGTCTGTACAAGGTCGACATTGGCCTCCCATGTCGAAACAAGAAACTAGTGCTGGCCAATTGAAAAACCTTTGACTTAACTTGGATCAGGACGGCACAGCGTGCACATCCTCCCCAGTTCTGCATGGGTTTCCTCTGCGTCTATCCTACAACTCAGGACAGCAGGGCACTCCCCAACATCAGACCACCTCGCCGAGAGATCAGTGCACAGAACTCACACAGTCCAACCTTCATTTCTTCTCGCCTGGCCCTGAGGGGCGTGGACTAATTTATGTTTTGGGATCTCTCATGCCCAGCAAGAACCCACAAGCAAATTCAAATGCCCACACGAGTCGGCAGCCATTTAAATGCAGGAACGAAGCTTCATGGGCACTCTCTCTGAATTGGGCCTCCACCTTCTCCCCCAGGCATTACTGAACCTTTCCCAAGGTTTGAAACATCCTCCTCCCCTCGCTGGATGAATCGCCCTCAGCAAGTAAGTAGGCCAGACTGAAAACAATGGTCGGGCAACTTAAAGCTTAATGCTTTCTTGTTTTGAAAAAAAGTTTTGTTTGTGTCACACGTAGGCTTACACAACACTGCAATGAAGCTACTGTGAAAATCCCCTCGTCGCCACACAGCAACACCTCAGTGTTCGGGTACACTGAGGAAGAATTTAGCATCTCACCAGCACGTCTGTGGAAGGAAACCAGAGCACCCGGAGGAAACCCACGCAGACACAGGGAGAATGTGCAGACTCCACACAGACAGTGACCCATCCCTCACGCTGTGAGGCAGCAGTGCTAACTATTGTGATGCTACCACATCTGGCCTGAATCGCTTGTGGGACAGGTCAGAGGAGTACGTCATATCCTCTCCCCTGACCCGAACCACTTGTGGGACAGATCAGAGGAGCACAACACCTCACTGGCACAGCTACCTCGCTAAATATATTTAAGACACGGGTAGATAGGTTTTTGACAGACAAGGGAATTAAGGGTGATGGGGAGAAAGCAGCAAAGTGGAACTGAGCCACTTCAGATCAGCCATGATCTTATTGAATGGCGGGGCAGGCTCGAATGGCTGGATGGCCTACTCCTGCTCCAACTTCTTATGTTCCTGCCCTCCTTGGGCACAGAAAAGCCTCAAAGAAATCCCACTCTCAAACTAGGCCCTCGGTTGGCACGGGACACATGCTTTACTTCCTGCTGGCTCCAAGGCCATTCGCTTCAGGGATAGTATCAATCCAGCAAGACATACGGAAAAGTATCTTTTTCCTCTTTGCGAAACAATGAAAATTACAGCAGGGACGGGGGAATTAAAACAAAGGCAGTTGGATGTACGTCTTTTGCCACGTAGGAGGTAGCGGAGGAATTAAGTGACTTACCCCACCTTGTTCCTGGTCTTACTCTCGTACAGCTCATTCAAGTTGACTGCCACCTGCCCCAGGAACTTGTCCAGCCCCACCAGGGCACGGTGCATGACCATGAGGTAGAGGGTGCACTTCTCCTGATTGGCCGACTGCAGCGCTGGTAACTCGAACTCGGCCTCCTCCCGCCACAGCGGCGTGACGCTCTTCTCCGCCACCGAGCTCGAGAACTTCTCCTTGCCCAGCTGCATGATGGCGTAGGCATCGTTGGTGCCATCCTTGCCCTTGCTTCGCAGGCCCCTGGCTCGGATCACCACCACTTTGACGTGGGTCGGGTACCACTTCTGGCTCTGTGCCAACAAGGACATGTTGGCTCCCTCAGAGCTAAAAAATAAATAAATCGCTGAAAGGCAACAAATAAAAAATTCAGAATCACGCGAAGGTCCAAAGGAAGGTTCTTTTTCAGCTCCCCAAGAAGCCATTTTAAAATTGCGAGCTACGAAACAAAATTATTCCCAAAAGAGTCACATTTTAGAACCACATTGGACCCAAAAACATTCAGAATTTTATTTAAGGCAAACAATGGGTGGCAGTGCAGCCCCACAGTGCCAGGGACCCAGGTTCAATCCCCGGCTTGGGTCACTGTCTGTGTGGAGTTTGCACATTCTCCCCGTGTCTGCGTGGGGTTCCTCCGGGTGCTCCGGTTTCCTCCCACAGTCCGAAAGACGTGCTGGTTAGGTGCTAAATTCTCCCTCAGTGTAACCCGAACAGGCGCCAGAGTGTGGCGACTAGGGGATTTTCACAGTAACGTCATTGCAGTGTTAATGTAAGCTGACTTGGGACACTAATAAATAAACTTTAGAAAAAAGTTTCAGAATTATTTGAGACAAAGGAAATTTAGAATTGAATCACAATAAAGAAAATTAGAATTAAAATGTTCAAAATTGAATTGAGACGCAAGACATTTAGAACAAAGAGAATTATAGCACCAAATAGGCCCTTCGGCCCTCCAAGCCTGCACCAACCATGCTGCCCAACTTGGAATATAGTGTTCAATTCTGGTCGCCACACTACCAGGAGAATTTGAAGGCTTTGGAGAGGGTACAGAAAAGATTTACCAGGATGCTGCCTGGTTTGGAGGGCAGTAGCTATGAGAGATTGGAGAAACTTGGTTTGTTCTCACTGGAGTGACACAGGTTGAGGGGCGACCTGATAGAAGTTTACAAGATTATGAGGAGCATGGACAGGGTGGATAATCAGAAGCTTTTTCCCCAGAGTGGAAGAGTCATTTACTAGGGGGCACAGGTTTACGGTGCGTGGGCCAAGATTTAAAGAGACGTACGAGGCAAGTTTTGTTTACGTTTTTAGAATTAGAAATTTTAAAATCACACAATTAAAAAGACTGACCAAAGGAATTAGGATTAAGGTTGAAGACAAGAAATATTTTTGAAATTAAGATTTAAAAAAAAATAAAAAGGCCAAAGAAATCAGAACTAAAGCTCGAGACGAGATATGTCTTTACAATCTAAGGTTTTAAAAATTACAATAAAAATTAGAAGATTTGAGACAAGAAGTTCTTTTGGAATTAAGATTTTTTTTAAAAATTAAAATTTAAAAATTAGAATCAAGTTTGAATTAAGGTTTTTAAAAACTCCAATTGAAAGACTGAAGAAACCAGAATGAGTTTGAGACCAAAAAAATTTAGAATCCAAATTAACAGTCATCGAGCCAAAAAAAGCATTTAAAGAGTTAAACAGAAAAGAGATTACGAATTGAGAAGTAACAACCAAAGAGAGAAAAATTAGCTGGGACACCTTTCGGATGAGTTGGGGGGGGGGGGGTGCGGTGGCAAGGCAAACAGGCACCATTCGGATGAGTTGGCAGGGGGCAAACACACACCTTTCGGATGAGTCGGGGGACAAATACACACCTTTCGCATCAGCTGGGGGAAGGGTAAACAGACACCTTTCAGAACAGTTGGGGGGTAAACAGACACCTTTCAGAACAGTTGGGGGGTAAACAGGCACCTTTCAGATCAGTTGGGGGGGGCAAACAGGCACCTTTCAGATCAGTTGGGGGGGGCAAACAGACACCTTTCAGATCAGTTGGGGGGTAAACAGACACCTTTCAGAACAGTTGGGGGGTAAACAGACACCTTTCAGAACAGTTGGGGGGTAAACAGACACCTTTCGGATCAGTTGGGGGGGGCAAACAGGCACCTTTCAGATCAGTTGGGGGGGGGCAAACAGACACCTTTCAGATCAGTTGGGGGGGGGCAAACAGACACCTTTAAGATCAGTTGGGGGGGGCAAACAGACACCTTTCAGATCAGTTGGGGGGGGGCAAACAGACACCTTTCAGATCAGTTGGGGGGGGGCAAACAGACACCTTTCAGATCAGTTGGGGGGGGGGCAAACAGACACCTTTCAGATCAGTTGGGGGGGGCAAACAGACACCTTTCAGATCAGTTGGGGGGGGGGCAAACAGACACCTTTCAGATCAGTTGGGGGGGGGCAAACAGACACCTTTCAGATCAGTTGGGGGGGGGCAAACAGACACCTTTCAGATCAGTTGGGGGGGGGCAAACAGACACCTTTCAGATCAGTTGGGGGGGGGGCAAACAGACACCTTTCAGATCAGTTGGGGGGGCAAACAGACACCTTTCAGATCAGTTGGGGGGGGGCAAACAGACACCTTTCAGATCAGTTGGGGGGGGGCAAACAGACACCTTTCAGATCAGTTGGGGGGGGGCAAACAGACACCTTTCAGATCAGTTGGGGGGGGGCAAACAGACACCTTTCAGATCAGTTGGGGGGGGGCAAACAGACACCTTTCAGATCAGTTGGGGGGGGGCAAACAGACACCTTTCAGATCAGTTGGGGGGGGGGCAAACAGACACCTTTCAGATCAGTTGGGGGGGGGCAAACAGACACCTTTCAGATCAGTTGGGGGGGGGCAAACAGACACCTTTCAGATCAGTTGGGGGGGGGGCAAACAGACACCTTTCAGATCAGTTGGGGGGGGGGCAAACAGACACCTTTCAGATCAGTTGGGGGGGGCAAACAGACACCTTTCAGATCAGTTGGGGGGGGCAAACAGACACCTTTCAGATCAGTTGGGGGGGGGCAAACAGACACCTTTCAGATCAGTTGGGGGGGGGCAAACAGACACCTTTCAGATCAGTTGGGGGAGGCAAACAGACACCTTTCAGATCAGTTGGGGGGGGCAAACAGACACCTTTCAGATCAGTTGGGGGGGGGCAAACAGACACCTTTCAGATCAGTTGGGGGGGGGCAAACAGACACCTTTCAGATCAGTTGGGGGGGGGGCAAACAGACACCTTTCAGATCAGTTGGGGGAGGCAAACAGACACCTTTCAGATCAGTTGGGGGGGGGCAAACAGACACCTTTCAGATCAGTTGGGGGGGGGCAAACAGACACCTTTCAGATCAGTTGGGGGGGGGCAAACAGTCACTTTTCGGATGAGTTGGAAGTCAAAAAGACAAGTTTAGAATGAGGATAACAGAAGAAAGACCCCCCCAACTTCTCCCTACCCAGAAATGTGGAATTATTTGAGAGGAGCAGAGAAAAAGGCACATTTGAAGAAGCTTGCGCAAGCAAGGTGCGATTTGTTTTCAGGGAAGAGCAGAGCCCAGAATGAGAAGTCAAAGTCAGCGCAGTCGGAGCCCAGTTTTAAGTTGGGAGGTGGTGGGTCTCGAACCTCCCTCTCCCGCTAGTGCCTGAGAGCGGGGCGCCCACACCTCACCTGTGCTGCGCTTACCTGGCCGGCCGGAGCCGCTGCTCTGTCGCTGCTGCTCCCGTACTCGCTCCTTCCCTTTGGCTGCATTGACTCAACAGAGCCCGACGGCCCCTCCTCCCCTCCAACCCTACTGGCCCTCCCGCCTGCCCATCAAACCCTCCTCTGCCCTCCCATTGGCCTTCCGTGCCCGCCCGCCCCCCCCACCACGCCAATCAAGGCTAACCCCGCCCCCTAACCCCCACAACTCAGCTGGCCCCGCCCCCTAGCAACAAGGATGATGTCATGGGACAATGATCCCATTTTGGGGGGGGGGGAGGCGGGGCCCTCCAACAGCTGGGAGTCAAGTGACCTTATTTCTCTTTTATTTCTCTTTTAGTTCAACCCACCCCATTCACACAACTTAAAGTTGGTGTTTGGTGTCATTTATTAGCCCGTCAGACATAACTCCATCAACGGTGTGTAGGTTAGGTGGATTGGCTGCACTAAGTTGTCCCTTAGTGTCCAAAGATGTGTAGGTTAGGTGGATTGGCCATGCTAAATTGTCCCTTAGTGTCCAAAGATGTGTAGTTTAGGTGGATTGGCCATGCTAAATTGTCCCTTAGTGTACAAAGATGTGCGGGTTAGGTGGATTGGCCATGCTAAATTGTCCCTTAGTGTCCAAAGATGTGCAGGTTAGGTGGATTGGCCATGCTAAATTGTCCCTTAGTGTCCAAAGATGTGCAGGTTAGGTGGATTGGCCATGCTAAATTGTCCCTTAGTGTCCAAAGATATGTGGATTAGGTGGATTGGCCATGCTAAATTGTCCCTGAGTGTCACAAGATGCATAGGTTAGTGGGATTGGCTATGCCAAATTACCCTTAAGTGTCCCAATTTGTGTACATTAGGTGGATTGGCCATGCTAAATTGCCCCTTCGTGTCCAAAGGTGTGTGGGTCAGGTAGATTGGCCATATTAAATTGCCCCTTAGTGTCCAAAGATGTGTTGGTTAGATGGATTGGCCATGCTAAATTGTCGTTTAATGTTACAAGATGCATAGATTAGTGGGATCAGCGATGCTACATTATCCTTTAGTATCCCAATATGTGTACATGAGGTGAATTGGCCATGCTAAATTGCCTTTTCATGTCCAGAGGTGTGTAGATTCGGTCAATTGGCCATGCTAAATTGCCCCTCAGTGTCCAAACCCTCTTAGTGTCACAGGGACTAGCAGGGTAAATATGTGGCATTATCAGGAGAGGGTCCTGTGGGATTGTTTTCCTTGCCAACTTGATGGGCCGAATGGCCTCTTCTGCACTGCAGGGATTCTATGACCACCTCCGTAGACCCCATCGAGGACAGGTGCTCTCCCCTGAGCCGCCTCCGAATGTCCAACAACCCGCTGACATGTTCCGTCACCTTTCCCCGAGGCTTCGCTTCCCTGCACGCAACGGAAGGCGCCTTCAGCCACACCTGAGCCCTGCGCGCCACCCCCCCACCCCTGTCCCGCTTCACGTGCAAGAGTCACAGGCTGGTGGCACAGAGGGGCTCACCTAGCTCTGCCATTCCCCATCGCTCGCATGGAAACAAATGCAAGGAAGGCTCACCGCGCGAAAGAAGCTGGCATTGGCCTCCTCATGGAAGGAAGGGTGGACTTGCGTTGAAAGCAGTGGCCAATTGCTTGCGTGCCAGGATTACTTGATGAGGAGAGGTCGAGCAGGTAAGATCCACACCCCTCAGGAGTTTAGAAGGATGAGAAGTGATCTTACTGTGACGTATAATACCACAGGTAGTGGGGGGGGTGGTGCTGTTTGACAGGATGGATGTTAAGAGGGTGTTTACCCCTCGTGATCGAGGGGGGTGTTTTGGTTTCAGAATAAAAAGAGTCTCCCATCAAAGACAGAGTTGGGAGGGCTTTCTTCTCTCAGAAGGTAGTGAGGCTGGGAAATTCTCTCCCCAGAAAGCAGAGGGGGTTGTGTGGATTATTGAATATATTCGAGCACAAGTTAGACTGATTTTCCATCGACCAAGGTTTAAAGTTTTATTTATTAGTGTCACAAGTCGGCTTACATTAACACTGCGAAGAAGTTACTGTGAAAATCCCCCAATCGCCACACTCCAGAGAGAGAATTTAGCACCAACCAGCACGTCTTTCTCACTGTGGGAGGAAACTCGAGCACCCAGAGGAAACCCACGCAGACACGGGGAGAACGTGCAGACTCCACACGGACAGTGACCCGAGCCAGGAATCGAACCTGGGTCCCTGGTGCTGTGAAGCAGCCGTGCTAACCCACTGTGCTGCCAAGTCAACTCGTGTGATTGTCCCTTTAAGAGCAAAAACAGGTCACGTGACCCTTACTCTGCCTCGTTTCCCTTAAAGGGACAATCACTACCACATCGATGTGATGATGGTATGCTTGAAGGACAACACAGAATGGTCCACGTCCTTCTGACAGCGTGGTGACCAGAACTGCACGCAATACTCCAAATGCGGCCTAACCAAGGTATTAAATCTAGGGCTGATCTGGCCTCTCTGGCGAAGGTGAAATCTTCATGCAATAATTTGAGAAAGAAGGAAGGGAGTTAACTCCAAGCTGATGTTCATCACTCGATCAGAATCACAAAACAAAACCAAAGATTGTCTCAGCTTGCTATGCTCAAAATGGCTGCCGCAGTCACGACTTTGCAATGGTGACCGCATTTGTAAAGCTCCTTCACCGGCTGGAAGGCACCTTGAGATGCCTGGCAGGTCGTGAAAAGTGCTACGCAGATGCCAGGCTCCCTTCCTTCCCTTTCCGTTTAACCCCACCACAACACAGAGCCCTGTATCACCACTGAACTTCCGACGGCGTGGTCACGCTCCAGCCAAAGGAATCCCGTTGGCAGTGCGACAGTTTGTTTGATGACGTACCGAGGATAAATGTTAATATGTTGTTAGACTTCCAAGCAATACCAACTAAAGCAGGATGGTTTACAATCAAAATTCGGCATGTCCGCTAAGAGTCTCACCAACTTTTACAGATGCAACACAGAAAGCATCCTTTCCAAATCATAGAAACCCTACAGTGCAGAAAGAGGCCATTTGGCCCATCGAGTCTGCACCGACCACAATCCCACCCAGGCCGTACTCTAACATCCCTACATATTTTACCCACTAATCCCTCTAACCTACGCATCTCAGGACACTAAGGGGCAATTTTACCATGGTCAAGCAACCTAACGCTCACATCTTTGGACTGTGGGAGGAAACCGGAGCACCCAGAGGAAACCCATGTAGACACGAGGAGAATGTGCAAACTCCACGCAGACAGTGACCCAAGCCAGGAATCGAACCCAGGTCCCTGGAGCTGTGAAGCAGCAGTGCTAACCACTGTGCTGCTGTGCCACCCATGATGTATCACTGCTTGGTATGGCTCCTGCTCTGAACAAGACTGCAGTTAACTACAAAGAGGTGTGAATGTAGCCCAGTCCCATCATGCAAACCAGGCTCCCATCCATTGACTCTGTCTGCACTTCTCGCTACCTCGGGAAAAGCAGCCAGCACAATCAGGGACCCCATACACACCCTGAACATTCCCTCTTCCACCTTCCTCCATGGAAAAAGAGATACAAAATTCTGAGGACACGTACCAACTGAGTCAAGAATAGCTTCTTCCATGCTGCCATCAGACTTTTGAATGGACTCACCACATATTAAATTGATCTTTCTCTACACCCATAACACTTTTTTCTTCACCCTCTCCTTTTCTTCTCCTTTATGCACTCTATGAATGGTATGTTTTGTCTGTACAGCATGCAGGGATCTGTGCTAAGACCCGAACTGTTCACATTATATATGAATGATTTGGAAGGGGGAACTGAATGTATTATCTCCAGATTTGCAGATGATAGAAAGTTGGGTGGGAGGGTGAGCTGTGAGGAGGATGCAGAGATGTTTCAGCGTGATTTGGATAAGCTGTGTGTGTGGACATCTGCATGGCAGATGCAATGTAGTGTGGATAAATGTGAGGTGATCCACTTTGGTAGCAATAACAGGAAGGCAGATTATTACTTGAATGGGTGTAAGTTGAGAGAGGCGGATACTCAACGAGACCTTGATGTCCTCGTGCATCAGTTGCTGAAAGTAAGCGCGCAGGTACAGCAGGCAGTAAAGAAGGCAAATGGTATGTTGGCCTTCATAGCGAGAGGATTTGAGTATAGGGATAAGGATGTTTTACTGCAATTGTACAGGGCGTTGGTGAGGCCACACCTGGAGTGTTGTGTGCAGTTTTGGTCTCCTTATCTGAGGAAGGATGTCCTTGCTATAGAGGGAGTACAGCGAAGGTTTACCAGGCTGATTCCTGGGATGGCAGGTCTGTCATATGAGGAGAGACTAAGTCGGCTAGGATTATATTCACTGGAGTTTAGAAGAGTGAGAGGGGATCTCATAGAAACTTATAAAATTCTAACAGGGTTAGACAGGGTAGATTCAGAAAGAATGTTCCCAATGGTGGGGGGAGTCCAGAACTAGGGGGTCATAGTTTGAGGATAAGGGGTAAATCTTTTAGGACTGAGGTGAGGGGAAATTTCTTCACCCAGAGGGTGGTGAATGTGTGGAATTCACTCCCACAGAAAGTAGTTGAGGCCAAAACATTGTGTGATTTCAAGAAGAAATTAGATTTCGTTCTTGGGGTTGAAGGGATCAGGGGATGTGGAGGGAAGGCAGGGGGTGGGGGGATCAGGATATTGAATTTGATGATCAGCCATGATCGGAATGAACAGCGGGATCGGGCTGGAAGGGCCGAATGGCCTCCTCCTGCTTCTGGTTTCTATGTAAAGGCTGCCTGAGGCCCGCGCTCAGAGAATGTCTGATTCTAATTAATCAGTTTGCCTGTGACTTTAGAAAGAAGGAAACTATTTTATTGTTGAGAGAGGTTCTGAGTGAGCTGGGGGTGGAAAGGAGAGGGGGCGGGGGGAGGGGAGTGGCGGGGGGGGAGGTGCTGACAAAGTGGAACCGTGCAGTGAGCGAGCTTGTCTCTGTGCTCAGTTATCCACACTTGCCCTGGAAACGGGTCACGTTGGCCAGTGGTGACTCGGTGAACATTCCTTGTAGACTTGGAGAACGACCGCAACAAGTTTAAAACCCTCCCCGACGATTCAGACAGCAGAGAGCCCAGACTGCAAGCATTTTTCTCCAACCCGTCAACTTAATCCCTCTCGGTACCCTGCAGGAATGCAGGAACGAACCCCCCCCCTCCCACCCCGACCTCCCCCGGTGTTGGAATGATAACAAACTGCCTCCCGCGGCCTGGAATCTAAATCCCTGGCATGCCTGCGGGAGACAGGACAATGGGTTGGCTTTGTGCACTGACACTCTCAATTACGTCTTGCTGACTCACTCGGCCCCCTGTTTATCAAGAGTGGCTAAGCTCTGGCGAGCCTCACGGGTTATGTTTGAAGTTGAGTGCGTTAGCTGTTCCAGAGCAGGACAGCCACTTAACCTGGCCCCGTGTATAAGCCAGCTTCATACAATCCTCACAGCGCAGAAAGAGGCCATCGAGTCTGCACCGACCCCAGTCCCACCCAGAACCTATCCCCCGCAATCCCACGTATTTTCCCTGCTCATACCCCTGACACTAAGGGGCAACTTAGCAGAGTCAATCCACCAAACCTACACATCTTTGGACACTAAGGGGCAATTTAGCATGGCCAATCGACCTAACCTGCACATCTTTGGACACTAAGGGACAATTTAGCATGGCCAATCCACCAAACCTACACATCTTTGGACACTAAGGGACAATTTAGCCTGGCCAATCCACCTAACCTGCACATCGTTGGACACTAAGGGGCAACTTAGCATGGCCAATCCACCAAACCTACACATCTTTGGACACTAAGGGACAATTTAGCCTGGCCAATCCACCTAACCTACACATCTTTGAACACTAAGGGGCAATTTTGCATGGCCAATCCATCTAACCTGAACATTTTTGGACACTACTGGACAGTTTAGTCACAAGGGTGCAATGTACTGAACAGGCCCCATTCACATTGAATCCGTTGAAAAGAGACCTCCATTTTTTTTTCCAAAGTATACTTCATTCATCAATTTTATCAAAGTACATGGGACAACAGTTCAAATTGAATACTACGGGAAGTTTACTTTCCTCAGCACATCATTTCCAATTCTGAGATACCTCAACACTCTTGTGATGTACACAGACTCTGGCATACAGTCAACAGGGATTCTCTTTATTCTTTTCTTGAATCCATTCGTGGGACGTGGGTATTGCTGGCTGGGCCCAGCATTTATTGCCCATCCCTAGTTGCCCTTGGAGGGCGGTTGAGAGTCAACCACATTGCTGGGGCTCTGAAGTCACACAGAGTCATAGAGGTTTACAGCACGGAAACAGGCCCTTTGGCCCAACTTGTCCATGCTGCCCTTTTTTTTAAAACCCCTAAGCTAATCCCAATTGCCCGCTTTTGGCCCATATCCC
Source organism: Carcharhinus amblyrhynchos (assembly GCF_965287045.1). Lineage (NCBI taxonomy): Eukaryota > Metazoa > Chordata > Chondrichthyes > Carcharhiniformes > Carcharhinidae > Carcharhinus > Carcharhinus amblyrhynchos. The sequence goes on from NC_137357.1 coordinate 4,602,316, forward strand.
TCCATACCCATCCTACCCATGTAACTGCCTAAATGCTTCTTAAAAGACAAAATTGTACCCACCTCTACTACTATCTCTGGCAGCTTGTTCCAGACACTCACCACCCTCTGTGTGAAAAAATTGCCCCTCTGGACACTCTTGTATCTCCCTTCTCAACTTAAACTCATGCCCTCTAGTTTTAGACTCCCCTACCTTTGGGAAAAATTGTGGGCCAGACCAGCTAAGGACAGCAGATGTCATTCCCTAAAGGAACCAGATGGATTTTTCCATCAACAATGGTTTCACAGTCATCAGTGGATTCTTAATTCCAGATATTTTTTATTGAATTCAAATTCCACCATCAGCCATGTCGGGATTTGAACCCAAGTCCCCAGAACATTAGCTGAGTTTGTGGATTAATAGTCTTACAATAATACCACTAGGCCATCACTTTCCCTACACATACCCTCCTGCACACAGTTACCATCCCCTCCAAGCACTGAAAGGCCTTGGACACAAACCTTTCACCATTAAGCCTTTGCAGCAGCTGGCCCAAGATTTAACGCAAGGTGGCACACTGGTTAGCACTGCTGCCTCGCAGCATCACAAACCCAGGTTCAATTCCAGCCAAGGGTCACTGTCTGTGAGGCGTTTGCATGTCTGCATGGGTTTCCTCCCACACTCCAAAGATGAGTAGGTTTGTTGGATTGGCCATGCTAAATTGCTCCTTAGTGTCCAAATGTGTGTAGGTTAGGTGGATTGGCCATGCTAAATTGCTCCTTAGTGTCCAAAGATGTGCAGGTTAGGTGGATTGGCCATGCTAAATTGCTCCTTAGTGTCCAAATGTGTGTAGGTTAGGTGGATTGGCCATGCTAAATTGCCCCTTAGCATCCAAAGATTTGCTGGTAAGATGGATGGCATTTAGAAGGATTGGGGGGGAGATCTTATTGAAATTTACAGAACACTGAAAGGCCTGGATAGAGTTCAGATGCTCCTTAGCATCCCAAGATGTGCAGATTTACCACGGCCAATCCACTTAAGCTACACATCATTGTACACCTGGAGGAAACCCACGCAGACACGGGGAGAACGTGTAAACTCCATACAGACTGCGACCCAAGGCTGGGATCGAGCCCAGGTCCCTGGCGCTATAAGGCAGCTGTGCTGACCACTGTGCCACTGTGCCGTCCTAGGTCAAGACATTTCTCCCCCTCTCTACCTCAAGCGGACTGGAAACATTAACTCTGTGTTTCTCCCTCCACAGACGCTGCCAGTCCAGCCGGGATTTGTTGTTCCAGCATTGTCTGTTTATTTACGTGAAGATACTCGAGCCTTTGCTGACTTATTGCTTGGTTTCGACTGTGATTTACAGACGGGAACTTCCTCACGTCTGATGTTACTGGAACTACTTGCTGTAAGTAGATCCCACTATGAATAATTGTGACAATATAGGCAATGGAAACGATAGTATTCATGACCCAGCCCAGATCATTATCACTTCCTCCTTCTCAACAGTGGCTGAGTCACCCTGGGAGGCTTCAAACCTGTTTCAGCTTGAAACCCGAGCACAGATAGAAATGTGCAGTCGGAGATCACACCCTTTGAGTGCCAGACTGCAAGTCAAAGAATCCCTGTGGTGTAGAAGGAGGCCATTCAGCCCATTGAGCCTGCACCGGCCACAATCCCACCCAGGCCCTATGTATTTACTCGAGCTAATCCCCCTGACACTAAGGGGCAATTTAGCATGGCCAATCCACCTAACCAGCACATCTTTGGACACTAAATGGCAATTTACTACGGCCAATCCACCTAACCAGCACATCTTTGGGCAATTTAGCATGGCCAATCCACCCTAACCTACAATTTTTGGACACTAAGGGGCAATTTAGCATGGCCAATCCACCCTAACCTACAATTTTTGGACACTAAGGGGCAATTTAGCATGGCCAATCAACCTGCTCAACCTCTCATTCTTCTAAACGCCAATGAATATAATCCTAACCGACTTACTCTCTCCTCATATGATAGACCTGCCATCCCAGGAATCAGCCTGGTAAACCTTCGCTGTACTCCCTCTATAGCAAGGACATCCTTCCTCAGATAAATTCAATTTCCATGAAAAAATTTTTAATTGTGGGCCATCCTGTTTGACTCCCAGTGGATGGAACTGTTAACTTGGTGACTATAGAGGAACACCCCCATAATTCTTTCAAGGGTTCATGTGATGGTTGCATTCAGAGGTGAGACGGTGGAGTAGTGGTCACGTTGCTGGATTAGTAATCCAGAGGCCCAGCCTAATGCTCTGTGGGACACGGGTTCAAATCTCACCATGGCAGATGGTGGAATTCAAATTCAATTCATAAAATCTGGAGGATAAACCTCTTAGAAGTGAGGTGAGGAGAAATGTCTTCACCCAGAGGATGGTGAATGTGTGGAATTCACTCCCATTGGAAACGTTGTGTGAGTTTAAGAAGTAAAATTAGATGTAGCTCTTGGGGCTAAAGGGATCAAAGGTTACTGAGTTGGACAATCAGCCATGGTCATAATGGATGGTGGAGCAGGCTCGAGGGGCCGAATGGCCTTCTCCTGCTCCGAGTGTCTATGTAAAAACCCATTCGACCAATTCAGAATATTGGGAGTAATTTTGGGCCCTGTGTCTAAGGAAGGATGTGCTGGCCTTGGAGAGGGTCCAGAGGATGGTCACAAGAATGACCCCGGGAATGAAAGGCTTGATGTGTGCAGAGCATTTGAAGACTTTGGGACTGTACTCGATGGCATTTAGAAGGATTGGGGGGGAGATCTCATTGAAATTTACAGAACACTGAAAGGCCTGGATAGAGTGGACGTGGGGAAGATGTTTCCAGTCGTGGGGGAGACTCAGATCCGAGGGGCGCAGAGTAAAGAACCGAGATTAGGAGGAATTTCTTTAGCCAGAGGGTTTGGTGAATCTGTGGAACTCGTTGCCACAGAAGGCTGTGGGGGCTGGGTCACTGAGTGTCTTTAAGACAGAGATAGATTCCCCTCCAGTTCGATTTTCAAGTTTGCTGATGACACCACCATCGTGGGTCAGATCTCAAACAACAATGACACAGAGCATAGGAATCTGGTGAACTGGTGCAGCAACAATAATCTCTCCCTCAACGTCAACAAATCAAAGGAGATTGTCATCGACTTCAGGAAGCGTAGTGCAGAACATGCCCCTGTCTACATCAATGGGAACAAAGTAGAAAGGGTCGAGAGCTTCAAGTTTTCGGTGTCCAGATCACCAACAACCTGTCCTGCTTCCCCCCATGCCGACACTATAGTTAAGAAAGCCCACCAATGCCTCTACTTTCTCAGAAGACTAAGGAAATTTGGCATGTCAGCTATGACTCTCAACAATTTTTACAGATGCACCATAGAAAGCATCTTTTCTGGTTGTATCACAGCTTGGTATGGGCTCCTGCTCTGCCCAAGACCACAAGAAATGACAAAAGGTTGTGAGTGTAGCCCAATCCATCATACAAACCAGCCTCCCATCCACTGACTCTGCCTACACTTCCTGCTGCTTTGGAAAAGCAGCCAGCAGAATCAAGGACCCCACACACCCCGGACATTCTCTCTTCCACCTTCTTCTGTTGGGAAAATGATACAGAAGTCTGAGGTCAGATACCAACCAGCTCGAGAACAGCTTCTTCCCTGCTGCTGTCAGACTTTTGAATGGACTTTCCTCGCATTAAGTTGATCTTTCTCTACGCCCTAGCTATGACTGTAACACTACATTCTGCCCTCACTCCTTTCCTTCTCTATAAACAGTATGCTTTGTCTGTGTAGTATGCAAGAATACTTTTCACTGTATACACTAGTACATGTGAGAATCATAAATGAAATCAAATTAAATCAGAGGAAAGGTTCTTGATTGGTAAGGAGAGAATTGGGTTGAGAAGCTTATCTGCCATAGACGAATTGTGGACCAGATTGGAGGCACGATCGGAGGTATCATCTTCTGAAACAAACGAGAAAGCAGACCTCCTCTGTCCCACCAGGGAAATGGGAGAGACCCCTTGACTCCCTTCCCAAGGAGAGCAGGGGAATGGGCCCCACTGCCCTGGCTAATATTTATCACTCGACTATCGTCATGGCAACCTCCAGCCATTGGCACGTTGCGCTAATGTGGGAGATGATTGGCTGCGGCCAGTGACATGACACATTGAAAATGATAGGTTTGTGATCGGGAGATCCAGCGCAGGAGTAGGCCCTTCGGCCCATCTCGTCCATGCCAACCGGGCTTCCTGAACTGAACTAGTCCCATTTGCCTGCATTTGGCCCCTATCCCTCTAAACCTTTCCCATCCGTGTACCCGTCCGAATACCTTTTAAATGTTGTCATTTAAATGGTGTTAACCATTTACCTCTTGGGGCTCGAGGCACAATTGGGGGGTGGGGGGGGGGAAGGATATTGAATTTGATGATCAGCCGTGATCAAAATGAATGGCGGAGCGGGCGTGAAGGGCCGAATGGCCTCCTCCTGCTTCTAGTTTCTATGTTAAAACACCCATGGGTGTCAGTGAGTCTGGGAGTGGCGCTGAGGACAGGTCAGGTCAGGGATGAATAGGGCTTTGACGGGGGTGCGGTGGGGTGGGGACGGGGAGGCTTCACAAACCTTTGCTTCCAACATGCCACTCTCCGGGGTAAGGTTCTGAAGCAACCCATGCTCGCAATCCCCTTCGTCCCAATCCCCCCCTCCCCCGCAATTTCCTACCCTTCAAACCCTTTGAACTTCTCAAGGCTGCTCTGAAATTCGGAGCCCTCCGCAAATCCCACGTTAACGGAAAAGGGATTTCCTCACCTTGCCTCTGGTGCTTCAGACCCTCCTGGTTCTCGAGCTCTCTGCCCACTGGAAGACGCTCCCGTCTTTTTGCTCTAACTCTGCGGGTCGCTCACAGTCTCCAACGCCTCCAGCAAATCTCTTCTTAGCCTTCTCTGCTCTGAATCACGCTGGGTGTTCTAATCCCTCTCGCATGACCTCAAATCCAGCGACAGTATTAAATTGGCTGGCTTGCCCTGACACCTCGCTATGCATGCAAGGAGCGAAAACCTGGCAAAGGTTTTCCTTAATACAGTGGCATCTGCCAATACGATTATCGGGATAAAGCTCCTGGGCCTAAAGGGGTGGCAGAGGGGTTAGCACTGGTGCCTCACAGTGCCAGGAACTTGGGTTCAATTCTGGCCTTGGGTCACTGCCTGTGCGGAGTTTGCGCATTCTCCCTGTGTCTGCGTGGGCTTCCTCCGGGGGCTCCGGTTTCCTCCCACAGTCCAAAGATGTGCGGGATAGGTGCACTGGCCATGCTACATTGCCCCTTCAGTATCATGGGGCGCGTAGCTTAGAGGGATTAGCAGGGCAAATGCATGGGGTTATGGAAATAGGGGCCAGGTGGGATTGTGGTCGGTGCAGACCCAATGGGCCAAATGATCTCCTTTTGCACTGTAAAGATTCTGTTCTATGAATTAATGTGCAATCGTCCTGCTTGACTTGTGGTCCAAGGGCCGGCCATGACCCTCCTTCTGGGACCATTCTACATACCCCCCAACCCCCAGCATCACGATTAAACATGCCCATGGAAAGGTCAGTGAAGGAGATCCCATGAGTGGCTGCTCTTCCAGTCACAGGCCATTCCTTCTCCAGCAGTTGCTCCAGTATAAATTTATTTATTGGAATCACAGAATCCCTACAGTAAGGAAGAGGCCATTCAGCCCATCGAGTCCAACTTCTCAAGGCTGCTCTCAAATATGGTGCCCTCAGCAATCCTATAATCCCACCTAGGCCCTATCTCCCCATAACGCCACATACTTACCCTACTATTCCCTCGACACTTAAGCCCCAATTTAGCGTGGCCAATCCGCCTAACCTGCACATTTCTGGACACCAAGGGGCAATTTGGCATGGCCAATCCACCTAACCTGCACATCTTTTTAGTGTGAGAGGAAACTGGAGCACCTGGAGGAAACTCACGCAGGTACGGGGAGAATGTGCAGACTCCACACAGACAGTGACCCAAGCTGGGAATTGAACCTGGGTCCCTGGCGCTGTGAGGCAGCAATGTTAACCACTGTGCCACCCCATCACAAGTAGGCTTATATTAACACTGCAATGAAGTTACTGTGAAAATCCCCGAGTTGCCACACTCCGGCACCTGTTATGGTAGACTGAGGGAGAATTTAGCACCTGACCGGCATAACTTTCGGACTGTGGGAGGAAATCGGAGCACCCAGAGGAAGCCCATGCAGATATGGGGAGAATGTGCAAACTCAACACAGACAGTGACCCAAGCCAGGAATTGAACCCAGGAATCTGAAGCTGTGAGGCAGCAGTGCTAACCACTGTGCCGCCCCTCTAGTGAGCCTAATCAGCAGTGAGAATGAGAGAGAAATTCACTGACGCAGGGACCCGGGTTCGATTCCCAGTTTGGGTCACTGTCTGTGCGGAGTTTGCACATTCTCCCCATATCTGCATGGGTTTCTTCTGGGTGCTCCGGTTTCCTCCCACGGTCCGAAAGATGTGCCGGTTAGTAGCTAAATTCTCCCTCAGTGGAACCCAAACAGGCGCCTGAGTGTGACAACTAGGGGATTTTCACAGTAACTGCAGTGTTAATGTAAGTTTACTTGTAAATAAACTTAAAACTTAACCTGGACCCTGTCCCAGGCAACAAAGTTTGGAGAGGTCTGATGTGTGTCAAAAAAGTATTTTGCACATTGAATTTGAGGTCGGTGTAATCTTTGACCGGAGTTCGTCATGTTATTCTTTACGTAAGACACACGGAAGGGCTTGATGTTTTGAAAATTCTCAGGACTTGGGCGTGGGATCAGTGAGTCACCTTGCCATTCGCTCCGTGATTCATCCCATGTCGAACTGAGTGTGAGTAACGAGGAATACATTTCAAGTGGAGAGCATGAATGCATACCAGACTTTAAAATTTTAAAAAAGCGCCAATTAGATAGTCCCCCAAAGGCACTCACGTTCTTGTCGACAGCCGCAATCCTATCCGGAGGAGACAATGATACTCGGAACCATGTGCGAGTCACAAGGTTTGGGAGCTGAAAACTATTGCGTAAGAAGAAAGTCAGTTCTTCTGATAAGGTTAAAGTTTATTTATTGGTGTCGCAAGTAGGCTTACATTAACAGCCCAATGAAGTCTGTGAAATTCTTTGAGAACATTATGTGTGCAGTGGACAATGGGGAACCTGTGGATGTGGTGTATCTGGATTTCCAGAAGGCATTTGACAAGGTGCCGCACCAAAGTCTGTTACATAAGATAAAGGTGTATGTTTTTACAGGTAATGGTATTAGCATGGATAGAGGATTGGCTAACTAACAGAAAGCAAAGAGTAGGGATAAATGGGAGCTTTTCTGGTTGGCGATCAGTGACTAGTGGTGTGCCTCAGGGATCAGTAGTGGGACCGCAATTGTTTATGATACACATTGATGATTTGGAGTTGGGGACCAAGTGTCGTGTGTCAAAATTCGCAGATGACACAAAGGTGAGTGGTAGAGCAAAGTGTGCAGAGGACACTGAAAGTCTGCAAAGGGATATAGATAGTCTAAGTGATGGACAAGGGTGTCTGGCAGATGGAGTACAATGTTGGTAAATGTGAGGCCATCCATTTTGACGGGAATAACAGCAAAATGGACTATTATTTAAATAATAAAAAAATGCAGCATGCTGCTGTGCAGAGGGACCTGGGTGTCCTTGTGCAGGAATCTCAAGGAGTTGGTTTGCGGGTGCAGCAGGTAATGAAGAAGGCAAATGGAATTTTGTCCTTCATTGCTAGAGGGACAGAGTTTAAAAACAGCGAGATTATGTTGCAGCTGTATAAGGTGCTGGTGAGGCCACACCTGGAGTACTGTGTACAGTTTTGGTCTCCTTAATTGAGAAAGGATATACTGGCACCGGAGGGGGTGCAGAGGAGATTCACTAGGTTGATTCCGGAGTTGAGAGGGTTGGCTTATGAGGAGAGACTGAGTAGACTGGGGCTATACTCATTGGAATTCAGGAGGATGAGGAGAGATCTTATAGAAACATATAAGTTTATGAAGGGAACAGATTAGATAGAAGCAGGGAAGTTGTTTCCACTGGCGGGTGAAACTAGAACGGCGGGGGGGGGTGCTGCATGGCTTCAAAATAAGGGGGAGCAGATTTAGGACTGAGTTGAGGAGGAACTTCTTCACACAAAGGGTTGTGAATCTGTGGAATTCCCTGTCCAGTTGAAGCTACCTCACTGAATGTTTTTAAGGCAAGGATAGATAGATTTTTGAACAGTAAAGGAATTAAGGGTTATGGTGAGCGGGCGGGTAAGTGGAGCTGAGTCCACAAAATGATCAGCCATGATCTTATTGAATGGCGGAGCAGGCTCGAGGGACCAGATGGTCTACTCCTGCTCCTAGTTCTTAGGTTCTTATGTGAAAATCCCCTCGTCACCACATGCCGGCACCTGTTCGGATACACGCAGGAAATACTTCGCACATCTTTCAAACTGTGGGAGGAAACCAGAGCACTCGGAGGAAACCCACACAGACACAGGAAGAATGTGCAGACTGCAACATAGACTGTGACCCAAGGCCAATGCTAACCACTGTACCACCGTGCCACCCTTTTTATTCAAAAGGGGAGTTAAGAAAACCCAACACCTCTATTTTCTCAGAAGACTGAGGAAATTTGGTGTGTCAGCTACGACTCTCACCAACTTTTACAGATGAACCATCGAAAACATCCTTTCTGGTTGTTTCGCAGCTTGGTGTGGCTTCTACTCTGACCAAGACTGCAAGAGATTACAAAGGGTCATGAGCTAAGCCCATTCCATCATTCAAATCAGCCTCTCGTACATTGACTCCACCCCGTACATACTCTCTTCCACCTTCTTCTGTCGGGAAAAAGATACAAAAGTCTGAGATCATGCACCAACCGACTCAAGAGCAGCTTCTTCCCTGCTGCCTATCAGACTTTTGAGTGGACCAACCTGATATTAAGTTGGTCTTTCTCTACACCCTTACTGTGACTGTAACACTACATTCTGCACTCTCTTCTTTCCTTCTCTCCTATGTACTCTATGAACGGTATGCTTTGTCTGTATAGCGTGCGAGAAACAATACTTTTTACTGTATCCCAATACATGTGACAACAATAAATCAAATGAAAAACTTAAACGATTTGAGGGGGAAAGGATTAGAAGGATGTGTGATCGGGTGAAATGAAGAAATTGTTGGGCGGCACAGTGGCACAGTGGTCAGCACTGCTGCTTCACAGCACCAGGGACCTGGGTTCGATTCCTGGCTTGGGTCACTGTCTGTGTGGAGTTTGCACATTCTCCCCGTGTCTGTGTAGGTTTCCTCACACATTCCAGAAGACTGAGGTGATGGGGAGAAATTTCACAGTAACTTCATTGCATTGTTAATGTAAGTCTACTTGTGACTAATAATAAATAAACTTTAACTTTCGGAGGAGGGTGGATGGAGGCTTGTAGATGCGGAGGAGTTGTTTCCTCTGCTGGGGCGTGGGGGGTGGGGGGCGGGGTGGTGGTGGTCCCAATCTCGGGATATGGGGGAGGCCAGTTAGGATTGCGAGCGGAGAAATTTCCTCAGGTGGTGAGCCTTGGAATTCTCCACCACAGAAAGCTGTGGAAGCCAAGTTACCAAACGTATTTCAGAAGGTGATAGGTCTCTAGACACAAAAGGGGTGTGGGGAAAGCGAGCGGCAGTGTGGCGTTGAGAAGGAGGGTCAGCCATCTTGAATGACGGAGCAAGCTCCGAGGGCCAAATGGCCTCCTCCTGCTCCTACTTTCAATGATCCATCAGCTTCAGCTGACCAACAGCAAAGCTGGCAATTCTGAACAGGGTTTTAATATTATTTTGTGAACTCGAGCAGAATTGGTCCAAAAATAGTCAACTGTAGCCCATACTCTTGGTGTAGAAAAGTGGGAGGGGGAGAGAGAGAGACAGAGGGGGTGCGTGTGTGAGAGAGAAAGAGAGAGAGAGAGAGTGGGGAGGAAAACAGAGAGGGAGAGAGGGAGGGTGAGAAAGAAAGAAAAGAGGGAGAGAGAAGGTGGGTGTGAGAGAGAGAGAGAGAGAAATGGGGGGAGAGAGAGGGAGGGAAAGAAGGAGGAGGGAGGGAGGGAAAGAGAGGGGAGGAAAGGATAGGGAGGGAGAAGTGGGGGGGGTGGAGAGAAGGAGAGGAAGGGAGGAACAGAGGGAGAAAGAGGGGGTGAGAGAGATGGGGAGTAAGAGGGAGGAGGCGGGTGAGAGGGAAATAGAGAGAGAAAGAGTGAGAGAGAGAGACAGGGAGAGAGAAAGGAGAGGGAGAGAGGAAGGGGGAGAAAGAGAGGGAGAGAGAGATAGAATGAAGCAGAGAAAGAGGGTGGAGAGGGAGCAGAGAGGGAGAGAGGGTAAAATCTGGTGCTCATGATCGCTACCTGGTGTCTGCTGCTGGGAACTGCGTGTGTGTTGAATTGAAATCAGAGGAGACTGGGTTTAGTGAGGAACAGAATGTTCCCTCTTGAAAAATTCATCAGGAGTCCGGGACAGCGCGTCCCTGTACGAGGAGAACTAGCACTACAATAACAGCCCGAGGACATCCTAAAGCTCTCTGCAGAATTTCTCTGAAGACTAATGCCCGACAGCCACTTGACCGCACAGCAAGATTCCACAGCAATGGACAGAAAGGGAGGGAGGGAGAGAGGAGGGGTGTAGAGGTGAGGGGTGAGTGGCGAGTGGGCCAGGGAGCACACTAACCCCATACACAAGTAGGAAGACTAAGGAAATTTGACGTGTTCGCTGCGACTCTCACCAACTTTTACAGATGCACCAGAGAAAGCATTCTTTCTGGGTGTATCACAGCTTGGTATGGGCTCCTGCTCTGCCCAACACTGCAAGGAACTACAAAAGGTTGTGAATATAGCCCAGTCCATCACACAAACCAGCCTCCCATCCATTAACTCCATCTATACTTCCCGCTGCCTTGGGGAAAGCAGCCAGCATAGTTAAGGACCCCATGCACCCCTGACATTCTCTCTTCCACCTTCTTCCATCAGGAAAAATATACAAAAGTCTTTTATATCTTTATATAAAGATATAACACACCAACCGACTCAAGAACTGCTTCTTCCCTGCTGCCGTCAGACTTTTCAATGGACCTACCTTACGCTAAGTTGATCTTTCTCTACACCCGAGCTATGACTGTAACCCTACATTCTGCACGCTCTCCATTCCTTCTCTATGAATGGTATGCTTTGTCTGTATAGCATGTAAGAAACAGTACTTTTCACTGTATTCCAGTACATGTGAGAATAATAAATCAAACAATACTTTTCACTGTATCCCAATACATGTGACAATAATAAATCAAACAATACTTTTCATTGTATCCCAGTACATGTGACAATAATAAATCAAACAATACTTTTCACTGTATCCCAATACATGTGAGAATAATAAATCAAACAATACTTTTCACTGTATCCCAGTACACGTGACAATAATAAATCAAACAATACTTTTCACTGTATCCCAGTACACGTGACAATAATAAATCAAACAATACTTTTCACTGTATCCCAATACATGTGACAATAATAAACCAAACAATACTTTTCACTGTATCCCAGTACACGTGACAATAATAAATCAAACAATACTTTTCACTGTATCCCAGTACACGTGACAATAATAAACCAAACAATACTTTTCACTGTATCCCAGTACACGTGACAATAATAAATCAAACACTACTTTTCACTGTATCCCAGTACATGTGACAATAATAAATCAAACAATACTTTTCACTGTATCCCAGTACATGTGACAATAATAAATCAAACAATACTTTTCACTGTATCCCAATACACGTGACAATAATAAATCAAACAATACTTTTCACTGTATCCCAGTACACGTGACAATAATAAATCAAACAATACTTTTCACTGTATCCCAGTACACGTGACAATAATAAATCAAACAATACTTTTCACTGTATCCCAATACACGTGACAATAATAAATCAAACAATACTTTTCACTGTATCCCAGTACATGTGACAATAATAAATCAAACAATACTTTTCACTGTATCCCAGTACACGTGACAATAATAAATCAAACAATACTTTTCACTGTATCCCAGTACACGTGACAATAATAAATCAAACAATACTTTTCACTGTATCCTAGTACATGGGACAATAATAAATCAAACAATACTTTTCACTGTATCCTAGTACATGGGACAATAATAAATCAAACAATACTTTTCACTGTATCCCAAACATGTGACAATAATAAATCAAATCAAATATTAAGCTGATCTTCCTGTATACCCTGGCTGTGACTGTAACACCACATTCTGCACTCCTTTTCTTCTCCCCATGTACTCTATGAATAGTATGCTTTGCCAGTATAATATACAAGAAACATAGAAAGTAGAAGCAGGAGTAGGCCATTCGGCCCTTCGAGCCTGCTCTGCCATTTATGGCTGATCATCGAATTCAATATCCTGATCCCCCTTCCCCCCATATCCCTCAATCCCTTTCGCCCCAAGAGCGAAATCTAATTTCTTCCTGAACTCATATAACGTTTTGGCTTCAGTTACTTTCTGTGGGAGTGAATTCCACACATTCACCACCCTCTGGGTGAAGAAATTTCTCCTCACCTCAGTCCTAAAAGGTTTACCCCTTTATCCTCAAACCATGACCCCTAGTTCTGGACTCCGCCACCATCGGGAACATTCTTTCTGAATCTACCCTGTCTAACCCTGTTAGAATTTTATAAGTTTCTATGAGATCCCCTCTCACTTGGGGTGGCACTGTAGCTCATTTGTTGGCACGCTGCTTCACAACACCAAGGAACCGGGTTCAATTCCTGACTTTATCACTGTCTGTGTGGAGTCTGCACGTTCTCCCCCGTGTCTGCATGGGGTTCCTCCGGGTGCTCCCGTTTCCTCCCACAGTCTGAAAGATGTGCAGGTTGGGTGCATTGACTCGACAGTCACCAGACTTTGGCGACGAGGGGAATTTCACAGTAACTGCTTTGCAGCGTTAATGTAAGCCTTACTTGTGACTAATAAATAAATTTTTTCCTAAACTCCAGTGAATATAATCCTAGCCGACTTAGTCTCTCCTCATATGACAGACCTGCCATCCCAGGAATCAGCCTGGTAAACCTTCACTGTACTCCCTCTATAGCAAGAACATCCTTCCTCAGATATGGACACCAAAACTGCACACAATACTCCAGGTGTGGCCTCACCAATGCCCTGTGCAATTGCAGCAAAACATCCCTATCCCTATACTCAAATCCTCTCGCTATGAAGGCCAACATACCATTTACTTTCTTTACTGCCTGCTGTACCTGCACGCTTACTTTCAGCGACTGATGCACGAGGACACCAAGGTCTTGCTGAGTATCTACCTGTCTCAACTTACACCCATTCAGATAATAATCTGTCTTCCTATTATTGTGACCAGACATTCAGAGAGCAGCATCACAAATGTCTTCTGTTAGTTGTGTTGCCGAGGCTTAATGCCCTGGGAAGAAATTCACCTTGATTCTGAGCCATAGCGAAGCCTTCCCCCTGTAAAGGATTTTAAGATCACTCCACCTTCTGGTTGTAAGTGGTTTGCAACTTGAGAGCTCGCTATGTGAACGAAGTTGATGCCTGTGGTGATTGTTGTCTAGCTGTACCTTCTACATGCACCTCATATTCTCCCCCTTCATACTTCAACATCCATCAGGGCTGCCCTGGTCATACACAATACATAAGACATAGGAGCAGAATTAGGCCACTCGGCCCATCGAGTCTGCTCCTCCATTCAATCATGGCTGATATTTTTCTCATCCCCATAACCCCTGATCCCCTTATTAATCACAAACCTATCTATCTCTGTCTTAAAGACACTCAATGACCCAGCCTCCTCTGCAGCAGAGAGTTCCACAGATTCCCCACTCTCTGGCTGAAGAAATTCCTCCTCATCTCTGTTTTAAAGGATCGTCCCTTTAGCCTGAGGTTGTGCCCTCTGGGACGAGTAATGCAGCAATGATTTCTTTGACAAATCCTCACTCCCAAATGTACACACATAGCCGCCCGGGTAACTAAAAATGCCCGGTGTTTCTTTAAGCTCTGGAACATGAAAATGCTTCTTTGTGATTTGTTTTATTCACAACTAATTCTCCTCTCTCTGTCTGCGCTAGCCATTATTCCCCTGCTCCCATCCCCCTTCTCCCTCACAGCACCAGGGACCTGGGTTCTATTTCCAGCTTGGGTCACTGTCTATGTGGAGTTTGTACATTCTTCCCATGTCTGCGTGGGTTTCCTCTCAAAGTCTGAAAAACGTGCCGGCTAAATTCTCCCTCAGTGTAACTGAACAGGCGCCGGAATGTGGCGACGAGGGGATTTTCACAGTAACTTCATTAGGGTTTATTTATTCGTCACAAGTAAGGCTTACATTAACACTGCAATGAAGTTACTATGAAATTCCCCTAGTCGCCACATTGTTCAGGCACATTGAGGGAGAATTCAGCTCCTAACCAGCATGTCTTTCAGACTGTGGGAGGAAACTGGAGCACCTGGAGGAAACCCACGCAGACACGGGGAGAATGTGCAAACTCTGCACAGTCAGTGACCCGAGCCGGGAACCGAACCCGGATCCCTGGCGCTGTGAGGCAGCAGTGCTAACCACTGTGCCACCCATAGTGTTAATTATTGCAGTGTTAATGTAAGCCTACTTGTGACACTAATAAATAAGCTTAAAACTTACACTTAACTCGTTAACCTCCTCCAGCACCATTCCCCAACACCGCCCGCCCCCCCCCCCCGTCCCCCGCCCACCCCCAAGCCCCACAACCCTCTGAGAACTCTGCGTTCTTCCAATTCTGGTCTCTTCAGCAAACCCCTTCTTTTAATCGCTCCGCCATTGGCAGTTGTGCCCTGAGCTGTCCAGGGGCCCCAAGATCTGGAATTCCTTCCCGGAATCTTTCTGTCGTCTCTATCTCGTTTTCCTCCTTTGAGAGGTTTCCTTAAATCGACCTCTTTGACCAAGCTTTTGTTCATCTGACCAAGTATATCCTTATAAGTTTAAAGTTTTAAGTTTATTTAGTAGCGCCACAAGTAGGTTTGCATTAACCCTGCAGTGAAGTTACTGTGAAAATCCCCTAGTCGCCACACTCCAGCGCCTGTTTTGGTTACACTGAAGGAGAATTTAGCACCTAACCAGCATCTCTTTCAGTCTGTGGGGGGAAACCGGAGCACCTGGAGGAAACCCACGCAGAAACGGGGAGAACATGCAGACTCCACACAGACAGTGACCCAAGCTGGGAATCGAACCCTGGTCCCTGGCGCCATGAGTCAGCCTCCTTAGGTACCTGTGTGGAGTTTGCACATTCTCCCCGTGTCTAAATGGGTTTCCTCTGGGTGCTCCAGTTTCCTCCCACGCTCCAAAGATGTGCAGGTTAGGTGGATTGACCATGCTAAATTCTCCCTTAGTGTCCAAAGATGTGCAGGTTAGGTGGATTGACCATGCTAAATTCTCTCTTAGTGTCCAAAGATGTGTAGATTAGGTGGATTGGCCATGCTAAATTGTCCCTTAGTGTCCAAAGATGTGTAGGTTAGATGGATTGGCCATGCTAAATTGTCCCTTAGTGTCCAAAGATGTGTAGGTTAGGTGGATTGGCCATGCTAAATTGTCCATTAGTGTTCAAAGATGTGTAGGTTAGATGGATTGGCCATGCTAAATTGTCCCTTAGTGTCCAAAGATGTGTAGGTTAGATGGATTGGCCATGCTAAATTGCCCCTTAGTGTCCAAAGATGTGTAGGTTAGGTGGATTGGCCATGCTAAATTGTCCATTAGTGTTCAAAGATGCCCAGGTTAGATGGATTGGCCATGCTTAATTGCTCCTTAGTGTCCAAAGACATGGTGGGGAGAATGTGCAGACTCCACACAGTCACCTGAGGCCGGAATTGAACCCAGGTCCCTGATGCTGTGAGGCAGAGTGCCACCATGCTCACCCTCTCATTTAGCCTTGCCCACTTGTGCAAGTGGGTGTGAGTATGTGTGAGTGTGTTGGTGCGTTTCTCCCTCTTGCTCACTGGTGATAGGCTCACTCGAGGGGCAGCACGGTGGTTAGCACTGCTGCCTCACATCGCCAGGGACCCGGGTTCAATTCCCGGCTTGGGTCAACTGTGCGGAGTCTGCACGTTCTCCCCCCTTGTCCGCATGGGTTTCCTCCGGTTTGCTCCCACAGTCCAATCTTCACAACTGTAGCTGGGGGAGAGGGCGAAAACTGACCTCAAACAAAAGAACATGTTTGAAATGCACCTCAAAATCACCTGGATTTCTGAAGATGTTCCTCACCGTGTGATGTGCAAATGAGGATTGAATTGTGTTGGCGTTGGGCCTAGTCTTACCAATTGAGTCCATTGATTGGCAGCTCCACTGCAAAGATGTGGATTTTGAGCCCCTGTGTCTGAAGGTTCTGCTCAATTCCCTGATCGATGGAGAAGTTACAGGACAGAAACCAGTCATCAGGTCCACTGGGATGAGCGCAAGTCTTCTCGTCATCCTCTGCTCCATCTCATCCCTCAGTGAATCTTTCTCTTTCACTCCCGTATGTGTAAAAGTAGGGAAGCGTTGTGTCGGGTACTGATGAGGCCACATCTCATAGAATCATAGAACCCTGCAGTGCAGAACGAGGCCCCTCGGCCCATCGAGTCTGCACCGAACACAATCCCACCCAGGCCCTACCCCCATTTCCCCACTAATCCCTCTAACCTGCGCATTACTGGACACTAAGGGGCAATTTCTTAACATGGCCAATCAACCTAACCTGCACATCTTTCAGACTGTGGGAGGAAACCGGAGTATCCGGAGGAAACCCACGCAGATTCGAGGAGAATGTGCAAACTCCAAGCAGACAGTGACCCGAGGCGGGAATCGAACTCGGGAGCTGTGAAGCAGCAGTGCTAACCACTGTGCTACCGTGCCGCCCACGTACTGGAGCACTGTGTCCAGTTCTGGTCTCCTTATTTGAGGAAGGATGTGGTGGCATTGGGGACAGTTCGGAGGAGGTTGATTCTGGGGATGAAAGGGTTGACGTGCGAGGAGGGATTAAACAGATTGGGCTTGTACTCGCTGGAGTTTAGGATGATAAGGGATCTGATAGAGGTACGTAAAATTCTAAAAGAGATTGTTTGAGTAGATGTAAACCAAATGTTTCCCCTTGTGGAGCAATCTCGAACAAGAGATCACAGGTCGAGGTTGAGAGGTGGTAGATTTAAAACTGAGATGGGGAGGAACTACTTCTCACAGAGGGGGGTGTATTTGTGGAACTCACTGCCCCATAGCACAGGAGAGTCAGAATCATTAAATGGTTCCAAGAAGGAGATGGATATATTTCTGATAGAAAAATGGGTTAAAGGGATATGGGGAACAGGTGGGGAGATGGATTTGAGACCAGGGAGAGATCAGCCATGATCTGATAGAATGGCGGAGCAGGGCTGAATGGCCAACTTCTGCTCCGAATTCCCATGTTATGTTTATCCAGCTTCCCCATTGAGCCCAATGAACAAAGTGACACAATCTTCAGCATGCTGTCAATTCACTGATTCGTCCTCTCAAAACTGGGGTGACATCAAACACAAAGGACTAAGAAATGGTAACATTAAATCTTTCACAATTTCCAGAGCGTGACATTTTTTGCTCCCCCCCCCTCCAACCTTTTCCATGCCAACTTTCAAATCCTCCAAATTTGAGAGGCCCCACCACACCCTTGATGTTTACAACACCGGCAAGGATTGGATTAGTCCGACATTTCATAGCGAGAAGATTTGAGGATAGGGATAGGAATGTTTTGCTTCAATTGTACAGGACGTTGGTGAGGCCACACCTGGAGTATTGTGTGCAGTTTTGGTCTCCTTTATCTGAGGAAGGATGTCCTTGCTATAGAGGGAGTACAGAGAAGGTTTCCCAGGCTGATTCCTGGGATGGGTCACTGTTTGTGCAGAATCTGCACATTCTCCCCATGTCTGTGTGGGTTTCCTCCAGGTGCTCCGGTTTCCTCCCACAGTCCAAAAGATGTGTGGGTTAGGTGGATTGGCCGTGCTAAATTGTCAGGGGGATTAGCAGAGTAAACACATGGGGTTACGGGGTTAGGTCCTGGGTGGGATTGTGGTCGGTACAGATTTGATGGGCACTGTAGAGATTCTATGATTCTATTCCATGGTTCTAAAATGGATGGCGGAGCAGGCTTGAAGAGCTGAATGGCCTACTCCTGCTTCCAGTTGCTATGTTTCTCTGTTTCTGCTGGATGATATCATCCGGAATGGTTTTGGGATTTTTCTGAGCCTCCTTCTCTGCCAACCCTACATCCTCAGCTCCCAATGAGATTGTCCTTTGTGCCAACATCCCACCCCGCCCCCCCCAAGCAATGGGGATTGTTACGATCTTTGGCCAGACCAAGGGATGTGGCAGGGTGGGTTGGTGTTGGCGGGAGAGATGGATTTAGTTCAGAACCAATAATATTTTGTTGAAAGTGGATAGATTTTGAGATTCACCCTTTTGGAATGAAGTTACAAGAATCCATGGGTTTTTAAGAAGCAAGAACAAACTTTATTCCACAAGTTCAAAACTATGAAACCACTTACAATATGTATCTAACACGTTAACATTCAGGGTAAGCACAAGGTTCATATGAATTAGCAAACGAACTGTTGTCGAACGCGCCATGTTACAGAGTAACTGACAGATGCAACCAAGACAGAGTCCACGGATTTCCCAAGAACCCATCCCAGTGAACTGCAAGTCAAACGATCTCATTGAAACTCCATCTCACCAGGGATTGCCTGCTTCACCTTCAAAGGTCGCTCCTCGGAATTCTCTCCAAATTTGCTCCCATTCGGATGGCTTTAACAATAGTCTGGGCTCGCAACATTTCATCTCGCCTTCCGAGATTCCTTCTTCTTGGATCCCCAGTACCTTTGAGCGCACTTTCAGATGCTGCAGTCGTGCCAAGCAGGCCACCACTGCTTTAAGGGGCCCTCATCGCTTGAGGTCTGCTTCCCACAGCTCCTTAGAATCATCATAGAACCCCTACAGTGCAGAAGGAGACCATTCAGCCCATCGAGCCAGCACTGACAACAATCCCACCCAGGCCCTATCCCTATAACCCGATGTATTTACCCCGCTAATTCCCCTACACTAAGGGACAATTTAGCATGGCCAATCCACCTAACCCACATATCTTTGGACAGTAAGGGCAATTTAGCATGGCCAATCCACCGAACCTACGCATATTTGGGCACTAAGGGGCAACTTAGCATGGCCAATCCACCGAACCTACACATATTTGGATACTAAGGAACAATTTAGCATGGCCAATCCACCTAACCTACACATCTTTGGATACTAAGGGGCAATTTAGCTTGGCCAATCCCCTTAACTCAGACATCTTTGGAAACTAAGAGGCAATTTAGCATGGCCAATCCACCGAACCTGTACATCTTTGAATTGCAGGAGGGAACTGTGGGGGGAAACTGGAGCACCCAGAGGAAACCCACGCAGACACAGAGACAAGATGCAAACTTCGACACAGACAGTGACCCAAGCCAGGAAATGAATCCAGGTCCTTGGCGCTGTGAGGCCATTAAACGTAACTGGACTGGGAGCTGCTTCTATCCCTTTGGTTGGCTGGGACGCTGCCTGAAAATGAATGAGAGGCACTGTGTGCTGATCAGGGGGACCTATCGAAATGCTCCCAGAGGGTCCCGTCCTCATTCCGAGGCAACGCAACGAGCGTTGGGACATCCCGTATCTCACAGTCTCCACGGATAGTGGGGGGAGCAGCGCACAGGGACACGGGGAATTCCGTTCCCAGAAGCTACTCGGGGCTGGGCTGGCGCTATCACAGCACCACGCTGACGGCGACACAGTTGTTGCTGGGGACGATCTTCTTCTGGCAGGCGAACATCTTCTTCAGCTCGGCCCTGAAGCGGTCATGGAGCCAGGCGTAGAGGAAGGGGTTGCAGCAGGCCGAGGTCATGGCCAGGAAGTGGCAGAGCAGCTGGATGAGGTTGAAGTAGTGCTTGTTGATCAGGTTTATGTCGATGTCCCGGATGACGTTGAAGACGTGCAGGGGGAGCCAGCAGGCGCCGAAGGCGGCCACCACCAGCACCAAGAGCCGGAAGATCTTCTTGCGCCGCACCTTCTCCCACCTCTCCTGGCTGTGGGTGGCGTTTCCGGGGACCACCCGGTTCTTCAGCCGGAGGGTGATGCGGAGGTAGGAGAGGGAGACGGCCGACAGCGGCAGGATGTAGGTGACGATGAGGGTGGTGTAGGCGTAGGCCAGGTGCTCCTTGGCCTTCTCGAACCAGAACTCCTCGCAGATGATCTGGCCCTGGTCCTGGAACTCCACGTGGTAGGTGTGGGCGAGCGCTGGGGCGGCCACTGCACACGACATGAGCCAGACCCCGGCCAGGATGTACATGCAGGTCCCGATGGAGATACGTTTCTTCAGCGGGTGAACCGTAGCATAATACCTGCCGGAACAAGGAGAGAGACAACAATCAATAGTCACATCCATGTCCTCAGAGTCCATGACATGAAAGTTTCTTTTTATTCATTGGTGGGACATGGGCGTCACTGGCTGGGCCCAACAGCTGTCGTCCATCCCTTGAACTGAGCCATGATGTGGAGACGCAGTAAGAGGTCTCGCAACACCAGGTGCAAGTCCAGCAGGTTTATCTGGAATCACGAGCTTTCGGAGCGCCGCTCCTTCCTCAGGTGCTCCTGCCACCACTTCACTCACCTGAAACAGGAGCGGCATTCCGAAAGCTCGTGATTCCAAATAAACTTGTTGGACTTGAACCTGGTGATGTGAGACTTACTCATAGTCTTGCAATATCAGGTCCCCGACCCCCAGCCTCCATCGTTCCAGGGAGAACAATCCCAATTTATTCAACCTCTCCCCATAACTAATACCCTCCAGACCAGGCAACATCCTGGTAAACCTCTTCTGTACCCTCACCAAAGCCTCCACATCCTTCTGGTAGTGTGGTGACCAGAAGTGAACACAATATTCGAAATGAGGCCTAACTAATGTTCCATACAGCTGCAGCATGACCTGCCAACTTTTTATACTCAATGCCCCGACCGATGAAGCCAATCATGCCGTATGAGTTTTCGGAATGCTTCATCTGAAGGAAGAATGGCGTTCCGAAAGCTTGTGATTCCAAATAAACCTGTTGGACTTGAACCTGGTGTTGTGAGACTTCTTACTCGAACTCGCTGGCTCGCTTGGCCATTACTGAGGGCAGTTGAGAGTCAACCACATTGCTGTGGCTCTGGAGTCACATGTAGGCCAGACCGGGGTAAGAACGGCAGATTCCCTTCCCTAAAGTGAACCAGATGGGTTTTTCTGACAATGGTCATCAGTAGATTCTTAATTCCAGATTTTTTTAAATTGAATTTCAATTTTTAGATTCATTATTTGGTGGGATGTGGGCGTCCATGGCTTGGCCTATCCCTCGTTGCCCTTACCGAGTATACCATTTCACTAGGCTGTTTCAGAGGGCATTTGAGAGCCAACCACACTGTAGGGCACGGTGTCTCAGTGGTTAGCACTGCTGCCTCACAGTGCTAGGGACCCTGGTTCGATTCCCGGCTTGGGTCACTCTCTGTGTGGACTCGACACATTCTCCCAGTGTCTGCGTGGGTTTTGTCCGGGTGCTCCAGTTTCCTGCCAGAGTCTGGACGACGTGCTGGTTAGGGGCTAAATTCTCAGTGTACCCAAACAGAAGTGTGGTTGAAAGACAGAGGCTGAGGAGAGACCTGATAGTGGTCCACAAAATGATGAGGGAATAGACAGAGGCTTTTCCTGCAGGGTAGAAGTGTCAATGACAAGGGAGCACAGGTTCAAGGTGAGAGGGGCAAAGTTTAAGGGAGATGAGCAGGGGAGGTTTTTCACACAGAGAGTGGTGGGTGCCTGGAACGCACTGACAGAGGGGGTGGTGGAAGCAGGCACATTAGCAACATTTAAGAGACATCTGGATGGGTAAATGAATAGGGAGGGAATAGAGAGATACAGACCAAGTAAGGACAGAAGTTTTTAGTTTGATCAGGGCATCATGAGCAGCACAGGCTTGGAGGGCCAAGGGGCCTGTTCCTGTGCTGTACCTGTGCAATTTAGCATGGCCAATCCACCCAACCTGCACATCTTTGGTCATTAAGGGGCAATTTAGCATGGCCAATCCACCTAACCTACACATCTTTGGACACTAAGGGACAATTTAGCATGGCCAATCCACCTAACCTGAACATCTTTGGACACGAAGGGGCAATTTAGCATGGCCAGTCCCTCGAATTGGACATCTTTGGAATGTGGCAGGAAACCAGAGCAGCCAGAAGAAACCCACACATTCACAGGGAGAGCATGCACCCTGGGTTTGGAAGGTGCTGTCTAAGGATGAGTTGCTGCAGTGCATCTTGTAGATGGTACACACTGCTGCTACTGAGTGTCGGTGGTGGAGGGAGTGAATGTTTGTGGATGGGGTGCCAATCAAGTGGGGCTGCTTTGTCCTGGAATATATTACAAGTTAACGAGTGAAGATTTTAATAATGCCTTGATCAACGGCAGATTGGCAGACCTACAATTACCACATTATAATTGAATATCCTGCTGTCGCAGCAGGCAGGGGAATGAAAATATTACTTATTCACTTGAAACATAATTATCCACCCAACAATCAATTCTCAACTTACCTGAGAGGTCATGTAAACTATAATGTGCTCTGCCACATTCGGTTTGAGTTATTAATCTGTATCTGGATCCGTGTGGAGGTCAGAGACGCTCCAATTTAGATGTGGTTGACTGGTGATACCGCAGTCCAGTCAAAACAAATGGTGAATATCAAGCTATCAATCAATCTGAGCAGCACGGTGGCACAGTGGGTTAGCACCGCTGCCTCACAACGCCAGAGACCCGAGTTCGATTCCCGGCTCGGGTCACTGTCTGTGTGGAGTCTGCACGTTTTTCCCATGTCTGCGTGAGTTTCCCCCGGGTGCTCCGGTTTCCTCCCACACTCTACAGATGTGCAGGTTGGGTGGATTGGCCATACTAAATTACCCCTTAGTGTCCAAAGATGTGCGGGTTAGGTGGATTGGCCATGCTAAATTGCCCCTTAGTGTCCAAAGATGTGTGGGCAGGGTGGATTGGCCATGCTAAATTGTCCCTTAGTGTCCAAAGATGTGTAGGTTAGGTGGATTGGCCATGCTAAATTGTCCCTTAGTGTCCAAAGATGTGTAGGTTAGGTGGATTGGCCATGCTAAATCGTCCCTTAGTGTCCAAAGATGTGCAGGTTAGATGGATTGGCCATGATGAATTGCCCCTTAGTGTCCAAAGATGTGTCGGTTAGGGGGACTGGCCATGCTAAATTACCCCTTAGTGTCCAAAGATGTGCAGGTTAGGGGGATTGGCCATGCTAAATTGCCTCTTCATGTCCAAAGATGTGTAGGTTAGGTGGATTGGCCATGTTAAATTGTCCCTTAGTGTCCAAAGATGTGCAGGTTAGGTGGATTGGCCATGCTAAATTACCCCTTAGTGTCCAAAGATGTGCTCTCTGCTCTCTCTCCGCTCTCTATCTCTCTCTCGTCTCTTTCCCCTCTCTCTTCTACTCTTTCCTTCTCTGTTCTGTAGCTCGCAATAAGAAGCCACACAACACCAGGTTAAAGTCCAGTAGGTTTACTTGGTAGCACAAGCCACTAGCTTTCGGAGCGCTGCCCGTTCAGCGGGTGAGTGGTGGTTCTGTTCACAAACAGGGTATATGAAGACACAAACTCAATTTACAAAATAGACAGCAGCCTTTATCTTTTACACAGGGTCGAGTGTCGGCCTTGAAAATACGTTTCCAAAGACACGCGCAGACAAAAGGTTGCTGTATCTGTGACCAGGAAGCGAAGAGGCAGAATCTTCACCCGGGGAATACACAGGAGAAACTGGGTCACGTCACTCCAGAGAGCACTGCGGAATTCTCCCTATCGATCCCACTCCAAGCCCAATTACGGGACTTGGATGTAATCATCCCAGCGAGTGCGGGGACACAGTTCCCCAGCGAAGGGTGAGGCAGACTCTGAGAGTGTGGATAGAGTTCTCAAACAGAAAGGGAGGGTGGGTAAGATTTTCGAACGTAAGAATGTGTTTAAGGGCATAAGCCTCGCTCTCTGCCAACCGCGCTGCCCACTTCACAATGGCCTCTGCAGTGAATTATCTCCATATACCCATCGCAAGGTAGGGCTAAACTCCCTCCACACCTTATTGTGACCACCCCCCCCCCGCCACAATTCCCCAGGCACTTACTCCTGGAGGAAGGAATTTAGGAACAGGACGAGACCATTTGGCCCCTCCATCATGAACTGGCTCCTCAAATCCATTGCTGACGAGGCAGTGGGAGATTTCATCGCCAGAATCGAGAACTAGGCGTAACGGCTTTAATTGAGGTGGGCCCATTAGAATGGGAACCCCCTGATTAAGGGCCAAATTGTTGGGCCGATCGGGAAGCCGCTTGCTTTGTACTCAACCAGGCGCGCCAGTTCCTCTGGGACTCCTAGCAAAGACTGAAAGCACTCTGTATGCTGTTGTCAGACTTGTAAATAAAGGGATTTTGGTGAAGGGACTTCTGCCTCCGAGGATTTCTTACACTGGGAGAGGATCTCAGGCGAGAAGAGGTAGCCAACCTCGCCCACTCCTCCAGCTGGAAGGTTAGGGGGTGAGCCAGGCCGGGAAGCCTTGGTTTGAGTTGAGTGGCCGAGGTGTCATGGCTTCCAGTCTCGTGAGGGAGGATGTCAACTGGTGCCTCAACTGACCCAGCACAGCCACCTGGTGGCCAGCGCTGGGACTGGCAGCGTAAGCACGTCACCCTGGCAAGGGGGAGCCTGGGCTGCAGGGTGGGTGTGACAGCCTCACCAAGACCAGTGAGGCAGGCCCCAGAAAGGTGGACAGGTCTGGGTGGCCATGATTGGGAGGCCTCACCTATCACTGGTAAGGTACCAGCAGTCACCCAGGCCCTTTGAGCCCTTCAGGAGTGACTCAACCAAACTCTGAGGCCACAGAATCCCAACAGTGGCAGAAGGAGGCCATTTGGGGCCCATCCAGCCTGCACTGACTCTCCAACAGAGCCTCCCCACCTCCACAGAGGGATAAGTGTTGGCACAGCAGCACAGTGGTTAGTACTGCTGCCTCACGGTATCAGGGATCTGGGTTCAGTTCTAGCCTTGGGTGACTTGGGTGACTGTCCGTATGGAGTTTGCACATTTTCCCCATGTGTGTGTGGGTTTCCTCCCACTATCCAAAGATGTGTAGGTTAGATGGATTGTCCATGGTAAATTGTCCCTTTGCGTACAAAGATATGTGGGTTAGGTGGATTGGCCATGCTAAATTGTCCCTTAACGTCCAAAGATGTGCAGGTTAGATGGATTGGCCACGCTAAATTGTCCCTTAACGTCCAAAGATGTGCAGGTTAGGTGGATTGGCCATGCTAAATTGTCCCTTAACGTCCAAAGATGTGCAGGTTAGGTGGATTGGCCATGCTAAATTGTCCCTTAACGTCCAAAGATGTGCAGGTTAGGTGGATTGGCCATGCTAAATTGTATCTGAGTGTCAGGGGGGTTAGCAGGGTGAGTATGTTGGGTTATGGGGATAGGGCCTGGGTGGGGTTGCTGTCAATGCAGGCTCGATAGGCGGAATGACCTCCTTCTGCACTGTAGGGATTATTTGATACTATTCTCAGATAAAAGACTCATAGAGGTTTATAGCATGGAAACAGGTCCTTCAACCCAACAGGCCACCCTGTTTTAAGCACTAAACTAGTCCCAATTGCCCGCATTTGGCCCATATCCCTTGATACCCATCTTACCCTTGTAAATTGTACCCACATCTACTACTGCCTCTGGCAACTGGTTCCAGACACTCACCATTCTCTGTGAACACTTTTGTACTTCTCCCCTCTCACCTTAAACCTATGCCCTCTACTTTTAGACTCCCCTACCTTTGGGAAAAGATATTGACTATCCAGCTGATCTGTGCCCCTCATTATTTTACAGACCCCTATAAGATCACCCCTCAGCTTCCTACGCTCCAGAGGAAAAAAGTCCCAGTCTATCCAGCCTCTCCTTATAACTCAAACCATCAAATCCTAGTAGCATCCTAGTAAATCTTTTCTGCACTCTCTCTAGTTTAATAATATCCTTTCTATAATAGGGTGACTAGTATGGTACACAGTATTCCAAGTATGACCTTACCAATGTCTTGTACAACTTCAACAAGACGTCCCAACTCCTGTATTCAATGTTCTGACCAATGAAACCAAGCATATCTCCGCCTCCAACTCTGACACTTTCAAGGAGCTATGAACCTGTACCCCAAGATCTTTTTGTTCTATAACTCTCCCCAACACCCTACCATTAACTGAGTAAGTCCTGCCCTGGTTCGATCTACCAAAATGCATCACCTCACAATTATATAAATTAAACTCATCTGCCATTCTGCAGCCCACTAGCCCATTTGATCAAGATCCCATTGCAATCAGAGATAACCCTCTTCACTGTCTACTGTGCTATCATGCAACATCGTGCCCCACAGCACCAGGGACCCGGGATTGATTCCTGGCTTGGGTCACTGTGCAGAGCTTGCACGTTCTCTCCGTGTCTGCGTGGATTTCCTCCAGGTGCACCAGTTTTCTCCAAAAACGTGCGGATTAGGTGGCGCAGCCATGCTAAATTGCCCCTTAGTGTCGGGGGATTAGCAAGGCAAACACATGGGGTTATGGGGATAGGTCCTGGGTGGGATTGTTGTCGGTACAAGTGCAATCTCCTGTACTGTAGGATTCTAGATTCTATGAATGATAAATCAAATCAAATATTAAGTTGATCTTTCTCTACACCCTAGCCCTGACTGTAACACGACTTTCTGCACCATCTTGTTTCCTTCTCCCCTATGTACTCTATGAACAGTATGTTTTGTCTGTATAACGTGCAAGAAAAAATACTTTTCACTGTATCCCAGTACATGTGACAATAATAAATTAAATCAAATATTCATTTGGTCTTTCTCTACACCCGAGCTATGACTGTAACACTACATTCTGCACCCTCTCCTTTCCTTTTCCTCTAAGTATTCTATAAACAGTATGCTTTGTCTGTATAGTATGCAAGAAACAATACTTTTCAGTGTAACCCAGTACATGTGACAATAATAAATCAAATCAAATCAAATCCTAGACATGACTGTGACACTACATTCTGCACCCTCTCCTTTCCTTCTCCCCAGTGTACTCTATGAACGGTATACTTTGTATAGCACGCAAGAAACAATACTTTTCACTGTATCCCAGTACACGTGACAATAATAAATCAAACAATACTTTTCACTGTATCCCAGTACACGTGACAATAATAAATCAAACAATACTTTTCACTGTACCCCAGTACACGTGACAATAATAAATCAAACAATACTTTTCACTGTATCCCAGTACATCTGACAATAATAAATCAAACAATACTTTTCACTGTATCCCAGTACATCTGACAATAATAAATCAAACAATACTTTTCACTGTACCCCAGTACATAGAACATAGAACATAGAACACTACAGCACAAACAGGCCCTTCGGCCCACAAGTTGCGCCGACCACATCACCTACCAACCTACAGACCTATCTATAACCCTCAATCTCATTAAACCCCATATACTCATCCAGAAGTCTTTTAAAAGACCCCAGCGAGTTCGCCTCCACCACCACTGACGGCAGCCGATTCCATTCACTCACCACCCTCTGAGTGAAAAACTTACCCCTAACATCACTTCTGAACCTCCCTCCCCGCACCTTAAATCTGTGTCCTCTCGTAGCGACCATTTCAAACCGGGGAAATAGCCTCTGAGAGTCCACCCTATCTATTCCTCTCAACATTTTGTAAACTTCTATCAGGTCGCCTCTCAACCTTCGTCTCTCCAGGGAAAAGAGTCCCAGCTCCCTCAACCTAACTTCATAAGGCATGCCTCCCAGTCCAGGCAACATCCTTGTAAATCTCCTCTGCACCCTTTCAATAGTGACAATTGTGACAATAATAAATCAAACAATACTTTTCACTGTATCCCAGTACATGTGACAATAATAAATCAAACAATACTTTTCACTGTATCCCAATACACGTGACAATAATAAATCAAACAATACTTTTCACTGTATCCCAGTACATGTGACAATAATAAATCAAACAATACTTTTCACTGTATCCCAATACACGTGACAGTAATAAATCAAACAATACTTTTCACTGTATCCCAGTACATCTGACAATAATAAATCAATAGAGAAACTTGGTCTCTCGGTTACCTGTCAACAGCGATGGCCGTGAGGGTGAAGACAGACACATAGACGGTGACCGGCTGCATGAGGAACACAAAGTAACACATGAAGGTGCCAAAGACCCAGCCCCGGGGGTGGAAGGCGTACGCTAGGGTGAAGGGCACACAGGTGGCACACATCAGCATGTCGGAGAAGGCCAGGTTGCCGATGAAGAAGTTGGTGACATTGTGCATCTTCTTGGTCCTGCAGATGACGTACAGAAGCAGGTAGTTGCCCACGATGCCCACAAAGACCAGGAGCACATAGCAAGGGATGATGAGGGGCTTGAAGGACTGGATCAGCGTCACGCCAGTGAACTGAGAGGAGCTGTTGGAGCTGTCCGCCAACGCCAGCTGGTAGGTGGTGGCATTTGCCGGGTAGAGGCTCCAGCTTTCCGTGGCGATGGAGAGCATCCTTCCCTTTCGCCCGCTTTCTAACCTGTGTGTGGGGTAACCACCCTTCTGTCTGGCACCCTCCTCACCTTGTCAGGGACGGGGGAACCTTTGCTCGTTTGAGGTTGACCAGCCTTAGTATTTCTTTGCCTAAGTTGACTTGTGCAGCTCAACAGTCACTCTTTGCAAACTCCCCTACAATTTGGGAACTTCACTGGAACAATCAGGCACTCGAACAGACTTCACTGCCACTGATTCCTTCCTTCCTTGTCTGGATGATGGCTCTCTTCCTCTGCTCTCTCCCTCTCTCTGTCTTTCTTTCTCTGTCGCTCTTTCTTCCTCTCCTTCTCTCCGTCTCCCTCTCTCTCCGTCTCCCTCTCTCTCTTTCTGTGCGTGTCTCTCTCTCTCTGTCTCTCTCTTTATCTCTGTCTCCCTCTCTCTCTCTGTCTGTGTCTCTTTCTCTCTCTCTCTTTATCTCTTTCTCTCTCTCTCTTTATCTCTTTCTCTCTCTCTCTGTTTCTCTCTCTTTGTCTCTTCCTCTCTCTCTCTGTTTCTCTCTCTCTTTATCTCTCTCTCTCTCTCTGTTTCTCTCTCTCTTTATCTCTCTCTCTCTCTGTTTCTCTCTCTCTCCCTCTCTCTCTCTGTTTCTCTCTCTCTTTATCTCTCTCTCTCTCTCTGTTTCTCTCTCTCTTTATCTCTTTCTCTCTCTGTTTCTCTCTCTCTCCCTGTCTCTCTCTGTCTCTCTCTGTCTCTCTCTCCCTGTCTCTCTCAGTCTCTCTCTCTCTCCCTCCTGCCTGTATTTGGACGCAGTGAGAAAATCAGTACCCGGTTCTTTTCTTCCTCCTGCAGAAAAACAGAGAAGAAACAGCCCTTGAAAATTAGCAGGGTGGGGGAACCGGTGACAAGGGGGGACGGGGGGGTGGTGGGTGGTGTGTGGGTTTGGTCGGGGTCTTAAGAACATTATCAGCAGCTGGGGGTCTGGAACCCGCCGAACGTTACGTAAAACAGAAACAGAAAGTACTGGAAAATCTCAGCGGGTCTGACAGCGTCTGTGGGGAAAGGAAGGAGCCAGCGTTTCGAGTGTAGATGACCCTGCAGTCTGAGAATCTGAAGGAGTACTGCTGCTCCCTGATGACCAAGGGTCATCCAGATTTGAAACATTCTCTCCCCACAGAATGCTGTCAGACCTGCTGAGATTTTCCAGCACCTTCCTGTTTTTGGTTTGGATCTCAGCATCCCGCAGTATGTTGGTAACGGCGAGAATGAATTTTTCTTTGTAACCTGTTGTCCGATCCCCTCACTCAATCGATGGACGCATCAGCCCTCGTTGAGGGCTATTGATCCCACAAGTGTCAGTGGGGTTAGTGAAGCTACTCGCTTCTGACAAGAGACTGCCGGGGGGTTGGCGGGGGGGGGGGGGGGGGGGGGGGGGGGGGCGGCGGGGGGGCACTGGTGGGAGTGACACACAGGGTCAATTTTAGCATGGCCAATGCACCTAACCCGCACATCTTTCGGGCCGTAAGAGGAAACCGCAGCACCCGGAGGAAACCCACGCAGACACAGGGAGAACGTGCAGAGTCCACACAGACAGTGACCCAAGCTCGGAATCGAACCCAGGTCCCTGACGCTGTGAGACAGCAGTACTAACCACCGTGCCACCCCTAACCCCGATTTCATAGAACAGAATCGTAGAATCCTCCAATGCAGAAGGAGGCCATTCGGCCCATCGAGTTTGCACTGATCACAATCCCACCCAGACCCTATTCCCATAAACCCAAATTTTGCCCCTGCTAATCCCTCTGACACTAAGGGGCAATCTTAGCGTGGCCAATCCACCTAACCTGAGGATCGTTCGGACTGTGGGAGGAAACCGGAGCACCCGGAGGAAGCCCACGCAGACACGGGGAGAATGTGCAGTCTCCATGCAGACAGTGACCCAAGCCGGGAATCGGACTGGGATCCCTGGCGCTGTGAGGCAGCAGTGCTAACCACCGTGCCAGTCCCCCCACCCCCCCGCCATCCCCCTCCACCAACAATCCATTTTTATCAGGGATATGATTGTGTACCAAGAAATATCAGATATTATCGATATCCACACAGGCATCACTCACTCACACGTGTGTGGCGTGAATATCGAGGGAGTGGGATTATTTCTGGACGCGGGGTGGTTTGACAAATTTCGAACTGTTCTGCCAAATGTTTTGGAATAAGGTTGCGAGGGGATGTATCGAAATACTCTCGTAACGTGAATTTGCCTTGTGTTGGATAAATAGTTGCAGTCCCCGGTTCGGAGCGAATGTACATGTTGGTGTGCATACGATTCGCTTTGTTAAAACCCCAGACTTACCAAGGAGAGGTTCGCCGGCTCTTGCTCCTGTTCCCTTGCTCCTTCTCCCTTGTTTCCCCTGCGCTGGCCAGGGGAAGCTGTCACCCTCTGTTCAGATGTTGCCTCTCTCTCTCTCTCTCTCTGCTTTCTGCAGCTTTCGAACTCCTCTCCATCACTGCAATAAATAGTCAGCGACTAGCCCCCTCTATTGATCACAGCACGTCTCTCCCTCCCTCTCTCTCTCTCTCTCTCTCTTTTAACCATCGCCTCCCCCGAGACCCCAAAGCAACACTCTTTGCACAACCACTGCATCATCTTGCTTACAACCCTCTCATAGAATCACACAGCGGCTCGCACTGCTGCCTCCCAGTGCCAGGGGCTTCGATTCCCAGCCTCGGGTCACGGTCGGTGCGGGGCCTGCACATTCTCCCCGTGTCTGCGTGGGTTTCCTCCGGGTGCTCCGGTCTCCTCCCACAGTCCGAAAGACGTGCTGGTTCGGTGGATTGGCTGTGCTACATTGACCCGAGTGTTAGGGGGTGAGCTAGGATAAATATGTGGGGTTACGGGAATAGGGCCTGGGCGGGATTGCAGACATGACATGATGGGCCGAATGGCCACCTTCTGAAATGTCGGGATTAGATGACTATTCTACGAAATAGAGATTAGGCGGTGACACGGTGGCACAGTGGTTAGCACTGCTGCCTCACAGGGGCCTGGGTTCGATTCCCAACTTGGGCCACAGTGCAGAAGGTGACCGTACAGGCACCAACATGTGTGAAACATGTTTGCCAGCTTTCATGCATGGGACACGGGCGTCGCTGGCTGGGCCAGCATTTGTTGTCCATCCCTAATTGCCCCGTGGTGTGGAGATGCCGGCATTGGACTGGGGTGGGCACAGTAATAAGTCTCACAGCACCGGGTTAAGGTCCAACAGGTTTATTTGGTATCACGAGCTTTCAGAGCACGGCTCCTTCATCAGGTGCACCCACCTGATGAGGGAGCAGTGCTCCAAAAGCTTGTGACACCAAATAAATCTGTTGGACTTTAACCCGGTGTTGTGAGACTTATGAGTTGCTCTTGAACTGAGAGTCTCACTCGACCATTTTCAGAGGGCAGTTGAGAGTCAACCACATTGCTGTGGCTCTGGAGTCACATGTAGGCCAGACCGGGGTAAGGACGGCAGATTTCCTTCCCTAAAGGGACGTTAGTGATCCAGATAGGTTTTTCTAACAATGGTTTCATCAGTAGATTCTTAATTCCAGATTTTTTTTATTGAATTCAAATTCCACCATCTGCTGTACCGGGATTCGAACCCAGGTCTCCAGAACATCAGCTGAGTTTCTGGATTAATAGTCTCGTGATAATACCACTCGGCCGTCGCCTCCTTATGAGATTTATTCTTCATTCAATTCCATTTTGATTCTGTTGACTCGAGAGTCAAACACATTGCTGTATTGCAGGGGTCACATGTAGGCCAGACCGGGTGAGGACGGCAGATTTCCTTCCCTGAAGGGGACATTAGTGACCCGGAAACCAAAAGAGAAAACGCTGGAAAATCTCAGCAGGTCTGGCAGCATCTGTGGGGAGAGACAAGAGTTGGCATTTCGAGTCCAGTTGAGCCTTTGTCAAAGCAACCCAGACTGTCTTCATGCGGCAGATAGGTTTTTCCAATAGCGGTTTCATGGTCATCAGTAGATTCTTAATTCCAGATATTTTTTATTGAATTCAAATTCCACCACCTGCCGTGGTGGGATTTGAACCCAGAACATTAGCTGAGTTTCTGGATTAATAGTCTGGCAATAATACCACTCGGCCATCGCCTCCCGTCATGACCTTGAATTTTTTTTTAATTTATTCATGGGACATGGGTGTCACTGGCTGAGTTCAGCATTTATTGCCCATCCCTAGTTGCCCGTTGAACTGAGTGGCTTGCTAGGCCATTTCAGAGGGCAGTTAAGATTCATTCGAACTAGGAGCAGGAGTAGGCCATCTGGCCCCTCGAGCCAGCTCTGCCATCCAATAAGATCGTGGCTGATCTTTTTGTGGACTCAGTTCCACTTACCCACCCGCTCACCAGAACCCTTAATTCCTTTACTGTTCAAAAATTTATCTTTGCCTTGAAAATATTCAATGAGGTAGCCTCAACTGGGCAGGAAATTCCACACATTCACAACCCTTTGTGCTGAGAAGTTCCTCCTCAACTCAGTCCTAAATCTGCTCCCCCTTATTTTGAGGCCATGCCCCCTAGTTCTAGTTTCACCCGCCAGTGGAAAAACCTCCCTGCTTCTATCTTATCTATTCCCTTCATAATCTTATATGTTTCTATAGCATCTCTCCTCACTCTTCTGAATTCCAATGAGTATAGCCCCAGTCTACTCAGTCTTTCCTCATAAGCCAACCCTCTCCACTCCGGAATCAACCTAGTGAGTCTCCTCTGTACCCCCTCCAGTGCCAGTATATCCTTTCTCAAGTAAGGAGACCAAAACTGTACACAGAGTCAATCACATTGCTGTGGCTCTGGAGTCACATGTAGGCCAGACCGGGTAAGGATGGCAGATTTCCTTCTTGAAGCATTAAGTTCATTTATTAGTGTCACAAGAAGGCTTACATTAACCCTGCAATGAAGTTATTGTGAAAATCTTCAAATCGCCACACTCCAAGGGAGAGAGGTGAACAGGGAGAGAGGGGGGAGAGAGTGGGGGAGAGAGAGGGGAGGAGAGAGAGGGAGAGATGGTGGGAATGAGAGAGGGGAGAGAGAGAGGGAGGGTGAGAGGGGGAGAGAGGAGGATGGGGGGAAGAGAGGGAGAGTGAGGGGAGAGAGGGAGGAAGGAGAGAGGAGGAGTGTAGGGAGAAAAGGGAAGAGAGAGGGAGAGATGAAAGGAAAAGAGAGACGGGGACAGAGAGGGAGACATGGAGGGGAAGAGAGGGAGGAAGGAGAGAGAGGAGGAGAGAGAGGGAGAGAGGAAAGAAAGAGTGGGGGAGAGATGGAAGGGCAGAGAGGGAGGGAGGAGAGAGGAAGCAGGTAGGGAGAGAGAGGGAGAGAGGAGAAGAAGAGAGAGGAAGGGGGAAGGGAGGAGGGAGAGAGAGGTGCAGAGAGAGGGAGAGAGGAGAGGAAGAGTGATGGGGGGGAGAGAGAGAGAGGATGGGCAGAGTGTGGTTCACTGGAAGATGGCAGCTTCTGGGAATATATTCTGGATGGTGTGGAAGGTGCTGGGGGTGGGGAGGGATTGAGAATCGCACCACTGGTGTGAAAATGCCTGCAGACAAGTGGGAGTGTGGGAATGCAGTCTCTTCACCCGCTTCCCTCTACCCCCCTCGTTTTCTACCTCTCCCTCCCTCCTCCTTCCTCTTTCCTCCTCTCACACTCCTCCCCTCTGCCTCGCTCTCTCTGTCCCCCTCTCTCTCTCTCCTCCTCTCTTTCTCTTTCTTTCTCTCTCTCTCTCTCTCCCTCCCTTCTCTCTCCCCCACTTCTCCCTTCGACTCTCCCCTCTCACTCTCTCTCCCCCATCTCTGTCACCCTTCTCTCTCCCTCTCTGTGCCCCCCCTTACCCCTCTTTCCCCCAGCCCCTCTCTCCCCCCTTTCTCCTCTTTCTCCCCTCTCTCCCCCCTTCTCCCTTTCTCTCCCCTTCTCTCTCCACCCTCTCTCTCCTCCCTCTCCCCCTCCCCCTTTCATAAGACCATAAGAAATAGGAGCAGGAGTAGGCCATCTAGCCCTTCGAGCCTGCCCCGCCATTCAATAAGATTGTGGCTGATCTGAAGTGGCTCAGTTCCACTTTCCCGCTTTCTCCCCATAACCCTTAATTCCCTTGTCTATTAGAAATCTATCTCCCCCTCTCTCTCTCTCCCCCCCCACACTTCTCTTCCCCCTTCTCTCTTCCCCTCTCTCTCTCTCCCGTCTCTATCTCCCCCTCTCTTCCCACCTCTCTCTCTCCCCCTCTCTCTATCCCACCATCTTTCCCTCTCTCGCCACCTCTCTCTCCCGCTCCCCCTCCCCGCTTCTCTTTCCCTCTGTCCCCCCTCTCCCCCTCTCTCTCTCCCCTCTCTCTCTCTCTCTTTCTAACCCCCATCTCCCCCTCCCTTTCCCCTCTCTCTCCCCCTCTCTCTTCCCCTCCCTCTCCTCTTCTCTTTCTCCCCTTTCTCTCTCTCTCTCTCTCCATCCTCTCTCCACCCCACTTCTCTCTCTCTCTCCCTCCCCTTCTCTCTCTCCTCCCCCTTCCCTGATCATTTTTCCCAATCAAATGAACTACCTTACGCCGGAGGGCAGTGGGGCGGTGTCAGAGAGGTGTGAACCCACATGCTGTCAGAGAGAGAGAGAGAATTCTGCCGTTCTCTCCCTCTCTGTCTCTCTCTCTGTCTCTCTCTCTCTGTCTCTCTGTCTGGACCAGGCTGAGGTTGTTATGTTATATGCAGCAGTTACACTACCTGCATATCAACATCAAATCAACAAGTCAGAGCAGCGGGGAACCCAGTTATCTGTCAGAAATCACTCCGGACTTCAGGGCAACTGAGTTAAGTTTTCACATGGCCTATACGTACATTATCGCAACAGACGACAGCAAATAATTGGGAATATTGGGCACAGCGGGAATACAGATGGGCTAACTGGCCCCATGTCTGGCTGCCTGTCTCCCCATGGGCTTCTGCTTCAAATGTCGGAACAGCAGAGTTCCATTCGACCCCCTCCCCTTATCCTTAAAGACTATCAGCAGGATTTTCCATTGCCCCATTCCGGAAAATCCCATCCAGTTCAATGCATGGGTGGCGCAGTAGTTAGCACTGCTGTCTCACAGCGCCAGTGACCCAGGTTCAATTCCCAGCTTGGGTCGCTGTCTGTGTGGAGTCTGCACGTTCTCCCCGTGTCTGCGTGGGTTTCCTCCAGATGCTCTGGTTTCCTCCCACAGTCTAAAAGATGTGTAGGTTAGATGGATTAGCCATGCTAAATTGCCCCTTACTGTCCAAAGATGTGTAGGTTAGGTGGATTGGCCATGCTAAATTGCCCCTTAGTGTCCAAAGATGTGTAGGTTAGGTGGATTGGCCATGCTAAATTGTCCCTTAGTGTCCAAAGATGTGTAGGTTAGGGGGATTGGCCATGCTAAATTGTCCCTTAGTGTCCAAAGATGTGCAGGTTAGGTGGATTGGCCATGCTAAATTGTCCCTTAGTGTCCAAAGATGTGTAGGTTAGGTGGATTGGCCATGCTAAATTGTCCCTTAGTGTCCAAAAATGTGTGTGTTAGGTGGATTGGCCATGCTAAATTGCCCCTTAGTGTCAGAGGATTAGTAAATATGTGGGATTACGGGAGTTGAGCCTGGGTGGGATTGAGGTCGGTGCAGACTCGATGGGCTGAATGGCCTCCTTCTGCACTGTAGGGATTCTATGGTCCATGTCCTGTCTGCTACCATTCCCGTGGCTGGGCGGGATGGTAAGTTTCCACCCTCTGACTGAACTCCAAGGAGTATAGAACCCAGAGGTGGCCATTCAGCCCATGGAGCCTGTTCTGCTCCCCCTACTAATACACAAAACATGAGCAGGAGAAGGCCATTCGGCCCCTCCAACCCACTCCACCATTCAGTAAGATCAACACATCTTCCAGACTCTATATTCCCCCACAATTTGATTCCATTGACAAACAGAGGAGATGGTGATGGCCTAGTGGTATTATTGCTCGATTATTAACCCAAAAACCCAGCCAATGTTCTGGGGGACTTGGGTTCGAATCCGCCACGGCAGATGATGGAATTTGAATTAAGAATCTACTGATGAAACCATTGTCGGAAAAACCTATCTTGTTCACTAATGTCCCTTTAGGGAAGGAAATCTGCCGTCCTTACCCGGGTCTGGCCTACATGTGACTCCAGAGCCACAGCAATGTGGTTGACTCTCAACTGCCCTCTGGTAACGAGGGATGGGCGATAAATGCTGGGCCCAGCCAGTGACACCCATGTCCCACAGGTGAATAAAGAAAAGAATCTATCTACCTCTGCCAATATTCAGTGACCCCCCCCCATCCCTCCCAAATCTCCTCCACTTCCATAGCGCAACCCTGCAGAATCAGCCAGGGGGCGCAACTGGGTACTGAGGTATGTGACCCACTGAAATATTACTCATGGTGCGCCACAGGGCACCAAGCGCTGTGACCCCTCAAACACCACCCAGACCACAACACCAAGCTCCATGACCCCTCAAACACCACCCAGACCACAACACCAAGCTCCATGATCCCTCAAACACCACCCAGACCACAACACCAAGCTCCGTGACCCCTCAAACACAACCCAGACCACAACACCAAGCTCCATGATCCCTCAAACACCACCCAGACCACAGCACCAAGCTCCATGACCCTTCAAACACCACCCAGACCACAGCACCAAGCTCCATGACCCCTCAAACACCACCCAGAGCACAACACCAAGCTCCATGACCCCTCAAACACCACCCAGACCACAGCACCAAGCTCCATGACCCCTCAAACACCACCCAGACCACAGCACCAAGCTCCATGACCCCTCAAACACCACCCAGACCACAACACCAAGCTCCGTGACCCCTCAAACACCACCCAGACCACAACACCAAGCTCCATGACCCCTCAAACACCACCCAGACCACAACACCAAGCTCCATGACTCTTCAAACACCACCCAGACCACAGCACCAAGCTCCATGATCCCTCAAACACCACCCAGACCACAACACCAAGCTCCATGACCCTTCAAACACCACCCAGACCACAACACCAAGCTCCGTGACCCCTCAAACACCACCCAGAGCACAACATCAAACTCCGTGACCCCTCAAACACTGCGCACGGAACGGCACCAAGTGCCATCACCCAGGGAACAACACCAAATTCTGTGATCCCTCAAACACCACCCAGACCACAACACCAAGCTCTGTGATGTCCCAAACACCACCTCGGACGCAGCGCCAACCTACAGTAATCCTGGCACCAGTTTTTGTGATCCAGCAGCCAGGGACAGAGGGCAGAAACTAATTGTGATTGATTGAGTGATAATGCCTGAACCGATATTAACCCAATGTGTGGATTGGAATCTCTGATTAAATTCCACATGCGTGAGATCTTGGCGAGCATCTCCATCTCAGGCTATTAAACAAACAGGGTAATTTCCCTTGGGGAATCGAATTGGCTCGCATTACCAGCCTGCTCTGCAAATCAGCCACCTCCAATGGATTGGTAATTGCGGAGAGACATTCCTCCACTGGTGGCAGCTCAGAAGATTGTTAGATACTGATTAGATGAGAATTTGATCTGAATGCAGAACACGAAACGGAACAAGCGACTGGGGTCGCGACGAGAACACTTCACTTGACACCAAGTCAATCTGGGAAAGCGAAATAAGCAGAGTGAAAGAAAGATCGAATCAAGCAAGAGAGAGAGAGAAAAAAATGATACATTTTTGATTGAAGTCTTCAGTGATGAAGGAATGAGTTTCCAAACTGGTGGAGGTGATGTCTGAGTGGTATTATCACGAGACTATTAAGCCAGAAACTCAACTAAAGTTCCAGAGACCCATAGTTCGTAATCCCAGCACTGCAGATGGAGGAGAGGCAAATAGGGAGGAGGGGAGAAATGGCCTTGCCAACCCACTCAGTTCAAGGGCAATGAGGGATGGGTGGCAACGGCCTAATGGTATTATCGCTAGGTCATTAATCCAGAAACTTAGCTCATGTTCTGGGGACCCGGGTTCAAATCCCGCCAATGTTTTATTGAATTTGAATTCAATAAAAAATATCTGGAATTAGGAATCTGCTGATGACCATTGTGGTAAAAACCCTCATGGTTCACTAATGTCCTTTGGGGATGGAAATCTGCCATCCTTACCCGGCCTGGCCGACATGTGACTCCAGAGCCACAGCAATGTGGTTGACTCTCAACTGCCCTCCAAGGGCAACTAGGGATGGGCAATAAATGCTGGCCCAGTCAGCGATGCCCACGTCCCACAAATGAATTTTAAAAACTTGTATAAGTTATTTCTCAATGCCATGAAAACGGTAGTTGAGGAGAAATAAAGCTTTTCCTGGTGGGTTTAATGCCCAATGCCCACCTCTTCCTCTCTCGCCACATCTACCTGTTTCTTGCCTGCAGATGAGGGAGGGACCCCGATCACTATCAGGTTAATCTACAAATGCTTACTGAGCTCCTCTGATAAACCCAAGAGCACAAGCAAAGTTTCTAGGTGTCCAGATCACCAACCTGTCCTGCTTCCTTCACACTGACACGATAGTTAAGAAAGCCCACCAATGTCTCTACTTTCTCGGGAGACGAAGGAAATTTGGCATGTCAGCTACGACTCTCACCAACTTTTACAGATGCTCCATTGTAATCACCCTATCCGGATGTGTCACAGCTTGGTATGGGCTCCTGCTCTGCCCAAGACCGCAAGAAACTACAAATGGTCATGAACGTAACCCAGTCACACATACTCAGACACACATTCACGCACACACCCTCACACACACTGACACTCACACACACACACACACACTCACACACTCTCACACTCACACACACACACACACACACACACACACGTACTCACTCACACACACACTCACACATACACACACACTCACAAATACACACTCATGCAACCACACTCACACACACTCACACACACACACACACTCAGATACACACACTCACACACACACACACACACACACACTCTCACACTCACACACACACACACACACACACACTCACACACACACACTCTCACACTCACACACGCACACACACACACACACTCACACACACTCAGATACACACACTCACACACACACTCTCACACTCACACACACACACACACACACATACTCACACATACACACTCAGATACACACACTCACACACACTCAGATGCACACACTCACACTCACACGGGCGTCCCAAGTCCCAGAACAAAATGCGACTGAAATCCAAGTCTTTCCTTTTCAGCAGGTTGTCTGTAGGAGTGAGTGCCGTTGGGAGATGCCTGTTTCTTGGTGTGGGAGGGTGGAAATGTGATATTTATTGGAGGGGGGGTCCTGTTGACTGGTAACATGAACGTCTCCCCCTTCCCACGCTCCCTCTCCTTCTTACAGAACATACCCCGCCTGGGGGCACAATCTACACAGGACTAAATGAGCAGCAAGTATAATGAAATCTCAGAGAGGTGGGTAATCACATCAGCGATGGTGAATGAGTGATGGAGCAGCTGCAAGAGACTGTATCCTCCTGTTTTCAAACACACACATAGCTGAACAGAGAAACTCCCGGAAGTGGAGTGGAGAACATGTCCCCATCTACATCAATGAGGACAAAGTAGAAATGGTCAAGAGCTTCAAGTTTTTACATGTCCAGATCACCAACAACCTGTCCTGGTTCCCCCCCATGCTGACACTGTAGTTAAGAAAGCCGACCAACGCCTCTACTTCCTCAGAAGACTAAGGAAATTTGGCATGTCAGCTACGACTCTCACCAACTTTTAAGATGCACCATTGAAAGCATCCTTTCCGAATGTATCACAGCTTGGTATGGCTCCTGCTCTGCCCAAGACCACAAGAAACTATAAAGGGTTGTGAACATAGCCCAGTCCTTCATGCAACCCAGCCGTCCATCCACTGACTTTGTCTATACTTCCCGCTGCCTCGAAAGGCAGTCAGAATAATTAAGGACCCCACACACCCCAGACATTCTCTCTTCCACCTTGTTCTGTCAAGAAAAAGATACAAAAGTCTGTGGTCACGTACCAACCGAGTCAAGAACAGTTTCTTCCCTGCTGCCATCACTCTTTTGAATGGACTGCCATATATTAAGTTGATTTTTCTCTACACCCTAGCTATGACTGTAACGCTACATTCTGCATCCCCTCCCTTCTCCTTATCTGAGGAAGGATGTCCTTGCTATAGAGGGAGTACAGCAAAGGTTTACCAGGCTGATTCCTGGGATGGCAGGTCTGTCATATGAGGAGAGACTAAGTCGGTTAGGATTATATTCACTGGAGTTTAGAAGAGTGAGAGCGGATCTCATAGAAACTTATAAAATTCTAACAGGGTTAGACAGGGTAGATTCAGAAAGAATGTTCCTGATGGTGGGGGGAGCCCAGAACTAGGGGTCATAGTTTGAGGATAAGGGGTAAACCTTTTAGAACTGAGGTGAGGAGAAATTTCTTCACCCAGAGGGTGGTGAATGTGTGGAATTCACTCCCACAGAAAGCAGTTGAGGCCGAAACATTGTGTAATTTCAAGAAGAAATTACATATAGGTCTTGGGGCTAATGGGATCAAAGGATAAGGGGGACAAGGGGGGATCAGGATATTGAATTTGATGATCAGCCATGATCAAAATGAATGGCGGGACAGGCTGGAAGGGCCAAATGGCCTCCTCCTGCTTCTAGTTTCTGGTTATTCCAACAATAATAAATCAAGTGCAGGTTCGGTGGATTGGCCACGCTACATTGACCCTTAGTGTCAGAGGGACTAGCTGGGGTAAATGCATGGGTTAATGGGGATAGAGCCTGGGTGATATCGATGCAGACTTGATGGGCCGAATCTGCTCCTTCTGCACTGTAGGGATTCTATGATTCTATGAAATCAAATCTAATGCCTTAAGTAATCCTATGTATTTAAAGTTAAAGTTTATTGATTTTTATTTATTTATTAGTCACAAGTTGGCTTACATTAATACTGCAATGAGGTTACTGTGAAAATCCCCTGATCAGCACACTCCAGCACCTGTTTGGGTTACACCAAGGGAGTATTTAGCACCTAACCTGCACATCTTTGGACATGAAGGAACAATTTAGCATGGCCAATCCACCTAACCTGCACATCTTTGGACATGAAGGGGCAATTTAGCATGGCCAATCCACCCAACCTGCACATCTTTGGACACCAAGGGGCAATTTAGCATGGCCAGTCCACCTAACCTGCACATCTTTGGACACCAAGGGGCAATTTAGCATGGCCAATCCACCTAACCTGCACATCTTTGGACACTAAGGGACAATTTAGCATGGCCAATCCACCTAACCTACACATCTTTGGACACCAAGGGACAATTTAGCATGGCCAATCCACCTAACCTACACATCTTTGGACACTAAGGGACAATTTAGCATGGCCAATCCACCTAACCTACACATCTTTGGACATTAAGGGGCAATTTAACATGACCAATCAAATGTCTACCCCCAAGTCTCCAAAGAAGTTCAGGTTAGGTGTATTGGCCATGAGCGGGATAAATACATAGCATTACACGGATAAAACCTGGAGCTCTGACGGAGAATCAGTCCAGGCTCGATGGACCGAAAGGCCTCCTTCTGCACTGTGAGATTCTGAAAAAGGAAGAGATTAGCCAAGGTAAGTGTGGGTCACTTCAGTGGCTGAGACAAGAGAAATTATACTGGGGAATGAATGGGCACTGCCTTTGCAGTCGAGGGCTCGGACAACATTGTGGGGAAGGGAAGGGCGATGAGAATGAGGAACTTACATTCCTCTTCAAGGAGGACAATTGCTGAGTGGAGAATGTGAGG
The DNA here is from genome assembly GCF_965287045.1 of Carcharhinus amblyrhynchos. Lineage (NCBI taxonomy): Eukaryota > Metazoa > Chordata > Chondrichthyes > Carcharhiniformes > Carcharhinidae > Carcharhinus > Carcharhinus amblyrhynchos. The sequence continues at coordinate 4,644,965 of NC_137357.1, forward strand.
GAGCAGATTGTAATCGGGGCCCATTTTGATGTAGAAACCTCCTGCTAACCTCCAACTAGTTCAGTTAGGTTTCAGCTCATCTAACATATTCACTTGTCGCAGTCGCTGGTACTTAAACTCATCAAAGGCTTTTTACGCATTGCTTCTAATGCATTCTCCCACTCTTTGTCTGTTTAAAAGCCAGCCTGAGGCAAATTGTTGCTGATAAGGCCTAATCCCATCACGCTAGCACTTGTCCAACTGTGTCCGCTTTGAGGAGCTGCATTTTGTTTTTCCTTCGCTACTTTGGCCTTCTGTTGCCTTTTGACCTACTTTTCTGCCCCCTTCTCCGTTCCCCCTCTGTGTGTTTCTTCTGAGGGTAACCCAGCCTCTACATCAATGCACTGCGTCCCTCACCGGAAGGTGCCAGCCAACGCTCAGTCTGGAGGATGGGCCAAGTTGATCTGCCTTTCTGGAGGTGTGATCGGGGTAGAGGGACCCCCACCATCAGCTCCAGTGGGACATGGGCATCGCTGGCTGGGCCAGCATTTATTACCCATCCCCAGTTTCCTGAGGGCAGTTGAGAGTCAACCACATTGCTGTGATTCTACAGTCACATTTGATTTCAGTTGATTTATTATTGTCATATGTATTGGCATACAGTGAACAATAATAAATCAAACAATACTTTTCACTGTATCCCAGTACATGTGACAATAGTAAATCAAACAATACTTTTCACTGTATCCCAGTACATGTGACAATAATAAATCAAACAATACTTTTCACTGTATCCCAATACATGTGACAATAATAAATCAAACAATACTTTTCACTGGATCCCAATACATGTGACAATAATAAATCAAACAATACTTTTCACTGTATCCCAATACATGTGACAATAATAAATCAAACAATACTTTTCACTGTATCCCAGTACACGTGACAATAATAAATCAAACAATACTTTTCACTGTATCCCAGTACACGTGACAATAATAAATCAAACAATACTTTTCACTGTATCCCAATACATGTGACAATAATAAATCAAACAATACTTTTCACTGTATCCCAGTACATGTGACAATAATAAATCAAACAATACTTTTCACTGGATCCCAATACATGTGACAATAATAAATCAAACAATACTTTTCACTGTATCCCAGTACACATGACAATATTAAATCAAACAATACTTTTCACTGTATCCCAGTACATGTGACAATAATAAATCAAACAATACTTTTCACTGTATCCCAGTACACGTGACAATAATAAATCAAACAATACTTTTCACTGTATCCCAGTACATGTGACAATAATAAATCAAACAATACTTTTCACTGTATCCCAATACACGTGACAATAATAAATCAAACAATACTTTTCACTGTATCCCAATACACGTGACAATAATAAATCAAACAATACTTTTCACTGTATCCCAATAGACAGGACAATAATAAATCAAACAATACTTTTCACTGTATCCCAGTACACGTGACAATAATAAATCAAACAATACTTTTCACTGTATCCCAATACACGTGACAATAATAAATCAAACAATACTTTTCACTGTATCCCAGTACACGTGACAATAATAAATCAAACAATATTTTTCACTGTATCCCAATACACGTGACAATAATAAATCAAACAATACTTTTCACTGTATCCCAATACACGTGACAATAATAAATCAAACAATATTTTTCACTGTATCCCAGTACACGTGACAATAATAAATCAAACAATACTTTTCACTGTATCCCAATACATGTGACAATAATAAATCAAACAATACTTTTCATTGTATCCCAATACATGTGACAATAATAAATCAAATCAAAAGTTATCAGCCAGGATTGAATAGCAGAGGAGACTCGATGGGCTGAATGGCTGATGGTGCTTCTATATCTTATGGTCTTGTGGAATGTTCTGATCTTTGCAGAGGACATCATCATAGGGTGGTAATAAATCAAGTGTTAGCACAGTGTTAGCACTGCTGCCTTACAGCACCAGGATCCCAGGCTCAATTCTTGGCTTGGGTCACCGTCTGTGTGGAGATTGCACATTCTCCCAGTGTCTGCTCCGGTTTCCTCCCACAACCCAAAGATGTGCTGGTTAGGAGAATTGGACATGTTAAATTGACCTTACAGTCGGGGGGATTAGAGGGTAAATGGGTGGGGTGACAGGAATGGGGGGGCTGGGTGGGGCCTGGGTACAGAACTTGATGGGCTGAATGGCCTCCTTCTGCACTGGAGGGATTCTATCGGGTTGTGGAAATTTGCCCACGCGCGCGGGAGAGGGAGAAAGATCCCTTTCGAATCCAGAATTGAAAAAAGGTTGGAAAATATATAAGACAGCCAAGTCTCTCGTGGCGTTTGGATAGAGATGACTGGGCGATAACTGATTGAGAACATCTCTGTCTCTCTACCTTGTCACCTTAATTACCATCAAGACGTGCGTCAGTGGGAATTACTGTCATTTGGGAGGACTCTAAGAGCACTCTACTTTTCTAACAAGGCATTTATCTTCAGGAAGCAGTTAGCATAATTTTTTTTATATAAATAATTCTCAGCCCCTCGCGAGGTGCTACTTTGGCTGACCGTCAGTAATTATCCCGGACGCTAATGGACGATGATTGTCAGAACTTGGCTACCAATGGGCCTTTTTAAAGCTTCCGATTCTTTCAGAGGGCTGGCGAGCGAGGGATTTGTTCTTGCGAGGGTCACAGACCGCCTGCCAAAAAAAAAAGGCAGATAAAAGGTTTGGAACGAGTGGAGCCGTCCATGACTCAACCGATTGAATTTCACACACGTTGGCGGCGAAGTTTGCTCTGTCTTCACTCCCAAAATGGGCTGCTGCGTTTCCGCCAGAGACTGGGGAGGCAAGGTTCTCCTGAACTCACCTCTGGCAGAGCTCACGCACTGTCCGATTCCTCTCCGCCCAGCTGGTGGCATTGTCGCTTGTCTATTCACCCAGAAACTCAGCTGACGTTCTGGGAGGGGGGGGAACTGGGGTTCGAATCCCACCACGGCGGATAAACTTTTATTTATGAGTCAAGAGTAGGCTTGCATTAACACTGCAATGAAGTTACTGTGAAAATCCTCCTCGTCGCCATGCTCCTGTTCGGGTGACACTGAGGGAGAATTTAGCGCCCAACCCGCGCGTCTTTCGCACCCACCCAGACACGGGGAGGACGTGCAGACCCCGCACTAGAGAGTGACCAAAGGCGGTAGTCGAACTCGCTGTGAGGCAGCAGTGCTAACCCACCGTGCCGCCAGCGTACCACCAAGTTTCAACACAGCAAGCAAGAGGCTGAAAGTTTGGATTGCTTCAGAAGCTGGAAGACCGGACCAATTTAACCGTGACATTACTGTGCGGAGATAAGCTTTGACATTGATCTTATTCTGAAGGGGAGACACAATCGCTTTGTGTGACTGAGAGAGAGAGAGCATCAGCAGAAAGCACACCAACTGATGCTGCTAATTTTAATTTCCATCTAAAACGACACATTTGTCCCGAGGAAAAGAAATCTCTGGCGGGCGGACAGCCCCGATTCCACGGAGACCGTGCTGAAGGGGAGCCATGAGGCACTTGCATTGTCAGAACTCCGTGAAGGGGTCTCTCCCTCCCTCCGCATTTCAATCCTTTTCAGTTCCCGAAGGCGTTTCCGCAACTGATGACTCAAGATTATTTATCTCAACACTGCATCAACCCTGAGCTTTTTGTTACCAGGGCACGACAGATTCCTTCAGGAGGCCATTGTTCCCAGATGGGCCCACAGACAGTGAATACCAAAAGGCTATTCGACCACGTAATGAATCATAGTTTAAACCCACACCAGACCCGCCCTCCCCTCCACTCTTTCTCCCCTGGGCATTCGAATCATAGAATCCTTACAGTACAGAGGAGGCCATTCAGCCCATCTAGTCTGCACCAACACCAATCCCACCCTATCCCATAACCCCAGATATTTACCCGAGCTAGTTCACCCTGAAACTAGGGTCAATTTAGCATGGCCAATTAACCTAACCCATACATCTTTTGGACTGAGGCAAGAAATCAGAGCACCCGGAGGAAACCCACGCAGATACAGAGAGAATGTGCAAGCTCCACACAGACAGTGACCCAAGCCAGGAATCGAACCCGGGTCCTTGGCACTGTGGGACAGTAGTGGCACCATGCCAGCCCATTCTCAAAATTTCAAGTCTAACTGCAGACTTGTAAGTCCCCTCTCGTGATGTCAGTATTGTTTCAATGTTTAAAGTTTATTTATCAATGTCACAAGTGGCTCACATTAATACTGCAATGAAGTTACTGTGAAAATCCCGAAGTTGCCACACTCCGGTGCCTGTTCGGGTTACACTGAGGGAGAATTTAGCACCTAACCTGCACATCTTGTGGACTGTGGGAGGAAACTGGAGCACCCGGAGGAAACCCAGGCAGACACAGGGAGTACATGCAAACTCCACACAGACAGTAACCCAAGGCGGGAATCGAACCTGCGCCCCTGGCGCTGTGCGGTAGCAGTGCTAACGTTGTGCCACCATGCCACCCAAGTATAGAACATAGAGCATTACCGCACAGTACAGGCCCTTCGGCCCCCGATGTTGCGCCGACCAGTGAAATCAATGTAAAGCCCATCTAATCTACACTATTCCAATCTCATCCATATATTTATCCAATGACCATTTAAATGCCCTTAATGTTGGCGAGTCCACTATTGTTGCAGGCAGGGCATTCCACACCCTTACTACTCTCTGAATAAAGAACCTACCACTGACATCCGTCCTATATCTATCACTCCTCAATTTAAAGCTATGTCCCCTCGTGTTAGCCATCACCATCCGAGGAAAAAGCCTCTCACTGGCCACCCTATCTCACCCTCTGATCATCTTCTCTGCCTCTATTAAGTTACCACTTAACCTTCTTCTCTCTAAGGAAAACAGCCTCAAGTCCCTCAGCCTTTCCTCATGAGACCTTCCCACCATACCAGGCAACGTCCTGGTGAACCTCCTCTGCACCCTTTCCAACGCTTCTGCATCCAGCGACCAGAACTGTACGCAGTACTCCAAGTGCGGCCACACCAGAGTTTTGTTCAGCTGCAACATGACCTCATGGCTCCTAAACTCAATCCCTCTGCCAATAAAAGCTAACACACCGTACACCTTCTGAACAACCCTACCAACCTGGGTGCCAACTTTCAGGGAAGCTTAAGGTTATGCTCGCTGGAGTTTAGAAAGGAGAGAGGGGATCTGATTGAGATGTACAAAATACCAAAAGGGGTTGATTGAGTTAATGTAGCCCAAATGTGAGTGTGTCTGTGTGTCTGAGTGAGTGTGTGAGTGTTTGTATGAGTGTCATGAGTGAGTGTCTGTCTGTGCATGTGTGGGTGGGAGGGAGTGTGCGTGAGGTTGTGGGAGTTAATGAGTGTGTATGCAAGTGTGTGTGTGCATGGTAGCACAGTGGTTAGCACTGCTGCCTCACAGTGCCAGAATTCGATTCTCAGCTCGGGTCACTGTCTGTGCGGAGTCTGCACGTTCTCCCCATGTCTGCGTGGGTTTCTTCCGGGTGCTCTAAGTTTCCTCCACAGTCCGAAAGATGTGCAGGTTAGATGGATTGGCCATGCTAAATTGTCCCTTAGTGTCCAAAGATGTGCAAGTTAGATGGATTGGCCACGCTAAATTGTCCCTTAGTGTCCAAAGATGTGCAGGTTAGGGGGATTGGCCATGGGAAATAGGGTGAGGGAGAGGGCCTGGGTAAGATGCTCTGTCAGAGAGTCAGTGCAGACCTGATGGGCCAAGTGGCCTCCTTTTGCACTATAGGGATTCTATGAGTGTGGATGTGAGCGAGTGTGTGTGTGTGTGTGTGTGTGTGTGTGTGTGTGTGTGTGTGTGTGTGTGTATACAAGTGTGTGTGTGTGAGTGTGTGTACAAGTGTGTGTATGTGAATGTGTGTGTGTGTATGAGTGTGTGTGTGTATGAGTGTGTGTGTGTGTGTGTGTGTGTGTGTGAGTGTGTGAGTGTGTGTACAAGTGTGTGTATGTGAATGTGTGTGTGTGTATGAGTGTGACTGTGTGTGTATGAGTGTGTGTGTGTATGTGTGTGTGTGTGTGTGAGTGTGTGTGTGTGTGTGTGTACAAGTGTGTGTATGTGAATGTGTGTGTGTGTATGAGTGTGACTGTGTGTGTATGAGTGTGTGTGTGTATGTGTGTGTGTGTGTGTGAGTGTGTGTGTGTGTGTGTGTGTACAAGTGTGTGTATGTGAATGTGTGTGTGTGTATGAGTGTGACTGTGTGTGTGTGTGTGTGTGACTATGTATGAGAGTGTGTGTGTATGACTGTGTGTGACTGTGCGTGTGCATGTGTGTGTATATGAGTGTAAGTGTGTGTGTGTGTGTGTGTGTGAGTAAGGGTGTTTGAGCATAGTGTGTATACACCCACACACTAGACTCTGGGGTTAATTCCTTCTCACTCTAAGCTGAATATCAGAGGGATAATGTGGCAGCACAATGATAGCTTTACTGAGTGCCTTTTATCAGCAGCACAGGTCTCTGAGGAACACTGGCCAGATTCCAAGTTTAACTGCTGACAACCATCACGGAGCAGAACAAAACGAAGGAAACAGAGGGATAATGTCGCTATCCTTAGTCACTGTTTGATTCAGCCGTGACGTCGAGCCATTCTGCGGCTGAGACAGAATCCTTTGACTATCCCCTGGCTGCTAACTGCCTCAGCTCAATTACCTGTGTGGGAATGAGAGGAGAATGGGGGTTGTTAACACGAGTTCCTGCCTTTAGTAGGAGAATCTGTGTATCTCTCAGCAGTTCCCCACGCACACAACCCTTTTGTTGAGGTCTACCTGTCAGGCTTTTCCACCTGGGTGGTTAGCAATGTTTTCCGAGAGTAAGTCAGCCCTGACATGTACATTGTCCCATTCCAAAAGGCAACTTTTGTCCAATTGCCCTTGAAAAACAACCTTTAGTTACCTGAAGAACTGCTTCAGAAAATCTCCAAAAGTGAAATAAGAAACTACAAGGGATGAAACTTGAGCAAAACTTAGCGATCCTGAACACTAAGGAAGTATGTGCACAAGAAGGCGCAATTTAGCTTGGCCAATCCCCCTAACCTACACATCTTTGGACACTAAGGGGCAATTTAGCATGGCCAATCCACCTAACCTACACATCTCTGGACACTAAGAGGCAATTTAGCTTGGCCAATCCCCCTAACCTACACATCTTTGGACACTAAGGGGCAATTTAGCATGGCCAATCCACCTAACCTACACATCTCTGGATGCTAACGGGCAATTTAGCATATCTTGAAGAGGGTCTTGTAGCAGCCTGTGATTGCTCAAGTGAAATAGAATCATTGAAAAGAAACCAATCGCGGACAAAGCATTAGGCCAGGGGTGCAGGCACAGCAAGATGGCGTCGAGATTGACATAGAAATTGGCATAAAAGCAAGGCATGCTGGGACTACCTCTGTCCAAAACAGTCGGCCTGGAGATAGGCCCTTTGCAAGATCTGAATTTTGACAATTGAAAACCAAAAAATGTACAGGACAATTTAGGGGCAACGTGCACATTTACCCGCACGTTGTACACCAGAGCTTGACATATGAGGAGCGCTTGAGGATTCTGGGTCTGTACTGGATGAAGGATGAGGGGACGATCTCACTGAAACTTACAGAATACTGAGAGGTCCTGGATAGAGTGGACGTGGGGAAGATGTTTCCATTAGTCGGAGAGACTCGGATCCGAGGGGCACAGCCTCAGAGTGAAGGGACAAACGTTTGGAACCGAGATGAGGAGGAATTTGTTCAGCCAGAGGGTTTGGGGAATCTGTGGAACTCATTGCCACAGAGGAGGCCGGGTCACTGAGTGTATTTAAGACAGAGATAGATAGGTTCTTGATTGGTAAGGGGATCAAAGGTTTTGGGGAAAAAGCGGGAAAATGGGCTTGAGAAACATCAGCCATGATCGAATGGCCCAGACTCGATGGGCCAAATGGCCTAATTCTGTTCCTGTATCTTACAGTCTTAAATTGTCTCCGGTATGAAGCAGAACTCACACATTATCAATAAAATCCATGGGTTGAATTTATTAACCAGGGAAACAAAATGGAAATTTTGGGGCAGCCCAGTGGCACAGTGGTTAGCACTGCTGCCTTACAGCGCCAAGGACCCGGGTTCGATTCCTGGCGTGAGTCACTGTCTGTGTGGAGTTTGCATTTTGTCCCCGTATCTGCATGGGTTTCCTCCGGGAGCCCCTGTTTCCTCCCATTGTCCAAAGATGTGCAGGTTCGGTGGATTGGCCATGCTAAATTGCTCCTTAGTGTCTAAAAATGTGCTGGTTAGGTGGATTGGCCATGCTAAATTGCTCCTTAGTGTCTAAAAATGTGCTGGTTAGGTGGATTGGCCATGCTAAATTGCTCCTTAGTGTCTAAAATGTGCTGGTGGTTAGGTGGATTGGCCATGCTAAATTGCTCCTTAGTGTCCAAAGATGTGCAGGTTAGGTGGATTGGCCATGCTAAATTGCTCCTTAGTGTCTAAAATGTGCTGGTGGTTAGGTGGATTGGCCATGCTAAATTGCTCCTTAGTGTCCAAAGATGTGCTGGTCAGGTGGTTTGGCCATGCTAAATTGTCTCTGAGTGTCCAAAGATGTGTAGGTTAGGTGGTTTGGCCATGCTAAATTGTCTCTGAGTGTCCAAAGATGTGTAGGTTAGGTGGATTGGCCATGCTAAATTGCCCTTTAGTGTCCAAATATGTGCAGGTTAGGGGGATTGGCCATGCTAAATTGTCCCTTAGTGTCCAAAGATGTGTAGGTTAGGTGGATTGGCCATGCTAAATTGTCCCTTAGTGTCCAAAGATGTGTAGGTTAGGTGGATTGGCCATGCTAAATTGCCCTTTAGTGTCCAAATATGTGCAGGTTAGGGGGATTGGCCATGCTAAATTGTCCCTGAGTGTCCAAAGATGTGTAGATTAGGAGGGTTTGCCATGCTAAACTGCCCCTTAGTGTCAGGGGAATTAGCAGGGGAAATATGTGGGGTTATGGGGATAGGGCCTGGGTGGGATTGTCGGTGAAGACTTGATGGACTGAATGGTCTCCTTCTGCACTGTAGGGATTCGATAACTAATCTTCATGATGAGTTAGATTCTAACAGCACTCTCAGGAAAAAATTACCATCCCCGTTTGATTGGAATCAGTGTTGGTCACAGCCAGAAAACCCGTTGGTTGAATCAAAGGTATTATCTATAATCAGAATGCAACCATACCTCTCAAACAGGTTTATCTGGAGCACAAAGAGACTTTCAAATTAATCATTTGAAACCGTGAAGTGCTAGATAATGATTTCTCTTTCTTCTCCCTGCGGTGGCTGTGTGTTGTGATTCACTCTGGGGAGGCCGGCGTTACCGTGGCAACACGCACACTTACCTGCCCGTTGTACATCAAAGTTGTGCCTCGGGTGGCACAGTGGGTTAGCACCGCTGCCTCACAGCGCCAGGGACCCGGGTTCGATTCCCGGCTTGGGGCACTGTCTGTGCAGAGGCTGCACGTTCTCCCCGTGCCTGCGTGGGTTTCCTCCGGGCACCCCGGTTTCCCCCCACAGGCTGAAACATGGTGCAGGTTAGGTTGATTGGCCTTGCGAAAGTGTCAGGGGGCTTAGCTCGGGTAAATATGTGGGGTTACGGGGTATAGGGCCTGTTGGCAGTGGAGGCTCGATGGCCCAAATGGCCTCCTTCTGCACTGTCTGAATTCTATGATCTGGTGAAGGCCTCGGTGCCAACGTTCATTCTGCCCCACAGCCGACCAGGTGCGCCCTCCCGCCTGGCATGCGTCAAAAGGAATTATGGGTTGAGCACGCATTCAGCCCACATTTGTGAATACATCTTCCTTGGACATCAGGTTTTGGAGCGGGAATTGAACCCGGATCTCAGAGGCAAGTTTCAGATCAGCCAGGAGCTTGCCGAATGGCATAGTAGTCGTGAGGGGCCGAGTGGCTACTTCTGCCCCTAATTCATATAATCCGTATGTCCACTGCCCTTTTCTTCACATTTGACATGATGATGTTGGAAAAAAATTGACTAATGTACAGGCCTACTGAAGCTTTAAATAAGACATGCAGATGTACTGACCAAAAGGGGATTGGCGGGGGCGGGGGGTTAAATTCTCTGCATACCAATTCAGTCACTTTCTGACTTGCCCCTGATGATGACATTAAGTGGTGATGCTAAGAAAGAGGCAACGGAAGTCACATCCTGTTCCCAGATCAAAGGCACAGGAGTCAAGCAGCGAATAACTGTCATCTCTTGTGGAGACAATGGGAGCTAATGATCACCTCAGCAGGGATGATGACCCGTCAGCAATGTCCCAGACGGCGAACCCACCAAACCGATATATTTGTGGACACGAAGGGGCAAGTGGGTTTTTCGCCTGTTGGGAATGTAAAAGACTGGGGAAAAATCCAACAAAAGCGTAGAGGAGAACATGCCCCCATCGACGTCAAAGGGAACGAAGTAGAAAGGGTCGAGAGCTTCATATTTTTAGGTGTCCAGGTCACCAACAACCTGTCCAGTCCCCCCATGCCAACGCAATAGTTATGAAAGCCCACCACCACTTTCTCAGAAGACCAAGGAAATTTGGCATGTCAGCTATGACTTTTGTGTGCAGGTCATTCTTGCTGACTGGTGAAGCAGCGCAAGTCAGCAAAACCATTGTGGGAAAGGAAACAGGGCAACTCCTCCCAGCGAAACCACAGAACGCTGGAATCTCCCAACTGACTGGTGCAGGCACAGGGAGAACGTACAGTCTCCACACAGACAGTGACCCAAGTTGGGAATCGAACCCGGTCCCCGGCGCTGTGAGACTCTGTGCCACTGTGCTGTCCTAAAGTCAGTACAAATGGGATTATATTTGAAGAGAGAGGGAGAATGGGGGGGTGAGGGGGTCCAAGAAAGAACACTGATGGAATTGGAAGCAAATGGAATCAGAAATAGCACCCTCGACATAAAGTGAAAGTAAAAGGGGAATAGCATTGAGTTTCCTCTGCACGTTACACAGCTGCCACTCGATCCCTTTATTCCCACTTAGATACGATAAGAGGTAACTAAAGGGCGTCTGTCGGAGAAGGGGCTATTATTGTTGACACTGGAAGCACAGGATTATTAATCACTGCGTGGGCAGTGGTAAACAGAAAAATAACACCAGCTGTATGTGCGACACAAAAAAAGACACAAAACAATTAATAAAGCAATTATGCTCCCAGCAAATAAATGTTTGTAACTCTCTGATGGATAGAATGGGACAGTTAAGGTTAAAGCAACAGCCAAAAAATGAGGACTATAAATTCAATTCATTGAATTGGAAATTTGATTTGATTTGATTTATTATTGTCATGTATATTGGGATACAGTGAAAAGTATTGTTTGATTTATTGTTGTCACATGTACTGGGACACAGTGAAAAGTATTGTTTGATTTATTATTGTCACATGTACTGGGATACAGTGAAAAGTATTGTTTGATTTATTATTGTCACGTGTACTGGGATACAGTGAAAAGTATTGTTTGATTTATTATTGTCACATGTACTGGGATACAGTGAAAAGTATTGTTTGATTTATTATTGTCACATGTGTTCGGATACAGTGAAAAGTATTGTTTGATTTATTATTGTCACGTGTATTGGGACACAGTGAAAAGTATTGTTTGATTTATTATTGTCACGTGTATTGGGATACAGTGAAAAGTATTGTTTGATTTATTATTGTCACATGTACTGGGGTACAGTGAAAAGTATTGTTTGATTTATTATTGTCCCGTGTACTGGGATACAGTGAAAAGTATTGTTTGATTTATTATGGTCACGTGTATTGGGATACAGTGAAAAGTATTGTTTGATTTATTATTGTCACGTGTATTGGGATACAGTGAAAAGTATTGTTTGATTTATTATTGTCACTGTTTTGGGATACAGTGAAAAGTATTGTTTGATTTATTGTTGTCACGTGTTGGGATACAGTGAAAAGTATTGTTTGATTTATTATTGTCACATGTATTGGGATACAGTGAAAAGTGTTGTTTGATTTATTATTGTCACGTATTGGGATACAGTAAAAAGTGTTGTCACACACCTTGTTTCTTGTGTGCTATACAGACAAAGCATACTGTTCATTGAGTACACGGGGGGAAGGAAAGGAGAGGGTGCAGAATATTGTGTTACAGTAATAGCTAGGGTGTCGAGAAAGATCAGCTGAATATAAGGTTCAAAAGCAGCATTGAAGAAGCTGTTCTTGAGTCGGTTGGTACATGACCTCAGACTTTTGTACCTTTTTCCCGATGGAAGAAGGTGGAAGAGAGAATGTCCGGGGCGCTTGGGATCCTTAATTATGCTAGCTGCTTTTCCAAAAGTTGCGGGAGGTATAGACGGAGCCAATGGATGGGAGGCTGGTTTGAGTGATGGACTGGCCTTCGTTCAGTTTATTGAATTTAATACAATTTATTGTAGTTTCTTGTGGTCTTGGGCAGAGCAGAAGCCATACCAAGCTGGGATACATCTAGGAAAGATGCTTTCTATGGTGCATCTGTAAACATTAGTGAGTCTCGCAGCTGACATGCCGAATTTCCTTAGTCTTCTGGGAAAGTGGAGGCGTTGGTGGGCTTTCTTCAGCATGGGGGAAACCAGGACAGGTTTTTGGTCATCTGGATGGCATGAAACATTGGACTATTAGCAAAAGAGATTGAAATAAATAAGAAAGGTGAAACTGCGGAAAGGGGGAGCAAGATTCCCAATTGGGCTGTTGCATTTTGGATTAAAACGGACAGTGCCTGAAGATGGCAACACAGATCATTGTGTTCCATTGGCCCTCACTCTTGCCTCCTCGATAGTGCTAGCAGGTATCATTTCCACTTGGACTCACTCGCGTCTGTACTCCATGACAGATCACTCAATTTCGCCTAACCTGTGCAGTGACCTGCGTCATTTCCAGAGGTTTTAAAAACCAGAATTCTAATTGAGCCTTTCTTTCTCTTTCGATATATTCATAAGAGCTACCAAAAGGCCACTTTGCACGGAAAACGTTTCCATGGTTACAAATGGATTATCAGTGGAAAGTGGCAAACTCTTTTAAGTGCCCCTTTTTTGGCCATTATTGGTCACTAATGCAAGGATGAATTACTGTTTTTATGGGCACCTTTGACATGATTTACACTGTCTTTGTTTTTGAGACGTACACCTGGAGAGTGTGGTGGCGGATTACGATTCACACAGGGAGTCCGTGTTCCTCTGGCCGTGCACACTTTTGCACAATGTGCTTAGCTGGAAATGGTCGAGAGGTGTTTGGATCACCAACAACCTGTCCTGGTTCCTCCACGTCGACGCTATAGTTACGAAAGCTCACCAATGCCTCTACTTTCTCACAAGGCGAAGAAATTTGGCATGTCAGCTACGGCTCTCACCATCTTTTACAGATACACCGTGGAAAGCATCCTTTCTGGTTGTATCACAGCTTGGTCTAGCTCCTGCTCTGCCCAAGGCCGCAAGAAACTACAAAGGGTCATGAATGAAGCCCAGTCCATCACTCAAACCAGCCTCCCATCTATTGACACTGTCAACACTTCCTGCTGCCTTCGGGGGGGCACGGTAGCACAGTGGTGAGCACTGCTGCCTCACGGCTCCAGAGACCTGGGTTCAATTCCCAGCTGTGTAGAGTTTACATGTTCTCCCCATGTCTGCGTGGGTTTCCTCCAGGTGCTCTGGTTTCCTCCCACAGTCCAAAGACATGTAGGTTGGGTGGATTGGCCATGCTGTATTGCCCCTTAGTGTCCAAAGAAGTGTAGGTTGGGTGGATTGGCCATGCTAGATTGCCCCTTAGTGTCCAAAGATGTGTAGGTTGGGTGGATTGGCCATGCTAGATTGCCCCTTGGTGTCCAAAGATGTGTGGGTTAGTTCACTAAGGGAAGGAAAATTGCCGTCCTTATCCATTTTGTCTGTGTGAGACTCCAGAGCGACAGCAATGTGGTTCACTGTCAACTGCCCTCGGGCAACTAGGGATGGGCAGTAAGTGCTGGCCCAGCCAGCGACACCCATGTCCCACAAATGAATAAAAATCAGAGGGCATGAGGCGAATGGAATAGCAGCAGTCTTGAGCCAGTCACAAATACCAACAGAGATTATTAAGACATTTTGTGACATCTTGTGGACACCCTTTGTATTTCAGTCATTGAGTTTGTGATTTGATTTACTATCGTCGCATGTATTAACATAGTGAAAAGTACTGTTTCTTGCGCACTATGCAAAACATACCATTCAGAGGGAAGGATTCAAGAGAGTGCAGAATGTTGTGTTACAATCACAGCTAGGGTGTCGAGAAAGATCAGCTTAATGTAAGGTCGGTCCATTCAAAAGTCTGATGTCAGCGGGGAAGAAGCTGTCCTTGAGTCGGTTGGTGCGTGACCTCAGACTTTTGTATCTTTAACCTAAATGAAGAAGGTGGAAGAGAGAGTGCCCGGGGTCCTTAATTATGCTGGTTGCTTTTCCCTAGGCATCAGGAAGTGTAGATAGAGTCAGTGGGTGGGAGGCTGGTTTGCGTGATGGGCTGGCAGTGATGGATTATCTACCACCCGGACCCCTAGGCTGAGCTTTACTAAGGCCCCCTGACCTTGTGCCCTGCCCTCTGCCCCACCCTTCGATGAATAGAATGAAGTGACGTTAGATAACTTATATCATTGTACTGTGTTTCACATACTACATGTGTATCATAAAGTTTTATGTATCAATTACAACCATTTTATTCATTTATTTTTCATTCTCTTCACATTTGTACTTTAAAAAGCTTCCGTGTTTTTTGGTTTACAAATGTGTCAATAACAGCATGTAAATCAACAGATCGAAGCATGTTTGATTCAATGTGTATGAGTGCCAGATGATTAAGTTTCTCATCGCACATTGTTGACCGCAAATAGATTTTGATCCTCTTCAGTGCCGCAAAAGGGTTAAACCAATTTTTTTTGCTCTCGGGCCCCGCCCCCCCCTCCCTTCCAAGCCCCGAGGCTTAGGCCTACTCAGCCAAATGGTTACTCTGCCATTGTGGATTGGGCTATGTTCCCGACCTTTTGTAGTTCCTTGTGGTCTTGGGCAGAGTAGGAGCCCATACCAAGCTGTGATATAACCAGAAAGAATGCTTTCTATGGAGCATCTGGAAAAGTTGGTGAGAGTCGTAGCTGACATGCCAAATTTCCTCAGTCTTCAGAGAAAATAGAGGCGTTGTGGCTTTCTTAACTATAGTGTCGGCATGGGTGGGGGCCAGGACAGGTTGTTGGTGATCTGGACACCTAAAAACCTGAAGCTCTTGATTCTTTCTACTTCGTCCCTGTTGATGTAGACAGGGACATATTCTCCTTTTCACTTCCTGAAGTCGATGACAATCTCCTTCGTTTTGTTGACATTGAGGGAGAGATTATTGTTGCCGCACCAGTTCACCAGATTCTCTGTCTCATTCCTGTACTCCAGAGATCAGTTTATCCAGAAACACGGGGGAAATCTCCCTCGTAGATATATGAATGACACTGTCCTTGGTAAATTAGGATCCCACCCTCATTTCCCTGGGTAAACAACCTCCTGTCTTTTGGGGGTAACTGAGGGGCATGGGGTGGGCCTAGCTGGGGGGGTGAATTCATATCAGGAGCAAGAATCCCGCTGAATCTCACATTCCTCGGCAGAGGGAGAGGCCATTCAGCCCCTCAAAACAGTTCTATCATCTAATTGGACTCTGGAGCAGCGCTATATATCAATACCATTTCCCTATTTATCCTCCATATGTTCAGATGCCTTTGACTGAAAAGCTCCCAGTAATGTCAGCCATTTACTATCTATTAACGAAAATACAAAGGGAACCTACATCCCAGTGCCCCAGGAATCTGTATCCTGGAAACCAGCATCCCAGGAATCTTCATGCTAGTGCCCCAGGATCCTGTATTCCCAGCACTCCGAGAATCTGTTTGCCAGGAATGGGATTCCCAGCACACGGTGGCACGGTGGTTAACACTGCTGCCTCACAGCGCCAGCGACCCAGGTTCAATTCCGGCCTCGGGTCCCTGTCCATGTGGAGTCTGCATGTTCTCCCTGTGTCTGTGTGGGTTTCCTCCGGGTGCTCCGGTTTCCTCCCACAGTCCAAAGATGTGGAGGTTAGGGGGTTAGCCATGGTAAATGTGTATGGTTATGGGGATAGACCTGGTGTTTCAGAGAGTTAATGCTGCCACAATGGGCTGAATGGCTTCCTTCTGAACTGTAGGAATTCCATGATTCCTTGATTCTGTATTCCAGTGCTTCAGAATCCTGTATCCTAATGCATCAGAAACCTGTATACTGGGAATCTTTTTTCCAAGATCCTGTATCTTAGCATCCTGAGATCCTATATTCTCTGTGCCCTGAGATCCTCAAAGCTTAAGGTTTGAAGTTTATTTCTTAGTATCACAAGTAGGCTTACATTAACACTACAATGAAAGTACTGTGAAAATTCCCTAGTCGCCACACTCCGGCACCTGTTCGGGTTACACTGAGGGAGAATTTAACATCTAACCTGCATGTCTTTCGGACTGTGGGAGGAAACCGGAGCACCCGGAGGAAACCCACGCAGACACGGGGAGAATGCGCAAACTCCACACAGACAGTGACACAAGCTGGGAATCGAACCCAGGCCCCTGGCGCTGTGAGGCAGCAGCGCTAACCCACTGTGCCACTGTGTCATGCTCCATGTATCTCAGTGCCCTGAAATCCTGTATCCCAGGATTCTGTATCCCAGGATCCTGTGTCCCAATGTCCTGAGATCCTGTTTCCCAGAATCCTGTAGCCTGGGATCCTGTTTCCCGGGATCCTGTTTCCCGATATCCGGTATCTATGGATCCCAGGATCTTGCATCCCAGAATCCTGTTTCCCAGAACCCTGTATCCCGGGAGCCTCTTTTCCAATATCCTGTGTCCCTGTATCCCGGGATCCTGTTTCCTGATATCCCTGGATCCTGTATCCAAGGAGCTCCTTTCTGGGTAACAGTGGGGGAGAGTTTTCCCAATTCCCAGTTGGGAAGTTGGGAATGCTGCTGAGCTGAGCTGCCTGTTGTTGCTCCTCCGGGGCAGAGGGGGCGCTGCCGGGGGAGGTGCGGGGCCGCTGCCGGGGGTCAGAGTGTGCGGCAGCGTGGGGCAGACACGCAGGGTGACACAGAGGGTGACAGACTGTGAGAGAGAGTGTGAGGCGGGGGGGGTGGGGGGCTGGCCATGGAGGGCCCGCAGCAGCAACAGCAGAACCTGCAGCGGGAGGTGGACAAGATGGTGCAGAGACTGGAGAGAGAACAGATCAGAGGCATGCAGGTGAGGGGGAGGGGGAGGGGGAGGGGTGAGGGGTGGAGAGAGGGTGGGGGGGTGAGGGGTGGAGAGAGGGTGGGGGGGAGGAGGGGGTGGGGTGGGGGAGGGGGTGGGGGGGAGGAGGAGGGAGGGGGGTGGGGTGGGGGGAGGAGGGAGGAGGTGGGGAGGTGGGGAGGAGGAGGGAGGGGAGTGAGGGGAGGGAGGGGGTGGGGGGTGAGGGGAGGGAGGGGGTGGGGGGTGAGGGGAGGGAGGGGGGGTGAGAGGAGCAGGGGAGAGGGTGAGGGGAGGAGGGGGTGAGGGGAGGGAGATGGAGGAGGGAGAGGAGAGGGGGAGGGGAGGGGGGAAGATGGGAGGGAGAGCAGATCAGAGGGATGCAGGTGAGAGGGAGAGGGGAGGATGGCTGGGGGAGAATGTGAGGGTCAGATGAATGAGGGCACGGTTTGGGGTGATGTGGGGGAATGCAGTGAGGGCGAGGGGAGTGTGAGGGTCAGATAATGAGGACAGGGCTTGGGGTTAAGAGGGGAGAGCAGAATGGAGGCGGGATGGAGGGGAGGCAGGGTTTAGGCTGGGGTGGGGGGCGACCAGCTTGTCCAGCGGGTTGGAAAGGGGCAGAAGGAGGAAGCTTATCTGAGGGACAGTGGGCCTGCCTGTGGGGAGTAGCGGGGAGGCACATGCCATGTGCCCTCATCTAGGGAGGAACAGGAGGAGGCTATTCAGTGAGATTGTGGCTGATCTTTATCTAACACCATCAGCTGGCCCTGCTTCCTTGTCTCTTTGTGTCATTTTTATCAGACTCTTATTAAATATGCAATTCCTTCAGTCTCAAAAGCTGTTTGTGGGGTGGGGGAGGGCAGGGTGGAGAGTTCTCGATAGTCTGCCTAGTTGGGTTCTGAGGCGACAGAGATGCTGACTGGTGGACATCCCTAAAGCTTGCTTTTTAGTTTTAAAGTTTATTTATTCGTGTCACAAGTAGGTTTACATTAACACTGTAATAATACTGTGAAAATCTACCTAGTCGTCATACTCTGGCGCCTGTTTGGGTTACACTGAAGGAGAATGTAGCACCTCACCAGCACATCTTTCGGACTGAGAGGGGAAACCGGAGGAAACCCACGCAGACACAGGGAGAACGTGCAAACTCCACACAGACAGGATTGGGAATCGAACCCGGGTCGCTGGCACTGTGAGGCCGCAGTGCTTACCCCCCCACCCCCCCGAAGTCTACTCCTGCGACTGAGCTCTGAGTAGAGAATTTGCTTTAGGAATCTGGTATTCAGCATACAAACCATGTCCCAGAAGCATATGAGGGGTGTTGGGGGGTGGGGAAGAACTCACTGCTCCCCAGTAAACTGTGACCTTCGTCTCAAGTTTGACTATGAACTAACAGCGAGTCCATTATCCTGTTATCATTGCACGGGCAAGGGTCACTCCTGAATATCAGCACGTTGCCCCAGTGGGAGCTTTCTGCTTGGTCCCTGCAATCTCAGTGCGTACAAATACATCAAACTCACTGAATAAATAGCTGACATTTATTTATTAGTGTCACAGGTCGACTTACCGCAGTGAAGTCAGGATGAAAATCCCCTAGTTGCCATACTCCAGCATCTGTTCGGGTGCACGGAGGGAGAATTTAGCACCTAACCAGCACATCTATCGGACTGTGGGAGTAAACCGGAGGAGCAGACACAGTTGGGGAGGGGGAGAATGTGTAGACACCGCCCAGACAGTGACCCAAGCCGGGGATCGAACCCGGGTCCCTGGCGCTGTGAGGCAGCAGTGTTAATCAATAGGCTGGGACTACCCAGTTCTGCAGTAAGCGTAGCCCAGGGCTCTGGCACTGCAGCTGTGCACCTGCACTTAACCCTGAGCTGGGTCAGGGCACTTAAAAGTAACTGGGGCCAGTGTTTCTGGTCCGTGACACAAGCAAGCCAGGATTTCACTGCTCCTTAACCCTTGGACAGATAAACAGGAGCTAAGACACAAACTAGCCATTACAGTAGACCACCCACCTCTTCCTCTGATAAGGGTGGGCAGAGCGGGTGCATCAGTTGACTGCGAAGGCCCATATGGTGGAAAAGCTTGCAACCTGGCATCGAGCAGTGGTTAGCACTGCTCCCTCACAGCACCAGGGACCCGGGTTCGATTCCTGGCTTGGATCACTGTCTACGTGGAGTTTGCATATCCTCCCCCATGTCTGTGTGGGTTTCCTCCGGGTGCTCCGGTTTCCTCCCACAGTCCAAAGATATGTAGATTGGGTGGATTGGCCATGATAAATTGTCCCTTAGTGTCCACAGATGTGTGGGTTAGGTGGATTGACCATGCCAAATTGCCCCTTAGCGTCCAGGTTAGGTGGATTGGCCATGCTAAATTGCCCCTTAGTGTTGAAAGATGTGTAGGTTAGATGGATTGGCCATGCTAAATTGCCCCTTCGTGTCCAAAGTTGCATTGGATGCCGGGGAAATATGTGGGTTTGTGGGAATAGGGCCTGGGTGGGATTGTTGTCAGTGCAGACTTGATGGGCCAAATGGCCCTCCTGCACTGTAGGGATTCTATGAGTTCTATGATTCTATAACTCGAACAGTGAGGATAGGGAATAAATGAGGTGTTTGATTGCATTGAAGTGTTCTGTCGTGCAAAGTTCATGCGACTGATGTCTGTATGTTGGAACTGCCTGTCCAGGGGAAGATGTTCCGGTGCAGTGCGGACTGCTGTGACAACGGGAATGCCTCCATGGAAGAGGTACATCAGTGTATCGAGCGGTGTCACGCCCCTCTTGCCAAGGCCCAAGCTGCTGTCACTGGTGAACTCGAGAGATTCCAGGTAAGAGACACTCAACCCAACACATGAAACAGCATGCGCTTTTTAACGTAATGCTCACTGGGACAGGGAGAGAGTTTTGGAGGTGTCACGGTGGGTTAGCGCTGCTGCTTCACTGCACGAGGGTCCCAGGGTCGAGTCCCGGCTCAGGTTACTGTCTGTGTGGAGTCTGCACATTCTCCCCCTTGTCTGTCGTCTGAAAGATGTCCTGGTTGAAGTAGTTTACTTATTCATCACAAATAGGCTTGCATTAACACTGCAAGTAAGTTACTGTGAAAACCCCTTTGGGTTACACTGAGGAAGAATTTAGCTCCTAACCAGCACGTCTTTTGGACTGTGGGAGGAAACTGGAGCACCCGGAGGAAAGCCACGCAGACACGGGGAAGAACGTGCAGACTCCACACAGACAGTGGCCCAAGCTGGGAATCGAAGCTGAGTCTCTGGCATTGCGAGGCAGCAGTGCTAACCACTGTGCCATTGTGTCGCCTCAAGAAATGGGTATTTCGCCTTGTGCAAGTGCAAAGATCACTTTAAAGGGATTTAGGCAGTGCTGGGATTCGAACCCAGGATCTCCTGTTTATTCGGCAGGTGCTTTAACCAACTAAGCCACAGGGCCTGACATGCTAAATAGTCTCTGTGTACCTGAACAGGTGCCAGAGTGTAGTGACTCGGGGATTTTCATAGTAACTTCATTGCGGTGTTAATGTGAGCCTTCTTGTGACACTGATAAATAAGTTTAAAACTTACAGGCACCGTCTCAAGTGAAATGGAAGTGTGGAACCGAACACAAACAGGTTCTTATTGATCAGCGGAGCAGTCTCGAGGGGCTGAATGGCCCACTCCTGTGGGTATTATTTGATAAGAATGGTGTTGCAAATAAAGCTGTTCTTGCTGGACACACAAGATGGGCAGCACGTTGGCACAGTGGTTAGCACTCTGCCTCACAGTGCCAGGGACCTGGGTTCGATTCCCAGCTTGGGTCACTGTCTGTGTGGAGTCTGCACCTTCTCCCCATGTCTGTGTG
Organism: Carcharhinus amblyrhynchos; assembly: GCF_965287045.1. Taxonomy (NCBI): domain Eukaryota; kingdom Metazoa; phylum Chordata; class Chondrichthyes; order Carcharhiniformes; family Carcharhinidae; genus Carcharhinus; species Carcharhinus amblyrhynchos. The sequence goes on from NC_137357.1 coordinate 4,666,161, forward strand.
GAGTCTGCACCTTCTCCCCGTGTCTGCGTGGGTTTCCTCTGGGTGCTCCCGTTTCCTCCCATAGTTGGAAAGATGTGGGGGTTAGGTGGATCGACCATACTAAATTGCCCCTTAGTGTCAGACGGACTAGCTAGGGTTATCGGGCCTGGGTGGGATTGTGGCCAGTACAGCATCAGTGGACCGAACGGCTTCCTTCTGCACCCATTTCAATTCAGCTCCGAATTAGAAGGAGAGGCTGGATGGGCTGGGACTTTCTTCCCTGGAGCGTAGGAAGGTGAGGGATGACCTTACGGAAAATCACGAGGGGCAGAGATAAGGTGAATGGCTGAGGCGTTTTACCCAGGGTAGGGGAATCCATAACTAGAGGGCATAGGTTAAAGGTGAGAGGGGAAAGGGGACCAGAGGGGTAACTTTTTCACTCAGGGTGGCGTGTGGAATGAGCTGCCGGGGAGGGATAGAGACAGGCACACTGACAACGTTTAAAAGACATTTGGACAGGGTATATGGATGGGAGAGGTTTAGAGGGATATGGGGCCCAAACGCAGGCAAATGAGACAAAATTCAGTTTGGGCAACCTGGCCAGCATGGAGGGGATGGGCCGAAGGGCCTGCTTCTGTGTTGGCTATCTCGATGACTTGTCCCGGAGCTTGTGAACGAAAGGACCCCTCGGTTTGCAATGCGAGATTTGGGAATGAGACCTGAGTGGGTTCAGGGGAGGCGGTGAAAGCACAGACCTTTCTAGGGTGAAGGCTGGCAGAGGGAGAGTGTTCTGTGTCACCAGTCAGCGGCCCGAATGGATTGATGCCCGATTGCGAGGAAAAAAAAGGGAGGGATGCGTTTCTCAGCCCGTGTTTGTGTCTGCTTGTTACAGAACCGGCTGCAGCGTTGCATAATGGACTGTAACGACAAAGGCCGGGACGCCTTCAACTCCGGGATCAAGGAGCCCGACGTGCGGCTAAAAGTGGAGTCGTGCGTCACCAAGTGCGTGGGCGATCATGCCGCCCTCATCCCGAGCATGACCCGAACACTAAAGGAATCGCTAACATCCATAGCGAAATGAGGCTTGGACCAAAGCCAGGTAATTCCCACCCACCCACCCTCTGTCCCCCCCCGCCCTTTGTTGAAGAAGGGGAGGGGATGGGGTGGCGCACTGAAGTAGGGACATCACAGTGAACCAATCTCTTCCCATATCCCCAAGCAGCACGCTGCAAACCACCCACTCCAAATCATGGAAGGACAACCCATCCTGGTGGGATCTGCCCAACCCGTGGCCATGACGCAAACTGTGGACTCCAGTCCAATGCTGATAGGAGGAGAGGGCCAGGGTGGGTGCCAGGATCGTAGCCAGGTGGGCCATGGTCTCCGCGTGATATCTCGGGCAGCGAGGCAGAGTTGATTCTCTCTATCTGTCTCGCCAGGCTGAGCCCCCGATGCTCAAACCAGCACGGGGTCAGCTGGGCATCAGATTCCCCCTTCCCCAGTCTCACACCAAGCTGGTTCTGACGACTTTGAGGGAGAGAATGAAATGTCAGTGGAACTGATTAGTTGAGTCACCCTGATACTCATTCTCACCTCTCTCTCTCTCTCTCACACAAACATGTTGATCCACTGACTGTTGTACAGACAGGAAGCACGCTGATAGTGCCGATGACTATCGTGACTGATGCTGAACTGGAAGCAAACTTCCTACAGGGCCTAACGTGTTGTGGAGGGGGGAGGAAGTGCCACTCCGGTTATGAACTCAATTGAGTTGCACTTTGCGAACCTCTGTATTTTTCCTCACTCTTTGCTTGGGTCTGTCTGGGGGTCGATGGGGTTGGGGATGGACTCGGCACAGATTTTGTCTGTTTGGTGCTCCGAAATCTGTGTGCTTATCCCCGTAGATTTTGATTTCTGCTTTTTCAAAAATCTGATTGATTGTAATAATGGATAAAGTACTTGGTACCAGGCAACAGCAGACAAATGCTAAATATTTCTCAGGGGGGAGGCAATAACCGTGCTTCTAACTACCCCACCCTCACTACTGCCCCCCGTCCCAGAAACACATCCATTAGCTGCTGCGTTCCCCCTGCCTCCCGCCCCACTTTCTGTGATTTTTTTTTTACCCCTCACTTAATGTTTGTGTTTGACGGTTCTGCAATTTGGATTCTGCCAATCAGTGTTGAGTTCTATTAGTTGAGTGCATCAGTTTCCCTCTGGGTAGTGCGTTGTAAATGGTACGGCGCCCTGCAGTCACAGCCTGGCAGGCGAAACGGGAATATTGCTGACAGGAGAGGCGTGTTGCCGAAACATTTCACCTTGCCAGCGGAACTGCACCCTTCGTTGCCAGAGTTTGAAATTCGGCATTCTTGTGTTTGTCCTGGTGAGTGCAAGTTGAAAAACTTCAGCGACCCGTCTCTTTTCACGAGTTCGGAAGCGGCGACGTTATTTCGTATCTGCCTGGCGAACTGTTATTACTGATCGCATCTGTGCGTAAGTCTCGAGCTTGGAGCTGTCCCCAAATTCTCCCTCGCCCCTCAATTAAAAGAAGTCACATCACATTCGGACAGATTCCACTGAGCTGGCCTCCAGAATATGCTTGATTCTACCCGAATTCTGATACCATCAACCATAAAGAAGCCAAAGCGAATTGTGAGTTTGCGCGGTTCTTTAAAACCTTGCCCGAGAGCCGTGTGATGAGTGGGAAGGTTGTTGTCCTCCTGCTCTGTGCTGCTGCTAACTACAACTGCCCCGTGTCTCACGTATGAGCCTCAGAGATTGATAAAGACAATTTGAAAGTCCTCCCCTGAAAGCAGGGACCAAAGAAAAATGCCGTTGTTTGTCGGTGTGTGTCACCAAAGGTGCAAGTGTGGGGCCTTTACGTTATGAAGGAGCTACCACGAGCGATGTGCTGTGAAGACTTTTCGTCCTGGTGCCCACCTTCAGGCTGGAGTTGGTTTAACTGTGAAGTTTTCTTACGTGTGGCCTTGTGTGTGTGTGTGTGTCCAATTAAAAAAAAGAGATTTTGAGCATTTGTCTTTCATGTGTTTGATTTATCTGTGTATGCAGGCCACGCTTTGAACATCCGTTCCTAAGATATAGGAGCAGAACTAGGCCATTCGGCCCATCGGGTCCGCTCCGGCATGGTAGCTAACACTGACTCAGCAGTGGAAGCAAGATAGTGAGGGTGATGAGCTTCAGGGTGAAATGGGGAGAAGACTTAAATGAGGTGGCGCAGTGATATTGTCACTGGATTCGTAATCCTGCGACCTGGGGTAATGGAACCCGGGTTCGAATCCCACCACGGCAGATGGTGGGATTTGAATTCAATAAAAATCATCTGGAATTAAGAATCTACTGATGACCATGAAACCATTGTCGGAAAAACCCCATCTGGTTCACTTCAGGGAAGGAAATCTGCTATCCTTACCCGGTCTGGCCTACGTGTGACTCCAGAGCCACAGCAATATGGTTGACTCTCAACTGATGTTGATTTGATTCGTTATTGTCACATGTATTAGTATATAGTGAAAAGTATTGTTTCTTGCAGGCTACACAGCCAAAGCATACCATTCATAGAGAAGGAGAGGAGAGAGTGCAGAATGTAGTGCCCTCGGCCAGCCAGGGATGGGCAATGAATGTTGGTCATCCAGCAACGCCCATGTCCCACATATGACAAATGCAGATAAGTGTAAATTACTCCACTTTGGGTCAGCATGATGGCACAGTGGTCAGCGCTGCGGCCTTTCAGAACCAGAGACCTGGCTCCATTCTCGGCTTGAGTCACCACCTGTGCAATCCTCCCGGTGCCTGATTGGATTTTTTTCCGGGGCCTCCAGTTTCCTCCCACAGTCCGAAAGACATGCTGGTTAGGTGCCAAATTCTGCCTCAGTGTACCGGAACAGGTGCTGGAATGTGGCAGCTAGAGCATTTTCACAGTAACTTCATTGCGGTGTTAATGTAAGCCTCACTTGTGACGCTAATAAATAAAAAAGAACAGTTAGTGAAGTTTGAATGCAATAAAAAATATCTGGAATTAAGAATCAATGATGGCCATGGAACCATTGTCGGAAAAACCCATCTAATGTCCTTTAGGGAAGGAAATCTGCCGTCCTTACCCAATCTGGCCTCCACTTGATTCCAGATGCCAAAACAATGTGGTTGACTTTTAAATTCCCTCTGAAATGAATGCTGGCCCAGCCAGCAATGCCAGCATCCCATGAATAAATTTTTAAAATTATTGCACTTTGGATGGAATGATGTGCTGGTGACATGTTATGGTTCACTCAGAGTCCAGGATATCTCCGCTACCTCCTTCAATTACATTCGTCTGTATCAGATTTCCCACACAAACAGGCCATTCAGCCCATCCGGTCAATGCTCTGCCCCAGCCTCTTCCCATCTTTTCTCATCTAAATCTACCGTCCTCTCTTTCCCTTCTCCCTCATATGTTTGTCTAACTCACCCTGAAATACACCCACACTGTTCACTTCCACCACTCCCTGCAGCAGCAAGTTCCACATTCTCCCCATTCCCTGGATTTCTCGGTGTCTTATCTCATATTGACGACCTCTCGTTCTGCAGTTCCCCCACAAGAGCAAACATTCCCTCTGTATCCACTCTGTCAAAAACCTTTCCAAATTTTAAAGCGCTTGGCTAGCTCATCTGATCAGCCTTTTCTCAGAGAACCAACCAGCCGACCTGTTCACTTTTACTGACCCAAGCATTTCAGATATCTTCCTTGTAAATCTCTGCTTCTTCCTCCAATGCTGCCACCTCAGAAAAACATGGAAGATCAGGCAGGAGGAGACCATTTGGCCCTTCGAGCCTGTTCTGCCACTCATCACCATCATGGCTGATCATCCAACACAACCTGATCCTGCTGTCTCCCCATAACCTTTGACCCCATTCGCCCCAAGTGCTCGAATCCCTACAGACCAGAAGGAGGCCATTCGGTCCATTGACGTTACACTGACTCTGTGGCGAAGCATCCCACCCAGGCCCTATTCATGTAACCCCACATATTTACCCTGCTGATCCCCCAACCCACAATTTTTGGACATTAAGGGGCAATTTAGCATAGCTAATTCCCCAACCTACACATCTTTGGCCACTAAGGGGCAATTTAGCATGGCCAATCCACCTAACCTACACATCTTTGGACACTAAGGGGCAATTTAGCATGGCCAATCCACCTAACCTGTACATCTTTGTACTCTAAGGGACAATTTAGCATAACCAATTACTTGTAACCTGCCCATCTTTGGACACTAAGGGGCAATTTAGCATGGCCAATCCACCTAACCTGCACATCTTTGGACACTAAGGGGCAATTTAGCATAGCCAATCCCCCTAATCTACACATCTTTGGAGTGTAGGGGGCAACCGGATCACCTGGAGGAAACCCAAGGAGGCTGCCTCACAGCACCGGATACCCGCATTCAATTCCCGGCCTCGAGTCACTGTCTGTGTGGAGTTTGCATCTTCTCCCCGTGTCTGCGTGGGTTTCCTTCGGTGCTCTGGCTTCCTCCCACAGTCTGAAAGACGTGCTGGTTAGGTGCTAAATTCTCCCTCAGTGTAACCCGAACAGGAGTGTGGCGACGAGATTTTCACAGTAACATCATTGCACAGCTTTTAGACCCAGAAACCAGAGTGCTACCCACGTAGAAATCGAGACAGGCAAAGCAACTTTGTTCATCAATCGAAGTTACACTAATAAGTGTGATTCACACGGAGAGACACCAGAGAAATTTAATTTCAATGAAAACTCTCGGCTTCATTGATAAATCTTATTCCTTAACCTAATTTTTAAACGAGTTTATCATTTATTAGTCACAAATCGGCTTTCATTAACACTGCAATGACGTTACTATGAAAATCCCCTAGTCGTCACACTCCGGCGCCTGTTCGGGTACACTGAGGGAGAATTTAGCACCTAACCAGCATGTCTTTCAGACTGTGGGAGGAAATTGGAGCACCCAGAGGAAACCCACGCAGACATGGGGAGAACGTGCAAACTCTAGACAGGCAGTGACCCAAGCCGGGAATCAATTCCCAATCCCTCGTGCAGTGAGACAGCAGTGCTTCTTAACGAAGACCAACAAATAATCACACAGCCCTCAGAGCAACCTGCCAGCCTCTTAAACATATAACATAACTGAGCTGTCGAGGTGATGACACGCGTTCCGCTGAAGGTCGCATGGTCTCTCTCCAACACTTGATCTTTGAAATCTTTTAGTGCGAAGCACCAGAAATTCCTGGCTTTCCGATCATTCCCATCTTCCTGCTGAAAATGCATCCATCTGTGCATTTATGTAGCGCCTTTTGTTTTTGAAGTTTAATCTTGATAAGGTGCTGGAGGAGAGAATTATTGACCTCTACCTTCTTGGAAGACGAAGGAAATTTGGCATGTCCGCTACGACTCTCGCCAATTTTTACAGATGCACCATAGAAAGCATTCTTTCTGGTTGTATCACAGCTTGGTATGGCTCCTGCTCTGCCCAAGACCGCAAGGAACTACAAAAGATCATGAATATAGCTCAATCCATCATGCAAACCAGATTCCATCTACACTACCCGCTGCATCAGGAAAGCAGCCAGCTTAATTAAGGAGCCCACGCACCTCTGACATTCTCTCTTCCATCAGGAAAAAGATACAAAATTCTGAGAACACATCATAACCAAGGGGGAGTCTAAATAATTAATGGTTCCAAGGAGATGGATATATTTCTGAAAGAAAGCGGGTTAAAGGGATACGGGGAACGGGTGGGGAGATGGATTTAAGATCAGGGAGAGATCAGTCATGATCTGATTGAATGGTGGAGCAGGCTCAAAGGGCTGAAGCAGCTAGGTGTGGCTCCTGCTCTGCTGAAGACCACAAGAAAGTACAAAAGGTTGTGAATGTAGCCCAATCCATCAAGTAAGCCAGCCAAAGATGTGAAGGTTAGGTGGGTTAGCCATGCTAAATTGCCCCTTAGTGTCCAAAGATGTGCAGGTTAGGTGGATTGGCCATGCCAAATTGTCCCTTAGTGTCCAAAGATGTGTAGGTTAGGCGGATTGGCCGTGCTAAATTGTCCCTTAGTGTCCAAAGATGTGTAGGTTAGGTGGATTGGCCATGCTAAATTGTCCCTTAGTGTCCAAAGATGTGTAGGTTAGGTGGATTGGCCATGCTAAATTGTCCCTTAGTGTCCAAAGATGTGTAGGTTAGGTGGATTGGCCGTGCTAAATTGTCCCTTAGTGTCCAAAGATGTGCAGGTTAGGTGGATTGGCCATGCTAAATTGTCCCTTCGTGTCCAAAGACGTGCAGGTTAGGTGGATTGGCCACGCTAAATTGTCCCTTAGTGTCCAAAGATGTGCGGGTTAGGTAGGATTGGCCATGCTAAATTGCTCCTTCGTGTCCCAAGACGTGCAGGTTATGTGGATTAGCAGGGTCAATGTGTAGGATTACAGGATGGTAGATAGTGGGCTTGGTGCTGCGTCAGAGTCGGCACACTCGATGGGTCGAATGGCCTCCTTCTGCACTGTAGGGATCCGATGAAACATGAGTCACTGCGATACCGACAGGCAAATTTAATCTGGGATTGTTCTGCTGATTGGGGTGAGCTCGCTGGACAGGAGAACCAGAGGCATCTCCAATATCGGCCTCAATACTCATTGCACTGACAACTTCTCTTTGCCACACAGGCAGCCTTCTCTGATCTTATAAACTGAAGTGAGACACTCTTTCCATTCATGCCTGTCACCTCAAGGTAAAAGGTGCTCAATGAGGCAGCAAACCACTAAGGGACCGTCTCTGAATTGCACCACCCCTCTCAAGCGCCAAAACACCCCCTGTGACTGTCGCCCGGAGTTGCTTTGGGGACGGCATCCCCTCACGGGGGTCTCGTTTCGATTTGGAATCAGTCCCCTCCCGTCAGGATGGGAGAGGGCGCGGGGTTGAGTTGGGAAGGATGCGCGGGGTTTGGGCACGGTGCCTAAGGAGCTAGACTTTGGCAGCGCTCTGTATGTTAAAATGAGTCAAATCCTTCCGGCCACAGACCCGACAAGCGCACCTCGCTGAGGAGCGCTCGCTACAAACCTCTGCCTCTGACAGCCTCGTCGCGAAGGGGGGACGACGTGTCTTTTCACAAGCGACGCACCCCTCCCCCCCCCCCCACTTCCCCGTACCTGAAAGCGTTCAAAGATGCTCTCCCCCGGCAGCGCCAGCGCTCCTTCCGAATTCGGTAAGCCTCCACGCCACGCGGAGTGAAGTTACACCCGGCGTTTCGAGGGAGACCGGCGATGGTTCGTCTGCCACAGGGGAGGCTGGCATAGCTTTCCTTTACTGCCGCAATCTCTCTCTGTCGATTTTGGCTGACGGAGGACGGGGGGTGGGGGGGTGGTGGGAGGGGCGGCGGGGAGAGGAGACGCAGAATGGCTTTCTTCAGCTTCATGAAGCTTTTTAAACTGGCTCCGGAGAAGAAGAAGCCCAAAGAGTACCGGCACCTGAAGAGAGGCGTGGACCCCCAGGACGTGTGGAAAGTGATCGGAGAACTGGGAGACGGAGCGTTCGGCAAGGTTCTCAAGGTAGGGACGAACACGGTGGCTCCGCTGCTCTAGACAGTGCTCAGATTACTCTGGGGAGATGAGTTATCAATTCCACCCCCCCCCCCCCATCCCGATCCCCAGTTCCACTCCCTCCCCCAGGTAGGCACAGTGGGTTGGCGCTGCTGCCTCGCATGGCCAGGGACCCGGGTTCGATTCCCGGCCTGGGGAATCGCTGTCTGTGTGTGGAGTTTGCACCTTCTTCCCCCCCGTGGCTGTGTAGGTTTCCTCCCACACTCCAAAGATGCGCAGGTTAGGTGGATTGGCTGTGCTAAATTGACCCCCCGGGTTTCAGGGGGATTAGGAGGGTAAATAGATGGGGTTACGGGGATCGGGCCTGGGTGGGATTGTTGTCAGTGCAGACTGAATGGGCCGAGTAGCCTCCTGCACAGTGTAGAACAGAAGGAGGCCATTTGGCCTAATGAGCCCCCACTGACAACACCCCATCCTTTCCCCGTAACCCCACATGTCTACCCTTACTAATCTCCCTGAAACTAGGGGCAATTTAGCATGGCCAATCCACCTAACCGCACACATCTTTGGACACTAAGGGGCAATTTAGCATGGCCAATCCACCTAACCGCACACATCTTTGGACACTAAAGGGCAATTTAGCATGGCCAATCCCCCTAACCTACACATCTTTGGACACTAAGGGGCAATTTAGCATGGCCAATCCACCTAACCGCACACATCTTTGGACACTAAGGGGCAATTTAGCATGGCCAATCCCCCTAACCTACACATCTTTGGACACTAAGGGACAATTTAGCATAGTCAATCCACCTAACCTACACATCTTTGGACACTAAGGGACAATTTAGCATGGCCAATCCCCCTAACCTACACATCTTTGGACACTAAGGGACAATTTAGCATGGCCAATCCACCTAACCTACACATCTTTGGACACTAAGGGACAATTTAGCATGGCCAATCCACCTAACCTACACATCTTTGGACACTAAGGGGCAATTTAGCATGGCCAATCCACCTAACCGCACACATCTTTGGACACTAAGGGGCAATTTAGCATGGCCAATCCCCCTAACCTACACATCTTTGGACACTAAGGGACAATTTAGCATGGCCAATCCACCTAACCTACACATCTTTGGACACTAAGGGACAATTTAGCATGGCCAATCCACCTAACCTGCACATCTTTGGACACTAAGGGACAATTTAGCATGGCCAATCCACCGAGCCTGCACATCTTTGGACACTAAATTCGAAGTTCTCTCCCCCACCCCCGAATTTAAATTCAATGACATATTTATCGAAGGAATGAATCTTCACTGGAGTTGGGACCATTGCACTGGGATTGTGGTTAAAAACCCATCTGGTTCTCACGAGGAGGGGAAATCCGCCCTCCTTATCTACCCCCGACCCACAGCAACACGGGTGTTTGTCAACCACGGAACCCCCCCCATCCACCCTTCCCCCCCCCCCACAAAATGGCCTGTCAGCCTCTCAAAAGGGGCCTTACTAACGGCGCCCACATCCTGTAAATGAATCAAGTAAACTTTGCGTTTGGTGCTGCCGTGTCGCTAATGGAGGGTGTAAACTTTTATCACAAGAACTGGGGCGTCCAAATATGATAACACAACTGACAGAAGGGACCGTATTCGAAGTGCCGACTGACAGACGTCCGCGATCGGGTGGAGACCTCGTTTTGTTGCAAACTTCATTTCGTATTTCTTTGAATGGAAACTTAGAAGACAGGAACAGGAGGAGGCCGTTTGGCCCTTCAAGCCTACTCTGCCATTCATCATCAACATGGCTGATTGTCCAACTCAATAGCCTAATCCTGCTTTCTCCCCATAACCTCTGATCCCGTTCATCCCAAGTGCTATATCCAGCCGCCTCTTGAATACATTCAATGTTTTGGCATCAACTACTTCCTGTGATAATGAATTCCACAGGCTCACCGGGTGAAGAAATGTTTCCTCATCTCCGTCCTAAATGGTCTACCCCGAATCCTCAGACTGTGACCCCCTGGTTCTGAACTCCCCCCCCCCCCCCCCCCCCCACCCCAACCCCCCAGCATCGGGAACACCCTCCCTGCATCTACCCTGTGTAGTCCTGTTAGAATGTATTAAATCTCTTTGAGATTCCGCCCCCAAAAGCTCCAGTGAAAACAATCCTAACCTGGTCAATTTCTCCTCATACATCAGTCCCACCATCCCCGGAATCAGCCTGGTAAACCTTCACTGCACTCCCTCGAGAGCAAGAACATCCTTCCTCGGATAAGGACACCTACACTGCGCACAATACTCCAGGTGTGGCCTCACCAATGCCCTGTATAATTACAACAACACATCCCTGCTCCTGTACTCGAAACCTCTCCCAATGAAGACCAACGCACCATTTGCCTTTGAGTAAGTTAAAAGTGACAGCTAACGACATGTGTTAAATGTTGTTTTCCTGTCTGCTATTTTAAGAGACTAGCTATCCACTTGAAACAAATGATACCTCCATTAAAACAGCAGGGGAACATGTTCCGGGTACGGAGGGAATTTTTTTAAACTTCAGTAAGTGGGTTGACAAAGAACAAAGAAAAGTACAGCACAGGAACAGACCCTTCAACCCTCCAAGCCTGTGCTGATCATGATGCCCAAATTAAACTGAAAAAAACATGCCTTATTTGGTCTGTATCCCTCTATTGCCTCCCTATTCACGTATTTTATAGAATCCCTACAGTGCAGAAGGAGGCCATTTGGCCCATCGAGTCTGCACAATCCCACCCAGGCCCTATCCCAACAACCCAACCCATTTATCTCACTAATCCCCTGACACGGGTCAACTTAATGCACACATCTTTGGAGTGCGGGAGGAAACCGGAGCACCCAGAGGAAACCCATGCAGACGCTAACAATGCAGTGAAGTTACTGTGAAAATCCCCTTGTTGCCACACTCCAGCGCCTGTTTGGGTCAATCCACCTAACCAGCGTGTCTTTCAGACTGCGGGAGGAAACCCACGCAGACATGGGGAGAATGTGCAAACTCTGCATAGACCATGACCCGAGCTGAGAATTGAACTCAGATCCCTGGCGCTGTGAGGCAGCAGTGCTAACCACTGTGCCAACCTTGGTCTATCCTGACAAGGCATACTGTTCATGGAGAAGGAACAAAAGAGTGCAGAATATAGTGTTACAGTCATAGCTAGGGTGTAGGGAAAGAATGTGATGTCCACCCAGATACCTCTTAAATGTTGCTAATGTACCTGCTTCCACCACCTCCTCTGGCAGCGTGTTCCAGGCACCCAACACTCTCTGCGTGAGAAACTTCCCCCGTATTGCATCCCGCGATTGCAGTACTCAGATCGAGGACTTCAGATCTCGGGAAGAGATATGTGGGGTCCATGAGGAACACCCCGTTGAAAAGGCGCCACTTTTGAAGAATGTGCTCGGGGGAGCGGTCGCCCTCCCCCTCTAGTTACGCCACAGGTTCAATAGCAAATTTAAACAGCATTGGGTAAGTAGTACGTTGATGGGAAGGGATTAGAGAGATATGGGCCAAGCGTGGGCAATTGGGACTAGCTGGGAGAGCACCAGGGTCAGCATGGACCAGTTGAGCCAAAGGGCCTGTTTCCATGCTGTGTTACTCTCTGATTCTGATAGCAAGAAAGGCGGTCCAATGCAAAAAGGTGACAAGGGCTGTTCCATACAATCTCCTCCAAACATTGTGGTTTTCTCCCAAACTTGCCTTGGACCGAGGCGCCAATCACCGGAAACCAGCTCCATTGCAGGGGCACCATGTTAATATGTCCAGTTCCTGACCCCTGAGGCAACTGCTGTGCTCGGGACTTAGTCATGGGAGGCAGCTCCCAGGAGGAGAGCGGGAACTCTTCCAAGGATGTCCTCCAAACATCCCTGAAATGATCAAACATCTCCCTTTGGCCCATCCCGTCTGTGTTGACCAGTTTTCCCAAACTGAACTTAGTCCCTTTGGCCTGCGTTCAGCCCATATCCCCTTAAACCTTTCCCATCCATGTACTTATCCAATCCTGTTTAAATGTTTCATTGTACCAGCATCTAACACCTCCCCTGGTAGCTCATTCCATACACACTCCACCTTCTGTGTGAAAAGAATTGCCCCGTAGGTCCCCTTTCCCTTCTCACCTTTAACCTATGCCCCCTAGTTTTCCCTATCCTAGGGAAAAGACCTCAGCTATTCACCTTATCTACGCCCCTCGTGTTTTTATAAACCTCTATAAGGTCACCCCTCATCCTCTTACCCTCTGGGGAAAAACATGCCCCAGCCTTGGGTGGCACAGTGGTTAGCACTGCTGCCTCACAGCGCCAGGGACCTGCTTGGGTCACTGCCTGTGTGGAGTTTGCATGTTGTTCCCATGTCTGCCTGGGTTTCCTCCGGGTGCTCCGGTTTCCAAAGGTGTGCAGTTTAGGTGGATTAGCCATACTAAATTGCCCCTTAGTGTCAGGGGGATTAACAGGGTAAATATGTGGGGTTGTGAGGATAGGGACTGGGTGGGACAGTGGTCAGTGCAGGCTGAATGGGCCAAATGGCCTCCTTCCGCACTGTAAGGATTCTATGATCCTATCCAGCTTCTCCTTATATTACAAACCTCAGGCAGATTCATGGGAGAACTGCTCCATAATATAGGAGGCTGATTTGAGGACCCAATGCATTGTGCGGAAGGGAGGCCGAGGTCTCGGAGGGAACTCACAAACCTCAAATCAGCCCACCCATCCAATCCTCCGAGCACCACCAGCCTCCGCGTGCCTCAGAGTCTGCAGATCACGCATTGGACACACCAGCCATCTCAGAACCCATTGAACCAGGGCAGGTTTTTTTTTGTTTTATTCACTCATGGGACAAGGGCAGCATTTATTGTGCATCCACAGTTGCTCTTGGAAAATAATTGAGAGCCAACCACATTGCTGTGGGTCTGGAGTCATACATAGGCCAGACTGGGTAAGAATGGCAGATTTCCTTCCCTAAAGGACACTAGTGGACCAGATGGATTTTTCCGACAATCGATAATGGTTTCATGGATTCCTAATTCCAGGTATTTTTTTAATTGAAAATTCCTGTCGTTGTGGGATTCGAACACGGATCCCCAGAACATTAACCGAGTTTCTGGAATAATAGTCTAGCAATAATACCACTCAGCTATCGCCTCACCAGCTGTTAACTATTCGCCCTCAATCCCGAGAGGCTGCTGGAGAAGGAGAGACAGTAAGTGGGTTCAAACCACAGAACATGAAAAGTATAGAGGAGACCAGTGTCAGGATATCCAAGAAGCTTATGTACTTTCGAGTACTTCTCCATTTTATTCAGTCTTTAGAAATGATCGCTGGCAAGTGCTTGGCAAGTCTGCTGTATTATTATTGCCCGGGATTTCCCTCTCCCCCCTCTCCACTTGCTCCCCCCCTGCCTCCCCACATTACTGCAAACCCAAGTGAGGAGGTATGACTGCTTCTCTGTCTTTATTCAACCCACCCTCTGGCAGTAACAACAAAGTTTCCTTCCCCACCACAATAACATAAAGGCAAAATACTGCAGATGCTGGAATCATAGAATCCCTACAGTGCAGAAGGGACCACTCAGCCCATCAAGTCTGCACCGACTCTATGGTAAAGTATCTTCCACAGGCCCTTTCCCTTGCCCTATCCCCATAAACCCACACATTCACCCTGGCTAATCCATCTAAGCTTGAGACCTATGGACATTAAGGGGCAATTTAGCATCTCCAATCCACGTAACTCGCACACTTTTGGACTGTGGGAGGAAACCCACGCAGACATGGGGAGAATGCGCAAACTGATTTGATTTGGTTTGATTTATTATTGTCACATGTACTGGGATACAGTGAAAAGTATTGTTTGATTTATTATTGTCACATGTACTGGGATACAGTATAAAGTATTGTTTGAATAATTATTGTCACGTGTATTGGGATACAGTGAAAAGTATTGTTTGATTTATTATTGTCACGTACTGGGATACAGCGAAAAGTATTGTTTGATTTATTATTGTCACGTGTATTGGGATACAGTGAAAAGTATTGTTTGAATAATTATTGTCACGTGTATTGGGATACAGTGAAAAGTATTGTTTCTTGCGTGTTATACAGACAAAGCATACTTTTCATAGAGAAGGAACCAAGAGTGCAGAATGTAGTGTTGCAGTCATAGCTCAGGTGTAGAGAAAGATCAACTTAATGCAAGGGAGGTCCTTTCAAAAGTCTGACAGCAGCAGGAAAGAAGCTGTTCTTGAGTCAGTCGGTACATGACCTTAAACTTTTGTATCTTTTTCACAACGGAAGAAGGTGGAAGAGAGAACGTCCAGGGTGCGTGGGATCCTTGATTATGCTGGCTGCTTTTCCCGAGGCAGCAGGAAGTGTAGACGGAGTCAGTGGATGGGAGGCTTGTTTGCGTGATGGATTGGGCTACATTCGTGACCTTTTGTCGTCTTAGGCAGAGCAGAAGCCATGTCAAGTTGTGATACAACCAGAAGGAATGCTTTCTATGGTGGATCTGTAAAAGTTGGTGAGAGTTGTAGCGGATCTGCCAAATTTCCTTAGTCTTCTGAGAAAGTTGGCGGGCTTTCTTAACTATAGCATCTCCATACAGAGTGGCCCAAGCCGGGAATTGAACCCGGGTCCCTGGCACTGTGAGGCAGCAGTGCTAACCACTGTGCCAGCCACATTTGAATCTGAAACAAAAACAGAAAAACGCTGGAAAATCTCAACAGGTCTGACAGCATCTGTGGGGAGAGAGAATAGAGCCAACGTTTCGAGTCTGGATGACCCTTCTTCAGCGCTGAGAAGGAAAGGGAGTCAGCAGGAATTTACACTGAGAATAGAGAGAGGTGGTGGAATTGGACAAAGGGAATGTAAATGAGGATGCAGTCAGCTGAGAAAGTGTCGGAAGTGATCACAATGCCTGGATGGCAAAAACAAAGGTACAACTTGGTAAAGGACTGCCCGGGGAACGTGGCAATTGGGCGGCACGGCAGCACAGTGGTTAGCACTGCTGCTTCACAGCTCCAGGGTCCTGGGTTCGATTCCCGGCTTGGGTCACTGTCTGTGTGGAATTTGCACATTCTCCTCGTGCCTGCGTGGGTTTCCTCCGGGTGCTCCGGTTTCCTCCTACAGTCCGAAAGATGCGTGGGTTAGGTTGATTGGCCATGCTAAAATTGCCCCTTAGTGTCCTGAGATGTGTAGTTTAGAGGGATTGGTGGGTAAAATGTGTAGGGATGAGGGAGTGGGGCCTGGGTGGAATTGTGGTCGGTGCAGACTCGATGGGCCGAATGCAGTGTAGGGTTTCTATGACCTCTATGACCTGAAGGTGGGGGGGAAGCGGGGGGTAACAGCGGAAAGATAGAGAATGAGACGAAATGAGATAAAATAAATGGAAATTGGGCAGAGGGGAGCACTGATGCTCTGAAGTGGTTGGGCGGCAAATTGGCACTGTGGTTTGCACTACTAAGCCTAGCATTAGCCATGAGGAGACTTTGGAGAAACTCGGTTTGTTCTCACTGGAACGACGGAGGTTGAGGGGCGACCTGACAGAAGCCTACAAGATTATGAGGAGCATGGACAGAGTGGATAGTCAGAAGCTTTATCCCAGAGTGGAAGAGTCAATTACTAGGGGGCACAGGTTTAAGATGCGAGGGGCAAGGTTTAAAGGAGATGTACGAGGCAGGTTTTTTACACAGAGGGCGGTGGGTGCCTGGAACTCATTGCTGGGGAAGGTAGTGGAAGCAGATACAACAGTGACTTTTAAGGGGCGTCTTGACAAACGCATGAGTAGGATGGGAACAGCGGGATATATAGGAGGTTTTAGTTCAGTTGGGCAGCATCGTCGGTGCAGGCTTGGAGGGCCAAAGGGACTGTTCCTGTGCTTTAATTTTCTTTGTTCTTTTGTTTGTTCTGTGCTGTCTCACAGAGGCAGAGACCTGGCTTCGACTCCCAGTTGGGTGACTGTGCAGAGTTTGTGCATTCTCCCCATGTTTGCATGGGTTTCCTCTGGGTGCTCCATTTTCCACCCACAGGCTGAAAGATGTATAGGTTAGGTGGATTGGCCGTGCTAAATGACCCTCAGTGTCCAAAGATGTGCAGATTAGATGCGTTGGCCATGCTAAATTGCCCCTTGGTGTCCAAAGATGTGCAGGTTAAGTGGATTGGCCATAGTAAATGACCCTTAGTGTTCAAAGATGTGCAGGATAGGTGGTTTGGCCATGCTAAGTTGACGCTTAATGTCCAAAGATGTGCGGGTTAGATGGATTGGCCATGGTAAATTGCCCCTTTGCATCAGGGAGACTAGCATGGAGTAAAATGCATGGGGTTACAGGAATAAGGCCTGAGTGGGATTGTGGTCAGTGCATACTCGATGGGCTGAACGACCTCCTTCTGCACTGTAGGATTCTGTGATTGCATGTTGAGTCCGGAAGTCTGTGAAGTGCCCAGTCAGAAGTGAGCCGCTGTTGCTCCACTTTGCATTGGTGAATTGGACAAAAGGAATGTAAATGATGTAAAAAGTTCCCTTCCCCTTGGATACCTTTTCCAGACCCAACAGTTGTGTTTAAGAAGGAGCAAATTTAACCAGGTTTTCTTGAGTTAAGAGGGAGCAAGTTTATTAACTAGTCGGCAGAAGAAAAAGCAAAACGCATTGACACATTTCTACGACAAAACACATTTCCACTACATTCACATGGATGAGAAGTAAAAATTGAGTCCAGTCGTCAGTGAAAAATATTAATAAAAAGTTATGTGTCTTTGAGTTGCAAACAGTAACTGATCAAATGTGGCCGTTAAGAATCGATTCCAATGTAGTTGACGTCTGCTGGTGTGATTGTCCGGGTGTCCTGCGATTTGGTTGAGTTCTTTTTGTCAGCTGCCATCCTTCTTTGCTGACTGGTTGGACTTCCACAGTCAGAGGGAGAGTTTTAAATGTCCCTGGCTATTCTTGCAGGGCTCCTGCTGCGATGACTGTATTGCACACCGACACTGTGGAAAATGTTCAGCTGATTTCCCTCACAGTGTGTGCCCATGTATACACACGTGCACACGTGTGCTCACACACGCACGCACAGTCGGCTGGCTCCTTGGACCCCTGTATGTGATTCCAAACAACTGCAAGCAACTAAGACTAGTGTGTCTGGAGTCACATCAGGTCAGCAGGTTTCCTTCCCGAAAGGGTGTTGGTGAACCAATTGGGTTTGTGTTGGCAAGCCAGCAGCTCTGTGATCCCACCTTCCTATTTGCTTATTAGTAGCAAAACGTCCCGCCACTCTCAGTTTTACACCCCCAATGTCTTTTTCGATCCTCTCCTCAAAGGACAGCAGTTTTCGGGTTTTGTCGAATGTATTGTCAAATCTCAGGACAACAAAGGAGATAGTCATCGACTTCAGGAAGCATAGTGGAGACCGTGCCCCTGTCTACATCAATGGGGACGAAGTAGAAAAGGTCGAAAGTTTGAAGTTTCTCAGTGTCAAGATCACCAACAACCTGTCCTGGTCCCCTCATTGCTGACACTATAATTAAGAAAGCCCACCATGCTTCTACTTTCTCAGAAGACTAAGTAAATTCGATATGTCAGCTACGACTCTCACCAGCTTTTACAGATGTACCATAGAAAGCATTCTTTCTGGTTGTATCACAGCTTGGTATGGGCTCTTGCCCTGAGTAAGACTGCAAGGAACTACAAAAGGGTTGTCAATGTAGCCCAGTCCATCACGCAAACCAGCCTCCCATCCATTGACTCCGTCTATACTTCCCGCTGCCTCGGAAAAGCAGCCAGCATAATCAAGGAACCCCACACACCCAAGACGTTCTCTCTTCCACCTTCTGCCTTCAGGAAAAAGATACAAAAGTCTCAAAACACATACCAACTGACTCAAGAGCAGCTTCTTCCCTACTCCATCAGATCTTTGAATGGACCTACCTTATATTAAGCTGATATGTCTCGATACTCTGGCTATGAATGTAACTCTACACTCTGCACCCTCGCCTTTCCTTCTCCATGTACTCTGTGAATGATATGCTTTGTCTGTATAGTGCACAAGAATCAATACTTTTCACAGTATCCCAATACATGTGACAATAATAAATCAAATCAAACCAAACCAGGGCAGCACAGTGGCACTGTGGTTAGCACTGCTGCCTCACAGTGCCAGGGACCCGGGTTCAATTCCCAGCTTGGGTCACTGTCTGTTTGCACATTCTCCCCGTGTCTGCGTGGGTTTCCTCCAGGTGCTCCAGCTTCCCCCCATACTCCAAAGATGTGTGGGTTAGATGGATTAGCCGTGCTAAACTTCCTCTTTGTGTTAGGGGGATTAGCAGAATAAATCTGTGGAGTTACAGAGACAGGGCCTGGGTGAGATTGTGTTCGGTGCAGGCTCGATGGGCCGAATGGGCTGTAGGGATTCTATAACTCTAAGTTTATAAAACAGTGCCTCTCAGTTTGAAAGGTTAAAATCAAAGGTGCAAGGCTCGGCCTGGCGGGCGGTCAGGTACCCGAGGCCTCTGATACAGTTTGGGTCTTGAGGACAGACCCTGGGACGGACTTGGTGATGGGGACTGTTCCTGTTTCCCACTGCTTTCTGCTCAAGAGGGCCCCGGCCTGCTCACTGTCCCTCAACACTGTTTCCAGGGCATTGAGAGAGGAGGGGGAGGTCAGCAAGCATCCAGCTAACTGCCTCCAAACACTGGACGCGATGACCTGTGTTGTCAGAGAGGAAGGTGTGTGCTGCTGGTTTGTGGCCACACTCTCGCTGAGAACCCTTGCCCAGAATACTCCAATAATACCTCATAAATTACATTATTAAGGCTTGTCATCATGATGTCGATATTGTTCTGCTTAAGAGAAATAGGTAATGTGTATCCATAAGACATAGGAGCAGAATTAGGCCATTCAGCCCATTGAGTCTACTCCACCATTCAATCATGGTTTCTCAGCCACATTCCTCTGCCTTTTCAACACTGTGGCGCAGTGGTTAGCACTGCTGCCCCACAGCTCCAGGGACCACGGTTCTAATCCTGGTTTGGATCACTGTCTGTGCGGAGTCTGCATGTTCTCCCTGTGTCTGTGTGGGTTTCCTCCGGGTGATCCGGTTTCCTCCCACAGCCCAAAAATGTGCTGGTTAGGTGCTAAATTCTCCCTCAGTGTACCCGAACAGGCGCCCGAGTGTGGCAACTTGGGGTTTTCACAGTAACTTCATAGCAGTGTTAATGTAAAGTGACGAATAGATAAACTTCACTTTACCTTTGACCCATATTCCAATCAAGAACCGATCTATCCCTGTCTTAAGGACACTCAATGACCCGGCCTCCACAGCCTCCTCTGTGACAATGAATTCCACAGATTCACCAAACCCTCTGGCTGAAGAAATTCCTCCTGATCTCGGTTCTAAAGGGTTGTCCCTTTACTCGGAGGCTGTGCCCCTCGGATCCGAGTCTCTCCGACTAATGGAAACATCTTCCCCACGTCCCAACCCGCCTTACCTGCACATCTTTAGACTGCGGGCGAAAACTGGAGTGCATCGCCAACCCCAGAACACTCTTTCAATTCAATTTGATAAGGTTCCTTTAAAGTTTTGCCTTTCTGTTACAGTGCCTTGGGGCTGTTAATTTGCCTATTAATTAGTCAGCTCATTTTATGAGCCATTTTTAAAATGTCTACTCAAAGGGGATGGCTGGGACACTGGCTTGTGTAGGGGGAGCGCAGTGAGACAGGCCAATCAGTTGCCTCCACTGCAGCTTCATTTCAGCATCACTATTGACTCAGATCCTATTAGCACTCGTTCCCTCTTGGCAGCATTCCCGGGATCCATCGCTTCCTCCCAGTGGTGACGTCACTCAATTGGGTGTGGTTCCAGAGACTCACGTCAGTAGGGTACCAGGTTCGATTCCAGCCCCGTCTCTGCAAAGCTTGCAGTTCCCCCCTGGATTCGCATAGGTTTCCTCTGGGTGCTCCATCTTCCTCCCCCAGTCCAAAGATGTGCAGGTTAGGTGGATTGGCCATGCTAAATTGTCCCTTAGTGTCCAAAGATGTGTAGGTTAGGTGGATTGGCCGTGCTAAATTGCCCCTTAGTGTCCAAAGATGAGTAGGTTAGGTGGATTGGCCATGCTAAATTGCCCCTTGGTGTCAGGTAGACTTGTCGGGTAAATGAGTTATGGGGATAGGGCCTGGATGGGATTGTTGTCAGTGTAGAATCAATGGGCTAAATGGCCTTCTCCTACGCTATAGAGATACGATGAAATACCACTCCCCTGCTCCCTTACAGTGCAAAAATACATCACGTTCACTCCTCAGCATCTAACTCCATCAATTTCGGCCTTGTGAACTATTTCTGTACCATGTGTTAAGACTCATGCCAGAATCTTCAAGTTGTTTTACGAAGTTAGCCTAGACCCTAAATTTTACATAAGATTTTGGCATTGGAATGAGCATCAAGTGTTTCAGTCCAGGTATGATCCTACTGATCCACTAGGGAGCTTTTACCAAACAAAGTTTACTTTCGAACGCAGTTAGAATATAACAGAAAGGCTTAGCATAACTTTTATGACTTAAACATGATATTGCATGAATCTTAACAGCTAGCTATCTCTGTTGTTCCAATTTAAAAGTAATACCCCTTAGGCCTCCACTCTTTTTCAGAATTACTTATCATTAAAACAAGTATGCTCACATGATACTAGATTTCCAGCTTCTAACATCCAAAGTTTAAAGTTTGTTTATTAGTCACACCTGGGCTTACATTATCACTGCGATGAAGTTACTGTGAAAATCCCCTAGCCGTCACACTCCGGTGCCTGTTCGGGAACACCAATGGAGAATTTAGCGCCTAACCAGCACGTCTTTCCCCTAAGCATCAGGGGAATTCGCATGGTAAATATGTGGGGTTACAGGAATGGGATCTGGGTGGGATTGTTGTCAATGCAGGCTTGATGGGCTGAATGGCCTCCTTCTGCACTGCAGGGATTCTCTGATTCCACACCCCGTCCACAAACATTCACTCCCTCCACCATTGTGGATGGTTAGGCGCATCGACATGCTAAATTCTCCACGTTAAAAGCTGGAAGGGCCGAATGGCCTCCTGCTTCACGTGACACCCACACACCAGCACTATCTGTGATGCAGACTTCACAGTAGCTCCCAGGGCCCTGCCTCTGCGACCCAGAATTTCACACTGATGCAATCATGGTCCCCTTTGAAAAGATGCACCATCCCCTCTGCACCTCGCACAGCGGGCTTTGCTGTTGAGTTCGGACGAGGCGGCGAAAGGCGGCCAATACAATCTCTCGAACGCAGAGGAAGAGCCTTCCTCTCCTTCAGGCCGAACGCTTGCCAGAACGAGCTAAAGAGAAAAACCACAACCACTTCCGATTAGGCGCACATCTTTTGTCGAAGACAGTATGTGCGTGCAGTCAATTCATTTGCCCTCCCGACAGGCACGGCCCAGGTACAGACACTGTCAGAGCAAAGTGCTGTACACCAAACTCAGAATGAGAACTCCTTCTCAAACAGAATGCGCTGGACTCTGGGATCTGCTTCTGCTGGTTCTTCTCGGTGAGACAATTTGTCCTCCGTCGCTGTGATCCATTTCTGGCAGCCCTCACAGCTGAGTCACGGAGCTCGCTGACCAGGGTCAAAAAGAGTGCACTCCCAGATCAATATCTGTGGCAAATCCCTGCTCCCTCTGACACAGGAACCGACCATCAAATCCGAACCCTGAGCCTCAGTTAGAATCCCGACAGTGCAGAAGGAGGCCTTTCAACCCATCGAGCCTGCGCTGATCCCAATGTTACCCACTCCACAGAACCCATGTATTTATCCCGCTAGTCCCCCTGACACTAAGGGGCAATTTAGCATGGCCAATCCACCTAACCTGCGCATCTTTGGACACTAAGGGACAATTTAGCATGGCCAATCCACCTAACCTGCACATCTTTGGACACTAAGGGGCAATTTAGCATGGCCAATCCACCTAACCTGCACATCTTTGGACACTAAGGGGCAATTTAGCATGGCCAATCCACCTAACCTGCACGCTTTTGGACACTAGGGGGTACTACCATGTCCAATCCACCTAACCTACACATCTTTGGACACTAAGGGGCAATTTAGCATGGCCAATCCACCTAACCTGCACATCTTTGGACACTAAGGGGCAATTTAGCATGGCCAATCCACCTAACCTGCACATCTTTGGACACTAAGGGGCAATTTAGCATGGCCAATCCACCTAACCTGCACGCTTTTGGACACTAGGGGGTACTACCATGTCCAATCCACCTAATCTGCACATCTTTGGACACTAAGGGGCAATTTACCATGGCCAATCCACCTAAACTACTCATCTTTCAGACTGTGGGAGGAAACCCATGCAGACATGGAGGAAAATGTGCAGACTCCACACAGACAGTGACCCGAGCCAGAATCGAACCCGGGTCCCTGACGCTGTGAGGCGGCAGTACGAACCACAAATTACCTCTCCCCCGCACCACCCCCCCCACCCCACCCCACCCCACCCCAGCCTGCTGCTCGCCAACAAACAATGGAAACAAGAGGAAGTGATTGTTTTGGCCCATTTCTACATCACTTTTGGTTGTTTCCTGTTTAGTCATTGTATGCCCGGCAGTGTTGGATGTAGGCGAGTCTCCATGGCAACCAGAGTGCAGGCCTCGGCCTAGCATCCTCCCCTCCCTCCCCCCCCGTATATTCTGTCAACTCTTCAATGTTTCCGGTGCCCCAGAACCACAGCAATGTGGTTGACTCTGAACTGTCCTGTGAAATTTTTTTGTCGTTTCACAAGGAGGCTTACATTAACGCTGCAATGAAGTTACCGTGAAAATCCCCTCGTCGCCACACTCCGGTGCCTGTTCGGGTACACTGATGGAGAATTTAGCACCTAACCAGCACGTTCTTTCGGAGCGTGGGGGGAGCACCCGGAGGAAAGCCACACAGACATGGGGGGAGAACGTGCAGACTCCACACAGACAGTGACCCAAGCGGGGACTTGAACCCGGGTCCCTGGCGTTGTGAGGCAGCAGTGCTAACCCACTGCGCCACCGCGCAGCCCCTACTTACTTGAGGGAGTAAATTGGCAGGGTTGCAAGAGCAGTTCGCGTTTGACGAATAGTGGAATTTGCCTGGTAACGGCGGTAAAAGTGTGCCCAATCACAGAATTAGCCTTGAGGCCAGCCAGAGGGCAGTGGAAGGGCCTCACGGAAGTATGAAGCAAAGTTAGAAGGTTAGAAAGGGAAAGGTGGTGGAAACTCTGTGCAGAAGCGACCACAAAACTGTCCTGTTGCTTTTGACAAAGAAGTCCTCACTTTGATAGGTGGTGTGAGACAAAAGTTCCTGTTGTGCCCACATTGGCTTTGTAGGCTGTTGTGAATGGCCTCCGGACGTTATCTAACAATGACCTGTCTCTTCCCAAAGGCCCAGAACAAGCAGACGGGGGACGTCGCAGCTGCCAAGGTGATCAGCCCCCTGGATGCGGAGGAGCTGGAGGATTACATGGTGGAAATTGAGATCCTGGCTTCGTGCAATCACCCCAACATTGTCAAACTCCTCGACGCTTTCTACTATGGAAACAGCCTGTGGGTGAGTCCTGAACAGGCGGCAGGGAGATCAAAATAGGAGTGACCTCCTCCTTAACTTCCCAAAGCAGGGAAACTCCAATATCCCAATGAAATATCCAAACATACACAAACTAGAAGCAGGAGGAGGCCTTTCGGCCCATTGAGCCTGCTCCGCCATTCATTTTGATCATGGCTGATCATCAAATTCAATATCCCGATTTCCCCCCTCCCGTTCCCTCCCATATCCCTCAATCCCTTGAGCCCCAAGAGCTATATCTAATTCCTTGAAATCTCACAACGTTTTGGCCTCAACTACTTTCTGTGGGAGTGAATTCCACACATTCACCACCCTCTGGGTGAAGAAATTTCTCCACCTCAGTTCTAAAACTCCTCAAACTACGACCCCTAGTTCTGGACTCCCCCCACCATCGGGAACATTCTTTCTGAATCTACCCTGTCTAACCCTGTTAGAATTTTATAAGTTTCTATGAGATCCCCTCTCACTCTTCTAAACTCCAGTGAATATAATCCTAACCGACTTAGTCTCTCCTCATATGACAGACCTGCCATCCCAGGAATCAGCCTGGTAAACCTTCGCTGTACTCCCTCTATAGCAAGGACATCCTTCCTCAGATAAGGAGACCAAAACTGCACACAATACTCCAGGTGTGGCCTCACCAACGCCCTGTACAATTGCAGTAAAACATCCCTATCCCTATACTCAAATCCTCTCGCTATGAAGGCCAACATACCATTTGCCTTCTGTACTGCCTGCTGAACCTGCGATCTTACCCTCAGTGACTGTTGCATGAGAACGCCAAAGTCTCACTGAGTATCCACCTCTCTCCATTGACATCCATTCAAGCTTATCGCGTAGTAGACTTGTATCTTGCTGTTACATTTTCCCACTTTATTCTGACTCGTACTGAAAGAGGTGAGGGGTAATAATCACACAAGATTAAAAATCACAAGTGCTGCTCTGAAAGGAAAGGTCTCCTTATAAAAGTCCTCAAAGATAAGCACCAAGTCATTAGTCTGAGAAAATTCATGAAATCAGATATGTAACAGGAAAAAGGAAGTGATATACTGGGCGGGATTTTATGGCCTCGCATGGCCCAAAACGGCAGAATCAGGGGACCTTCCCATTGTCCGCCTCTCGCCTGCTCTGTTTGCTGTTATGAGCGGAGCAGTAAAATTCCAGCCACGTACACAGGCACACACTGGGGCAATGATAACTTGTGCCAAGGATGGATTAAGTCTTCACACCAAATGGATATGACAATGAAGCAAGCATTAAGTGATTGTGATTGGTTTTAAGACCTGAATGATGTAACCATGAGCAATAACTGAGTTGACCGAGTGAGTGGACAGAGATAACTTGATTGGTATATGCCAATTACTTGTAATCGAATTTGAAACTATAATTGCTTGTGCGTTTCCTGAGTCCTGCATCCTGGCTAGTTAGAGACTGTGACCTGTGACTTCCCAGGGTCCTTGCAATTTAAGAGTTTAAGAGAATTTAGTCTGGTTACTTGAATCTAGAGATATGATCAGTTATCTATACAATTTCCTTTGGTGAGTTCTATTTGACCCTTGGCACAGTGGTTAGCACTGCTGCCTCACAGCTCCAGGGACCCGGGTTCGATTCCCAGCTCGGGTCACTGTCTGTGTGGAGCTTGTACGTTTTCTCCATGTCTGCATGGGTTTCCTCCGGTGCTCTAGTTTCCTCTCGCAGTCCAAAAGATGTGCAAATTAGCTTGATTAGCCATGGTAAATTGCTTTTAGTGTTCAAAGATGTATAGGTGAGCCAGATTAGCCATGCTAAAGCCCCTGAGTATCCAAAGATATGGAGGTTAGATGGATTGGCCATGGTAGATTGCCACTCAGTATCCAAAGATGTGTAAGTTAGGTGGATTGGCTATGCTAAATTGCCCCTCAGTGTCCAAAGATGTATGAATTAGGTGGATTGGCCATGTTAAATTGCTCCTTAGTGTCCTAGGATGCGGCTAGGTGGATTCACCATGCTAAATTTCCTCTTAGTGTCCAAAGATGTGCAGGTTAGGTGGATTGGCTGTGCTAACTTGCCTCTTTGTGTCCAAAGATGTGTAGGTTAGGTGGATTGGCCATGCTAAATTGCCCCTTAGTGTCCAAAGATGTGTAGGTTAGGTGGATTGGCCATGCTAAATTGTCCCTTAGTGTCCAAAGATGTGTAGGTTAGGTGGATTGGCCATGCTAAATTGCCCCTTAGTGTCCAAAGATGTGTAGGTTAGGTGGATTGGCCATGCTAAATTGCCCCTTAGTGTCCAAAGTAGGTTTGGGGAATAAGCCATAGTAAATGTGTGGGGTTATGGGGTATAGGGTTTGGGTCTCAGTAAGGTGCTGTGTTGGAGAATCCGTGCAGGCTCGACAGCCTGAATGGCCTCCTTCAGCACTGTAGGGATTCTGTGACGCTCTTAAAACCCTCTCATTTCCCTTTCCAGATTCTCATTGAGTTCTGCCCTGGTGGTGCGGTGGATGCCATAATGTTGGGTAAGTGCTGTTGCAGTCTGCTAAATTGGTCAATACCGCATCGCGCCTCACCCACCCTCCCGCGCCTCACCCACCCTCCCACACCTCACCTTGGGCTGACAAGTGGCAAGTAACATTCGTGCCACACCAATGCCAGGCAATGACCATCACCCATAAGAGACACTCTAACCACCGCCCCTTGATGTTCAATGGCATTACCATCACTGAATCCCCCCACTATCAACTTCCTTGGGGGTTCCACTGACCAGAAACTCAACTGGATTCACCACATAAACGCAGTGGTTACCAGAGCAAGTCAGAGGCTGGGAATCCTGCGGAGAGTAACTCACCTCCTGACTCCCCCCAAAGCCTGCCTCCAATCTACAAGGTACAAGTCAGGAGTGTGATGGAATACTCCCCACTTGCCTGGATGGGGGCAGCTCCAACAACGCTCAAGAAGCTCGACACCTTCCAGGACAAAGCAGCCCCGCTTGATTGGCCCCCCATCCACAAACATTCACTCCCTCCACCACCGACACTCAGTAGCAGCAGTGTGTACCATCGACAAGATGCACTGCAGCAACTCATCCTTAGACAGCACCTTCCAAACCCACAAACTCTACCATCTAGAAGGACAGGGGCAGCAGACACATGGGGAACACCACCACCTGCAAGTTCCCCTCCAAGCCACTCACCATCCTGACTTGGAAATATATCGGCCGTTCCTTCACCGTCGCTGGGTCAAAATCCTGGGATCCCATCCTTAACGGCATTGTGGGTCAACCCACAGCACGTGGACTGCAGCAATTCAAGAAGGCAGCTCACCACCACCTTCTCAAGGGGCAACTAGGGGGTGGGCAATAAATGCTGGCCAGCCCGCGTCCCATGAATGAATAAAAATAACCTTCCCCCGCTCTATTCCTGAAGGAAGCTGGGGTACAGTTCCATAAACTCTGGGTGTTGGGGAACTGCGCAAAGAGATCCTTCCATTGACAATGCAATAACCTTGGTGTTGCCTTGTCACCAATCAGGGATGCTATTGGATTAATACTTCACCTGTGTCCAGAACTCCTGAAGCATCTGGCTGCACTTCTCTGGTCTGTGGCCCCCAGTCCGTGCTTACTCCAAAGTCGGAAAATCCCACCCCGGGTTAATGCAGCTTCCCATGGTCTGTGTGCCACCCGCTATGATTCCCAGAAAAATTCCACCTCAAACAGTTGGAATAATTTTGCTCCACCTACCCTATCCATTGCCCTCAATGTGTCGGGAACTTCGACCCAATCACCCCCTTAACCTTCTCAGTTGCCAGGTATACAACTCTGGTCTGTGCAGTCACTCCCTGCTATTTGACCCATGATGTTCTGGGGTTATTGTGGTAAACCGAGGCTGCAGTCACTCCAGTGTGTGTTCCCGCTAAGCTATTCAACTACGGAAGGCATCACAGGTGAATTTGATGGTGTTGCTAGTCAGCAGGCATGCTGGTGTGCCCCCACGCACACGCACATTCACATTCACACTCATATACGTGCTCATAATCACACACTCTCTCACACTCTCTCACACTCTCTCACACACTCTCACACACACACTCAAACACATGCTCTCACTTGACACACACACATACTCACACACACACACACACACACACACAGACACTCTCACTCACACACAGACACTCTCACTCATACACGCACACACACACACATACCCACATAATCACACACTTACACTCACTCACACACATATATTCACACACACACATTCACTCAGACACATGCTGTCACTTGCACACATACACACACACGAACATACACATGCACAAACACACATACTCACACTGACACACACACACACATACTCAAGGACATACACACACTCACGCTCACACTCACACACACTCTTACACACACACTCACTCACACACACACACACACACACTCATACACACACTCTCACTTGCACACACACACAGAAGCACACTAACACACACGCACACATACATTCAGAGACACTCACACACACACACACAACACACACACTCTCATGCACACACACACACATATACACAGTCTCTCTCACACACACACGCTTATGCACACACTCACATATCTACACACACACAAACATTTGTGTCCCATTAAACCTCTGGGAGGGGAGAGAAAACAGGTGACGGTCTGGATCAGAAAGACTCATTTCGATTTGCTTCTGTCTCAGAGCTGGAGAGAGGACTGACAGAGCCGCAGATTCGTGTCATTTGTAGGCAGATGCTGGAAGCTCTGCACTACCTCCACACCAACAAGATCATCCACCGGGACCTGAAGGCCGGAAACATCCTCTTGACCCTGGACGGAGACATTAAACTGGGTAAGAAGGGGAATCAGGGTTCGGGCAGCAGGGTGAGAGAGCAGGAAGTGAAAAATGGGACAAAACCAATCCCACGTGGTACAGCTTCCATCACTTGGTCTTCCCAGCTGATTGCTGTCTCTTGGTACAGTTGAGTCGCCAGTTCAGTTCAAGTTAAGTTGTACCCCCATGTGTCAGAATGTGACAAAAGGGTTCATGTAACTTCAATGAATCCAAGCCAGCTAATAAAGTATGGGACTAAACACAGACATGGGGTCTTGTGAAGTTTGCCTAAATCCGAAGTTTTGCATTTAGTTTTGGCATTAGGGTGAGTATAGAACATAGAACATAGAACATTACAGCGCGGAACAGGCCCTTCGGCCCACAATGTTGCGCCGACCAGTCTTATTTTTAAAAAAAAACATTGACCCACTGATCTAAACCAATCCCTTTTCGTCCATAAACCTATCCACCAATCTCTTAAACGCCCCCAAACTAGGCGCATTTACAACTGCTATTTCCATAAGCTATAAGCTATAAGCTATTTCACTCCAGGTATGATTCAAGTGACCCACTGGGGAACTTTTACCAAACAAAGTTTATTTCAGGACACAGTTAGAATATAAAAAAAATTGCCATAACTTTTATCAATTATGTGAATCAAACATAACACAGTATAATCCTGAACAGATGTCAGAGGTTCTTGACTCAGAGGGTAGTAAGGGCATGGAATGCCCTGCCTGCAGCAGTTGTGGACTCGCCAACTTTAAGGGTGTTCAAATGGTCAGTGGATAGGCATATGGATAACATCGGAATAGTTTAGGTTAGAGGGTCATTAGATTGGTTTCACTGGTCGGCGCAACCTCAAGGGCCAAAGGGCCTGTACTGCACTGTAATGTTCTATGTTCCAATGTTCTACGTTAACAGCTACCTATCTCTGTTGTTCCAAGTCAAACAACATCCCACAGACACACACACTTCTCCAGACTTAGCACACAAAGGAAGTCTGCTCACGTGATGCTGGATCCTCAGCTTTTTAACACTTACGCGAATTGGTCCTTTGATTGTTGGATCAGATCTCTGAGGCTTCCCAGTCCTGGATCTTCAGCAAACCTTTAGAGAGAACAAGACAGAGACAGAGAGACACTGCACCAGAAAGAGTGCAGGGAAGATTTATGAGAATGCTACAGAGACTGGTTGGTTTGAGTTATACGCAGAGGCTGGATAGACTGGGACTTTTTTGCCTGGAGCGTAGGGGGCGATCTTATAAAATAAAATGTTTAAAAGTCTATAAAATAATGAGAGGCATAGATCAACTGGATACTCAATATCTTTTCCCAAAGGTAGGGGAGTCTAAAACTAGAGGGCATCGGTTTAAGGTGAGAGGGGAGAGATACAAAAGCGTCCAGCAGGGCAATTTTTTCATGCAGAGGGTGGTGAGTGTTTGGAACGAGCTGCCAGAGGCAATCGTAGAAGCGGGTACAATTTTGCCTTTTATAATGCATGTAGTTACATGAGTAACATGGGTATAGAGGGATATGGGCCAAATGCGGGCAATTGGAATTAGCTTAGTGGTTTAAAAACTGGGCAGCATGGACAAGTTGGGCCCAAGGGTCTGTTTATATGCTGTAAACCTCTATGACAGGGAAAGTGAAACTAAAAACTTGAAATGCTCTGTAAAAAAGGCTGTCCCCAGGCATGTCACCTGACCTGTCAATCATCTTCAATCAAATGGCTCTCAGCAATTTTTAAAGGACCATAAAACCCCAGGACGCTGCACTAGTCCGGGTTTACATCAGCGTGATATCAATTATACTGCTTCAGTAATAATTTGAGACACCTGTCACAGACAGCATTGTGCCAACAAAATCCTACAAAGGAACACGGTTAAGGTACATTTCTTAATGGCACAGAATCGTCACAATTAACCCATGGTTTCCTCTCTTCCAGCTGACTTTGGAGTATCTGCAAAGAACACTCACACCATCCAACGGCGAGCATCTTTCATCGGGACACCTTACTGGTAGGTATCACTCCTTCCTAAGAAAGCATGGAGTCTACTTTTCATCCATTCCTCAAAATGTTCTCCCTGTATCACTGCAAAGAGAGACATCTTGTGGCACCTTTTCACCTTACACGCTTCAGGACAAACACAAAAATGCCAAATTTCAATTAGTCGCCACGGTTTATACTGCAGGAGGAGAGTGGGCTGATTGGTTGGTTGGTCAAGGTATTGCCATGGACAAAGTAACAGGGAACAATTGGATCTTGGGGAGTTCAAACAAAATCGCAAGTCTTGACCATATTCCTTCAGTTTGCAGAGGAATAGTCGCTGTGTGTGAATGCATGTTACTTTGAGCATGTATAAATGAGCCACGTTCTGAGCTCGACTCGCTTTGGTTGTTGGCATAGCTATGAGCGCACTTAGGATTGCTCACACGCTACCCAGTCACAGAATCACATATACCAGCATTTACGATCCTCGGCCTGATTTTAGGATTGGACAGCCTTGTGTAGCTTTCTCCAGAATGTGAAATGTTCATTCTGCACATAAAGATACGCTGATAAAAGAAGACGAGTGATTGGACCACGATTTTTTTTGATGCCCCTGTTATTATTTATTATTCCACAGTTGGGGAGCTTGGGTCTTATGTCTATGGCCATTCTAAATTGCACTTCAGTGTCCAAAGATGTGTGGGTTAGGGGGATTGATCGTGCTAAATTGCTCCTTAGTGTCCAGAGATGTGCAGATTAGGTGGATTGGCCATGCGAAATTGCTCCTTAGTGTCCAGAGATGTGCAGGTTAGGTGGATTGATCATGTTAAATTGCTCCTTAGTGTCCAGAGATATCCAAAAATCACGGAAACCCGAAAGTGCAGAAGGAGGCCATTCAGCCCATTGAGTCTGCACCGAACCTCTGACAGAGTGTTTACTGTAATCCTGACATTTACCATGGTTGACCCATCTAACCTCGATAGCTTTGGACACTAAGGGGCAATTTACCATGGCCAATCCACCTAACCTGCACATCTCTGGACTGTGGGAGGAAACCGGAGCACCCGGAGGAAACCCACACAGACATGGGGAGAATGTGCAAACTCCACACAGACAGTGACCCGAGCCAGGAATTGAACCTGGTCCCTGGCGCTGTGAGGCAGCAGTGTGCCATCGTGCTGCTCAAATCAAGGTTGGGATGAGATTGTAAGGATTTTCTGTTTATTTGGAAGGGTGTGGGTTTATTTAGTTGGCTATGTTTGTGACCCTCGTCAGTGTTCAACCCTTTATCGTGTGAAGAAAGAACTCGGGGGGTCCTTTGTACAAAATGT
The DNA here is from genome assembly GCF_965287045.1 of Carcharhinus amblyrhynchos. NCBI lineage: Eukaryota > Metazoa > Chordata > Chondrichthyes > Carcharhiniformes > Carcharhinidae > Carcharhinus > Carcharhinus amblyrhynchos. The sequence goes on from NC_137357.1 coordinate 4,698,459, forward strand.
TTTAGTTTATTTCTTCGTGCCACAAGTAGGCTGACATTAACACTGCAATGAAGTTACTGTGAGAACCCCCCCCCGCCCGCGCCGTTTGGAACGTTGTTTTTGACTGTACACCGGCAGCACTTTGTCCTCACAGTTTGTCTTCTTGTCGTGCAGGATGGCCCCGGAGGTTGTCCGCTGCGAAACCTCAAAAGATGCTCCCTACGACCACAAGGCGGACGTCTGGTCACTGGGGATCACGCTGATCGAACTGGCCGAGATGGAACCACCTCACCATGAGCTCAACCCAATGAGGGTGCTCCTGAAGATCACAAAGGCTCCCCCTCCAACTCTATCCCACCCTTCCCGCTGGTACTCAGATTTACATCTCTTTCCTTCCTTTCCATTTGATTTGATTTGATTTATTATTGACTTCTCAAGGCTCAACAAATTCGTTTTGTGCAGCTCCACAAGATGGGTGAGATCCTAAATGAATATTTCTCATCAGTTTTCACTGTTACGGATGCTAAGGAACTTGGGGAAATAAATGTCTTGAGGAGTGTACACATGACAGAGAAGGAGGTCTTAAAGCACACCAAGGTAGATAAATCCCTGGGACCTGATGAAGTGTATCCCAGGACATTGTGGGAGGCCAGGGAGGAAATTCCAGGTCCTCTAGCTGAGATATTTGAATCATTGATAGTCATGGGTGAGGTGCCTGAAGATTGGGAGATGGCAACTGTTGCCCCTTTGTTTGAGAAGACCTGCAGAGAAAAGCCTGGGAACTACAGGCCAGTGAGCCTAACATCTGTGCTGGGTAAGTTGTTAGGAGTTATTTTGAGAGACAGGATCTGCAGGCATTTAGAGATGCAAGGACTGAGTAGGAACAGTCAGTATGGCTTTGTGAGTGGAAAATCGTGTCTCACAAATTTGATTTTTTTGAAAGGCGAACCAAGAAGGTCAATGAAGGCAGTGCAGTTGATATTGTCTGCATGGACTTTGATAAGGTATCGCATGGTAGGTGTTGCATAGGTTAAATTTCACGGGATCCAGGGTGAAGTAGCCAAATGGATACAAAATTGGCTTGATGACAGAAGACAGAGCGTCATTATAGAGGATTGTTTTTCAAACTGAAGCCTGTGACCAGCTGTGTGCCGCAAGGATCAGTGCTGGGTCCGCTGTTATTTGTCATTTATATTAATGATTTGGATAAGAATTTAGGAGGCATGGTTAGTAAGTTTGCAGATGACACGAAGATTGGTGACGTAGCGGACAGTGAAGAAGGTTATCTAGGATTGCAACGGGATCTTGATCGATTGGACCAGTGGGCTGACGAATGGCAGCTGGAGTTTAACTTAGATAAATGCGAAGTGATGCATTTTGGTAGATTGAACCAGAGCAGGACTTACTCAGTTAATGGTAGGGTGTTGGGGAGTGTTGTAGAACAAAGAGCAGCTGGAAGTGTGTCGGGATAATCGCCGTCCCAAGGTAACGAAGGCACAAGTGAAGGGTTCCAGCAGCGGATGAGCTGAGGTGGGGAGGGGGGAGTGGGACAGACGGACGCAGGCGATAGTACAGAGGCGGCAATGGATGCTCCGGGTGAACGATGCTAATGCGAGGTCAGAATCTCCTTGCGGGGTCAAACGCAGCGCCAAGGTTTCCTTGATCTCCAACTGTTAGGAGGGGGGTGCAATTCTCCCAACCTGCCGCGCTAATCTTTTAATGTGGCAGGCCAGGAGAATTGCATGTCGGCTGACTTGCGGGATTCGTTCATGCATTCCCGCTGTGCGTGTATCTCCCAGCCCTGGATATCTTGATTGGGGCTGGAAACAGGGTGGGCCGGAGATTGGGGTGGGCCAGAACGGGGGGTGGTGGGGTAGTGGTGGCGGTGGTATTCGGGGCTGGCCCATGAATGGATGGGGGGGAGGGGGGGCTGCGATCAGGCCATGGGGGGGCGGGGGTTGGGGGTTGGCAGCACCACAGGGGGTCCCAGGCTGGTCAGTAATCGAACTGGCCAGCAAACAGGAGGCTGACATTTCGCAGGCACTGTGCACGCACAGAGAACCAGAACTGTCAAATTCAGGCGTGAATAGGCCCCGACCCCTGAAACCTAATAATATTCACACTGGTGGCCTCTGCGTTGCACAGGGAGTGGGAGATCCCGGTGTGAACTTCCACCGGAGAAAACAGCGTGAATTACTCCAGTTTTCCCGCAAATTAGAACTTTTTCGGGAGAATCCCGTCCGGAGCTCGAGGATGGAGTTGTGAGCGGGGATGGAACAAAAAAAATGTCTCCATGTCTTTCCAATAACACCTCGATTATTGAATTCACAGGTCAGCGGATTTCAAAGATTTCTTACGTAAAGCGTTGGATAAAAATGTCGAAGCTCGATGGTGCGCAAAGCGGCTACTCCAGGTGATTATTTTAGTCCCCTTTCCTCTGGGTTAAATCTTAAGTTAAGACATCCCACGGTGGCGTGGATGCCACATGTTCCAAGCCATTTATTTTCTTGTCCTGATGATCGAGCGTTCAAATCCCACGTCAGCGCGGTGTTGCTGTCCCGAACTGTTTACCACCCAGTCCGATTAACACCTCTGCCCCTCTCTCTCTCAGCACCCATTCGTTACCGCAGCGGAAAGCAACAAGCCAATCAGAGAGCTAATTGCTGAGGCCAAGGCAGAGGTGATGGAGGAGATTGAAGATAATAAGGAAGACCAAGTGGAGGTACTGCAGCCGAAGGAGTTTAATACCGTTCTTATTTTTAGTTTATTTACTCGTGTCACAAGTAAGGCTGACATTCACACTGCAATGAAGTTACTGTGAAAATCCCCCAGTCGCCACACGCCTGTTTGAGTACACTGAGGGAGAATTTAGCATCTAACCAGCACGTCTCTGGACACTAAGGGGCAGTTTAGCATGGCCAATTCACCTAACACACACAGTTTTGGACTCTGCACATTCCTCCCGTGACTGCGTGGGTTTCCTCTGGGTGCTCCAGTTTCCTCCCACAACCCAAAGATGTGCAGGTTAGGTGGATTGCCCATTCTAAATTACCCCTGAGTGTCCAAAGATGTGCAGGTTCGGTGGATTGGCCATGCTAAATTGTCCCTTAGTGTCCAAAGATGTGCAGGTTGGGTGGATTGGCCATGATAAATTGCCCTTTAGTGTCCAAAGACATGCAGATTACGTGGATTGGCCATGCTAAATTCTCCCTTAGTGTCTGAATATGGACCGATTAGATGGATTGGCCATGCTAAATTGCTCCTTGGTGTCCAAAGATGTGTGGATTAGGTGAATTGGCCATGCTAAATTGCCCCTTAGTGTCAGGGAGGTGAGCAGGATAAATATGCGGGATTACAGGGACCGGGTGGGATTGTTGTTGGTGTGGGCTCGATGGGCCGAATGGTCTGTACCAGCACTGTAGGAATTCTATGATTCTAATTTAAGCTTAAAAGCCAGCAGCGATGGAAGCCTTGCTACCGTGTTTAAATAAGATTCTGATAAACAATGCCCATCAAGAGTTTATTTTCTGATGGGCACACACTAGTTTTTCAGTTGCGGTTGGAGTCACACACTCTTTATCTTCTCCCTGCCAGGCTCTCTCGTGCCCGCCGTGCTCAGTGCGTGGGCTCAGTGCAGAGGAGGCACAGACGATGGACCTCAGCACAGCCAGCCTGGAGGAAGGGTCGATAACCGATGGGTCTGTTGACGAGGGCCGAGGCATTGACTCAACCGTAAGCGGAGCCGCTGACGACAGAGCGAGCGTGACCGAGTCAATGGAGAGCACAGGCAACATGGAGGAGGTGCAGGGGGAGACGGGCGAATCGGCAGAAAACGAGGGGTTGACAGTGGCCGACGGCCCACCTCGCGAGGCGAGCGCCGAAAGTACCGAGGAGATCCATTCGCAAACCCCCGTCGCTAATCGAGGCGGCGAAATCCGGATAAGTCCGCAGGAGTCAACGGGATTGGAAGTGGGAACGCACGACGCCATGCAAAGTGAGGCGGAACAAGTGCGCGATAGACCGCACACCCCCATTGCAGAATCTGAGCCGACAAAGAGTGAAGGGTTGGGAGCTGATTGCGAAGCGGGGGCACACTCGGGGGCCGGAGATCCCACCAGCGCGGCGCCCAGCCTGGGACGGGACGGCCCGGAGTCAAGACTGAGGAATGGGGACTTGAGGGTCGAACCCACCGGTCCGTCACCCCCTGGAGAGGAGGCTCCAGCAGAGCCTGTGCCGTCACTTGGAGAAGCGGAAAGCGAGCTGTCCCAGCGGGCGGAGCAGCCGCAGGGAGAAACGGCGGGATTGCTGGACGATCCTGCAACGGCAGAGACAAACGCGGCGACTCCAGAGGACGCTCCGTCCGGAATACTCCCCGTTGGAACACTCAGCGTGGGCGCAATGCGGGAAGGGGCCGGCTGCCTTCACACCAGGGAAGTTGAAACCGGAGTGCTGGATCAATTCCCGACGGATGCTGAAGAAAGGAAAGTCGTACGAGATTTCCAAGTCAACGGTCAGGATTTCAAGGAAGAATCCTCGATTTCTCACCTCCAGTCAACCGAAAATAATTGCCTGCAAGGTGATCTCCGGCTACCTGAGAATGTTGGGATTGACGGAAGTTCTGAGCCATCCGTGCGTGTTGGATCTCCAACGGGACAAGGAGGAGAGGAATCGGATTTGGAGAATGCAAGTGATGGAATGCCCGATCCCCCACTGGATCAGTCAGACAACGTTCCCAGGGAGGCAGCTTCAGAAGGGGTGCAGAGTGGTGAAGACTCGATGGGATCCCCTCAGTGCGGAGAGGCAGAAAGGCACTCGGTGGAGACTCTCGGCCGGATCGAGTCTTCAGTCGGGAAGATGGAAGTTGCTGACGGAGATGAGGGCACCCCCATGACGGGAGCGCTCGAGGGTGAGGCGATTCTGCCATGTGCTGCGACAAACGTGGACCATACCCAGGCCACCAGCGAGGGAAGCACAGAGCAGTTACTTGAGCCTTTAACCGAAGTGGAGGAAGCTGGATGCGAGTGGAGCCAGGACATTGCTATCGTAACCTGCCTTGTCAGTGATCTAATCGACCTGGTCGCAGACGATGGAAGGGAACGGGAGGCGAACCACTCGCAAACAACTGGGCAAGGAGTCATGCCAGGCCTTGGGAAAGATGCTGATCCCCTCAGCGGAGATGGTTCCATTGAAGAGGTCAGCGGTGAGGAGGTGAAGACCTCAATAGAATCTTCTAGGAGCGTAATCACAGAGGATAACAGTCCCGATGAGGAGGTGAAGACTTCAATAGAATCTTCCGGAAGTGCAATCACAGAGGACAACAGTCCTAACGAGGAGGTGAAGACTTCAATAGAATCTTCCGGAAGTGCAATCACAGAGGACAACAGTCCCAACGAGGAGGTGAAGACTTCAATAGAATCTTCCGGAAGTGCAATCACAGAGGACAACAGTCCCAACGAGGAGGTGAAGACTTCAATAGAATCTTCCGGAAGTGCAATCACAGAGGACAACAGTCCCAACGAGGAGGTGAAGACTTCAATAGAATCTTCCGGAAGTGCAATCACAGAGGACAACAGTCCCAACGAGGAGGTGAAGACTTCAATAGAATCTTCCGGAAATGTAGTCACAGAGGACAACAGCCCCGATGAGGAGGTGAAGACTTCAATAGAATCTTCCGGAAGTGTAATCACAGAGGATAACAGTCCTAACGAGGAGGTGAAGACTTCAATAGAATCTTCCGGAAGTGTAATCACAGAGGATAACAGTCCTAACGAGGAGGTGAAGACTTCAATAGAATCTTCCGGAAGTGGAGTCACAGAGGACAACAGTCCTGATGATAGGCCGAAGACTTCAGAAGAGTCTTCCGAGAGTGAACAGGAAGAGGAATGCGTGAACAGTCACATGGAAGAGGGGGAATTATCAGACAAGTTGGGGGGACAAGGGAAGCATGAACAAAGAGAAGAGACCGAGATCGACAGTGTCTCACCCAGTAAGGATGCGTCCAGCCAGCAGGGTCGATCTCCTCCGGATCCTCGGCTAAAGGTAGTTTGCAAATTCATGGGAAGGATGGGGCTGGTGGTGGATGGAGAGAAAGCAGGATTTGCATTACTCTTGCGTCCAACAATGCAGCACACCCTCGGTAGTGCACTGGGAGAAGTTTTTTATTTGATTTGATTTATTATTGTCGCATGTACTGGGATACAGTGAAAAGTATTGTTTCTTGCGCGCTATACAGAAAAGCATACTGTTCATAGAGAACATGGGGACGAGGAAAGGAGAGAGTGCAGAATGTAACGTTATAGTCATAGCTGGGATTTGATTTGATATGTTATTGTCACATGTCTCAGTATACAGTGAAAAATATTGTTTCTTGTGCACTATACAGACAAAGCAGACCGTTCATAGAGTACATAGGGAACTAGGAAGGCAGAGAGTGCAGAATGTAGTGTCCATAAAACAGTGACCATAAAATAAATTGTGATGCACCTTGAGCCATTCAGTGGCTGTGAACAGGTGTAAATGCAAATCTGACTCGCAGCTCCAGGGACCCAGGTTCAATTCCTGGCTTGGGTCGCAGTTCTCCTCGTGTCTGCGTGGGTTTCCTCCGGGTGCTCCGGTTTCCTCCCACCGTCCGAAAGATGTGTGGGTTAGGTTGATTGGTCATGCTAAATTACCCCTCAGAGTCCCAGGATGAGTAGGTTAGAGGGATTAGTGGGTTGGGGTTGTGGGGATAGGGTGGGATTGCGGTCAGTGCAGACTCAATGGGCCGAATGGCCTCTTTCTGCACTGTAGGGATTCTATAGGTTCTCTCTGTCCTTCTCTCTGTCTTTTGTTTGTCTTCCTCTCTTTCTGCCTTTCTTTCCTTGCCTTTCTTTCTATTCACTTACCAGCGAGACGGTGGCACAGTGATTAGCGCTACTGCCTCACAGCGCCAGGGAACCTGGGTTCAATTCCTGGCTTGAGTTACTGTCTGTGTGGAGTCTGAATGTTCAATCCCCTTGTCTCTGTGGGTTTCCCCTGAGTGCTCCAGTTTCCTCCATAGTCCACAAAGATGTGCAGGTTCGGGGAATTGGCCATGCTAAATTGCCTCTTAGTGTCCAAAGATGTGCAGGCTGTGTGGATTGGCCATGCTAAATTGCCTCTTAGTGTCCAAAGATGTGCAGGCTGTGTGGATTGGCCATGCTAAATTGTCCCTTAGAGTCCAAACATGTGCAGGTTAGGTGGATTGGCCATGCTAAATTGCCTCTTAGTGTCCAAAGATGTGCAGGTTCGGGGAATTGGCCACGCTAAATTGCCTCTTAGTGTCCAAAGATGTGCAGGCTGTGTGGATTGGCCATGCTAAATTGCCTCTTAGTGTCCAAAGATGTGCAGGCTGTGTGGATTGGCCATGCTAAATTGTCCCTTAGAGTCCAAACATGTGCAGGTTAGGTGGATTGGCCATGCTAAATTGCCCCTTAGTGTCCAAAGATGTGTAGGTTAAGTGGATTGGCCATGCTAAATTGTCCCTTAGTGTCCAAAGATGTGCAGGTTAGGTGGATTGGCCATGCTAAATTGTCCCTTAGTGTCCAAAGATGTGAAGGTTAGGTGGATTGGCCATGCTAAATTGCCTCTTAGTGTCCAAAGATGTGCAGGCTGTGTGGATTGGCCATGCTAAATTGTCCCTTAGAGTCCAAACATGTGCAGGTTAGGTGGATTGGCCATGCTAAATTGCCTCTTAGTGTCCAAAGATGTGCAGGTTCGGGGAATTGGCCACGCTAAATTGCCTCTTAGTGTCCAAAGATGTGCAGGCTGTGTGGATTGGCCATGCTAAATTGCCTCTTAGTGTCCAAAGATGTGCAGGCTGTGTGGATTGGCCATGCTAAATTGTCCCTTAGAGTCCAAACATGTGCAGGTTAGGTGGATTGGCCATGCTAAATTGCCCCTTAGTGTCCAAAGATGTGTAGGTTAAGTGGATTGGCCATGCTAAATTGTCCCTTAGTGTCCAAAGATGTGCAGGTTAGGTGGATTGGCCATGCTAAATTGTCCCTTAGTGTCCAAAGATGTGCAGGCTGTGTGGATTGGCCACGCTAAATTGCCCCTTAGTGCCCAAAGATGTGCAGGTTAGATGGATTGGCCATGCTAAATTGCCCCTTAGTGTCAGGGGGATTTGCAGAGTAAATATGTGGGGTTATGGGACAGGGCCTGGGTGGGATTGTTGTCGGTGCAGACTTGATGGGCCAAGGTTTAAAGTTTATTTATTAGTCACACATGGGCTTCCATTAACACTGAAATCCCCTAGTCCCCACACTCCGGTGCCTGTTCGGGTACACCGAGGGAGAATTTAGCACCTAACCAGCACATCTTTGAGGAATCCGGAGCACCTGTAGGAAACCCACGCAGACACGGGGGAGAACGTACCGACAGTGACCCAACCGGGACTCGAACCTGGGTCCTTGGCTTTGTGAGACAGCAGTGCTAACCACCGTGCCGCCCTACAGGCCACCTTCTGTACTGTAGAGATTCTAGGATTCTCTCCGCCCCGTGTCATTTGGAACAGCGGCCAGATCATAAAGCTTGCCCCTTCCCCCAGGGGAATCCAGCAATGAGCCAGGAAGTAGGGCAAGCCAATTCCCCACTCACCAAGCCCGATGTTGGGTTCAGCCTGAGGGATCGAATGGGCTGCTAAATTCTCCCTCGGTGTACCCGAAGAGGCACCGGAGTGTGGGGACTCGGGGATTTCAGTGTTAATGGAAGCCCACTTGTGACTAATAAATAAACTTTAAACCTTGGCCCATCAAGTCTGCACCGACAACAATCCCACCCAGGCCCTGTCCCGTAACCCCACATATTTACTCTGCTGATCCCCCTGACACTAAGAGGCAATTTAGCATGGCCAATCCACACAAAGTGTGCATTCCCCTGATACTTAGAGGCAATTTAGCATGGCCAATCCACCTAACCTGCACATCTTTGGACACTAAGGGACAATTTAGCATGGCCAATCCACCTAACCTGCATATCTTTGGACACTAAGGGACAATTTAGCATGGCCAATCCCCCTAACCTGCACATCTTTGGACACTAAGGGACAATTTAGCATGGCCAATCCACCTAACCTGCACATCTTTGGACACTAAGGGACAATTTAGCATGGCCAATCCACCTCAAAAGAAGGAAACCTTGCAAGGACAAAGCAAAAACGTTCTGCGCTTGAATTTGATTCAGATTCCCGAAACAGCCGTGTCCATGAAAGTGGAAAAACTGGAGGCAAACGGCCTGACCATCGTGGAGGGAGAGACACAACATCTTCCCACTGGAAGTGCTGCTATGATTGAACAGTCACTGGCAAATGAGACTGGAGAGAGACGATCTTCCTATCTATATGGCATTGACGACCTCGAAACCAACAGACTCTCCCCTTGCGCTAATGCATTTGACAGACAGGTAACTCAATTTAACAACCTTCTACATTTCAAATTTTTGCCATTTCTTATTGCTTTTGGTAACCATCTCATTGGATTTCTCTTTTATTCCAGAGGCAGTTTGATGAGTTTCAGGATGAAGTGAGTATTTTTTTCTCTGCCTGGGGAGTTTCAGTTTCCCGCACCAGTAGATGTTTCCAGAATGTTCACCATGGTTGGTAATGAAGTCCAGTGTCCCACGTTCAAGCTGACACAAGGACCCGTGGTTCATCAAACATTCAGAGTTTTCATAGTTAAAGAGCCATTGGTCTCACAGCAACAGTGTCTGAAGGCACAGTTATGCAGAAAATCGATATAGGGATACTTTTCCTGGATTCTTAACTTTCCGGTAGCCAATTCTCCCAACTCCCCAACTCTACTAACTCCCCAAACTCTACAAACTCCCCAACTCTACCAACTCCCCAAACTCCCCAACTCCCCAAACTCCCCAACTCTACAAACTCCCCCAACTTCCCAACTCTACAAACTCCCCCAACTCCCCAAACCCCAACTCTCCCAACTCCCCCAACTCTACTAACTCCCCAACTCTACTAACCCCCCAAACTCTCCAACTCTACAAACTCCCCCAACTTCCCAACTCTACAAACTCCCCCAACTCCCCAAACCCCAACTCTCCCAACTCCCCCAACTCTACTAACTCCCCAACTCTACTAACTCCCCAAACTCTCCAACTCTACAAACTCCCCCAACTTCCCAACTCTACAAACTCCCCAACTCCCCCAAACTCATGCTAAATTGCCCCATACTGTCAGGGAGACCAACAGGATAAATGCCTGACATTCGGGGGACAGGGCCTGGGTGGGATTGTGGTTGGTGCAGACTTGATGGGCCAAATGGCCTCCTTCTGCACCACAGGATTCTCTGGTTCAAACCATAGCTCAAGTAAAGGGAGAGGTACTGATAGCCCATCGGATTGGAAAAGGCTTGGATGAAGCCCTGTAACTCATTGTCGCACGGTTACAGAAGGGGTGAGCTGTACGTACAGTTTCTAAACAGGCTGCTCTATGTTCCAGGACAGACCCACCCTGAGGAAGACCTTAAAGAAAACACGCAAGTTTGTGGTGGATGGAGTGGAAGTGAGTGTCACAACGTCCAAAGTTGTCAGCGAGGATGATAAAAAGGGCCAGGCCATGCGGTCTGCCAGGTGAGACAGACAATCAGGCTCGGGTCACTGTCTGTGCAGAGTCTGCACATTCTCCCTGTGTCTGCGTGGGTTTCCTCCGGGTGCTCTGGTTTCCTCCCACTGGTTAGGTGCTGGTTAGGCGCTAAATTCTCCCTCAGTGTCACCTGAACAGGAGTGTGGCGACTGGGGGATTTTCACAGTAACTTCATTGCAGTGTTAATGTAAGCCTACTTGTGACACTAATAAATAAACCAGCCAAGTGCCACCCAAATGACGTCTTCCATCTAAACCCTCCCTCCCTCTCCCACCTGCTCAGAAACGTGAGACTCCCCTACCATGCCCTACGTAGGGAGGCCATTCAGCCCCTCACCCCAGCAACTGGGGGGATTTTCATAGTAACTTCATTGCAGTGTTGATGTAAGCCTACTTGTGTCGCTAATAAATAAACTAACACTTCTCCTGCCAACTATCAGGTTCGGGATATTTAAAGCCAACTATTTAAAGTTTAATTATTAGTGTCACAAATAGGTTTACATTAACACTGCAACACTCGAAAGGGCACTGCCGCACTTCGGGTTGCACTGAGGGAGAATTTAGCACCTAACCAGCAGGTCTTTCAGACTGTGGGAGGAAACCGGAGCACCCGGAGGAAACCCACCCAGACACGGGGAGAATGTGCAGACTCCACGCAGACAGTGACCCAAGCCGGGAATCAAACCATCAAACCCGGGGTCCGTGGCGCCATGAGGCAGCAGTGCTAACCACTGTGCAATACCTACCCATCCCCACCCTCACCCCCCCCTACCCAATGCCACCCCTGCCATTCCCTATCTCCCCCCCCCCCCCACTGCCCCCTGAAAAGCGCAGGTTGGCCAAGCGCTGCGGCGTGTCACGGTGTGAGAGGGCGGGAAAGTGGAACTGAGCAGCGACAGATCAGCCATGATCTTATTGAATGGCGGGGCAGGCTCGAAGGGCTGGATGGCCTACTCCTGCTCCTATTTCTTATGTTCTTATGTGAGAGCCCGAGCGAACCACCCGACTGATTCCCTCACAGGCGCCAGGAGCTGCGAGAACTTCGGCTTCTACAGAAGGAGGAGCAGAGACTGCAGAGCCAGCTCGACCTCAAGCTCCAGCAGCAACGAGAGCAAATGATCCGGCAGATTGAGCAGGAGATGATGGTGAGTGAGCTGGAGTGGGCCCGGGGGGAGGGGGGGGAGGGAGGGGGGGGGGGGGGGGGGGGGGGGGCGTGGGGAGGGGGGGGGGTGGGGGGGGTGCTGCGGATGAGATGGAGCGATACGGGAACGTGCTCGGTTAAGGTAAATTAGGGCCATTTTGTAGTATCTCTGACAGAGTATCTTACCCAGTCCCTCTCCCCGGAACCCTCACTTACATAGCACCCAAACTGCACATCTTTGGACATGTTTAGCATGGCCTATCCACCTAACCTGCACATCTTTGGACACTAAGGGACAATTTAGCATGGCCAATCCCCCTAACCTGCACATTTTGGGACACGAAGGGACAATTTAGCATGGCCAATCCACCTAACCTGCACATCTTTGGACACTAAGGGGCAATTTAGCATGGCCAATCCACCTAACCTACACATCTTTGGACACTAAGGGACAATTTAGCATGGCCAATCCCCCTAACCTGCACATTTTGGGACACGAAGGGACAATTTAGCATGGCCAATCCCTCTAACCTGCACATCTTTGGACACTAAGTGACCGTGATGGAGGATCAGACAGTGAATTTTAGATTATTCAGCCTCTCAAACCCTCCGGTCACTAAATTGTCCCAGACTGACTAGGTTTTTGCCCACGGAGAGGAATGGTTAACACAAGGAGCAATGTTAGCACAGAGCTTCATACACTTACCGGTCTGCTTTACCCCTGGGTAGAACAAGAAGGAGTATTACGACCAAGAGATTGAGACGCTGGAACGGAAGTACAGGCAGATCCTCCAGCGACTGGAGCAAGACTACGCCACCCGACTGCGCGATGAGGCGAAACGCCTGAAGGCACAACAAGCCAAAGAGTTCGCAAAGCAGCGCCAATTGCTGAAGGACAAAAAACAAGTAAGAATCTCTCTCGGGCAGCAACAGAAAACCCAGCAGGTCTGCCAGCGCCTACGGGGTGGGGCGGGAGAGAGAGAGAGAGAGAGAGAGATGGACAGAGTTACTGTCTTGAGTCAAACATGGCTTCTTTGGAATGGGATGTGCAAGACCTATCCGATTAGTCCACCCCATTGACCCTTCGCCGAACTCTCCAATTCAGGCATTGTTTACAGTTTTAAAGTTTATTAATCAGTGTCACAAGTAAGGCTTATGTTTACACTGCAATGAACTTACTATAAAAATCCCCCAGTCGCCGCATTCTGGCGCCTGTCAGGATAAACTGAGGGAGAATTTTATACAGACAATCCGCCTAATCTTCACATCTTTGGAAACGGGAGCACCCGGAAGAAACCCACGCAGACACGGGGAGAATGTGCAGACTCCACACAGACGGTGATCCAAGCCAGGAATCGAACCTGGGTGCCCGGCGCTGCGAGGCAGTCGTGCTAACCCATGGATGGGAAATGTTGAGGGATATGAATCAAATGCAGGCAAATGGGCCCAGTTCAGTTCAGGAAAACTGGTCGGCATGGACGAGTTGGGCCGAAGGGCCTGTTTCAGTACTGAATACCTATGTTGTCTCAGGGAGTTAGGGGGAGCAGGTGGACAAGTAGAGGAGAACACCAAGGGCAACTATGGAACGGCGGAGCAGGGTGGAGGGTCCGAATGGCCTACTCCTGCAATGGAGAAAAATAGTAACAGGAAATCCCGCAGGGTTCAGTGTCAGAGGGTCCACACGCTTCCTCTTGAAGAAGACTGGACGGCCAACCCGGAGAGTTCAACTTGTAGTGTAACCACAGTTATTAACCGAAACTGCCACGATTTAATCGGTTCCCCGTCTTGGCTCGCTGTATGGAGTGTGGAGTTCACCCTTTGTCTGCGTGGGTTTCCTCCAGGTCCTCTGGTTTCCTCCCACAGTCCGAAAGACCTGCTGGTTAGGTGATGAGATCTCCCTCAGAGTAACCCGAACAGGGGCCGGTGTGTGGCGACTAGGGGGATTTTCACAGTAACTTCATTGCGGTGTTAATGTAAGCCGACTTGTGACAGTAATAAATAAAGTTACCTGTTCAAATGCCTTCTAAATGTTGCCATTGTACCCGCCTGTACCCCTCCCCTGGCAGCTCATTCCACACACACACACCACCCTCTGGGTGAAAACGTTGCCCCTCAAGTCCCCTTTCCCCTCTCACCTTTAACCTATGTCTTCTAGTTTTGGACTCCACTACCCTGGGGAAAAGACCTCGGCTGTTCACCTTATCTCTGCCCCCTCGTGACTTCATAGAAGTCTATAAGATCACCCCTCATCCTCCTATGGCCCAGGGAAGAAAGTCCCAGCCCCTCCTTATCACTCAAACGTTCCAGAAATCTGTCTGTCCCAGTTTTAAATGAATTCAGTTATGGAGCACCACAACCCTCTGGGGTGGAAAAATTCCAAAGATTCACCACCCTCTGAGTGAAGAAATTTCCCCACATCTCAGTCCCTTATCCCATGTCCTAGGTTTCCCCGACCAGCGGGACTCAATCCCTCACTGTCTACATGGTCAAGACCCTTGAAAACGGGGCTTGATAGGGTAGACACGTGGGTGGCACAGTGGTTTGCACTGCTGCCACACAGCGCCAGGGACACGGGTTCAATTCCTGGCTTGAGTCACTGCCTGTCGGAGTCTGCACGTTCCCCCCCGTGTCTGCGTGAATTTCCTCCATTTGCTCCGGGTTCCTCCCACTGTCCGAAAGACATGCAGGTTAGGCGGATTGGCCATGCTAAGTTGCCCCTTAGAGTTCAAAGATGTGTAGGTTAGGTGGATTGGCCGTGCTAAATTGCCCCTTAGTGTCCAAAGATGTGCAAGTTAGCTGGATTGGCCATGCTAAATTGCCCCTTAATATCCAAAGATATGCAGGTTAGGTGGATTGGCCATGCTAAATTGCCCATAAGTGTCCAAAGATGTGCAAGTTAGGTGGACTGGCCATGCTAAATTGCCCCTTAGTGTCCAAAGATGTGTAGGTTAGGTGGATTGGCCATGCTAAATTGCCCCTTAGTGTCCAAAGATGCGCAAGTTAGGGGGATTGGCCATGCTAAATTGCCCCTTAGTGTCCAAAGATGTAAGGTTAGGGATTGACCATGCTAAATTGCTGCTTAGTGTCCAAAGAGATGCAGGTTAGGTGCATTGGCCATGCTAAGTTGTCCCATTTTGTCCAAAGATTTGCAATTTAGGTGGATTGGTCATGCTAAATTGCCCCTCAGTGTCAGGGGGACTAGTAGGGTAAATGCATGGGGTTATTGGCGTAGGGCCTGGGTGGGAATGTGATTGGTGCAGAGTCGATGGGTCGAATGGCCATCCTTCTATACCTTTGGATTCTATTATTCTATCTAATTGAGTGAACTTTCACTGTGCCGCATCTGGTGCAAGTATATTCTTCCTCAGCATCCTCATCTTCGTACTCTGATCCCTTTCCAATCGAAGCCAGCCTGCCATTTGCCTTCCTCATACGGAATGGCCTCCCAATAAAAATGGACCTTTGGTTGACTTAGGGCCATCTTTGCAGATGTCCTGTGGTCACACTAGGGACGATTATAAATACCAGAACTTTCTTTCTCACCCAGGAGCAAGAGTTCATCCAGAGACAACAACAGGAGCTCAACGAGGGTCTGCAGAAGATCGTTCAGGAGAGGAAGACGAAGATATCCTCCACAGATTCAGAACGGCTGATGAAGGGGCACCAGTTGAAGAGAGGTGAGAACATCCTATGATCATGGAACCATAGAATCCCAATGGTGCAGAAAGAGATCATTCAGCCCATCGAGTCTGTACCGACCACAATCCCACCAAGGCCCTATCTCCATAGCCCCATGCATTTATTCTAGCTAAGGACACTAAGGGGCAATTTAGCATGGCCAATCCACCTAACCTACACATCTTTGGACACTAAGGGGCAATTTAGTATGGCCAATCCACCTAACCTACACATCTTTGGACACTAAGGGACAATTTAGCATGGCCAATCCACCTAACCTACACATCTTTGGACACTAAGGGACAATTTAGCATGGCCAATCCACCTAACCTACACATCTTTGGACACTAAGGGGCAATTTAGCATGGCCAATCCACCTAACCTACACATCTTTGGACACTAAGGGACAATTTAGCATGGCCAATCCACCTAACCTACACATCTTTGGACACTAAGGGACAATTTAGCATGGCCAATCCACCTAACCTACACATCTTTGGACACTAAGGGACAATTTAGCATGGCCTATTCACCTAACCTGCACATCTTTGGACACTAAGGGGCGATTTAGCATGGCCAATCCACCTAACCCATGCATTTTTGGAATGTGGGAGGAAACTGGAGCACCCGGAGAAAACCCACAGAGACAAGGGGAGGATGTGCAAACTCCACACAGACAGTGACCCAAGCCGGGAATTGAACCCAGGTCCCTGGAGCTGTGAGGCAGCAGTGCTAACCACTGTGTCACTGATCCTACATAAACCCACATTTAGTGTCAAGCACTTCTATATCATGCTGTCATTCCTGTCATTAAAAAACATTCCAATGTCCTCGTGCATCAATCGCTGAAAGGAAGCATGCAGGTACAGCAGGCAGTAAGGAAGGTAAATGGAATAGAAGCTAAGAGTCATAGAGGTTTACAGGTTGGGAACAGACCCTTCGGCCCAACTTGTCCATGCTGCCAGTTTTTACCACTAGGCCAGTCCCAATTGCCCGTGTTTGGCCCATATCTCTCTATACCCATCTGACCCATGGAACTGTCTAAATGCTTTTTAAAAGACAAAATTGTACCCGCCTCTACTCCTGCCTCTGGCAGCTCGTTCCAGACACTCACCACCCTCTGTGTAAAAAAATCGCCCCACGCTTAATGGTTAAAAAAAAGGGCAGCGTGGACAAACGGGGCCTGTTTCCACGCTGTAAACCCCTATGGCTCTATGTCCTGGGAACTTTTTCTCAGTGATGCGACACGTTAACTTGTTTGGCTGTCTGGTTGGTCTGTGTCATGCCTCCTCCTCTGTGTCTCCGGATTAGAGCGGGAGTCGGCGGTCTGGGATGTGGAAGAGCAACACTTACAGGAGAAATATCACCTGTTTAAGCAGCAGGTGAAGGAACAGTCGTCCCTACAGAGGCAGCTACTCCTGAAGAGACATGAGAAGGTGCGTGTGCCTTAGCTTTACACTGAACTAAGCATGTGTCACACACGGTGCATGTGCGTACTAGACAGTGTGCTTGTGTCATGGATGGTGCACGTGTGTCACAGACGGTACATGTCACAGACGGTGCACGTGTGTTTTTGTGTGTATCTGCATATGTTCCTACCTCTCCGTGTCTGTGAGAGTGTGAGTGCGGCTGCATGTGTTTGCAAGTGTGTGTGTGTGTGGTATTTCTGTATGTGCGTGTGCATATGTGTGTACACAGATGTGTTTGTGTGTGTGAATGTATGTGTATTTGTGTGTGTGTGTGTGCATGTGCACTCGTGTGAGAGCATGTGTATGTTTGATTTGACAGAACGTCCCTTTAAGAGACCTTTGTCTTACTCTTTTCATTTGGTTTAATTTGTTATATTTTATTCATTTCTGGGACATGGGCACTGCTGGCTGGACCAGCATTTATTGCCCATCCCTAGTTGCCCGAGGGCAGTTGCTGTGGCTCTGGAGTCACATGTAGGCCAGACCAGGGTAAGAACGGCAGATTTCCTTCCCTAAAGGGAACCACATGGGTTTTTCCAACAACTGACAATGGTTTCGTGGTCATCAGTAGATTCTTAACTCCAGATTTTTTTTATTGAGATCAGATTCCACCATCTGGCGTGGTGGGGTTCGAACCCGGGGTCCCCAGAGCATTAGCTGAGTTTCTGGATAATCGAGTGATAATACCACGAGGTCCCTATAAATGGGGACAGCTGGGGCACTGAAGAGGGAATTGGGAAAGTCTGTGCATGGGATTTTACGCCCTCACTCGGCCCGAAACCTTTCCATAGTTTCCCCCCCTCTTCCGCTCCGATTTTCGCGACGGGTGGCCCAGAGGGTGGTGAATGTGTGGAATTCACTCCCACAGGAAGCTGCTGAGGCCAGAAAATATTGTGTGATTTCCAGAAGAAATCAGATTTTGCTGTTGGGGCGAAAGGGATCGAGGGACATGCGGGGGTTGGAAATCAGGATATTGAATTTGATGATCAGCCTTGAATGGCACAGCAGGCTGAATGCCCTACTCCTGCTCCTAGTTTCTATAAAAGCCCCAGATTGCTCCCAAGGGCAGGCGATGGCCGAGTGGCGTTATCGCTAGACTATTAATCCAGGAACTCAGCTAATGTTCCGGGGGACCCGGGTTCGAATCCCACCACGGCAGATGATGGAATGTGAATTCAATAAAAAAAAATCTGGAATTAAAAATCTGCCGATGACCCTTGTCGCTTGTCAGGAAAAACCCACCTGATTCCATTCGGGGAAGAAAACCCTGACCCGGTCTGGCCTACATGTGACTCCAGAGCAATGTGGTTGACTCTGAGCGACCCAGGGCAAACAGGGGATGGGCACCCCGCCATCGGATTCCCTCGGAATAAAGAGCGTCCTTTCCCCTGGCAGGAGACGGAGAGGATGACCCACCATCACAGCTGCCTCCTCGAGGAGCTGCGCGGCCAGCAGGCTCAGGAGAGGGGCCGAATGCCCAAGGCGCAGCGAGCTGACAGCAAGGCCCGCCTCAACATCTTCAAGCAGAGCCTGAAGATCAGGGCCATCGGCTCCCTGGAGCAGAGGGAGCTCATCAAACAGGTCAGCTATCCCCCCTTGTGACAATCAGTGCGGACGGCGCGGCGGTTAGTTGGCACTGCTGCCTCACAGCGCCAGGGACCCGGGTTCGATCCCTGGCTCGGGTCACTGTCTGTGCGGAGTTTGCACATTCTCCCCGTGTCTGCATGGGTTTCCTTCGGGTGCTCCGGTTCCCTCCAACAATCCGAAAGATATGTTGATTAGGTGCTAAATTCTCCCTCAGTGTACCCGAACAGGCGGTTTCTCATTAACTTCATTGCAGTGTTAATGTAAACCTACTTGTGTGGCCAATAAATAAACTTTAACTTTACAATACCACTGTGCGAAATGCTCCACTTGTACATTTCCCAACTCTTAATTTCAGTTGATTCGTTAACACTGCAATGAAGTTACTGTGAAAATCCCCTAGTCTCCGGCGCCTGTGTATATAAAACTTCCCCCGCACATCTCCACTGAACATTCCCCCCTTATCTTGAACTTGTGCCCCCTTGTAATTGTCATTTCTGGGAAAAAGCTTCCAACTGTTCACCCTATCTACACCCCTCATAATTTTATAAACTTCAATCAGGTCGCCCCCTCAGCCTCCGTCTTTCCACGGAGAACAATCCCAGTTTATTCAATCTCTCCTCATAGCTAATACCCTCCATACCAGGCAACATCCTGGTAAACCTTTCCTGAACTCCCTCCAAAGCCTCCACGTCCTTCTGGTAGTGTGGGGACCAGAATTGGACACAGTATTCCAAATGTGGCCAGACCTATGTTTTATGTTGTTATATCAATATCCTTGGGGTTACCATTGACCAGAAACTCAACTGGACTCGCCACATAAACACGGTGGCTACCAGAGCAGGTCAGAGGTTGGGAATCCTGCGGAGAGTAACTCACCTCCTGACTCCCCCCAAAGCCTGTCCACCATCTACAAGGCACAAGTCAGGAGTGTGATGGAATACTCC
Organism: Carcharhinus amblyrhynchos; assembly: GCF_965287045.1. Lineage (NCBI taxonomy): Eukaryota > Metazoa > Chordata > Chondrichthyes > Carcharhiniformes > Carcharhinidae > Carcharhinus > Carcharhinus amblyrhynchos. The sequence continues at coordinate 4,717,871 of NC_137357.1, forward strand.
CCACTTGCCTGGATGAGTGCAGCTCCAACAACACTCAAGAAGCTCGACACCATCCAGGACAAAGCAGCCCTGCTTGATTGGCCCCCCATCCACAAACATTCACTCCCTCCACCACCGACACTCAGTAGCAGCAGTGTGTACCGTCTATAAGATGCACTGCAGCAACTCATCCTTAGACCCACAACTACTTCCATCTAGAAGGACAAGAGCAGCAGATACACGGGGAACGCCACCACCCGCAAATTCCCCTCTGAGCAACTCACCATCCTGACTTGGAAATATATCGGCCGTTCCTTCACTGTCGCTGGGTCAAAATCCTGGAACTCCCTCCCTAATGGCATCGTGGGTCAACCCACAACAGCGATTCAAGATGGCGGCTCAGCACCACCACCTTCTCAAGGGGCAACTAGGGATGGGCAATAAATGCTGACCCAGCCAGCGACACCCACATCCCGCAAGTATCTAAAACAATTTTTTTTTGTCTCCGTTCCCACAGTTTTTAGCCCAGGAGGAGGTCCGACAGAAGGAGGAGCGACAACGGCAGCAGCTAAAGCATGAAGCCCACCTTAAGGAGTTACAGAGGCAGTGCGAGAGCAACATGGCGGAGTTACAGCAGCTTCAGGTAACTCTCTATCCGAGGGTGAGAGAGGGAACGCTCCCACAAGAGGAAACATCCTCTCCGCTGCTCCTCCCCCCAGCCCCCCCCCATCAAATCCCAAAACAGGCACCCATGCCACAGCGGGGGGGGGAGTGGGGAGGGGTGGAAGAAAGTGTTTCACGATCACCCGGGACATCGATATCGGCCTGGTTCACCAACCCAGTGACAGCACCGGCCGCAAAAGATTCCTCCCCCAAGGATCACTCTCTCAACGGTGTTAACATTCGCCTCTATCTTCAGGGTTAGGGAGTTCCCGGGGAATTTGGGAAACTCCAGGCGAGTGGGGAGGGCATCACGAACAGAGGGTCCCACCTAACCCCGCACCTCTCCAAAACTGGGGACCGCATGTCATGTGTAAACTACTGACCGTATGTCACATGTAAACTGGGAACTGTGTGTCACATGTAAACTGGAGACCGGGTGTCACATGTAAACTGGAGACCAGGTGTCACATGTAAACTGGAGACCGTGTGTCACGTGTAAACTGGAAACTGTGTGTCACATGTAAACTGGAGACCGGGTGTCACATGTAAACTGGAGACCAGGTGTCACATGTAAACTGGAAACCGTGTGTCATGTGTAAACTGGGAACTGTGTGTCACATGTAAACTGGAGACCGTGTGTCACATATAAACTGGGAACTGTGTGTCACATGTAAACTGAGTGTTGCATGTAAACTGGGGACCCTGTGTCACTTGGAAACTGGGGAGGGACGCGTGTCATGTGTAAGCTGGGAACTGTGTATCACGTGTAAACTGGGGTCTGAGCCAGACTGGCACTGAGATGATCCAATTGTTTCTGTCCCCTTTTCCCAGAATGAGAAACTGAACCTGTTGGTCACCGGTGAGAAGGAGAAACTGAAAACTCTGGATGAAGAGCACACGATGGAGCTGAAGGAATGGAGGAACCGCCTAGAGTCCCGGAAAGAGGTGACCTTCACACAAAGGCTCCCAGATTTAGGGCTCCCGCTGTCCTCCCTCTGTAAACCCTAGCTGCCTGTAATCCCAACCCTCACCGTTTGCCCATCGCTGACTTGCTCTGTCTCCCAGTCCGGCCACATCTAAGCCCTCGAGTTCCCACCCTTGTGTGCAGACCCCTGAATGACCATGCCCTCCCCTGTGTCTGTAATCCCATCCTACACCCAAGAATGGGTGCAGCACAGAAGGTGGCTGTTCAGCCCATCATATCCCGGCTCTGCGAACCCACTCCCCACCATTTCCCCTGGAAATCCTCAGTTAACGATCCAGTTCCCCTTTCGGAAACTCCAATTGGATCTGTCTCCACCACACTCTCGGACAGTGCATTCCACATTCTAACCACTCACTGAAGGTATCTTTCCTCGTGTCTCCCTTGCTGCTTTTACCAATTGCCTTCAATCTGTTTCCCTCTAATTCTCAACCTTTCACCAGTCGCAACCATCCACTCTGTCTAAACCCCTCACAATTTTGAACACTTCCATCAGATCTCCTCTCAACCACCTCTCCTCCAAGAACGGTCTCAACTGAGACCAAGAACAAAGAAAAGTCCAGCACAGGGACAGGCCCTTCAGCCCTCCAAGCCCGTGCCGATCATGATGCCCAAACTAAACTAAACAATAACCCTTCTGCCTTTACTCGGTCCGTATCCCTCTCTTCCCTCCCGATTCATGTACCATCCAGACGTCTCTTCAATGTTGCTCATGTTCCTGCTTCCACCACCTCCTCTGGCAGCGTGTTCCAGGCACCCACCCACTCTCGGTGTGAAAAACCTCCCCCACACATCTCCCTTAAACCATCCCTCTCTCACCTTGAACCTGTGTCCTCTTGTAACTGACCCTTCCACCCTGGGGAAAAAGCCTCTAACTATCCACCCTGTCTGTGCCTCTCACCATTTTGTAGACCAGGTCTCCCCTCAGCCTCAGTCTTTCCAGTGAAAACAATCCCAGTTTATCCAAGCTCTCCTTGTAGCAACACCCTCGAGACCAGGCAACATCCTGGTGAACCTTCTTTGTACTCTCTCCAAAGCTTCCACGTCATTCTGGTGGACTGGTGAAAATCCCCCAGTCGCCACACTCCGGCACCTGTTCGGGTTACACTGAGGGAGAATTTAGCACCTAACCAGCACGTCTTTCAGACTGTGGGAGGAAAGCGAAGCACCCGAGGAAGCCCATGCAGATATGGGGAGAACATGCAGACTTCACACAGACAGTGACCAAAGCCAGTCTTTGAACCCGAGTCCCTGGCGCTGTGAGGCAGCAGTGCTAACCCAGTTGGGACACTAAGGGGCAATTTAGCACAGCCAATCCCCCTAACCCTTACACCTTTGGACACGAAGGGGCAATTTAGCATGGCCAATCCCCCTAACCTGCACATCTTTGGACACTAAGGGGCAATTTAGCATGGCCAATCCCCCTAACCTGCACATCTTTGGACACTAAGGGGCAATTTAGCATGGCCAATCCCCCTAACCTGCACATCTTTGGACACTAAGGGGCAATTTAGCATGGCCAATCCACCTAACCTACACATCTTTGGGAGGGGGTGGATGATAATTCTCAGAGTTACTGACATGTTCCCGGGGGTGTTCCCCCTCTGTTGTGTGTCTCCCGCAGATCCTTGAGGAGACACTATCCCGGGACCAGCCGCAGCCGGACATCCCGTACCGACGGAGCAGCGAGCCGGACACCTCCAAGTCCTCGCTGCACAGAATCTCCCGCTTCTTCCCACTGCCCAGCTTCCCGTCGTAGGTAGCCCCTCGCCCGTCGCCTGCGCCCATCACCAGAGGACATGGTAACCAGCCAGAACCAACGCGCTGCGGGGGATTGGAACCAGGTTCGCATTGTCAGTGCGGCGGGGGAGGGACAGTGGCGCAGTGGTATTGACACTGGACTAGTAACCCAGATGGTCTTGGGGTGGGGGAACATGGTCTCAAATCCCAAAAGGAATTTAAAATTCAATTCATCAATCTGGAATTCACAGAATCCCTACAATGCAGAAGAGGCCATTCAGCCCATCGAGTCTGTACCCGACTCACTGACAGGGTGACTTACCCAGGCCTTCTCCCTATCCCTGTAAGCCCACGCAGCTAATACGTCTAACCTTTGGACACTAAGGGGCAATTTGACATGGCCAATCCTCCGAACCCGCACATTTTGGGACATGAAGATGTGCACGGCCAATCCACCAAACCTGCACATCTTTGGACTGTGGGAGGAAACCGGAGCACCCGGAGGAAACCCACGCAGACATGGGGAGAATGTGCAACGTCTGCACAGGCAGTGACCCGAGGCCGGGAATCGAACCTGGTTCCCTTGACGCTGTGAGGCAGCAGTGCTGACCACTGTGCCGCCCTCAGTAACAGCGACCGTGACAACTACCAGCTATTGTTGGAAAACCCCACCTGGGTCACTAATGTCCTTTAAGGAAGGAAATCTGCCATCCTTACCCGGTCTGGCCTACATGTGACTCCAGAGCCACAGCAATGTGGTTGAATCACAACTGCCCTCGGGCAACGAGGGATGGGCAATAAATGCTGACCCAGCCAGCGACGCCCATGTCCCAGGGATGATTAAAAGTCAGTCTGACACACTGCCCACTAACCGTTCATCAAGCAGAAGGTTTCCCATGTTCTGCACACCTGTAAATTTTTTTACAACGCCTGTTAACATTATTGTCTAGAAATGTAAATAAACTTTCTCGACCTACTAATTATTCGGGGTTAACGCAATTTTATACACTGAGCCTCAAATATTCACAATGTTTCACTGCGGCTGTTCTAAGTAATAATTATTTATCTCTTGCACTGTCAGAGGGTCAGCGCTGAGGGAGCGCCGCCCTGTCAGAGGGTCAGTGCTGAGTGAGTGCCGCCCTGTCAGAGGGTCAGTGCTGAGGGAGTGCCGCACTGTCAGAGGGTCAGTGCTGAGGGAGTGCCGCACTGTCAGACGGTCAGTGCTGAGGGAGTGCCGCCCTGTCAGAGGGTCAGTGCTGAGGGAGTGCCGCACTGTCAGAGGGTCAGTGCTGAGGGAGTGCCGCACTGTCAGAGGGTCAGTACTGAGGGAGCGCCGCCCTGTCAGAGGGTCAGTACTGAGGGAGCACCGCACTGTCAGAGGGTCAGTGCTGAGGGAGCGCCGCACTGTCAGAGGGTCAGTGCTGAGGGAGCGCCGCACTGTCAGAGGGTCAGTACTGAGGGAGTGCCGCACTGTCAGAGGGTCAGTGCTGAGGGAGTGCCGCACTGTCAGAGGGTCAGTGCTGAGGGAGTGCCGCCCTGTCAGAGGGTCAGTACTGAGGGAGCACCGCACTGTCAGAGGGTCAGTACTGAGGGAGCGCCGCACTGTCAGAGGGTCAGTACTGAGGGAGTGCCGCACTGTCAGAGGGTCAGTACTGAGGGAGCGCCGCACTGTCAGAGGGTCAGCGCTGAGGGAGCGCCGCCCTGTCAGAGGGTCAGTGCTGAGGGAGTGCCGCACTGTCAGAGGGTCAGTGCTGAGGGAGTGCCGCCCTGTCAGAGGGTCAGTACTGAGGGAGCACCGCACTGTCAGAGGGTCAGTACTGAGGGAGCACCGCACTGTCAGAGGGTCAGTACTGAGGGAGTGCCGCACTGTCAGAGGGTCAGTGCTGAGGGAGTGCCGCACTGTCAGAGGGTCAGTGCTGAGGGAGCGCCGCACTGTCAGAGGGTCAGTGCTGAGGGAGTGCCGCACTGTCAGAGGGTCAGTGCTGAGGGAGTGCCGCACTGTCAGAGGGTCAGCGCTGAGGGAGCGCTGCACTGTCAGAGGGCCAGTACTGAGGGGGTGCTGCACTGTCAGAGGGTCAGTGCTGAGGGAGCGCTGCACTGTCAGAGGGCCAGTACTGAGGGGGTGCTGCACTGTCAGAGGGTCAGTGCTGAGGGAGCGCTGCACTGTCAGAGGGTCAGTACTGAGGGAGTGCTGCACTGTCAGAGGGTCAGTGCTGAAGGAGCGATGCACTGTCAGAGGGCCAGTACTGAGGGGGTGCTGCACTGTCAGAGGGTCAGTACTGAGAGAGTGCTGCACTGTCAGAGGGTCAGTACTGAGGGGGTGCTGCACAGTGAGAGGGTCAGTACTGAGGGAGTGCTGCACTGCCAGAGATGCCATCTGTTGGATGAGGTATTAAACTGAGACACTGACCTCTCGGGAGGGTGTAGAAGATCTCCCCACAATTGCATAGCACTTAGATTCCTCGCAACTCTTGCAAAGGATGTGAACTTAGTCGAGTTCGAGTTCCAGGGACACAGGATATCTTTCTTATTCTGTCCATATTAGGATCAGATCAGCTGAATAAGAAAAACAGGAAAAATATTGTATATTTGTTCACTTCTGTTTGTTTTTGTTATTCTTGTTTTGCCATTGATCTCATTCAAACTATTTCCAGATAGAATTTCACTCTCTGCCTTTCGTGCTCTCTTGTTCTTGTTAAAATGGCTGTGGCCACCAGATGGCAGTGTTGGCTGCTAATTGACAAAGAGCATATTCTGTTTGTGTGGTTGGATCGGATTCTCTCCAAAAATAAGTACCAGATTCACCGGAAAACTGGAGTAAATCGCGCTGCTTTATTCAGCGGGATTTTCAAAATGAATCTCCTGTATTCTGTGCACTGCAGAATGCCCTGGTGTCATTCAGGCTGCAAATCAGTGCCTATTCCTGCTGGAGAGGCTGCACATTGCGCTGAGTGGGCCATTGTGCATGCGCCCTCTGGCCCTGACCCTTGGCACTGCCTGGTGCATGGTGTGCAGTGCCAAGGTGAACCCTTGGGCATTGTTGCTTTGCCCCATGGCAGTGCCAGGGTGCCAGGCTGGCACTGCTGGGCTGGCAATGGCCAGGGATCACCCCTCTTGCCCCCAATCTCCTGGGGGTGCCTCCTTCACACCAGTGGGGTCAGGATGCCAGCTCCCCGCTAATGGGGAGCTGTTGTAATCCTCACTGGAATGAAACATTCCTGTTGGGAGGAGGAAAGGCCCGCGGTTCCGGAGACTTCAGCCCTGGGCCCGCGAATCAGATTTAAATTCTAATTTAAATATTTTAATCAGATGCTGGGATTCCAGCGTCGGGAGACTTGCAGAAGCCATGGTAGCCTGCAGGAAGCTCGCTACACGGTCTCCGCACTAGCAGCACAACAGGCTGGGAGAATCACCCCCGTTGTCTAAGGATCTTTGGTGGATCGCTGCAGTGCATCTTGTAGATGGTACACACTGAGTGTCGGTGGTGGAGGGAGTGAATGTTTGTGGATGGGGGGCCAATCAAGTGGGGTTGTTTTGTCCTGGATGGTGTCGAGCTTCTTGAGTGTTGTTGGAGCTGCACCCATCCAGGCAAGTGGGGAGTATTCCATCACACTCCTGACTTGTGCCTTGTGGATGGGGGACAGGCTTTGGGGGAGTGTCAGGAGGTGAGTTACTCACCGCAGGATTCCCAGACTCTGACCTGCTCTGGTAGCCACTGTATTCATGTCATAGAGTCACACAGCGTAGAAAAGGCCCTTTGGCCCATTGAGTCTGTACGACAACAATCCCACCTAGGGTCTGCCCCTGTAACTACCCCCACTACCCTGCATTTACCCTGCTAATCACCTGACACTAAGGGGCAATTTAGCATGGCCAATCCACCTAACCTGCACATCTTTAGACACTCAGAGTTCCTAGTGCTGTGAGGCCACAGTGACCCCGTGCTGTCCTCCGATTCTCATGATTAATTGCTGATGAGGTCACCTTGTTCAAACATCCACCCCAGCAGTTATGGCTTGTGGCTATAAGAGTTCTCACCCTCTTATCAGCTTGCTAGTGCTGGCCCATGTGTCAGTGTGGGGACTGCAGTGAAGTGGAACTCTGCTGCACTCAGTAATATTCACCCCGTACGTACAGAACCTGCAGGAAAGGACTCGACACTGAGTTCAACGCCTTTACACTCCGACCTTTCCCCTCCTCCATTTGCTTTTACATATCCCAAATATTTCTAGCCCCCAGTCCCTTCCCCTCTCGCCCCACTGGGGCATCTGTCACTTGTTCCTCAGTTTTTGCCACATTTTTTTTGTTGCCGTCTCTCCCAGCACCCACGGACTTTCTCACGGTGGCACAGTGGTTAGCACTGCTGTCTCACAGCGCCAGGGACCTGGGTTCGATTCCCGGCTCAGGTCACTGTCTGTGTGGAGTTTGCACATTCTCCTCGTGTCTGCGTGGGTTTCCTCCGGGTGCTCCGGTTTCCTCCCACGCTCCAAAAGTCATGCTGGTTCGGTGTTAAATTCTCCCTCAGTGTAACCCAAACAGGTGCCGGATTGTGGCGACTCGGGGATTTTCGCACTAACTTCGTTGCAGTGTTAATGTGCAAGCCTAACTTGTGACACTAATGCGTAAATTTAAAACGGTATGTAATCCAATACATTCCTCCCTCTCTTTAGTTCTGAAGAAGAGGCACCAACTCGGAACGTTAACTCTGTTCTCGCCCTCCACAGATGCTGCCGGAGCTGCTGAGTCGTTTCCCCCTACCCCATCCCTCCATACCCCCCCAGACCTTAGCATTTTCTGTGAGAGAGATAGAGACCATCAGAACTAGGAGCAGGAGTCGGCCATCTGGCCCCTCGAGCCTGCTCCGCCATTCAGTAAGATCATGGCTGATCTTTTTGTGGACTCAGTTCCACTTACCCGCCCGCTCACCATAACCCTTAATTCCTTCACTGTTCAAAAATCTATCTATCGTTGCCTTAAAAACATTCAGTGAGGGAGCCTCAACTGGGCAGGGAATTCCACAGAATCACAACCCTTTGGGTGAAGAAGTTCCTCCTCAACTCAGTCCTAAATCTGCTCCCCCTTATTTTGAGGCCATGCCCCCGAGTTCTAGTTTCACCCGACAGTGGAAACAACTTCCCTGCTTCGATCTTATCTATTCCTTTTATAATCTTGTATGTTTCTATAAGACCTCCCCTCATTCTTCTGAATTCCAATGAGTATAGCCCCAGTCTACTCAGTCTCTCCTCATAAACCAAAAACGGTGGCACGGTAGCACAGTGGTTCGTACTGCTGCTTCAGGAGGAAATTCATTAAGGAGGAAATTGCGAGGCATCTTGAGGGGAATTGCTTGATAGAGCAGACGCAGCACGGTTTCATTAAAGGGAAGTCGTGTCTGACAAATTTACTGGAGTTCTATGAGGATGTGTCTAGGGCGGTGGATAGAGGAGAGCCGGTGGATGTGGTCTTTCTAGATTTTCAGAAAGCGTTTAACAAAGTACCTCACAAGAAGTTATTGCAGAAGGTCGAGGGACATGGAGTTGGGGGTAGGGTGTTAGCGTGGATAGAAGATTGGTTGTCAAATAGGAGGCAGAGAGTGGGGGTCAACGGGTGCTATTCGGATTGGCGGATGGTGACTAGTGGAGTGCCCCAGGGGTCGGTGCTGGGGCCTCAGCTATTTACCATTTATATAGATGATCTGGAGGAGGGAACCGAGTGTATGGTGTCGAAATTTGCTGATGACACCAAGATTGGTGGAACGGTAAATTGTGCGGAGGGTGTGGAGAGTCTGCAGAAGGATCTAGATAGGCTGGGCGAATGGGCCAGGAAATGGCAAATGGAATTTAATGTTGGCAAGTGTGAGGTGGTCCACTTTGGTAGGAAGAATGGTAGGAAGGACTATTACTTACGAGGCGAAAAACTGCAGCAGGCGACGGTGCAGAGGGACCTCGGGGTCCTTGTGCATGAGTCGCAAAAACCCAGCTTGCAGGTGCAGCAGGTGGTCAGGAAGGCGAATGGGATGCTGGCCTTCATAGCGAGGGGGATTGAATATAAAAGTAGGGAAGTCTTGCTGCAGCTGTATAGGGCATTGGTGAGGCCGCAACTGGAGTACTGTATGCATTTTTGGGTGCCGCACCTGCGCAAAGATATTTTGGCCTTGGAGGGAGTGCAGAGGAGGTTTACTAGGCTGATACCGGAGTTGAGGGGGTTGAGCTATGAGGAGAGGCTGAATAAACTGGGCTTGTACTCGTTAGAGTTTAGAAGAATGAGAGGAGATCTCATTGAGACGTATAAGATGATGAATGGGATGGATAGGATAGAGGTGGAAAGACTCTTCCCGCTCAAAAAAGACAATAGGACTAGGGGGCACAGCCTCAAGATAAAAGGGGGGCGGTTTAGAACGGAGTTGAGGAGGAACTTCTTCACTCAAAGGGTGGTGAATCTCTGGAATTCTCTGCCTGTTGAAGTGGTGGAGGCTGCCTCGCTAAATATTTTTAAGACGCGGGTTGATGGGTTTTTGATAAGAGAGGGGATTAAGGGTTATGGGGAGAGGGCGGGAAAGTGGAACTGAGCCACGACAGATCAGCCATGATCTTATTGAATGGCGGGGCAGGCTCGAAGGGCTGGATGGCCTACTCCTGCTCCTATTTCTTATGTTCTTATGTTCACGGCTCCAGGGACCCGGGTTCGATTCCCGGCTCGGGTCACTGTCTGTATGGAGTTTGCACATCCTCCCCGTGTCTGCGTGGGTTTCCTCCGGCTGCTCCGGTTTCCTCCCACGCTCCAAAGATGTGTAGGTTAGGTTGATTGGCCATGCTAAAATTGGCCCTTAGTGCCCTGAGATGCATAGGTTAGAGCGATTCGAATCTTAGCAACCCTGCAGTGCAGAAAGAGGCCATTTGGCCCATCGAGTCTGCACCGACCACAATCCTACCCCTACATATTTTACCCGCTAACCTACGCATCTCAGTAACTAAGGGGCAATTAGTGGGTAAAATATGTAGGGATGTGGGGATAGGGCCTGGGTAGGATTGTGGTCAGTGCAGACTCGATGGGCTGAAGGGCCTCTTTCTGCACTGTAGGGTTTCTATGAAATTCAACCCTCTCAGCTCCGGAATCAATCCAGTGAATCTCCTCTGCACCCTCTCCAGTACCAGTATATCCTTTCTCAAGAGCCAGCAACATGCTCATATTTCACTCAACTTAAGCTTTCCCCCCCCCCAGAGGCAAGAGTTCTGGTCTTCTAAAGAGAAAACGCCATTCAGTAACTGATCTCACCCGGGGATCTTGTGAACCAGTTGCCTGGGAGGGAGAAAAAGCAAGCTAGTCCCATCTGAGTAAGCCAAACATCACAATCTGGGTGCCAGCTCCCAGAGCAATGCCAGAGTAGGTCGGCACACGTGTGCGTTCACAGATGGCACGGTGGTTAGCACTGCTGCCTCACAGAGCCAGGGACTCGGGTTCGATTCCCGGCTCAGGTCTGTGTGGAGTTTGCACATTCTCCTCGTGTCTGCCTGGGTTTCCTCCGATTTCCTCCCACAGTCCAAAAGACGTGCTGGTTAGGTACATTAGCAATGCTAAATTGTCCCTTAGTGTCCAAAGATGTGTAGGTTAGGTGGATTGGCCATGCTAAATTGTCCCTTAGTGTCCAAAGATGTGTAGGTTAGGTGGATTGGCCATGCTAAATTGTCCCTTAGTGTCCAAAGATGTGCAGGTTAGGGGGATTGGCCATGCTAAATTGCCCCTTAGTGTCCAAAGATGTGCAGGTTAGGTGGATTGGCCATACTAAATTGTCCCTTAGTGTCCAAAGATGTGTAGGTTAGGTGGATTGGCCATGGTAAATTGCCCCTTAGTGTCCAAAGATGTGCAGGTTAGGGGGATTGGCCATGCTAAATTGCCCGTTAGTGTCCAAAGATGTGCAGGTTAGGGGGATTGGCCATGCTAAATTGCCCCTTAGTGTCCAAAGATGTGCAGGTTAGGTGGATTAGCCATGCTAAATTGTCCCTAAGTGTCCAAAGATGTGCAGGTTAGGTGGATTGGCCATGCTAAATTGTCCCTCAGTGTCCAAAGATGTGTAGGTTAGGTGGATTGGCCATGGTAAATTGCCCCTTAGTGTCCAAAGATGTGCAGGTTAGGTGGATTGGCCATACTAAATTGTCCCTTAGTGTCCAAAGATGTGTAGGTTAGGTGGATTGGCCATGGTAAATTGCCCCTTAGTGTCCAAAGATGTGTAGGTTAGGTGGATTGGCCATGCTAAATTGTCCCTTAGTGTCCAAAGATGTGCGGGTTAGGTGGATTGGCCATGCTAAATTGTCCCTTAGTGTCCAAAGATGTGCAGGTTAGGTAGATTGGCCATGCTAAATTGTCCCTTAGTGTCCAAAGATGTGCAGGTTAGGTAGATTGGCCATGCTAAATTGTCCCTTAGTGTCCAAAGATGTGTAGGTTAGGTGGATTGGCCATGCTAAATTGTCCCTTGGTGTCCAAAGATGTGCAGGTTAGGTGGATTGGCCATGCTAAATTGTCCCTTAGTGTCCAAAGATGTGTAGGTTAGGTGGATTGGCCATGCTAAATTGTCCCTTAGTGTCCAAAGATGTGTGGGTTAGGTGGATTGGCCATGCTAAATTGTCCCTTAGTGTCCAAAGATGTGTAGGTTAGGTGGATTGGCCATGCTAAATTGTCCCTTAGTGTCCAAAGATGTGTGGGTTAGGTGGATTGGCCATGCTAAATTGTCCCTTAGTGTCCAAAGATGTGCAGGTTAGGTGGATTGGCCATGCTAAATTGTCCCTTAGTGTCCAAAGATGTGCAGGTTAGGTGGATTGGCCATGCTAAATTGTCCCTTAGTGTCCAAAGATGTGTAGGTTAGGTGGATTGGCCGTGCTAAATTGTCCCTTGGTGTCCAAAGATGTGCAGGTTAGGTGGATTGGCCATGCTAAATTGTCCCTTAGTGTGCAAAGATGTGCAGGTTAGGTGGATTGGCCATGCTAAATTGCTCCTTCATGTTAAAAGACATGTAGGTTAGGTGCTAAATTCTCTGTCAGTGTACCCGAACAGGAATGTGGCGACTCGCGGATTTTCACAGTAACTTCACTGCAGTGTTAATGTGAGCCTTACTTGTGACACTAATAAATGAAACCGTAAATCAGTTTCTAATCTGTCTCTGTCTTGTGATACTCGCACTCACTTTATCGCCAAAGTGTTTGCAGCCGGGCTGCTGAAAGCAAGCTGTGTTTGTCTGATATTGATTTCAATTAAATGCCGTCAACACTTGCTGACACCCCAGCTTAATGTGATGAAATGACGGGACATGTTTTGGCTGGAATCTGTCACAGCTCTTGCTCGAACTGAGACTGCTGTGTTTAACTCTTCAACATCTGGCCATCTGTACACTTTCACACACATTATCCCAGCCATTCCTCAGAACCATCCTGCATTACTTGGAAAATTCAGGCAGGGAATTATTAGACAAAGCATACCGCTCATAGAGAAGGGAAGGAGAGGGTGCAGAATGTAGTGTCACAGACACAGCTAGGGTGCAGAGAAAGATCAGCTCAATGCGAAGTAGGTCTGTTCAAATGCCTAGCGGCAGCAGGGAAGAAGCTGTTCTTCAGTCAGCTGGTGAGCTTAGAAAGAGATTTCAGGGAGAGAATTCAGAGGAGAGGGGAGGGAAGGGGGGATGTGTTTGAGGCTTCAGATTGGCTGTGTATCCCAGACGTGTGGGATATAAAAAGGGGGAGGGATAGGGGGCAGGCTCTGCAGAGCTGCTCATTCTCTGCAGAGCAGCAGAACCAGAGCAGTAGCAGAAGCAAGGGCAGAGACAGTAATCACTGCAGCGATATCTGTGGCAATTGCAGCAGGAGCAGTAAGTGTGGCAATCGGAACAGCAAACAGTTACAATAACAGGCAGTTGCAACAACTATAGCAATTGGAAAAACAGTCACAATAACTGTAGCAATTGGAATAACAGTCGCAATAACTGTAGCAATTAGATTAACAGCTGCAATAACTGGCAATTGGAATAACAGTTGTAATAACTGTAGCAATTGGATTAACAGGCACAATAACTGTAGCGGTTTGGATTAACAGGCGCAATAACTGTAGCAGTTGGATAAACAGTCGCAATAACTGTAGCAGTTGGATTAACAGTCACAATAACTATAGCAATTGGATTAACAGTTGCAATAACTGTAGCAATTGGATTAACAGTCGCAGGAACTAGCAGTTGGATTAACAGTCGCAATAACTGTAGCAATTGGAATAACAGTCATAATAACTGTAGCAATTGGATTAACAGTCACAGTCACTGTAGCAATTGGAATAACAGTCACAATAACTAGTAATTGGAGTAACAGTCGCAATAACTGGAGCAATTGGAATAACAACCACAATACCTGTAGCAGTTGCCACAACTAACAGCAGCAGCGATGAGTTATACAACTGAATGCTATCACAGTTCTTACCACAAGGTCTTGGGAGACACCCCACTGGGCTTGGGAGCTCACCTGAGCTCTGGGGGTAGGCTTTCTGCTCCCAGAGGAAAGCCTGTATCCTCCCTCAAGAGAAATGTCCCGTCCCCCTGTTGGGACAGCTACGACCTGTCCCAGTGCAGCGCCATCAACAACGAGTTCAAGATCATCAGGACCAACGAGAAGGAGCAGCTCCAGGGGCTGAACGATCGGCTGGTGGGCTACATAGATAAGGTGAGGTTGCTGGAGCAGCAGAAGCGGGCGCTGGAGGCGGAGGTGGGCTTGCTGAGGCAGCAGCAGCAGACGGAGCCCTGTCGCCTGAGCCAGTTGTACGGCCAAGAGATTCGCGACCTGCGCTCCCGCCTGGAGGGGCTGACCCATGACAAGCGGCGCCTGCAGCTGGACTGCCAGCAGCTGGTCCTCTGTCTGCAGCAGCTCCGCCACGGCCACCAGCAGGAGGTGAACAAGCGCCAGGAGGCCCAGGGCACCCTGCTGAGATATCGGGAGGAGGTGCAGCAGGCCAGGCTGGCCAAGCTGCAGCAGGAGAGGACGGTCGACTCCCTGCTGGACCAGATCACCTTCCTGAGGAAGATTCACCAGGAGGAGCTGGCTGAACTACAGGCTGCGCTGCAGGCATCCCAGGTAAGGCTGTGTGTCGGTGTATACATGGGCAATATATACAGTGAATATAGTGAGTTAGCACTGCTGCCTCACAGTTCCAGAGACCCAGGTTCGATTCCCAGCTTGGGTCACTGTCTGCGCGGAGTGTGCACATTCTCACAGTGTCTGCGTGGGTTTCCTCCCACAGGCTGAAAGACATGCTGGTTAGGTGCTAAATTCTCCCTCAGTGTACCCGAACAGGCACCAGAGTGTGGCAACTGGGGGATTTTCACAGTAACTTCATTGCAGTGTTAATGTAAGCCTTAAATTGTGACTAATAAATAAAATTTACTTGACTAAATAGATCAGTGTACACAGGTCTCACATCCACGTATGTATACCTAATGTCCATATAGCTGAAATGTGTACATAGATAGTGCATGCGTATAGTGCATATATATGCATATATAATGTGTGCACATGGAATCAGTGTGTTTATCGTGCATGTACCAGTCCTGATATACTGCATGCAATGAATGTCTGTATATATTGTCTCTCAGCCAGAGACCCAGAGTAATGCCCCAGGTTTAAATCCATCACAACAGATGGTGCAATTCGAATTCAATAAAAAGTATCTGGAATTAAGAATCTACTGATGGTCATGAAACCATTGTCGGAAAAACCCATCTGGTTCCCTTTAGGGAAGGAAATCTGCCGTCCTTACCCCAGTCTGGCCTACATGTGACTCCAGAGCCACAGCAATGTGGTTGACTCTCAACTGCCCTCGGGCAACGAGGGATGCTGACCCAGCCAGTGACACCCATGTCCCAGGAATAAATAATAAAAATAATATGATATACGTTTTTATATCACAGAAATATATATGTACATATAATTTATAAAATAAAGATAAAATATGCATACATATGTACATATTATAAATTATATTAAATGCAAGCATGTGTGTGTGAGTGAGTGTGTGAAAGCGTGTTTGTTTGTGTGTGTGAGTGTGTATGTGAGTGTGAATATGAGTGTGTGTGTGTTTGTGTGTGAGAGTGTGTATGAGTGTCTGTGTGTGAGTATGAGTGTGAGTATGGGTATGTGAGTGTGTGTGTTTGACTGTGAGTGAGAGTGTGTATGAGTGTATGTGTGTATGAGTATGTGTGTGTATGTGGGTGTGAGTGTGTGTGTGAGTGTCTGAATGCCTGTGAGTGTGTGTGTGAGTATGAATGTGTGTGTGTGTGAGTATGAATGTGTGTGTGAGTGTGTGTGTGTGTTTGACTGTGTGAGTGTATGTGTGTGTGAGTGAGTGTGTGTGTGAGTGTGTGTTTGACTGTGTGAGTGTATGTATGTGTGTGAGTGAGTGTGTGTGTGTGTGTTTGACTGTGTGAGTGTATGTGTGTGTGTGTGAGTGAGTGTGTGAGTGTGTGTTTGACTGTGTGAGTGTATGTGTGTGTGTGTGTGTGAGTGAGTGTGTGAGTGTGTGTTTGACTGTGTGAGTGTATGTGTATGTATGTGTGTGAGTGAGTGTATGTGTGTGTGTGTGTGAGTGTGTGTGTGAGTGTATGTGTGTGAGTGTATGTGTGTGTGTGTGAGTGAGTGTGTGTGTGAGTGTGTGTTTGACTGTGTGAGTGTATGTATGTGTGTGAGTGAGTGTATGTGTGTGTGTGTTTGAGTGTATGTGTGTGAGTGTATGTGTGTGTGTGTCTTTCAACTAATCAAATATTAACATGGTCCCCAAAACATGAGTTCTTATTGAGTGAATTTTGCCAGGAGACAGATTGCATCTCTGCCCGATTTCCCTGAGCTCTCTGCAAGGGGACTGCGGTAATTCTGCGATCCTCTGTTTCTGCACCAACTCTCTGATTTATAAAGACTCTGTCATTTTCAAATGAATCACAGCGGGGTAGCTGAACGCTGAAGCAGTGGCAGTGAGCTGAATACCTTCCTTCACTCCCTGCCTCTTCCTCTGGGACAAATCTGCAATTTTTCAGATTTTCATTCCAATATTTTTTACCAATCCAGAATGACTTTGCCACATAAAATTGTGCTTGATAAGGAGGACAGAATCTTACGAGTTAACGAGCATACCTGTCACTGATTTTAATCCCATTACAGTATTGATTGCAGCAATGTGATATAATTCACAAGGACAATAAGTAGTAAAAATTGTCTGATAATTATTCATCAAGAATTCTTCTGAATTCCAATGAGTATAGCCCCAGTCGACTCAGTTTCTCCTATTAAGCCAACCCTCTCAACTCCAGAATCAACCTAGTGAATCTCCTCCGCACCCCCTCCGGTGCCAGTATATCCTTTCTCAAGTAAGGAGACCAAAACTGTACACAGTACTCCAGGTGTGGCCTCACCAGCACCTTATACAGCTGCAACATAACCTCCCTGTTTTTAAACTCCATCCCTCTCGCAATGAAGGACAAAATTCCATTTGCCTTCTTCATTACCTGCTGCACCCGCAAACCAACTCCTTGTGATTCCTGCACAAGGACACCCAGGTCCCTCTGCACAGCAGCATGCTGCATTTTTTTACCATTTAAATAATAGTCCATTTTGCTGTTATTCCCATCAAAATGATGACCTCACATTTACCAACATTATACTCCCATCTGCCAGACCCTCACCCACTCACTTATACTATCTGACTCATTGACTATTTGTGTCACAAGTAGGCTGACATTAATACTGCAATGAAGTTACTGTGAAAATCCCCTGGTTGCCACACTCCGGCGCCTGTTCGGGTTACACTGAGGGAGAATTTAGCACCTAACCACTTTTGGTGTGGGAGGAAACCGGAGCACCCAGAGGAAACACACGCAGACACGGGGAGAACTTGCTCTGCACGCCAGCTATGACTGTAACACTACATTCTACACTCCCGCGTTTCCTTCTCTATGAATGGTATGTTGTATCTGTATAGCGTGCATACTTTTCACTGTATACTAACAGATGTGACACATAATAATAACAGACGCCATACAGTCAGTGACCCAAGCCAGGAATCGAACCCAGGTCCCTGGTGCTGCAAGGCAGTATCAATATCAATAACCGCTCAGTATCCTGTGGTAGAATTTCAGTGTCCTCTGCACACTTTGCTCTGCCACTCATCTTCGTGTCACTGTGAATTTTGACACACTACACTTGGCCCTCAACTCCAAATCATCTATGTAAGTTGTAAACAATTGCAGTCCCAACACTGATCCCTGAGGCACACCACTCGTCACTGATCGCCAACCAGAAAAACTCCCATTTACCTCCACTCTGTCAGTTAAACAATCCTCTTTCCCTGCTAAGGAAGTAGTTGATTCCAAAACATTGAATGTATTCAAGCGGCAGTGTGGTGGCTCAGTGGTTAACCCTGCGACCTCGCAGTGCCAGGGACCTGGGTTCAATTCCCAGCTTGTGTCGCTGCGTAGAGTCTGCATGTTCTCCCTGTGTCTGTGGGTTTCCTGCCTCACTCCAGAGATGTGTAGGTTAGGTGGATTGACCATGCTAAATTGTCCCTTAGTGTCCAAAGATGTGTGGGTTAGGTGGATTGGCCATGCTAAATTGTCCCTTAGTGTCCAAAGATGTGTGGGTTAGGTGGATTGGCCATGCTAAATTGTCCCTTAGTGTCCAAAGATGCGCAGGTTAGGTGGATTGGCCATGCTAAATTGTCCCTTAGTGTCCAAAGATGTGTGGGTTAGGTGGATTGGCCATGCTAAATTGTCCCTTAGTGTCCAAAGATGTGTAGGTTAGGTGGATTGGCCATGCTAAATTGTCCCTTAGTGTCCAAAGATGTGTGGGTTAGGGGGATTGGCCATGCTAAATTGTCCCTTAGTGTCCAAAGATGTGCAGGTTTGGGGGATTGGCCATGCTAAATTGTCCCTTAGTGTCCCAAAGATGTGCGGGTTAGGTGGATTGGCCATGCTAAATTGTCCCTTAGTGTCCAAAGATGTGTGGGTTAGGGTGATTGGCCATGCTAAATTGTCCCTTAGTGTCCCAAAGATGTGCGGGTTAGGTGGATTGGCCATGCTAAATTGTCCCTTAGTGTCCAAAGATGTGTAGGTTAGGGTGGATTGGCCATACTAAATTGCCCCTTAGTGTCCAAAGATGTGCAGGTTAGGTGGATTGGCCATACTAAATTGCCCCTTAGTGTCCAAAGATGTGTGGGTTAGGTGGATTGGCCATGCTAAATTGCCCCTTAGTGTCCAAAGACGTGTAGTAAATTGCCCCTTGCTGGAATTTTTCTTTGGCAAGGTAACCGTGGAGATGGACGTCAGCAAGCCGAACCTGTCCACCGCTCTGAAGGAGGTCCGGTCCCAGTACGAAGACATCGCGGCCAAGAACCAGCAGACGGCTGAAGAGTGGTACAAGTCCAAATTTGCCGATTTATCCGAGAGCGCGGCACGGGGAAGCGAGGCAGCCCGGGCGGCCAAGGAGGAGGCATCCGAGTATCGCCGCCAGCTACAGGTGCTGACCATCGAGATCGAGACTGTCAGAGGCACCAATGAGTCCCTGGAGAGGCAGATGCAGGAGATGGAAGACAGGCACAGCGCGGAGACCGGCAACCTGCAGGTAATCAGTGGGTGGGAGGAAAATCGGCAGCACGTGTGGGGAATGAGCCTACTCGACTCAACTGGTGCACAGGGCCAGTGAGATCGCTGGCAGAGCACCCCACCCAGCACATATCCCTATAACCCCATGCATTTAACATGGCCAATCCCCCTAACCTACACGTCTTTGGACACTAAGGGGCAATTTAGCATGGCCAATCCACCTAACCCACACATCTTTGGACACTAAGGGGCAATTTAGCATGGCC
Source organism: Carcharhinus amblyrhynchos (assembly GCF_965287045.1). Taxonomy (NCBI): domain Eukaryota; kingdom Metazoa; phylum Chordata; class Chondrichthyes; order Carcharhiniformes; family Carcharhinidae; genus Carcharhinus; species Carcharhinus amblyrhynchos. The sequence goes on from NC_137357.1 coordinate 4,737,114, forward strand.
AATCCACCTAACCTACACATCTTTGGACACTAAGGGGCAATTCAGCATGGCCAATCCCCCTAACCTGCACATCTTTGGACACTAAGGGGCAATTTAGCATGGCCAATCCACCTAACCTACACATCTTTGGACACGAAGGAACAATTTAGCATGGCCAATCCACCTAACCTGCACATCTTTGGACACTAAGGGGCAATTTAGCATGGCCAATCCCCCTAACCTGCACATCTTTGGACACTAAGGAGCAATTTAGCATGGCCAATCCACCTAACCCGCACATCTTTGGACACTAAGGGGCAATTTAGTATGGCCAATCCACCTAACCTACACATCTTTGGACACTAAGGGGCAATTTAGCATGGCCAATCCACCTAACTTGCACATCTTTGGACACTAAGGGGCAATTTAGTATGGCCAATCCACCTAACCTACACATCTTTGGACACTAAGGGACAATTTAGCATGACCAATCCACCTAACCTGCACATCTTTGGACACTAAGGGACAATTTAGCATGGCCAATCCACCTAACCTGCACATCTTTGGACACTAAGGGACAATTTAGCTTGGCCAATCCACCTAACCTGCACACCTTTGGACACGAAGGAACAATTTAGCATGGCCAATCCACCTAACCTACACATCTTTGGACACGAAGGAACAATTTAACATGGCCAATCCACCTAACCTGCACATCTTTGGACACTAAGGGACAATTTAGCATGGCCAATCCACCTAACCTGCACATCTTTGGACACTAAGGGACAATTTAGCATGGCCAATCCACCTAACCTGCACATCTTTGGACACTAAGGGGCAATTTAGCATGGCCAATCCACCTAACCTACACATCGCTGGACACTAAGGGACAATTTAGCATGGCCAATCCACCTAACCTGCACATCTTTGGACACTAAGGGACAATTTAGCATGGCCAATCCACCTAACCTGCACATCTTTGGACACTAAGGGACAATTTAGCATGGCCAATCCACCTAACCTGCACATCTTTGGACACTAAGGGACAATTTAGCATGGCCAATCCACCTAACCTACACATCTTTGGACACTAAGGGACAATTTAGCATGGCCAATCCACCTAACCTGCACATCTTTGGACACTAAGGGACAATTTAGCATGGCCAATCCACCTAACCTGCACATCTTTGGACACTAAGGGGCAATTTAGCATGGCCAATCCACCTAACCTACACATCGCTGGACACTAAGGGACAATTTAGCATGGCCAATCCACCTAACCTGCACATCTTTGGACACTAAGGGACAATTTAGCACGGCCAATCCACCTAACCTACACATCTTTGGACACTAAGGGACAATTTAGCATGACCAATCCACCTAACCTGCACATCTTTGGACACTAAGGGACAATTTAGCATGGCCAATCCACCTAACCTGCACATCTTTGGACACTAAGGGACAATTTAGCTTGGCCAATCCACCTAACCTGCACACCTTTGGACACGAAGGAACAATTTAGCATGGCCAATCCACCTAACCTACACATCTTTGGACACGAAGGAACAATTTAACATGGCCAATCCACCTAACCTGCACATCTTTGGACACTAAGGGACAATTTAGCATGGCCAATCCACCTAACCTGCACATCTTTGGACACTAAGGGACAATTTAGCATGGCCAATCCACCTAACCTGCACATCTTTGGACACTAAGGGGCAATTTAGCATGGCCAATCCACCTAACCTACACATCGCTGGACACTAAGGGACAATTTAGCATGGCCAATCCACCTAACCTGCACATCTTTGGACACTAAGGGACAATTTAGCATGGCCAATCCACCTAACCTGCACATCTTTGGACACTAAGGGACAATTTAGCATGGCCAATCCACCTAACCTGCACATCTTTGGACACTAAGGGACAATTTAGCATGGCCAATCCACCTAACCTACACATCTTTGGACACTAAGGGACAATTTAGCATGGCCAATCCACCTAACCTGCACATCTTTGGACACTAAGGGACAATTTAGCATGGCCAATCCACCTAACCTGCACATCTTTGGACACTAAGGGGCAATTTAGCATGGCCAATCCACCTAACCTACACATCGCTGGACACTAAGGGACAATTTAGCATGGCCAATCCACCTAACCTGCACATCTTTGGACACTAAGGGACAATTTAGCACGGCCAATCCACCTAACCTGCACATCTTTGGACACTAAGGGACAATTTAGCATGGCCAATCCACCTAACCTACACATCTTTGGACACTAAGGGACAATTTAGCATGGCCAATCCACCTAACCTGCACATCTTTGGAGTGTGAGAGAAAACAGGAGCACTTGGAGGAAACCCACGCAGACGGGGAGGACGTGCAGGCTCCGCACAGACAGTGACCCAAACCAGGAATTGAAGCCAGGTCCCTGGCGCTGTGAGGCAGCAGTGCTAACCCACTGTGCCACCAAATCAGGGAGTGGCAGTCCTTTCCACAGCTGGCACAAACGTCTCAAGTGGGGCAAATGTGGCAGTGTCCCCAGAACACCGGTGTGCTTCCATCCTCGGCACTCTGTCTTGTAAGGATAAGCCCAATATTCACTTGTTGCCTCAGCTTCATCCCTGGAAACTAGACTAATGAGACATGGTGGCACGGTGGTTAGCACTGCTGCCTCACAGTTCCAGGGACCCTGGTTCGATTCCCAGCTCGGGTCACTGTCTGTGTGGAGTTTGCACATTCTCCCCGCGTCTGCGTGGGTTTCCTCCGGGTGCTCCGGTTTCCCTCCCACGGTCCCGTAAGACACGCTGGTTAGCTGCGAAATTCTCCCTCAGTGTAACCCAAACAGGAGTGTGAAGACCAGGGGGTTTTCACAGTAACTTCATTGCAGTGTTAATGTAAGCCTAACTTGTGATTAATAAATGAAACTTAAACTCCCATCACACAACATTGTACGGTGTAACGATGAGGTGAGTCAGTGTGATGGGAGGTAATAAGTTTAGGCCCCTTCTTACCCATTCCTTCGCTAAACCCGAGGTGCACTCGAGGCCTCCTCCTGTTTTGAATCAAAGTGCCTCACTTGCCCCCCCCGCGGCCAAGCTTTGTGCTGAGCACACAGGCGATATTCTGCGTGATTGTTCTCCAGTCCGTTATGACAGGTCCACATTATCCAGCCCCGGCCTAACTCTGCCACCTTTGACCTCCACAGGAAACCATTAACCAGCTCGAGAGCGCCCTGGGCTCCACCAAGAATGAGATGTCTCGACACCTGAGAGAGTATCAGGACCTGCTCAACGTCAAGATGGCCCTGGATATAGAAATCGCTGCGTACAGGTTCTCCTTTACTTATTTTATTGAAATTGATTCGATTTCAGATGGCACCGGGTGGCACTGTGGATGAGCACGGCTGCCTCACAGCGCCAGGGGCACAGGTTCGATTCCTGGCTCGGGTCACTGTCTGTGCAGAGTCTGCACATTCTCGCCGTGTCTGCGTGGGTTTCCTCCGGGTGCGCCGGTTTCCTCCCACAGTCCAAAAGACATGCTGGTTAGGGGCTAAATTCTTCCTCAGTGTAACCTGAACAGGTGCCAGAGTGTGGTGACTAGGGGATTTTCAGAGTAACTTCATTGCAGTGTTGATGGGCAACACAGAATCATAGTGTGAGTCACTCACCCAATGAAGAAGCAGCGCTCCCAAAGCTCCTGCTACCAAATTAACCTGTTGGACTTTAACCTGGTATTGTGAGACTTCTTAATGTGCCCATCTTTGGATACTAATTTGCCATGGTCAGTGCACCTAACCAGCGCATCTTTCGGGCTGTGGGAGGAAACTGGAGCTCCTGGAGGAAACCCACGCAGACATGGGGAGAATGTGCAGACTCTGCACAGACAATGACTCAAACCAGAAAGCAAATCCGGGTCCTTGCAGCGCTAACCACTCCGTCACCGTGCGGCCTACCAAATTTGACCAGCTAAATCTGCTTAGTAGGGTTTGATTTTGACGATGTTTATTGGAATAGTGCAGTATGTATCAGCACAGCTATTGATAGACTGATGGTTGAGTTTGTTTGCAACTTTTTACTCTGACTGGAGTTTTCGACTTATTCTAAAAAGTCTATCTTCTATTTTATTTTTACATTTTTTGTTTAATATTTTTTAAACCTTTATCTTAGAATCCCGGCAGTACAGACAGGCCATTCAGCCCATTGAGTCTGCACCAACTCTCTGACACAGCATCTTCCCCAAGCCCAACCCCATAACCCCACATTTTTACCCTGCCAATCCACCTAACCTGCACATCTCTGGACACTAAGGGACAATTTAGCATGGCCAATCCACCTAACCTGCACATCTTTGGACACTAAGGGACAATTTAGCATGGCCAATCCACCTAACCTGCACATCTTTGGACACTAAGGGACAATTTAGCGTGGCCAATCCACCTAACCTACACATCTTTGGACACTAAGGGACAATTTAGCATGGCCAATCCACCTAACCTGCACATCTTTGGACACTAAGGGGCAATTTAGCATGGCCAATCCACCTAACCTGCACATCTTTGGACATTAAGGGACAATTTAGCATGACCAATCCACCTAACCCGCACATCTTTGGACACTAAGGGACAATTTAACATGACCAATCCACCTAACCTGCACATCTTTGGACACTAAGGGACAATTTAGCATGGCCAATCCACCTAACCTACACATCTCTGGACACTAAGGGGAAATTTAGCATGACCAATCCGTCTAACCAGGGCTGTGGGCAGAAACCGGAGCACCCGGAGGAAACCCATGGAGACAATGTGCAAACTCAACACAGACACTGTCACCCAGGGCCAGAATCGAACCCAGGTCCCTGGCGCTTTGAGGCAGCAGTGCTAACCACTATGCCACCAATGATTAAACAAAATAAAAAGACATGGTTTGCACATGTCGATTCAAACAGCAACAGATTTATTCTTGGAGTTCTGGCCTGCATGGAGTACAAACTGAAACTCAACAGTGCAACACCCTAATGACATCGCCATTAAATTGTGTAATCTGCTCTTAAAGCAATCTGCAACCACTGAAATATATAACAGGAACAGATCCGAGGGGCTGAATGTCTCCTATTTTGTGTATCCATGTGCGTTAGAGTAGATTTTGCCTTGAAATAGATTCAGAACATGCAGAGCGATCTGAGTGGATTTGTACCAGATGGATTCTAAACCTGATGTTTTCTGTTGAAGGAAATTGCTGGAGGGTGAGGAGACGCGACTGAACACTATAGATGGTGGCACCTCCGCGTTCCTGAACTCCATCCTGTCCGAGACAAAGTCCTCCTCTGCCGCCGAATTCAGAAAAAGCACAGGAGGGAAAGCCACGGCGACCTCAAAGAAGGAGAAATCCTAGGATGAGGAAAAACCAGGAAAGAGGCCCAGCAAGATTTAGTCCTTTTTTTCAAATTCATTCAACTTGCTGACCCTTCCCATTTCCAAATCCCTCAACCCCAAGGGGAGAAAATTAGAGTAACGTTTCTAAACACCATCTTTACACAGCTTACAGGAGACAGTCAGGATTATTACAATGCTAGATACAACCTTTCCAATGTAATCAATGATTGATATTCATCCTTGGATGTGTTTTATTTGTAACTAAATAGTCCCATGTATAATTTCACACTCTCAGTGAGATTTCATAGAAACTTATAAAATTCTAACAGGGTTAGGCAGGATGGATTCAGAAAGAATGTCCCCGATGGTGGGGGGAGTCCAGAACTAGGGGGTCATAGGGCGGCACGGTGGCAGAGTGGTCAGCACTGCTGCTTCACAGCGCCAGGGACCCGGGTTCGATTCCAGGCTCAGGTCACCATCTGTGCGGAGTCTGCACATACTCCCCATGTCTGCGTGGGGTTTCCTCTGGGTGCTCCAGTTTCCTCCCACTGTCCAAAGATGTGCAGGTTAGGGGGATTGGCCATGCTAAATTGCCCCTGGGTGTCCAAAGATGTGTAGGTTAGGTGGATTGGCCGTGCTAAATTGCCCCTTAGTATCCAAAGATGTGCAGGTGAGGTGGATTGGCCATGCTAAATTGTCCCTTAGTGTCCAAAGATGTGCAGGTTAGGTGGATTGGCCATGCTAAATTGCCCCTCAGTGTCCAAAGATGTGTAGGTTAGGTGGATTGGCCATGCCAAATTGCCCCTCAGTGTCCAAAGATGTGTAGGTTAGGTGGATTGGCCATGCTAAATTGCCCCTTAGTGTCCAAAGATGTGCAGGTTAGGTGGATTGGCCATGCTAAATTGCCCCTCAGTGTCCAAAGATGTGCAGGTCAGGGGGATTGGCCGTGCTAAATTGCCCCTTAGTTCAGGAGGGACTAGCTAATGTAAATGAGTGGGGTTATGGAGATAGGTCCTGGGAGGGATTGTGCAGATTCAATGGGCTGAATGGCCTCCTTCTGCACTGTAGGGAATATAATGATAGTTTGAGGATAAGGGGTAAACCTTTTTGGACTGAGGTGAGGAGAAATGTCTTCACCCAGAGGGTGGTGAATGTGTGGAATTCACTCCCACAGAAAGTAGTTGAGGCCAAAACGATGTGCGACTTCGAGAAGAAATTAGATTTCGCTCTTGGGGTTAAAGGGATCGAGGGATAGTGGGGGAAGGGGGGATCAGGATATTGAATTTGATGATCAGCCATGATCAAAATGAATGGCGGAGCAGGCTCGAGGGGCCGAATGGCCTCCTCCCGCTTCTAGGTTTCTATGTTCCTATCACTGAGAGTTATTTGCAACTGTGCCAGAATTCTTGTTGTTATTTTCTTCCAAACAGTATTTGCAAGGTGAATTTTACGTGCAAAATAAGGATTGCTGAATAGAGAAGCAGGAACTGTTCTACGCTGGAGGAAGTCCTCTCTCTCTCTCTCTCTCGTCCTGAAGGACAAGGTTAGCACAAATACAATAGCAACATACCTTCAATGTAGAAGGTGTCTCAAGGTGGGTAAAATGAAAGAGATACCCTAACCCCTGCCCCCACACCAGCATTGACAGCTTCCCCACTGAATAACACAAAGGTTCACTTGAAAAATAGCTTCTCAAGAGAATTACACACTGTAGAGAGAGAGGATAACCTTGTTCAAAGGCTTATTAGGACTGGCTATGTCCAGATAATGACGTGCCACAATGACACCGCACGCCATCCAATTGTCACGTGTCAGTTACCTGGTCAAACCCATTGCTTTTTTACCACAATTTCATTTATTGACACCTTTCCCCCAACCCCACCCCCATGCTGTGTGGGGCGGCACGGTGACACATTGGCTAGCAGTGCCGCCTCACAGCACCAGGGACCCAGGTTCGATTCCTGGCTTGGGTCACTGTCTGTGTGGAGTCTGCATATTCTCCCCGTGTCTGCATGGGTTTCCTCTAGGTGTTCCGGTTTCCTCCCACAGTCAGAAAGACGTGTGGGTTAGGTGGATTGGCCATGCTAAATTGACCCTTAGTATCCAAAGATGTGCAGGTTAGGTGAATTGGCCAAGCTAAATTGCCCCTTAGTGTCCAAAGATGTGCAAGTTAAGTGAACTGGCCATGTTAAATTGCCCCTTAGTGTCCCAAGATGTGCTGGTTAGGTGCATTGGCCATGGTAAATTCTCCCTCAGTGTCCCCGAACAGTTGCTGGAGTGTGGTGAGTAGGGGATTTTCCCAGAAACTGCATTCCAGTGTTAATGTCAGCCCATTTGCGACACTAATAAATAAACTTCATGGGCTGGATTTTGCAGCCTCGCTCATCCTGAAGCCAAAATACCCCACCCGAGATGAACAGACCTTCCCATCGTTCGCCCCTTGCCTGTTCAATTTCTGTGGCAGGCGGGTAAAATTCCGGCCTATATCTCCGTCATACTGATGAGTGTGAAGTTAAGTAGACAGGAGGTGAGATTTTCAACCCCGCACCCTTCTCACCACCCCACAAAAGGGCCAGTAGAAATGGGGCAACGATTTGGTGTTCCTAGAATTGAAAGTTGCCGAGGAGCCACAGAACTGTCGAGCCCAAGCCAGGGGATCAGTGGCTAACTTGTAATAATTTTTTGAGACTGTGATGCATGATGCTGCTTTAAGTGTAATGAACGGCAGTGAGGTTTACTGCAGAGGTTTAACACTTTGAAAGAAAGCAAATAAATAATACAGCTCCGTGGAATGGCAGCGTGCTTTGACATGTTATCATGTTCACATGTGTTAACGTAAGCAGGAGTCAGTCTGACCCCCGCACCTTGGACAAGTCCAAATGCAGGAAAGTCATTCAAATCCAGCCGATTGCAATAAAAACAAGTTCCATGTTCTGATAGCAAAAAATGCAATCGTTTGTTCTTTGCCTTTACTATTTCCCGAATTTCATTTCTACTTCCCTTGGTTGGCGATCAGTGATGAGTGGTGTGCCTCAGGGGTCAGTGTTGGGACCGCAATTGTTTGCAATTTACACGGGGTGATTTGGATTCGGGGACCGAGTGTAGTGTGTCAAAATTCGCGGATGACACTGAGATGAGGCATAGCAAAGTGTGCAGAGGACACGGAATGTCTGCAACAGAGTGGCATGTTGGCACAGTGGTTAGCACTGCTGCCTCACGGCGCCAGGGAGCTGGGTTCGATTCCCGACTCAGGTCACTGTCTGTGTGGAGTCTGCACATTCTCCCTGTGTCTGCGTGGGTTTCCTCCGGGCGCTCCAGTTTCCTCCCACAGTCGGAAAGACACGCTGGTTAGGTGCTAAATTCTCCCTCAGTGTACCCGAACAGGAGTGTGGCGACTAGGGGATTTTCACGGTAACTTCATTGCAGTGTTAACATAAGCCTATTTGTGACGCTAATAAATAACCTTAGAAACTCTATGGTGCAGAAGGAGGCCATGCTGCCCATCAAGTCTGCACTGACCACAATCCAACCCAGGCCCTACCCCCATATCCCTACATATTTACCCTCTAACCTTCGCATCTCATGACATTAAGGGGCAATTTTAGCACAGCTAATCAACCTACCCACACATCTTTGGACTGTGGGAGGAAACCAGAGCACACGGAGGAAACCCACGCAGACACAAGGAGAACATGCAAACACCAATGAGTCAGATAGTTTCAGTGAATGGGCAGATGGGAGTTTGATGTTGGTAAATGTGAGGTCATCCATTTTGGCAGGAATAACAGCAAAATGGACTGTTTCTTCAATGGTAAAAAATTGCAGCATGCTGCTGTGCAGAAGGACCTGGGTGTCCTTGTGCAGGAATCTCAAGGAGTTGGTTTGCAGGTGCAGCAGGTAATGAAGAAGGCAAATGGAATTTTGTCCTTCATTGCTAGAGGGATAGAGTTTAAAAACAGGGAGGTTATGTTGCAGCTGTATAAGGTGCTGGTGAGGCCACACCTGGAGTACTGTGTACAGTTTTGGTCTCCTTACTTGAGAAAGGATATACTGGCACTGGAGGGGGTGCAGAGGAGATTCACTAGGTTGATTCCGGAGTTGAGAGGGTTGGCTTATGAGGAGAGACTGAGTAGACTGGGGCTATACTCATTGGAATTCAGAAGAGTGAGGGGGAATCTTATAGAAACATATAAAATTGTGATAAGATAGAAGCAGGGAGGATGTTTCCAAAGTGGGTGAAATCAGAACTCGGGGGCTTGGCCTCAAAATAAGGGGGAGCAGATTTAGGACTGAGTTGAGGAGGAACTTCTTCACACAAAGGGTTGTGAATCTGTGGAATTCCCTGCCCAGTTGAGGCTCCCTCACTGAATGTTTTTAAAGCAAAGATAGATTTTGAACAGTAAAGGAATTAAGGGTTTTGTGGAGCTGAGTCCACAAGAAGATCAGCATGATCTTACTGAATGGTGGAGCAGGCTCGAGAGGACAGAGATGGCCGACTCCTGCTTCGAGTTGTGGGAGGTCCCTTATTCACGTTCTCTGAGGATATAATAAACAAGATGACGAAAGGGGAACCAGTAGATGTGGTGTAATTGGGATTTCCGAAAGACATTCGATAAAGGAGCAACATAAGAGGTTACTGTAAGTGTTAGCGCGTGACATGTTTGTGAAATAACTCCTCAAAGGCCACTATCCCTTTACCAAATTCCCTTTATTTACAAACGTATCTCCAATCCTCAGGGTGCTCCAGGTACAGAGGCAGTAGCCATTACATTCCTTACATACACCAGCGAGGCTCTCTGAGCGAGCAATCATTACTTCAATCAGGAAGCTCATACTCAGAGAGGCCAACCTCATGGGCCCCGCTGAGGTCATTGCAATTTGCATGGATGGTTAATTGGCTAACTAATAATAATAAAGTTGGAATAAATGGGTCACTTTCAGGTCAGCAAAATGTAACTACTGACTTGATTTGACTCATTATTGTCAAATGTATTAGTATACAGTGAAAAGTATTGTTTCTTGCGCACTATACACACTAAGAGAAGGAAAGGAGGGGGTGCAGAATGTAGTGTTACAGTCATAGCTAAGGTGTAGAGAAAGAACTTGGTGCGAGGTAGGTCCATTCAAAAGTCTGACGGCAGCAGGGAAGAAGCTGTTGAGTCAGTTGGTATGTTATCTTAGACTTTTGTATCTTTTTCCCGACGGAACAAGGTGGAAGAGAGAATGTCTTTTTGCGTGGGGTCCTCGATTACGCTGGCTGCTTTTCCTGGGGCAGTGCGAAGTGTAGACGGAGTCAATGGTTGGGAGGCTGGTTTGCGTGATGGGTTGGGCTACGTTCATGACCCTTTGTCGTTTCTTGCCGAGCAAGAGCAGAGCAGGAGGCAGACCAGATTGGACAAGGGGGGAAGAAAGCAAATTACTGCGGATGCTGGAATCTGAGACCAAAAGGGAAAAAGTAGGAAAATCTCAGCAGGCCTGGCAGCATCTGTAAGGAGAGAAAAGAGCTGACGTTTCAAGTCCAGATGACCCTTTGTCAACGCTTTGACACACTGAGGGTACGTATTATGCGGATAGAATGGTGACAATAGAATTAAATGGTGACCGAGTAGCTTATTCCGACGTTCCCGAAACTTTAAACGTTGAGATAACCTATCCCCTTGCGATTTGATAAAAAGTGCTTGCAACAACGCTGAACTCAGAATCAACCCACTCCCAACTGCTTTGCTGTTGCAATTATTATAAAGAGCTAACTGGGGCACAAACTATTTATGGAAATGAGACCATCACGGAACACAGAAGCTCCCTTGCCAGTGGCTGACAGAGCATGGGGCAGCCCCGGGTTCAAATGGGTAGAGAAAGTGCCCCCGCCTCTACTGTGGCAGAGGCAAACCCACTTACAACATGGAATTTTATAGAAAGAATATTATTAAACTCGGGACGGCACAGAGTGATAAGAGGGACTGCTTTCTCGGCTGAGTTTATTGAGTGGTTAGCACTGCTGCCTCACAGCGCCAGGGACCCGGGTTCGATTCCCAGCTTGAGTCACTGTCTGTGTGGACTTTGCACATTCTCCCCATGTCTGCCTGGGTTTCCTCCAGGTGCTCCGGTTTCCCCACACAGTCCAAAGGTGTGCAGGTTAGGTGGATTGGTCAACCTAAATTGCCCCTCAGTGTCCAAAGAAACGTAGGTTAGGATGACAGTGTGCATGGCCAATCCACCTAACCTGCACATCTTTGGACACTAAGGGACAATTTAACATGGCCAATCCACCTAACCTGCACATCTTTGGACACTAAGGGACAATTTAACATGGCCAATCCACCTAACCTGCACATCTTTGGACTGTGGGAGGAAACCAGAGCACCCGGAGGAAACCCACGCAGACACGGGGAGAATGCACAGGCTCCACACAGACAGTGACCCGAAGCCAGGAATCGAACCTGGGACCCTGCCGGTGTGAGGCGGCAGTGCTAATCACTGTGCTACCGTCAGCAGTGCTAACCACTGAGCCACTGGTCCTGGCTCCATCCTTGTAAATCTTCTCTGTGCTATTTCCAGTTTATCAATGTCTTTCCTGTAATCGGGTGGCAAGTCATTGGGCTCAGACAGGGGCCATTCAGCCCATTGAATTCATAATACACCACCATGGCGATGGTAAATTATCACTCTCACCGATAGCCTTCTCAGCTTACCCGTCCTTTCGATAAGCTGGGAATTAAAATTCATAAAGAACCCAGGCTGGTTGATATTAAATTCTCTGGTAGCCACAAGGCACACAATCCACACTGTCACAGAGGAAGGATGTGAAAAACTATTTTCATTGAGAAAAGTGTCCCGCTCAGCTTAAACCCCAATGTCCTTCAGACTGGTTAACCTTGAGACGGACTCTCTGAGCTTTGTCTCTGCAGCTAATTTTTTTTTTGCATTGAAGTAAATTTGTCATGTTGTCTGGGCAGATTTGCTCGCTGTGACTTTTCCCTGCAGGAACAAAAAGAAAGCGTCAGTAGCCGTACTATTTATAGAATCACAGAATCCCTACAGTGCAGAAGGAGGCCATTCGGCCCAGCGTGTCTGTACCAACCACAATCCCAGCCAGGCCCCTATCCCAGAACTCCAATTTTGTTTTTATTCATCCGTGGGACATGGGTGTCGCTGGCTTGGTCAGCATTTATTGCCCATCCCTAGATGCCCTTGGAGGGCAGTTGAGAGGAAACCACATCGCTGTGGCTCTGGTGTCACATGTAGGCCAGACCGGGTAAGGACAGCAGATTTCCTTCCCTAAAGGAAACCAGATGGGTTTTTCCGACAGTGGTTTCATTGTCATCAGTAGATTCTTAATTCGGAATTTTTTTTTATTGAATTCAAATTCCATCATCTGCCGTGGTGGGATTCGAACCCGGGTCCCCAGAACATGAGCTGAGTTTCTGGATTAGTAGCCTAGCAATAAAAACACGAGGCCATCGCCTCCCCATATTTACCCTGCTAATCTCCTTATATTAAAAATAGCAATTTAGCACGGCCAATCCACCTAACCCGCACATCTTTGGACTGTGGGAGGAAACCCACGCAGACATGGGGAGAACGTGCAAACTCCACACAGACAGTGACCCAAGCCGGGAATCGAACCCGGGTCCCTGGTGCTGTGAGGTAGCAGTGCCAACCACTGTGCCACCCTGCTGCCCCAGGATAGAGGTTGCCTTACATTACACAGCACATTAAAAGGCCATTTGGCCCAACTAATCTCTCCCAGAATTTATGCTTCCCATTGAACCTTCTCCTCCCATCAACCTATCAATATATCTTTTGATTCTTCCAGTTTGACATTCTTGTCACACTTTAGATTAAAAGATTTCTCCTGAATTCCCCCGTGGGCTTATCAGTGACTGTATGTAACCTAAAGACGGCACAGTGACACAGTGATTAGCACTGTTGCCTCGCAGCGCCAAAGGAACCAGGTTCGATTCTGGTCTTGGGTCACTGTCTCCCCAAATCTTCATGGCTTTCCTGTGGGTGCCCCAGTCTCCTCTCACACAGACATGGGGACAATGTGCAGACTCCGCACAGACTGTGATCCAAGCCGGGGATTGAAGCTGGGTCCTTGGCACTGTGAGGCAGCAGTGCTAACCACTGTGTCACCCCCGTGCTGCCCCAGTTTCTCTTTCCTAGACGCTGGTCTCTGAGGCCATTTGGAAGGCAGCTCAGCACTGTCTAAGCATCCTCCCCAGGATCTTCAAGGTGGACGATGATTGCTGGTCTGACGGGTGAATATTCTGGGCAGTATCTTTCCACACAGAGACAAAAGGAGCACCTTCTACTCAGTGAAGGGGAAACAAGTTGTAATTGTCAGCCTTGTGGGGTCGTCCAGAGATGATCTAACATTCTTTGCCAGCCTGTGTACCACACAGCACAATGTGACGCTGCTGCATTGCAGTGAAGGTATCTATATTTAGCAACATTGTGATTAGGAGGCAGAGGCTGCAGCACTGGGGCAGAGACGGACACACACTCTTACACACACACATTCTCTCACACATTCACAAACTCACACACACTGACACTCACATACTGACACACTCTCATACACACATTCTTACACACACACACACACTCTCATACAGATCTCAAACAATGCCGAGACATCGTACAGGATTAACACGGGAGGGTGAAAGCTTATTGGGGTAAACGAGATGTGGATTTGAGATTATTATTCGATCACTGGGACATAGGAGAGATTAAAGGGATAATGGTGCAAATCTGACAGTAATGAGGCAAGTTGAGAACTGTCGATCCGGAAGAGGGGTAAGTGATTACAGAGGAACCATTAGCTGCACTGAACTGTCCAACTGAATGGGAATCAGAGAATCCTACAGTGCAGGGGAGGTCATTCAGCCCATCGAGTCTGCACCGACCACAATCCCACCCAGGCCCTATCCCCATAAACCCACTCATCTCCCTGACACTATGAGTCAATTTAGCATGGCCAATCCACCGAACCTACACATCTTTGGAGCATCCAGAGGAAACCCATGCAGACACGGGGAGAATGTGCAGACTCCACACAGGCAGTGACCCAAGGCCGGAATTGAACCCGGGTCCCTGGCGCTGTGAGGCAGCAGCACTAACCACTGTGCCACCCATCAGGGGTTACAACTTAAAGTGGTGAACTGAATGTTGTAAAACACTGATTCGAAACATGTCACATTCCTTGTGTTGGTGTTGAGTGAAAATTCTTAGCCAGCACGGGCACAGATGGGTCAATGGCCTCCTTGTGTGCTATTCCAGATTATGGTTTGGTTCAGTGTAATCTGGATACGATTTGGGCAGCATGGTGGCACAGTGGGTTAGCACTGCTGCCTCACAGCACCAGGGTCCCGGCTTCGATTCCCGACTCGGATCACTGTCTGTGCGGAGTCTCCCCACGCCTGCGTGGCGTTCCTCCGGGTGCTCCGGTTTCCTCCCACAGTCTGAAAGACGTGCTGGTTCGGTGCTAAATTCTCCCTCAGTGTAACCCGAACTGGCGCCAGAGTGTGACGACTGAAGAATTTTCACAATAATTTCATTGCAGTGTTAATGTAAACCTACTTGTGACACGAATAAATAAACTTTATTGCTTTTAATTCTGGCAGCTCATTCACATCCACTACTTATAGCCCTTTTGTGGGACCGTTATGCTTTTTAGAATCCCTACAATATAGAAGGAGGCCATTTGGCCCATTGAGTCTGCACTGACAACAATCTCACCCAGGCCCATATCCTCTTAACCCCATATATTTACCCTGCTAATCCCCTGTCAGTAAGAGACAATTTAGCATGGCCAATCCACCTAACCTGCACATCTTTGGACACTAAGGGGCAATTTAGCATGGCCAATCCACCTAACCTGCACATCTTTGGACACTAAGGGACAATTTAGCATGGCCAATCCACCTAACCTACACATCTTTGGACACTAAGGGGCAATTTAGCATGGCCAATCCACCTAACCCGCACATCTTTGGACACTAAGGGGCAATTTAGCATGGCCAATCCACCTAACCCGCACATCTTTGGACACTAAGGGGCAATTTAGCATGGCCAATCCACCTAACCTGCACATCTTTGGACACTAAGGGGCAATTTAGCATGGCCAATCCACCTAACCCGCACATCTTTGGACACTAAGGGGCAATTTAGCATGGCCAATCCACCTAACCTACACATCTTTGGACACTAAGGGGCAATTTAGCATGGCCAATCCACCTAACCTACACATCTTTGGACACTAAGGGACAATTTAGCATGGCCAATCCACCTAACCTACACATCTTTGGACACTAAGGGACAATTTAGCATGGCCAATCCACCTAACCTACACATCTTTGGACACTAAGGGACAATTTAGCATGGCCAATCCACCTAACCTACACATCTTTGGACACTAAGGGACAATTTGGCATGGCCAATCCACCTAACCTGCACATCTTTGGACACTAAGGGGCAATTTAGCATGGCCAATCCACCTAACCTGCACATCTTTGGACACTAAGGGACAATTTAGCATGGCCAATCCACCTAACCTGCACATCTTTGGACACTAAGGGGCAATTTAGCATGGCCAATCCACCTAACCTGCACATCTTTGGACACTAAGGGGCAATTTAGCATGGCCAATCCACCTAACCTGCACATCTTTGGACACTAAGGGGCAATTTAGCATGGCCAATCCACCTAACCCGCACATCTTTGGACACTAAGGGACAATTTAGCATGGCCAATCCACCTAACCCGCACATCTTTTGAGTGTGAGAGGAAACCCACGCAGATATGGGGAGAATGTGCAGACTCCACACAGACTGTGACCCGAGGTCAGGAATTGAACCCAGGACCCTGGCGCTGTGAGGTAGCAGTTCTACCCCACTGTCCCACTGTGCCACCTCCCATTTTGAATTCAACTTGCTCTCATTTTGAATTCAATGCAGGTCCGGGGGAACGTTCTGGCTGCGGACAGCATCTGCAAGGTGTGAAAATTAAATTCAATGAGACTGCAGTCGGAATAAATTGGAGCTGATCTGAATATAATCTCTCCGTCTTCCCACTTGCATAATTTCTGCTGCAGCTGGATGTTTGAGTCAGCCTCTCCCTATTCCTGTGGGGCACCTTTCAATCTGTTGCAATTACTTGGGTCTGAGCAGATAAAAAAGCAGCTTACATTCTGCCGATTCCAATTCACCTCAATTTCTGCTTCACTCGCTCTGTGCTCACTGACCTCTGCTGGCTCCCAGCATCCTGAATTTAAAATCCTCATCGATGTTTTCAAATCCCCACCTACCTCTGTTACCACCTTTCAATTTGATTTGACTTGATTTATTATTGTCATGTATACAGTGCAAAGTATTTAGGGTGGCTTGGTGGCACAGTGGTTAGCACTGCTGCTTCACAGCGCCAGGGACCCGGGTTCGATTCCTGGCTTGGGTCACTCTCTGTGTGTGGAGTCTGCACCTTCTCCCCATGTCTGCATGGGTTTCCTCCGGGTCCCCCGGTTTCCTCCCAAGTCCAAAGATGTGTCGGTCAGGTGCATTGGCCATGCTAAATTGCCCCTTAGTGTCCCAAGATACCTCAATCAGGGGGATTAGCCGGGGTAAATTGTTCCATGGTGTCCCAAGATGTGTAGGTTAGGGGGATTAGCAGGGTAAATGCATGGGGATAGGGGGTGGCTGGGATTGTTGTTACTGCAGGCTCGATGGGCCAAATAGCCTCCTTTTGCATTGTAGAGTTTGATTTATTGGTGTCACATCTATTGGTGTACTGTGAAAAGTATTGTTTTTTTGCGCACTGTACAGACAAAGCATACCGTTCATAGAGAAGGAAAGGAGAGAGTGCAGAATGTAGTGTTACAGTCATAGCTAGGGTATAGAGAAAGATCAACTTAACGCAAGGTAGGTGTATTCAAAAGTCTGATGGCAGCAGGGAAGAAGCTGTTCTTGAGTCGGTTGGTACGTGAGCTCAGACTTCTGTATCTTTTTCCCAATGGAAGAAGGTGGAAGAGAGAATGTCCGGGGTGTGTGGGGTCCTTAAATCTGCTGGCTGCTTTCCCAAAGTGTAGACAGTGTCAGTGGATGGGAGGCAGGTTTGCCTGGTGGATTGGGCTATATTCACGACCTGAGATGTGTATTGTCCCCAGACAGTTAGTGAGATTTTGCAAGCTCAGAGTCAACCACATTGCTGGGTCCCTGGAGTCACATGTCGGCCAGACCGGGGTAAGGACAGCAGATTTCCTTCCCTAAAGGGCCATTAGAGAACCAGATGGTGTTTTTCTGACAATTGTTGATGATTTCATAGTTTTTAATTTCTAATTTTTTTTATTGAATTCAAATTGTGCCGTGGTGGGATTCGAACCCAGGTCCCCAGAACCTTAGCTGAGTTCCTGGATTATCCATTCGGCCTCCCTATTGGGCCATTTTCAGAGAGGCAGCCACATTCATAGAATCCCTACAGGGCACAAAGATGCCATTCGGCCCATCAAGGCTGTAACAACAACAATCCCACCCAGGGCCCTATCCAGTAGCCCCATACATTTACCCTGCTAATTCCCTTTGACACTAGGATCAATTTAGCATGGCCAATCCAGCCAACCTGCACATCTTTGGACTGTGGGAGGAAACCAGAACACCTGGAGGAAACCCACGCAGACACGGGGAGAACATGCAAACTCCACACAGACAGTGACCCGAGGACTGTGTGTCTGGATTCACATGTAGGCCAAACCAGGTAAGGACGGCAGATTCCCTTTCCAAAAGGACATTAATGAAACAGATTTTTTTAAAACAATGGCAGCTTTACAGATTTTTATTAATTGAATTAACGCTACCCAGATGGGACATGAACCCATTTGGTCTGGACCTCTGGATTACTAGGCCAGTGGCATAACCACTACACCACCATCTTGATGTCCCTGTGAAGAACCTGGGGACATTTCGCTGCATGGAAGGCACTATATAAGACCATCAGATATAGAAGCAGAATTAGGCCATTCGGCCCATTGAGTCTGCTCATTATTCGATCCTGGCTGATAAGTTTCTCAACCCCATTCTCCTGCCTTTTCCCAGTAACCCCTTACCAATCAAGAATCTATTTTTCCTCGTGGAGTTTGCACATTCTCCTCGTGTCTGCGTGGGTTTCCTTCGGGTACTCCCGTTTCCACCCACAGTCCAAAGATGTGCAGGTTAGGTTGATTGGCCATGCTAAAATTGCCCCTTAGGGTCCTGAGATGTGTTGGTTAGAGGGATTA
The DNA here is from genome assembly GCF_965287045.1 of Carcharhinus amblyrhynchos. Classification (NCBI taxonomy): domain Eukaryota; kingdom Metazoa; phylum Chordata; class Chondrichthyes; order Carcharhiniformes; family Carcharhinidae; genus Carcharhinus; species Carcharhinus amblyrhynchos. The sequence continues at coordinate 4,755,745 of NC_137357.1, forward strand.
GTGGGTATAATATGTAGGGATATGGGGGTAGGGCCTGGGTGAGATTGTGGTCGGTGCTGACCCGATGGGCCAAATGGCCTCTTTCTGCATTATAGGGTTTCTATGATTTCTAAGAGTAATGGCAACCTTTTAAGTGCCCTCGCCCCAGGGGGCCATTCTGTCCATCTGAGCCTCGCCCACTGACAGGAAGGCATTTATTTTTTAATTTTCAGGATTTCCTGTGAATTTGCAGTGTGAGACGCTAAGATGAAGAAAGGTGGAGAAAGAATGAAATCGTCGGCCTCAGAGTCAGGGTAAAGATTAGGCCGGTTCGCAACGGTCCATGTGATTACAGTGCCACCTGGTGGCTCAAATGGGAACAACGTGTTAGAGGGTCAAAGAGTCGTAGAAACAGGCCCTTCAGCCCATCGCATCCATGTCAACCAGGTTTCCCAGACTGAACTTAGTTCCATTTGCCTGTATTTGGCCCATACCCCTCTAAACCTTTCCCATCCATGGACTTGTCCAAATGTCTTTGAAATATTGTCATTGTACCCACCTCTACCCCTCTCCCCTGGTAGCTCATTCCATACACACACCACCCTCTGTGTGAAAAAGTTACCCCTCAAGGTGCCCTTTCCCCCCTCACTTTTAACCTATGACTAATTTTGGACTCCCGTACCCTGGGGAAAAGACCTTGTCTCTTCCCCTCGTGCTTTTATAGACTTCTATAAGATCACCCCCTCAACCTCCTACGCTCCAGAGAAAATAGTCCCAGCCTCTCCTCTAATTCAAACCTTCCAGTCCTGGTAACATCCCTGTACATCTTTTTTGCCCCCTTTCCAGTTTAATAACATCCTTCCGATAGCAGGGCGACCAGAATTGTACACGGTGCTCCAAATGTCTTGTAGTATAACATCCCGACTCCTGTACTCAGTGGTTAGCACTGCTGCCTCACAGCGCCAGGGACCCGGGTTCAGTTCCCAGCTCGGGTCACTGTCTGTGTGGAGTCTGCATGTTCTCCCCATGTCTGCGTAGGTTTCCTCCCACAGTCTGAAAGACATGCTGGTTAGTGCATTGGCCAAACTAAATTCTCCTTCAGTGTCCTTGAACGGGCGCCAGAGCATAGCAACATGGGGATTTTCACAGTAACTTCATTGCAGTGTTAATGTAAGCCTACTCGTAGCACTAAAATTATATAAAGTGTGCCAAACTCCTTGTTCACCGCCCTGTCTACCCATGACGCCACTTTCAAGGAACTATGTACCTGCACCCCGAGGTCTCTCTGTTGAACAACACTCCCTAGGGCCCTACCATTGACTGTGTAAGTCCTGCTATGTATGGTCTTAGAAGGCACAAGTCAGGAGTGTGATGGAATACTCCCCACTTGCCTGGATGGGGGCAGCTCCAACAACACTCAAGAAGCTCGACACCATCCAGGACAAAGCTTGATTGGCCCCCCCATCCGCAAACATTCCTCCCACACTCCAAAGATGTGCGGGTTAGGTGGATTAGCCATGTTAAATTAGTGTGAGAGGATTGGTGGGGTAAACATGTGGTGTTGCGGGATAGGATAGGCCCTGGATGCCATTGTTTTCAGTGGAGATCCAATGGGCCAAATGGCCTCCTTCCACACTATAGGGACTCTATGATTCACCCCCACCGATGCTCAGTAGCAGCAGTGATGTACAAGATGCAGAAATTCACCAAAGATCCTTTGGGGTGGCACAGTGGTTAGCACTGCTGCCTCACAGCACCAGGGATCCGTGTTTGATTCCCGGCTTGGGTCAGTGCCTGTGTGGAGTTTTCACGTTCTCCCCGTGTCTGCGTGGGTTTCCTCTGGGTGCTCTGGCTTCCCCCCACAGTCCAAAGGTGTGTGGTTAAGGTTTATTGCCCCTTAGTGTCAGGGGGCCTAGCAAGGGATTACAGGAATAATGCCTGAGTGGGTTTGTGGCTTGTCTAGACTTGATGGGCCAAATGGCCTCCTGCACCATAGGGATTCTATGATCCTAAGACAGTATCTTCCATCTAGAAGGACAAAGGCAGCAGATACACGGGGAACACCACCGCCTGCAAGTTCCCCTCCACTCACCATCCTCACTTAGAAATATATCGGCCGTTCCTTCACTGTCGCTGGGTCAAAATCCTGGAATTCCCTCCCTAACAGCACTGTGGGTGTACCTACACCACACGGACTGACTGATGTCCAATAACAATCCTGGAACTCCCTCCCTAACAGCACTGTGGGTGTACCTACACCACACGGACTGACTGATGTCCAATAACAATCCTGGAACTCCCTCCCTAACAGCACTGTGGGTGTACCTACACCACACAGACTGACTGATGTCCAATAACAATCCTGGAACTCCCTCCCTAACAGCACTGTGGGTGTACCTACACCACACGGACTGACTGATGTCGAATAACAATCCTGGAACTCCCTCCCTAACAGCACTGTGGGTGTACCTACACCACACGGACTGACTGATGTCCAATAACAATCCTGGAACTCCCTCCCTAACAGCACTGTGGGTGTACCTACACCACACGGACTGACTGATGTCCAATAACAATCCTGGAACTCCCTCCCTAACAGCACTGTGGGTGTACCTACACCACACGGACTGACTGATGTCCAATAACAATCCTGGAACTCCCTCCCTAACAGCACTGTGGGTGTACCTACACCACATGGCCTGCAGCGAATCAAGATGACAGCTCACCCACCACCTTCTCAAGGGGCAGTTAGGGATGGGTGTTAAATGCTGGGCTCAGCCAGCAATGTCCATGTCCCACAAATGAATTTTTAAAAATTAATAGGGAAAATCTTGCACTGGTTGCCTGACAGCAGTCTATCATCTGCCTCAGTTCCTACATGGTTTCTCCTTGTCTTCTGCCTAAGAGAGGATTCTACCCTCCTGGGACAATTACCTGCTCTCAGTCCCAACTGGTCCCTCAAGCCAGGTGACCCTCTTCTGCTGTGCCACCCTTAAAGGGACAATCACTGCACCATTCTCATCATCTAATCCCCAATTCAAAGTTAAAGTCACTGTCTTTGTGAAGTTTGCACATTCTCCCCATGTCTGCGTGGGTTTCCTCTGGATGCTCTGGTTTCTTCCCACAGTCCAAAGATGTGCAGGTTAGATGGATTGGCCATGATAAATTTCCCCTTGGTGTCCAAAGTTGTGCGGGTTAGGTGGACTGGCCATGTTAAATTATCCTTTCGTGTCCAAAGATGTGTGGGTTAGGGGGATCGGCCATGCTAAATTGCCCCTTAGTGTCCAAAGATGTGCAGGTTAGGGGGATTGGCCATGCTAAATTGCCCCTTAGTGTTCCAAGATATGCAGGTTGGGTGGATTGGCCATGCTGAATTAAACAAAGAACAAAGAACAACCCAGCACGGGAAACAGGCCCTTCGGCCCAACGAGCCCGCGCCGCCGCATCGCCCTACACCTATTCTACCCTGCATGTCTACGAATGGGACCCTACTCAGTCAGAATTGTCCCTTAGTGTCCAAAGATGTGTAGATTAGGTGGATTGGCCATGCTAAATTGCCCCTTAGTGTCCAAAGATGTGCAGGTTAGGTGGATTGGCCATGCTAAATTGCCCCTTAGCGTCCAAAGATGTGCAGGTTAGGTGGATTGGCCATGCTAAATTGCCCCTTAGTGTCCAAAGATGTGTAGGTTAGGTGGATTGGCCATGCTAAATTGTCCCTTAGTGTCCAAAGATGTGCAGGTTAGGTGGATTAGCCATGCTAAATTGTCCCTTAGTGTCCAAAGATGTGTAGGTTAGGTGGATTGGCCATGCTAAATTGTCCCCTTAGTGTCCAAAGATGTGCAGGTTAGGTGGATTGGCCATGCTAAATTGCCCCTTAGTGTCCAAAGATGTGTAGGTTAGGTGGATTGGCCGTGCTAAATTGCCCCTTAGTGTCCCAAAACGTTTAGATTAAGTGAGTTGGCTGTGTTAAATTGACTTGCTAGGGTAAATATGTGGGATTACAGGGATAGGGCCTGGGTGGGATTGTGGTCGGTGTGGACATGATGAACCAAACATCCTCCTTGTGCACTGTAAGGATCCTACTCCAGGCTTGCAAGTTCCTGCCGCGCATATTTTCCTTATTGGTTCCTGGAAGTTCTTTGGTGAGGGTTGGGGGTGGTTGGAAGTGATAGAAATGTTTTAAAACCTAGCCCCAACCCAATCTCTGTTTCCACCCCACCTCCCCTCAACAAAGCAGTTCCATCCATCTGTTGGCCAAATGCTTTTCTGACTTTCCAAGTAAAGAATGAGAAATAAAGGTTGAAGAAAGGAAAGGTGAAAATTGAGAGGGAGAAGCATGAGGTGAACAGTCCCAGCTGCCTTTTCAGATGCAGTACTGTGCTACTGTAGTAACAGCCTTGCGCCGCTGGTGTAGTGGTATCATGCAAGATTCCCATTCTTGCGACCCGGGTTCGATTCCCGGGCGGCGCATGTTCACTTTTATTTGGACCCTAATTCACCCACAACTTTGTAAGTGTTTCAATGAATTCCAGCCTCATTTCAGCACTGCTGTGTCCCGTTGTTAAATTAGCTTGGAGTTCGCCTTTGCTCGTTCAGAACTCTTGTGCAAAGTTTTTCTTTGTACACGTGAGAAGTAATGAATGGAAACTGAACAAAAGAGAGTTCTTTCGCCCGCAGGAAGAGTCGGTATAATATTGATTTGCACAAAAAAATCTGGAAATCCGAAAGAAAAAACTGCATTTATTAGCTCAGGGCGTGTTGTGTCACATGCCATTGAGTGAACTGTTGCCTGTCGGCACTGGGGAAAAAAGTTGTCTTCACTTCTTAAAGTTTGAAGTGAATATTGGGACTGCTCAGCAGAACCGCAAGCATCGAGGACAGAAAAGGTTAACATTTTATTTGAGAACCTCGCAGTATTTTGCTTCTATTTATCTATTTCTTTGCATATGTATTTTTGTATATTTTTTCTCTGCATATAAAATGTACTTCCTATTGATTTTTAAATATAAACATCTTTAGATATTTAAAATAAAATGTGTTTCTTTTCGATATTTATTCCCGTATATTAATTTTTTCATGTAAATAGCTTAGTTTTAGTTTCATGGTGGCACAGTGGGTTAGCACTCACAGAGCCAGGGACCCTGAGTTCGATTCCGGGCTTGGGTCACTGTATGTGTGGAGTTTGCACATTCTCCTCGTGTCTGCGTGGGTTTCCTCTGGCAGGGTCTGGTTTCTTCCCACAGTCCAAAAGATGTGCAGATTGGCTGTGCTAAATTCTCCCTTAGTGTACCCGAACAGGCGCCAGAGTGTGGCAACTAGGAGATTTTTCACAGAAACTTCATTGCAATGTGAATGTAAGTCTGTGACTAATAAATCAACTTTACTTTAAAACTTTAGTTTTAAGTTTATTTATTAGTGTCACAAGTAGGCTTACGTTAAGACTGAACATAAGAACATAAGAAATAGGAGCAGGAGTAGGCCATCTAGTCCTTCGAGCCTGCCCTGCCATTCAATAAGATCATGGCTGATCAGTTGTGTCTCAGTTCCACATTCCCGCCCTCTCCCCATAACCCTTAATCCCCTTGCCTATCAAAAACCCATCAACCCGCTTCTTAAAAATATTTAGTGAGGCAGCCTCCACCACTTCAACGGGCAGAGAATTCCAGAGATTCACCACCCTTTGAGTGAAGAAGTTCCTCCTCAACTCCGTTCTAAACCGCCCCCCCTTTATCTTGAGGCTGTGCCCCCTAGTCCTACTGTCCTTTCTGAGCGGGAAGAGACTCTCCACCTCTATCCTATCCATCCCATTCATCATCTTATACGTCTCAATGAGATCTCCCCTCATTCTTCTAAACTCTAACGAGTACAAGCCTAGTTTATTCAGCCTCTCCTTGTAGCTCAACCCCCTCAACTCTGGTATCAGCCTAGTAAACCTCCTCTGCACTCCCTCCAAGGCCAAAATATCCTTGTGTAAGTGCGGCGACCAAAACTGCACACAGTACTCCAGCTGTGGCCTCACCAATGCCCTATACAGCCGCAGCAAGACCTCCCTACTTTTATATTCAATCCCCCTCGCTATGAAGTGACTGCGAAAATCCCCTAGTCGTCACACCCTTGACACCTGTTCGGGTACACTGAGGGAGAATTTAGCGCCTAACTCGCACGTCCTTCGGACTGTGGGAGGAAAACGGAGGAAACCCATGCAGACATGGGGAGAACATGTAGACTCTGCACGTTCCTCCAAGCCAGGAATCGAACCTGGGCCCCTGCCACTGTGAGGCAGTAGCTTTACAGATGTAAAATAAAATACATCTGCTTTGACATGTACATTTCTTTACATAAATATTTAAAATATCTTTACATAGTCAAATTGAATTCCTATTTATAAATGTTTTAATTTTATTTGGAATATTCATATAAAATATATTTGGGTGGAATACTTCCCCCTTGCCTCCAACATTGCTCAAGAAGTTTAACACTAACCAGGACAAAGCAGTCCATTTAATCGGCGCCATATCTATTGGCACCCCCTCCACCACCAATGCACAGAATGGTACACAGTGGCAGCAATGTGTACCATCTTCAAGATTTGCTGTAGCAACTCATCAAAGCTCCTTCAATAGCACAGTAGTTAGCACCACTGCCTCACAGCTCCAGGGACCCAGGTTCAATTCTGGCCTTGGGGTCGCTGTCTGTGCAGAGTTTGCATATCCTCCCTGTGTCTGTGCGGGTTTCCTCCCACAGTCTGAGAAACGTGCTGCTTAGGTGCCTTGGCCATGCCAAATTTTCCCTCAGTGTACCTGAACTAGCTCTAGAGTGTGATCATTAGGGGATTTCCACAATAACTTCATTGCAGTGTTAATGTAAGCCTACTTATGACACTAATAAATAAATAAAAATCCTTCCAAACCCACAACTGCTACCATTGAGAAGGACAAGAGCAACAGGCACATGGGGAACACCACCACCTGCAAGTTCCCCCATCATCCTGATCATATTGGCCATTCCATCACTCTTGCTGGGTCCAAATCTTGGAACTCCCTCTCTAACAGCACCATAGATGTTCCTGGATCTCAGCAGTTCAAGGTGGTGACTCACTACCACCTTCTGAAGGGACACAGTAAGTAGTCTCACAACACCAGGTTAAAGGTCCAACAGGTTTATTTGGCAGCACGAGCTTTTGGAGCATTGCCCCCTCATCAGGTGAGTGAAGAGTTCACAAACCCTTCATCAGGTGACTGAAGAGTTACATAATGCCCTGTTCACAAACAGGGCATTATGTAAACACAAACTCAATTAAAAGATAATGGTTGGAATGCAAGTCTTTACAATGTGACTGAAGAGAAGGTTAAGCCCAAGTTAAAGAGATGTGTATTGTCTCCAGCCAGGACTGTTAGTGAGATTTTGCAAGCCCAGGCAAGTTGTGGAGGTTACACAGAGTGTGACATGAACCCAAGATCCTGGTTGAAGCCGTCCTCATGTGTGTGGAACTTGGCTATCAGTCTCTGCTCAGCGAATCTGCGCTGTCGTGTGTTGTGAAGGCCGTCTTGGAGAACGAAGATCAGACCTCGATCAGACCGAAGACCTTGACTGCTGAAGTGTTCCCTGACAGGAAGGGAACACTCCTCGCTGGTGATTGTTGAGCGGTGTTCATTCATCCGTTGTGGTAGCATCTGCATGGTCTCCCCAATGTACCATGCTTCGGGACAAGGAGAAATGAGGGATGGGCAATAAATGCTGGCCCAGCCACACATCCCATGAAAGAATTTTAAAATTACATAAATATTTTCTACATGCCCAAGGTATAATTTATTTTTAATTTGATGTATTCCTTGATAAATATACATGTTTATATTTGAATCATATCCCATGAAAGAAAATTCAAAGTGTATTTTTTATATAAATAGCTTTATATGTTCAAAGTGAAATGTATTTCTAATTGAATGCATTTCTTGATATAGATATTTATTTGAAATGAAATGTAAGGTGACCGAACATGTTCGAGATTGAGTCCAAGTGAAACTTTGGGGGGAGTTTTGCCTGAAGTTGTTGGCAACTGGAGCGCATGCGCGGTTTGGCGACAAACTTTCGTGCCGTGCGGCGGCTACCCGGGACGCAGGCGCAATGTGGCGACTGGGGATCTCAATTTTAGGGGGGGGGAAAGACGCTGGAGCGCAGGCGCAATGTGGCGGCAGGGCCGGAGCACCGTGCGGGGCAGAATCGGGGGGACGCAGGCGCAATGTGGCAGTCGGCTCAGGGGCGCAGGCGCAGTGTGGCTATAGGGCCAGAGCAGAACAGGGGGGCGCAGGCGCCGTGCGGCGGCAGAGTCGTAGCCTCGCACGGGTCAGAATCGGGGGGGCGCAGGCGCAGTGTGGCGATGGGCCAGGACCGACGCAGGGGCGCAGGCGCAGTGTGGCTATAAAGCCTGGCCGGCAGAGGGGCGCAGGCGCAATAAGGTGGCAAAGCTGGCGCAGCGTGCGGGGCAGACTGGGGAGCGCAGGCGCAGTGTGGCGACAGAGCCGTTGCACCGTGCGGGGCAGAGTCGGGGGGCGCAGGCGCACTGCGGCGGCAGGCCTGGCCGCCATTTTCTCTTTCGGTGTGTTTGTGGAGATATTTCCAGTCCCGGAGAGCAGCCCCAGGCCGCTAATGCTGATTCCCCCCTTCCTCACCCCCACCCACCGTCCTGTCCTGTTCCCCTATCTCCTGCTCCGGCTTTGTTCGGCCGCCTCTCTCTCTCTCTCTCTGAACAAAAACAACAAAACACCACCAAAGAAGAAGCAACACAAATCAAGTCCAAAGGCAGAATAAAAAGCCGAGCCTCAGCGACGCTCCCGCCATGATGATGGAGGACGACGGGCAGCCGAGAACCCTGTGAGTAGGAAAGGCCGAGGCTGCGGCCTACAACCCGCCTCATCAGCCAGCCTTTCCCCTCCCCCGATGGCCTCCTTTCCCCCCCGCCCCTCCATTCTCTGCCCCATTCTTCAGGCTCTCCCCCTTCATCCTCCTTATTTTATCTCCCAGGGTTTTATTTTGACATATATAATTTTCACAGACATGACTCCTTGAGAGAGAGAGCCAGCCTTCAGGGTTCACATTTCCGCGTAATTTGCTCGAATAACCTCTCTACTAAAGGAGAACTTCTATCCCCTTTCCCCAAATGTTTGTTTTTGGCATCACTTCCCTCACCCATAATCTGCCTGAACAATCTATCTCTGAAGGAAAAGTCCTTCCCCACCTATTCCCTTACCCCCTCCACACAGGCACAATGTTTTCTAGCATCATTTCCCTCGCCTTAATTAGCCTGTACAATCTACCTCTGAAGGAAAAGTCCTTCCCCACTTATCCCCTTAACCCTTCCACAAGCAGAAGGTTTGATTTTGATATCATTTCCTTTACCTGTAATCTACCTGAACAATCTGTCTCTGAAAGGGAAGTCCTTCCCCACTTATCCCCTTATCCCCTCTACACAGGCACAATGCATCACTTCCCTCACCTTAACTAACCTGAACAATCGTATCTCTGAAAGTAAAGTCTTTCCTCACTACCCCATACCCTCTCCACAGGCAGAAGATTTTTGGCATCGCTTCCCGAGTCTTAATTAGCCTGAACAATCTATGTGTGAAGGGAAAGTCCTTTTCTACCTATCCTTTTACTCCTCCACACAGGCACAATGTTGTTGGCATCACTTTCCTCACCCAAAATCAGCCTGAACAATTTATCCCTAAAAGAAAAGTCCTCCCCCACCTATCCCCTTACCCCCTCCACACAGGCACAATGCTTTTGGCACCACTTTCCTCACCTTAATCAGCCTGAGCAATTTGTCTTTGAAGAGAGAGCCCTTCCCCATCTATCTGCTTACCCCCTCCACAGGCAGGTTTGATTTTGGCATCACTCTACTCCCCCATAATCTGACTGAACAACCTATCTCTAAAGATAGATTGATGAGGTGGAAGATTTGTCTTAAAGACATCCAAACCCCTTCCCACACACACACATTCAGAAGGTTTGAGCTTTGGGCGGAGGACCCCATATCAATGTTTTTCCTCTCTACTCTGTCCCTGTCCACCCTACCCTGAGTTTTGATTGGGTCCGAGAACCCCATGTTGCTACTTTCATATATTTAGCCTGCAAGCAAAACCCTCCTGGGATTTAAGTTTAGACATGACTATTGTCTCCCACGCAGTTGTGCAGTTTAAGCGGATGAATCATTTTTTTTTTAGAAAGTACATTAAAATGTAGTTAGGGGGTAGAGGAAGGCTGTTTGCATTCAATATTTTTAAGTGCCTCTTTTTAGATTAATGTGTCAGTTTGAACATTTTCTCTTTTTATCCTTTAAGCAATAAAGTTTTGGTGCAGAGTTATGCAGTTAGGAATTCAGTACAGTGGATTATGATTTAAAAATAGAACGATGGCCGTACCTAATTTTGAGGAAGCTGTTACAAGAGTCTTTTGGCATTGAGCATTTGACTTTTTCTTAGGTTCTGCTTGTTTAGGATGACTTATCTGGGAAAATTAGGAGTTGTACATATTGAAATAGCAATGATCTCTTTCTCTTCTGTCTATTAAAAGTTTAATTTGACCACATACTTTGAAATGTCTCCTCCGATTGACAAGCTAATGGTTTGTCTGCCACTGCGGTGCCAGTTGGGTGGCCACAGTTGGATTTTAAGACAATTAATTTTGAGATTACATACCAAAAACATTCCCAGTGCATGTATTAGTTTGGAGGGGATTTTGAAGTCAAGTTGTGTAATGTATTGGGTCCAGTTACAGAGCTGAAATTAGTACATGACAAAATGCAGTCATTGAAAGTAGCCCTTTCATCCTCTGCCATTTAGACACAGCAATGTCTGGATGGGAGATAACATTCTTACAAATTGGGCAACAAATTCAGGACGCTGCACTTACAGTTCTCCCTGAGAAGGAATAAAAGGGGAACAAAATGAGTGAACATTTACCTGTGCTTGACCAGTATGTTATTCCACACACAGCAGCTTAAATTTGTAAGGATCTTCCAAGGTTTGTGTGTTATTTTGGTTGTCTGGAGACACCAGTCTTATTGGCAAACAGTAGAGGGTGCACCTGATTTAGTTTGCAAGAACCTGGGTTCGATTCCCAGCTTGGGTCACTGTCTGTGTGGAGTTTGCACTTTCTCCCCCGTGTCTGTGTGGGTTTCCTCCAGGCGCTCCAGTTTCTTCCCACACTCCAAAGATGTGCAGGTTATGTGCATTGGCCGTGCTAAATTGCTCCTGAGTGTCCCAGGATGCGAAGGCTAGAGGGATGAGTGGGGTAAATATGTGGAGTTGCAGGGTTAAGGCCTGGGGGGGTGGGGGGTGATTGTTGTCGGTGCAGACTCAGTGGGCCAAATGTCGTCCTCCTGCACCATAGGGTTTCTGTGATTTTGTGAGGTTGGGTTTCATTCCAGTTCTGTATTTCCTGTGGCTTTTGTTAAGCTTCCAATTCCTTCGGTGGAAAGTGAGCTGAACCATTGAACGCAGCATAATCTTAGCCAAAACGGTAAACTGTGCACCCGCACAGCTTGATTCGGCATATTAGTAGCAATACAAAAGAACAATGTGCACTTTTAAGTCTTTCATTGTTCTATGTACTTAATTTATTACAGATTGCTCCCACCGTCAGTACTTCCTACTATTTTACAGCTGAAATCATTTTTAATTTTTTCATGCAAGTCACTGGCAGTGGGTGCCATCCTGAATTTCTCTGGAACTGAGTAACTTACTTAGCTATGTTAGAGGGCAGTTAAGAGTCTAAAGTCAGGGGAGGTGGTGGCCTCGTGGGTATTATCGCTGGACTGTTAATCCAGAAACACAGCTAATGTCCTGGGGACCTGGATTCGAATCCCGCCACAGCAGCTGGTGGAATTTGAATTGAGTTTTAAAAAAAAAACTGGAATTAATAATCTACTGATGACCATGAAACCATTGTTGATTGTTGGAAAAACCATCTGGTTCACCAATGTCCTTTTCGAGAAGGAAATCTGTTGTCCTTACCCAGTCTGGCCTACATGTGACTTCAGAGCCACAGCAACTGCTCTCGGGCGGCTAGGGATAGGCATTAAATGCTGGTCCAGCCAGCGATGCCCATGTCCCAGAAATGAATTTTTAAAAAAAAATCACATGGAGGCCAAACCTTCCTTAAAGGACATTAGTAAACAAGGTGGGTTTTTATAACAATCGTTATTTCCATGGTGACATTGGTGAGACTGGCGTTCAGTTCCTCATGTTTTGGACGTTGGACCCTTAAAGGATGAGAAGGGGGACTTAGTGGTAGGGGTTGGGGAAATGGCTGAGGTCTTGAATAACTTTTTTGTTTTGGTCTTCACGGAGGAGGACGTGAATAATTTGCTGGGTGTTAGAGATGGAAAGGTGGTAGGACTGGAGGGTCTCAATGACATTACTGTTACTAGAGAGGCGGTGCTCGACAGACTGGAGGGGCTGATTGTGGACAAGTCCCCAGGACCGGATGGAATGCATCCGAGGGTTCTGAAAGAAATGGCAGAGGTGATAGTGGATGCCTTGGTGGTTATTTTCCAGACGTCGCTGGATTCCGGGGAAGTGCCGGAAGATTGGCAAGTGGCTAATATTACGCCATTGTTTAAGAAGGGTGCCAGGCAAAAGGCGGGGAATTATAGGCCTGTTAGTTTAACGTCTGTTGTAGGTAAAATGTTAGAATCTGTCATCAAGGAGGAAATAGCGAGGCATCTTGAGGGGAATTGCTTGATAGAGCAGACGCAGCACGGTTTCATTAGGGGAAGTCGTGTCTGACAAATTTGCTGGAGTTCTATGAGGATGTGTCTAGGGCGGTGGATAGAGGAGAGCCGGTGGATGTGGTCTTTCTTGATTTTCAGAAGGCGTTTGACAAGGTACCTCACGAGGTTATTGCAGAAGGTCGAGGGACATGGAGTTGGGGGTAGGGTGTTAGCGTGGATAGAGGATTGGTTGTCAAATAGGAGGCAGAGAGTGGGGGTCAACGGGTGCTATTCGGATTGGCGGATGGTGACTAGTGGAGTGCTCCAGGGGTCGGTGCTGGGGCCTCAGCTATTTACCATTTATATAGATGATCTGGAGGAGGGAACCGAGTGTAGGGTGTCGAAATTTGCTGATGACACCAAGATTGGTGGAATGGCAAATTGTGCGGAGGGTGTGGAGAGTCTACAGAAGGATCTAGATAGGCTGGGCGAATGGGCCAGGAACTGGCAGATGGAATTTAATGTTGGCAAGTGCGAGGTGGTCCACTTTGGTAGGAATAATGGGAGGAAGGATTATTACTTACGTGGAGAAAAACTGCAGCAGGCGACGGTGCAGAGGGACCTCGGGGTCCTTGTACATGAGTTGCAAAAACCCAGCTTGCAGGTGCAGCAGGTGGTCAGGAAGGTGAATGGGATGCTGGCATTCATAGCGAGGGGGATTGAATATAAAAGTAGGGAGGTCTTGCTGCGGCTATATAGGGCATTGGTGAGGCCGCAGCTGGAGTACTGTGTGCAGTTTTGGTCGCCGTACTTACGCAAGGATATTTTGGCCTTGGAGGGAGTGCAGAGGAGGTTTACTAGGCTGATGCCGGAGTTGAGGGGGTTGAGCTATGAGGCGAGGCTGAATAAACTAGGCTTGTACTCGTTAGAGTTTAGAAGAATGAGGGGAGATCTCATTGAGACGTATAAGATGATGAATGGGATGGATAGGATAGAGGTGGGGAGACTCTTCCTGCTCAGAAAGGACAGTAGGTCTAGGGGGCACAGCCTCAAGATAAAGGGGGGGGGGCAGTTTAGAACGGAGTTGAGGAAGAATTTCTTCACTCAAAGGGTGGTGAATCTCTGGAATTCTCTGCCCGTTGAAGTGGTGGAGGCTGCCTCGCTAAATATTTTTAAGACACGGGTTGATGGGTTTTTGATAAGGGGGGATTAAGGGTTATGGGGAGAGGGCGGGAAAGTGGAACTGAGCCACGACAGTCATGATCTTATTGAATGGCGGGGCAGGCTCGAAGGGCTAGATGGCCTACTCCTGCTCCTATTTCTTATGTTCTTATGATCGATCAGATTTGTGAATGAATTTTCTAGTTGTTGTGTGCCCAGTCGATTAGCCTGAGCCCCCATATTGCCAGCCAGTGACATTACCACAACGTGCCATCTCTCCACATCGACAGGCTTAGAAGAGCAGAATCAATAACTATACTGCTGTGAGTTTTTAATCATTCAAGTGTGTGATGTATGAAAGGTTCACCTATGTGTCATGTACTTGATTCAAATCCTTGTGACAGTGCTGCTTTATCAGTGGTGGTCCTCTGACCTGCCACGGTCCGATGGGAAGGGTGGTGTGCTTGTGGTGCCGTTTTGGGTGCCCGCCATGTGGACGGTTGCTGAGTTGTCAGGATCAGTTTGGCCATCAATGCTGTGTAACCTTGCTGTGATGCTTTCCTTCTGCCAACTCGTGTCCACCATATGTTGCATTTAATTCCTGCTGCATGCCCTCCCACCTTTTGGGCTCACTCTTTTAATGGAATTCTTTCACACGGAGACGTCTGTTCCCTTACTTCAGCCATTCTGATTGCAAACTGGATCGGTTACAACATATAAGCTGCAGCTCCATATTTTCCTCTTGGTCATTTGGAACAGTCCATTCCATGGTGTGCTTACTTAATAATTCAATTACATTACATTTCTGCATTACACTTCTAACTGACTTCATCTTCCTTGCTTGCAGAGTGCTTTGGGACATCCTAAGGTCATGAAAGGCATTTATATGCAAGTTCTGTTTTAATTTGTTAGCCTTGACTTCTCTCTCTCTCTCTCTCTCTCTCTCTCTCTCTCTCTCTCTCTCTCTCTCTCTCTCTGTGATAATGACAGCTGGGAGTTAGTTATGAGAGGGAAGGAGAGATAGTGGGACAGGGTGTTCGTCCACTTTTCAGTCTGCGACCCGATCAAAGCGAACAGCCAGAAATTATTTCTCCAGAAACAAAATTCTCTACTTGGATTTAAGTATTAGGATCCTAGAATCCAAAATGCAGTCATTGAAAGTAGTCCTTTCATCCTCTGCCATTTAGACACAGCAATGTCTGGATAGGAGATAACATTCTTACAAATTGGGCAACAAATTCAGGACGCCGTACTTACAGTTCTCCCTGAGAAGGAATAAAAGGGGAACAAAATGAGTGAACATTTACCTGTGCGTGACCAGTGTGTTATTCCACACACAGTAACTTAAAATTGTAGGGATCTTAAAATCATAGAATCCCTACAGTATTGTGCCATTCAGTCCAGTGAGCCTGCATCAACCACAATCCCACCCAGACCCTATCCATGTAACGTCACATATCCACCCTGCCTCCCTGACATGAAGGGGCAATTTTCCATGGCCAATCAATCTTACCTGTTTGGCCCATGGAGTCTGCACTGACAACAATTCCACCCAGACCCTATCTCCATCACCCCACATATCCAGCCTCCTAATACCCCTGACACTAAGACGCAATCAACCTAACCTGCACAACTTTGGAGTGCGGGAGGAAACTCACACAGACATGGGGAGGATGTGCAAACTCCGTACAGACAGTGACCTGAATCTGGAATTGAACCCAGGTCCTTGGCATTGAGGCATCAGTGCTAACCTTTGTGTTAACTGCTTGCTGAATGGGAATAGACAACATTTATCGGTGTAAGATGATCCTAAACCAATGTAGAACACAGCAAGTAATGTTTATGCATTTAAATCATCTTTTTGGACAAGGGACACTTCCTTATTTGTGTACCACTTCAATTTCCTTGTCTACTGCAGTCCTGCAGAATGTACATTGGAGACTGTATGAACAGGTGGTTAAATGGTGGTTTACACTGATAAATGTTAAAATCATAGAATCCCTCCAGTACCGTGCCATTCAGTCCAGTGAGCCTGCATCAACCACAACCCCACCCAGACCCTATCCACGTAACGTCACATATCCACCCTGCCATTCCCTGACATGAAGGGGCAATTTTCCATGGCCAATCAACCTAACCCGTACATCTTTGGATTGTGAGAGGAAACCCATGCAGACACGGAGAGAATGTACAAACTCCACACAGACACTGACCCGAGGCTGGAATTGAACCCGGGTCCCTGGCGCTATGAGGCAGCAGTGCTTGCCACTATGCCACCCAAATGTTGTCTTTTCCCACTTAATGCTTTAACTCGTGGATAAATTTGTTTCTGGAGAAATAATTTTTTGCTGTTTGCTTCGATCGGGTTGAGGCTGAATACAGTGTGTTGATCAAGAGCAGGCTGTCAGCGTTGGAAATGTGAAAGGAGGCTAACTTTTAAATTGATGGAGTTACATCACAGCAGAAGGTACAACACTCGCATTGCTTCTGCACTCAGTAAATGTAAAGGAACTGACCTCCAAAAGCTTCGCTCATTTGGGGAACTATGCTTTTCAGGATATTTGCCCACATTGTTGGGTTTCCAGTTGATGGAATCCCTACAGTGCAGAAGAAGGCCATTTGGCCCATCAAAGTCTGCACAAACCAAGCCCTATTCCTGTAACCCCATGTATTTACCCTGCTATTCCCCCTGACACTAGGGTCAATTTAGCATGGCCAATCCACCTAACCTGCACAACTTTGGACTGTGGGAGAAAACCAGAGCACCCGGCACAGTGGTTAGCAGTGCTGCCTCAGAGGGCCAGGGACCCAGGTTCAATTCCGGCATCGGGTCACTCTGTGTAGAGATTGCATGTTCTCCCCGTGTCTGTGTGGGTTTCCTCCAGGTGCCTTGGTTTCCTCCCACAGTCCAAAGATATACAGGTTAGGTGAATTGGCCATGCTAAGTTGACTCTAGCATCAGGGGAATTAGCTAGGGATAAACGTGGGGTGACAGGAAAAAGGGCCTGGGTGGGATTGTGATCGGTGCAGACTCAATGGGCCAAATACCCCTGACCCCCACGTGCGCACACACACACACACACACACACACACACACACACACACACATATATGCTGGAGCTTTATTAGGAACGCTGACCTCATTAAATAAACTGAAAAAAAAATAGATTTATCCAAAACTCTGCTTTGTAAAAAGTAAAATTAGTGTGGCTTCAGAGAGAAAATGTGTGCCATGAGAGCACGATCTTTTCATTGAAGTCACAGGGCTTTATGTGACACTCATTTGGACTGTTCTCCAGCGATCATTGAAACTTGCATTTTGGTGGCCTTTAATGCGCACAAATGTCCCAGTTAGACACAGCATTTAACACAAAACTGTAAGTTGAACCCCCGGCTTAAGTATCTTGATCAGAAGTGTCATCAGTACATGGGGTGGCATAGTGGTTAGCACTGCCGCCTCTCGGTGCCAGGGATCTGGGTTCAATTCCTGTCGCGGATCACTTTTGTGGAGGCTGCACATTCTCCCTGTGTCTGCGTGGGTTTTCTCCCACCGTCTGAAAGACGTGCAGGTTAGGTGCATTGACCCGATCAGGCGCCGGAGTGTGGCGACTGGGGGAATTTCACAGTAACTTTGTTGCAGTTTTAATGTAAGCCTTACTTGTGATTAATAAATTTAACAGTAAATCTACAGAAAAATTAGTTTTTCAGATTGCTCTTTAGTGTACTAAAGATGGTAGAAGGGCACTCAATTGCTTTAAGTTGTCGCAGTTTTACCACTCATCTCTCATGACAAGGTCATGTTGTTTATGCAATATTATAGGGCAGTTCCGATCATTTAGTTTTGACCACGTCCAGTAGAGGGTAAGGGGCTTGGTAAAGGCAGAGCCAAGTGGCACCGTAAGGTGCTCCGCAACAATATTCAAGGCATTACCAAGCCTGCCATCAGGTGTCTGGCTCGCTGCGGAGGTGCCGAGCGTATCTCCAGCTTGACCTACGAGGAGGTCCGCGGGGTCTTGAAGGTGTTTCTGGAGAATGTGATCAGGGACTCGGTGACGGACACTGAACACGCCAAGCACAAAAGGGTGACTGCCATGGATGTGGTGTACTCGCTGAAGCACCGGGGGCAGACCCTGTGTGCCTTTGGTGGTTGAGGACAGTGTAAAGGGAAACAGAGACTTAAGGGCACGTTAAATGAAACAAAATGTTATCTTGGTTTGGACAAAAGACTTGATGTCAGAAATGACAGGAAATGGTGTGCAATGTAACATTGTAACTTTTTTAAAGGATCAACACATGCCAACTTGGCATAGTTTACAGTGAAATAACGCAATTGGAACTGATTGTGAAAGGGCAGCTGTTTACGTCTCAGTTTGGCAACACTTTAAGTTCAAGAAAATGTTGGACCGTGGGAATCCCTTCGTACATCTGTCAGATTGTCACTTTGATTGTGGTGTGTGAAGGGAACTGCGGTTGTCGTTTCTGCAATGGGGAGGTGATGGCGTCATGGTATTCCAGAGCCCAGGGTAAATCTCGAGGGGTTCGAATCCTGCCACAGCAGTTGGTGAATCATGGAATCCTACAGTGCAGAAGGAGGCCATTTGACCCATCTAGTCTGCGCCCATCACAATCCCAGCCAGGACCTATCTCCATAAGCTGAGCTAGCTCCTCGACACTAAGAATTAAAAGTCTACTGATGACCGTGAAACCATTGTCGACTGACAGGGTGGCACGGAGGCATAGTGGTTAGCACTGCTGCCTCTCAGTGCCAGGGACCCAGGTGCGATTCCTGGCTTGGGTCACTGTCTGTGTGGAGTTTGCACATTCTCCCCATGTCTACGTGGGTTTCCTCCAGGAGCTCTGGTTTCCTCCCAAAGTCTGAAGGATATGCTGGCTGGGTGCATTGACCTGAACAGACGGTGCTGGAATGTGGCGACCAGGGGAATTTCACAGTAACTTTATTGCAGTGTTAATGTAAGCCTTGTGATGAATATATAAAACTTTAAAAACCTTTAAACTTTAGTTGTAAAATTAAATTTAATTCAAAAATTTTAATTTAATTCACTAATGTCCTTCAGACTTAACAGGTCTGGCCTACGTGTGACTCCAGAGCCACAGCAATGGGGCTGACCCTTAAATGTCCTCAGGAATGGGCAATAAATGCTGGCCCAGCCAGCAACTCCCACATTCCATGAAATAAATAAGGAAAAAAAAATTGTAAACTTCAAAATACTTGGAAGAAAGGATCAATACATGCTAACTTGGCATAGTTTACAGTGAAATAATGTGATTGGAACTGACTGTGGAAGGGCAGCTGTTTACATTTCAGTTTGGCAACATTTTCAGTTGAAGAAAATGTCGGACCATGTAGGAGTGTCAGGAATTTCTTGATTTGATTTATTCCTGTCACATGTATTTGTATACAGTGAAAAGTATTGTTTCTTGTGTGCTATACAAAGTATACCATTCATAGGGAAGGAAAGGAGAGGGTGCAGAATGCAGTGCTACAGTCATAGCTCGGGTGTAGAGAAAGATCAGCTTAGTGCAAGGTAGGCCCATTCAAAAGTTTGACGGCAGCAGGGAAGAAGCTGTTCTTGAGTCAGTTGGTATGTGAGCTCAGACTTTTGTATCTTTTTCCCGACAGAAGAAGGTGGAAGAGAGAACGTCCGGGGTGCGTGGGGTCCTTAATTATGCTGGCTGCTTGTCCCGAGCCAGCAGGAAGTGTAGACAGAGTCAATGGCTGGGAGGCTGGTTTGCATGATGGATTGGGCTACTTTCACGACCTTGTGCAGTTTCTTAGAGTCTTAGGCAGAGCAGGAGGCAGACCAAGCTATGATAAAACCAGAAAGAAACTGGTGCATCTGTAGAAGTTGGTGAAAATTATAGCTGACATATCAAACTTCCTTAATCTTCTGAGAAAGTGGAGGCATTGATGGGCTTTCTCAATTATAGTGTTGGCATGGGGGAACCAGGACAGGTGGTTGGTGATCTGGACACCTGAAACCTTGAAGCTCTCGACCATTTCTACTTTGTCCCCATTGATGTAGACAGTGGTCTTTATGCTTCCTGAAGCTGATGACAATCTCCTTTGTTTTATTAACATTGGGTGACAGATTATTGTCACCGCACCAGTTCATCAGATTCTCTATCTCTTTCCTGTACTCTGTTTGAGATCCAACCTGCTTCGGTGGTGTCATCAGCAAACTTGAAAATTGAGTTGGAGGGGAATTTGGCTGCACAGAGTATAGTAGGGAGCTAAGAACATAGCCTTATTGGGCACCAGTGTTGAGGAGGTGTTGTTGCCTGTCCTTGCTGACCACTATTAAAGGACCTATATTGAAAGTACAGGTGAGAACAAAATCAGTTCATTCTCTGTGCTCACATAGGAAAAGTCATCCTTGAGGTGAGGAAGTGGAGGCTTGCCACTGGCTGTGGAACATACCCCAGCATGATCACGCTTCCAACAGAGTGGGGGTAATATTGTCGTCACATTCAATGTCTGTCACATTTGTGCTCAGGCATCTGAAAGAACGGGGACACAGCTTATGCAGCAGTGCAAGTGATCGCTTGCCATTTGGCAAAAGTGGTGGCTTGGATGTTTCATCATTGCCATGTGTCCTTGAACAGAAATGCGGCAATTATGAGCATGTGATAGTGCAGTCTAGCCGAGCAACTGACCATAACTTAACTCCCGTGGTTTTAAACCCAAGGCGAGGCAGATGCTTCAGAATTTGTTCTGCTGGTTTTGGAATCAAATGGTGAAATTGAATAACTTCCCCATGCTTATCAGATGAAATCTCAATATCTCCATCCATGGAGGGCAGCAACATCTCGTTTTCTGTTCAGACTCACTCTGAGATAGAACTTCTTGAATTTTGTCAAAGCAATTGGGAATTCTCTTTGCAAAATGTGTGAACTACTCCTTTAGCACACAAACTACAAAGAGCAGCGGAAGGCCAGCATTCATCTTTTGTACTGCTGCAGTCTGTTTTCGTCCTTGTTACATTCAACTTAGGCACTTTGTTGAGAATCTTTGAAGTGGGTTTGTGCAACCTGTGTTGTCTTTTGACCTTTGTGCCTAATCTTTCTCATAATTTGTGAATGTTGGGCAGCATGGTGGCATTGTGGTTAGCACTGCTGCCTCACAGTGCCAGGGACCCGGGTTTGATTCCCGGCTTGAGTAAATGTCCAGAGTCTGCACATTCTCCCAGTGTCTGCGTGGGTTTCCTCCGGGTGCTCCAGTTTCCTCCAACAGTCTGAAAGACGTGTTGGTTAGGTGCGTGGACCCGTACAGGTGCTGGAGTATGGCAACTAGGGGATTTGCACAGTAACTTCATTGCAATGTTAATGTAAGCCTTGCTTGTGACTAATAAATAAACTTTAAAAACTTTAAGGAAAAAGACTAATTTGATCAGAGCAATTGTAGTGAAAATGGCTAACACTTCTCTGGTGTACAGCACAGAACGAGGCCATTGAGCTCATTGTACCTCTCCCAACCCCTTAGAAGAGTTAGCCAATCAATCCCACTCCCTCCCCTTCCCCTGTATGTCTTTTGAGTTTCTTTCCTTTATGTATTTATCCAGCAGCATCGCAATCTCCGCCACAGGTTGGTTGGGGGGCAGTCCTGAATCCACGCTGACCAGAATGGGGATCAGACCATGTATTGGTACCAATCTGATCCATACTGGCTGACCAGCCAACTTTCACACCTCACCCCCTAAGAGTCCCAGTTGCTATGCCAAAATACACTTTTTATAAATGTAGCCTGGAGGTGTGGATAGCGATGGGGGAGGCTTTACTTACTTTTCATCACGTCGCTGACCTGGATTCTCTGTCTGTTATTGCCTGCCGTTGGAAGAATTCACAAGTTGATTCACAACCTGTTTGGCTGCATTAAGAATGCACCTCCGTTGACCACCAAGCCCTGGCGTAGGATTTAAACTTGGCATTGTTGACCTACTGCAGCACAAAACGTCCACTTTGCTCCCCTCTTAATAAAGTGAGGGTCAGTGTAGTGTTCCATCTTGGTATTTTTTCACAAGTAGGGAATGCATTTTTCTCCTGCTTCATTTTAGCAAATGCTCCTTTTACGTTGGCACTGGGAACTATATTCATCACTTTCTTCTGATCTCTATCTTTGCCTTTTTTTAAGTTTCAAATCTACAATGGCTGCCTTGGAAAGCAGATAACAAGTGGCAGTTTGAAGTTTAGTTAATGTGACTTCATGATGTTAACTTGAAATAATTGGGTTGTATTCTTTCTAAAAATTTGAAATTTATACCTCAATAAAATCATTGATTTAAGGAGGAAACACGCAGGTAACCCTCCTATATCGTGATTTCTTTATCATGGAATCCCTACAGTGCAGAAGGAGGTCATTTGGCCCCTCGAGCCTGCACCGACCACAATGCCATCCAGACCTACCCTGTAACCCCACATATTTATCCTAGCTAGTTCCCCTGACACTAAGGGGCAATTTAGCATGGCCAATGCACCTAGTCCACATCTTGGGACACAAAGGGACAATTTAGCGTGGCAAAACCACCTAACCTGCACAAATGTTTGCTGTTCCCACAGAGGGTGTTGTTTTTCCCTTCTGCTATGCTGACTCACCTGTGAGGACAGTTTTGGGTCAGTTGACGATAAATAAGATGCAAGAACTGAAACTCAATTGCTTGCCGGCTTTCCTTAAGTAAGTGGGGACTTCAAATGGTTTGGTGATGGGGCACTGGACTCTGATCATAATTTGTGAATAATATGGACTTTTTTTTAATCATAATGCAAATGGATTATTAATGAAATTGAATGCTGTTGAAAAAGAGGGATGTGCTGATCTTCATCTTGGACTCAACAGGACAAACAAAAGAACACCAAATTTCAGATATCACAGTATATATCAAAGGAGGGAAGGGTGCTGTTTGGTTTGGAAGTTGACTCTGGCCAAGGCATTTTTTCCCCAAACTTTTCATCAATTGAAAATAAAGCAAAATAGTGTATTCACACAACTGATAGGAATAGCTACGTCTTTCCTCTTTGGAAATACAAGGTGCAACTCAAAATTGATTGCATAATTTCTGTGGATTCAGTTGCAACAGTGCTTCTGCACTAAATTCAGGTTAAAAATTAATTTGTAAACTCAGGAATTCTTCAATAGAAATATAGTTTTGTCTTTCCCTCCCTCCCTCACTCACTTTCTCTCTCTCTCTCTCTCTCTTTCTGCCTCTCTTTCCCTCTCTCTCTTCTAATGATCCAGCTGGGGAAACACTAGATTGTACGCTGTGTAAATCACGTCATCACATTGTTTGAACAATTGGTTACTCGGGATATGTGGCTGTCCCTCCAAGCGTAGCTTTTGGATTCTGACGCAGGTCCTGTACAGTGTTCCTGATCTCAACGTCTGTCCACCTTGTTCAGATGTTGTTTTTTATTTTCTTGTCACCCAGCCCCATTGGCCAGAATAGTTGCACATGCTGAAATACTTCAATTCACGGTCACTTTTCTGAAAATATTAACTCGGCGATGATAAACAACTTTCATCAGCTTCTCAAATGAGTATCAGTGTGTTCTATGTTACCCTGGCTTTGTGGGGTGGCACAGTGGTTAGCACTGCTGCTTCACAAAGCAAGAGACCCAGGTTCGATGCCTGAAGTCGGGTCACTGTCTGTGTGGAATCTGCACATTCTCCCCATGTCTGCGTAGGTTTCCTCCGGTTGTTCCAGTTTCCTCCCACAGTCCGAAAGATGTGCTGGTTAGGTGCTAAATTCTCCCTTAGTGTACCCGAACAGGACTGTGGCGATCAGAGGATTTCCACAGTAGTTTCATTGCAGTGTTAATGTAAGCCTACTTGTAATGAACAAAATAAACTTTTTTAAAGAGGAAATCCCATCACTATCGTTAATTTGAATAAAATAATGGCATTAACCTTTATGGAACTTTCTGTTTGCTTTAGAGTTTTTGCCCTTTCAGTTTTAATCAATCAGTAAAGTAACTGTGTCTACTCTATCTTGAATGAGGACAGCAAGGCTCAGGTTCTTTTTAAACTGTATATTCCAGTGAGAGTTAGTGTCTTCAGGAGTAGAATGGAGGAAATGGGAAGGGAACAAAGTCATGAATGGCAGAAAGGTATAGTTTACACCTGTTACTCTTTTTGTACCAAGTGTATAGAACTTCTGTTCAGTGAATGGCAAACTCACTCAATTTCAAACCAGTTCAGAACCCTGACCATTTCTTGCGTTGCAATGATCAATCAGTTCAAACAGGACAAAGCCTCATTACCTCTCCGCTTGACATAAAGTGAATCAAGAACAAAGAAAATTACAGCACAGGAATAGGCCCTCCAAGCCAGCACCGACCATGCTGCCCGACTGAACTAAAATCCCCTACTCTTCCAGGGACCATATCCCTCTATTCCCACCCTATTCATGTATTTGTCAAGACACCCCTGAAAAGTTACTATCGTATCTGTTTCTGCCACCTCCCTTGGCAGAGAGTTCCAGGCACTTGCCACCCTCTGTGTAAAAAAAAAACACTTGCGTCGTACATCTCCTTTAAACCTTGCCCCTTGCACCTTAAACTTATGCCTCCTAGTTATTGATGCTTCCGCCCCTGGGGAAAAAGCTTCTGACCATCTACTCTGTCCATGTTCCTCATAATCTTTTAGATTTCGAAAAAGGAAACAGTGGGCAACTTCTATGTTTATTCAGTCTGCATGACCTGCTAGTTGCAGTGTATGATCCCTGCAAGAATACTGTGCATGCACACCTCTCAAAGGGAGTGTTGCTTATGCACTATCTGTTTATTTACTGTCTGGCTGTGCAGCTTAAAGTATTAATGTAAGCCTCCTTGTAACGAGCATTGATCGGTAGTGTGATGGAATACTCTCCACTCGCCATGGTGAGCGTGACAGCAACACCACTTAAAATGCTCAACGCCATCCAGGACACATCAGCTCGCTTGATTGGCACCCCATTGACAAACATTCACTCCCTCTACAACAAACGCACAGTGGCAGCAGTGTGTACCATCTACAAGATGCACTGCAGCAACTCGTGAGGACTCCTTCCACAGCACCTTCCAGAGCACCTCTTAGAAGGACAAGGCCACATTGGAGCACGACTGGTTGTAGCCTCTCTCCAAGTTGCACACCATCTTGACTCGGAACCATATTGCTTTTCCTTTATCATCAATGGGTTAAAATGTGGAATATTACAAAACTGCACTGTAGGAGTACCTTCACCACAGAGACTACAGAAGGTCAAGAAGGCACGTCACCATCTTCTCGAGGGCAACTGGGAATAAGTGTGCGCAGCCACACCCATATCCCATAGATATATTGGCTTGTGTGCTAATGCAGTAAATTGATTACCGTCATGGTTGAACAGGATATTTGTTTGTGGTTTTGCCTCCTCTCAAAACCATGACTGAAATAAATGCCTTTGAGCTGACAATTAAAATTTACATGGATGTTGCTCTCCAGTGATAACCAGGCAGAGTAGAATTAGCAGGTGTTACAATAAGGGAAAAGGATACAAGATTAAGGAGAACTTATACAAATCATTGGTTAGAACTTGGCTTCCTGTGTTTTTTATAATTACACGGGATATGAGTACCACTGTCTTGGCACAGCATTTGTTGCCCATCCCTAATTGCCCCTGAGAAGATGGTGGTGAGCCGCCTTCTTGAACTGCATGCCATTCAAAGGAGTCCAGTCAACCTAACCTGCACATCTTTGGACAGTGGGAGGAAACCGGAGCACCCAGAGGAAACCCACGCAGACATGAGCAGGTGCAAACTCCACACAGACAGTGACCCAAGCCGGGAATCGAACCCAGGTCCCTGGAGTTGTGAAGCAACAGTGCTAACCATTGTGCTACCATGCCGTGGATAGTGATGAAGATGTCAGAGAATACAGCAGGATGTCGAGGGGCTGGAAAATTGGGCAGAGAAACGGCAGATGGAATTTAATCTGGACCAGTGTGAGGTGATGCATTTTGGTAGATCCAATTCAGGTGGGAGCTATAAAATAAATGGCAGAACCATCAGGAGCATAGAGACACAGATCTGGGAGTACAGGTCCACAGATCGTTAAAAGTGGCAGCACAGGTTGAAACAGTGGTGAAGAAAGCATGTGGCGTGCTTGCCTTCATCGGCCAGGGCATCTCGTATAAAAGTTGGCAAATTACATTATAAAATGTTGGTTAGGCCACATATGGAATACTGTGTCCTATTCTGGTCACCATGCTATCAGAAGGATGTGGAAGGTTGGAGGGAGCACAGAAGAGGTTTACCAGGATGTTGCCTGGTCTGGAGGGTATTAGCTGTGAGGAGAGATTGAATAAACTGGGATTGTTCTCCCTGGAAAGACGGAAGCTGAGGGACGACCTGATAGAAGTTTATAAAATTACGAGGGGTGTCGATAGGGTGAACAGTTGGAAGCTTTTTCCCAGGGCAGAAATGATAATCACAAGGGGACACAAGTTCAAAATAAGGGGGGGAAGGTTCAGTGGCGATGCGGGGGGAAGTTTTTTATATAGAGGATGGTGGGGGCCTGGAATGCACTGCCAAGTGAGGTGGTTGTGGCAGATGTGTTAGCGACATTTAAGACTTACCTGAATAGATACATGAACAGATGACAGTGGTCTAGAAAGGGCAGTGTGATTGGCGCAGGGCTGGAGAGCAGAAGGGCCTGTTCCTGTGCTGTACTGTTCGTTGTTTATTCTATCCCCCTCAGCCTTCTGAACTCTGACCTTCAACCTCTCATTGATTGGATGGGGGTGGCAGTTGATTTTGTTCTGTTTGATCGGGGCAAGTCTAATGATTTGTTTCACGTGTCATTTCTTATTCAAATCCGATAAGTACTGTCCAATTTGAAATAATGGGTCCAAAGGTTATGGACTGTGGCAACAACTTTTCCTTTTGAGGTGAGCGGAAGGTTAGTATTTGGGCAACACTTGTTACACTCGAATGGTGCATAGCCATTTTTAGCAAGTCCTTCAGAGTTGTTACTCTTTGCCCATTTTCTTCTGAAAAAGCCGTGTTCTTGTATCCTGATGGACACAAAGTATGAACGTTGACGCTGCCGGCAAACAGTCAGGAGGATGTGTGCAGAACTTTACAGGAACTAGATCAAAATAGACTTTAATTATGTTCTTACGTGTAGATTCTGTTCCGTGTGTATCTTCATGTGAACTCGGGGATCTCACTATAAAATTTTAACAAGTCTAGACAGGGTAGATTCAGGGAGGATGTTCCCGATGGTGGGGGAGACCAGAACCAGGGGTCACAGTCTGAGGATTCATTACCACAGGAAGTAATTGATGGTAAAACATTGAACGTATTCAAGAGGCAGCTGGATATAACACTTGGGGAGAAAGCAGGATTAGGCTTTTGAGTTGGATGATCAGCCATGATCATGATGAATGGTGGAACAGGTTCGAAGGGCAGAATGGCCGCCTCCTGCTCCGATCTTCTATGTTTCTATCAAACTTTGTGTTACTGTTTAACATTCATTTGGTATTTGGAACTGAGCAGCGACAGATAAGCCATGATCTTATTGAATGGCGGGGCGGGCTCGAAGGGCTGGATGGCCTACTCCTGCTCCTATTTCTTATGTTCTTATGTGGATCATCTATACCCAACATTCATCGAAGCAAAAAGATCCCACGACAGAGGTTAGTCCTGTCCTCTGTGCTGTAGTTTTTCTATGTTCTAAGAGCTAACACAAAAATATTTAAAATTCATCTGATTTGTGTTACCACATTACATATCAAGTTAAATTCTGACTGTGTGGAGATTTCTGCTGTTAGTATGTTGATCCATTTATGCTAGATTACAAATTCTTCTGCTTTGCTGAGTGGTGATTTAAAGCTCATGAAGACAAAATATTTTGGCACAGGAAAAGGGCCTTTCTACATGGCCCCTTGATTGAACTCAAACTCAT
The DNA here is from genome assembly GCF_965287045.1 of Carcharhinus amblyrhynchos. Classification (NCBI taxonomy): domain Eukaryota; kingdom Metazoa; phylum Chordata; class Chondrichthyes; order Carcharhiniformes; family Carcharhinidae; genus Carcharhinus; species Carcharhinus amblyrhynchos. Next base: position 4,783,530 of record NC_137357.1, read on the forward strand.
CTCAACTCGCCTCCATTCTCCTTTTGTTCAGAGGTGTCCCTTCCTGTCTGTTAGACTCTCTTTAGCTTTATTAATTATGTGCGATCTCTTTATTTTTTAAATGCTGCCAAGCATTTGCTCATTTGTACTTCTCGATGCGTGACTTCTCGAACCATGCTACATGGTTCTAGTCAACATTCTCTTAAAGTGCTTCAGGATTGCAGCACTGCCTGGGGGGAATATTGGCCTCTGACAGTGCGCTCTCCTGTTTAAGTTGTAGGGTTGCCTGCAAATCCAGCAGCTTGCTTGTGTGGAAGTGATTAAAAAAAAATCAATGTCTGACGAAGGCTCTTTGAACCGAAATGTTCGTTCGCCACACGGGCTGCCTGTGTAAAGTTTAAAGTTTATTTATTAGTGCTGTAAATTGGCTAACATTAAAACTGCAACGAAGTTACTGTGAAAGTCCCCCAGTCACCACGCTCCGGCGCCTGTTCGGGTACACTGAGGGAGAATTTAGCACCTCACCAGCATGTCTTTCGGACTGTGGGAGGAAACCGGAGGAAACCCATGCAGACACAGGGGAGAATGCGCAAACTCCACACAGTGACTCAAGCCAGGAATCGCAGCCTAGTCCCTGGCGCTGTGAGGCTGTAGTGCTAACCACTGTTACACCATTATGATCACTTCCTGGAGTAATGGTTCAGCAGGAACCGTGTCAATATTCCAGATTTAATTTGGATGGTTCATTGCAAAGAAAGGGGGTGGGTGTTGTTTAAGGGATCTGGGAAGAGGATGAATAAAATGTTGTTCGAACTAATGGCTTGTGTGGAGGGTAAATATTAATCTGCAAATCCTGGGCTGAATACTTGGCTTTCTGTTATCATTAGTTTTGTATAATAATTTGAAAACCTACCAACTACCCAAGTTGATTTCTGCGATTTAATATATTACTCTCTCAGCTCCTAAACTATAGTTTACCCAATCCTCCTCTAATTTTTCTGGGGGATTTTGGAGTGTCTTCCAATTATCTTCAGCACTAGACATGACATCCGCACTTCAAGTTAGTCTGTTAAGAGATTGCTAATGATTTCAAAATCAGCATGTTTGAACTGTATCAGAAATAGCTGTTGGCTGCCTCGTTGAATCCATATTTCAGCAAAGTTAAGTCTCCGTAAACACTTGACTTTTTCCTGCCTTGTATATACATTGTCTGCTTTCAAGGACTCTGAGCCAAATAAATTTGTTTCAAATGAAAAATGATTTGTAACGGTCAAAAAAAATTTTTTTGAAATAGGTAACAGTTGTGTGACGTGTGTTGTTTGGGAATGTACTGGTGTGGAAGGGGCGGGTGTCATTCAGAAACTTAGCTAGGGGTGAGTTAACCCAACTTAATGTTCGGCTTGGGAAAGTTGTTTAAGGGGATGCATTAGAAAATATTTGCAGATGAAGTATTTGATAGTTTCCTGTATGCCTGTGTGTGTCTGCACGTGTTTGTGTATTTATTTGTGTCAGTGTATATCTGTATGTGCCTGTGTGTGTGCGTGCAAATATCCCTGTCTGCATGTGTGTTTGTGTATTTATCCGTGTCTGTGTGTATCTGTATGTGCCTGTGTAAATATCTCTGTCTGCACGTGTTTGTGTATTTATCTGTTTGTGTGTGCATCTAGGTAAATATCTCTGTCTGAACACACACATCTGTTTGTGTATTTATTTGTGTGTAGATGTGTGTCCCTGCACATGTATTTGTGTGTGTGTGCATCTCTGTGTAAATGTGTCTGAATGTGTGTTTATATATAATGTGTCTGTGCACATGCGTGTGTTGTAATTGTCTATATGTGTGCATATCTGTGTAAATATCTATCTGAATGTGTTTGTGTGTACATCTGTGTCGTATAAATATCTTTGTCTACATGTGTGTTGTATTTATCTGTGTGCGTCTGTGTAAATGTGTGTCTGCATGTGTGTTTGTGCTTGTATGTGTTTTGATAATTCATTACCATGTGGCTAATTACTTTGTACTTTTGTTTTGATAGATATGTGGGAAATCTCTCTAGAGATGTGACGGAAGCCCTCATTCTTCAACTCTTCAGTCAGATTGGACCGTGCAAAAGCTGTAAAATGATTGTTGAGGTACAGTTGCTTTTTTTAAAGGTGTTTGTCATATTCATTGAAAGGATGCATTTAATCCAAATATAACTGGTGGGAAATGATCTTTTTAAGTCATTTTCAACCTTTATTTAAAATGTACCAGAAATTTGGATTGTGATCTATTGCAATGCAAAACTGAAACTGATTTGATTCACTTGTGTCACGTGTTAGCATACAGTGAAAAGTATTGTTTCTTGTGCGCTATACAGACAAAGCATACTGTGGATAGAGAAGGAAAGCAGAGAGTGCAGAATGTAGTGTTACAGTCATAGCTAGGGTGCAGAGAAAGATCAACTTAATGCGAGGTAGGTCCATTCAAAAGTCTGATGGCAGCAGAGAAGAAGCTGTTTTTGAGTTAGTTGGTACGTGACTGCAGACTTTTGTACCTTTTTCTGGACAGTACAAGCTGGAAGAGAGAATGTCCGGTGTGCATGGGATGATGGATTACGCTGGCTGCTTTGCTGAATCTGGGGGAAGTGTAGACAGAGTCAGTGGTTTACTGCTCTCTCTCCCCTTAAAAATAGAACTAAAACTTTCGTTGCCAAGACAGGGATGCTGTACTATCATACAAAATATGTTTTAAAATGTCAGAGCTTTTTAAGACAATGTTGCTGCAATAAATCACGGTTTATAGCAAGAATTAATTACTGTGGGAGACCTCATTTGTGTAGTGCATCACAATTTGATACTTCGAATACAAGAATTTAGTTTATCTGCCTAATATACTAATTTGCTTGGCAGAGATTGAGAGCAATTATTCACTCATGTTTTCCATTTGTGTTAACTTTCCTTCACATCTTGCATCATGTTGCATAATTTCTGTCCTGAACACATTTCATCATGGTTGGGAAAATCTGAGATTTAATTCCTCGCATGTGTTGTCGCAAGCTGATCTTAACCAGGGAAACATACAATCCATATAGGAGGCCATTTGGTCCGTCGAGCCTGCACCGGCAATAATCCCACCCTATCCTCGTAACTCCACACATTTACCCTGCTAATCCCCCCCAAAACTAAGGTCAATTTAGCATGGCCAATCAACCTAACCCTAACAAACCTAACATCTTTGGAACTGTGGGAGGAACCCCTCGCAGACACGAGGAGAATGTGCAAACTCTGCACAGACAGAAGCTATTGTTTCATTTTAAGTTTTTTTTAAGTTTATTTATTAGGGTTATAATAACACTGCAGTGCAGTTAGTGTGAAAATCCTCGTTGCCACACTCCAGCGCCTGTTCGGGTACACTAGGGGCGAATTTTAGCACAGCCAATGCACCTAACTAGCACGTTTTTCAGACTGTGGGAGGAAACCAGAGGAAACCATTGCAGACATGAGGAGAATGTGCAGACTCCGCATCCCCTGGAGCCGAAATGCAACCAGGTCCCTGGTGCTTGAGGCAGCAATGCGAATCACTGTGCTGCCACATGAGCAGAGACTGATAGCCAAGTTCGGCACTCATGAGGACTGGATCTTGGGTTCATGTCACACTATCTGTAACCCCTATGACTTGCCTGGGCTTGTAAAATCTCACTAACTGTCCTGGTTGGAGACAATTCACACCTCTTTAACCTGTGCTTAACTTTCTCTCCAGTCACACTGTCTATACCTGTAAAGACTTGATTACCTGTTAAGATTTGCATTCCAACCATTATCTTGTAATTGAGTTTGCGTCTATGTATGCCCTCTTTGTGAACCGAACTCTTCACTCACCTGAGGAAGGGGCTGCGCTTCAAAAGTTCGTGCCACAAAATAAACCTGGTGTTATGGAATTGAGGGTGTACGGTTGGGAACTGTTCTTGAGCCATGGTCAAACACTTGGTGCCCAGGTTTGCAGAGGAGTAACAGCGATGTTTGCAGTTTTACCCTGAAAAATGTCAGCACATTCCGAAGAGAAACAGGGGAGATGATTTAATTCACTACTGGCGTTCTCGACTTGATCATTCATAGAATCATAGAACCTACAGTGCAGAAGGAGGCCATTCGGTCCATCAAGTCTGCACTGACCACAATCCCACCCAGGCCTTATGCCTGCAATCCCATGCATTTTCCCTAGCTCGTCCCCCTGACATGAAGATGCAGTTTAGCACAGCCAATCCACCTAACCTGCATCTCTTTGGAGTGTAGGACAAAACTGGAACACCCGAAGGAAACTCGCACAGACATGGGGGAGAACTTGCAAACTCCACACAAACAGTGACCCAAACTGGGCATTGAACTCAGATCCCTGGCGCTGTGAGGCAGCGGTGCTAACCACTGTGCTACCTTGCAACCACACGGGGTGCCACAACGGACCAATTGTGGCTTTAAGGAAATTAAAATCAAGCAAATTCCCTGCAGGAATTGAGTGTGTAAGGTTCAGAACCGTTCTTGAGCCTCATGGTCAAAGCATGCAAACACTTGGTACCCAGGCTTGCGGAGGACTAACAGCTGTCTTTGCAGTTTTACCCTGAAAAATGTCAGCACATTCTGAAAAGTAACAGAGATGATTTAATTCACTGCTGGCGTTCAAGATTTGATCGTTCATAGAATCATAGAATCCCTACAGTGCAGAAGGAGGCCATTTGGCCCATTGAGTCTGCACTGACCACAATCCCACCCAGGTCCTATCCCTGCAACCCCATGCATTTACCCCAGCTAGTCCCCCAGACACTAAGATGCAATTTAGCATGGCCAATCCACCTGACGTACACACCTTTGTGGAAGGAAGCCAGAGCACCCGGCGGAAGCCCACGCAGATCTGGGGAGAATGTGCAAACTTCACACAGATAGTGACCCAAGCCGGGAATCGAACCCGGATCCCTGGCGCTATGAGACAGCAGTGCTAACCAACGTGCTGACCCACCACTGTGTCACCTTGCTGCCCAGGTGTGGGCGTTCGCGTTCAGTTTATGATTTCCTTGTAACTTGTGAAATCGTATCTCTTTTTGAGGTTTGTTGAATTTTCCTTACCTGCCCGTTTTGGATCGCGGTCCAATCCCTCTCCTAAGCAAAGTCCCTATTGAAAGAATCAATCTGGTTTTGTTTTCCTGTTCTAACAGACTGGCAACGATCCCTATTGCTTTGTGGAGTTCTACGAACACCGACATGCAGCAGCAGCATTAGCAGCTATGAATGGACGGAAAATTATGGGTAAGGTAAGCTATCATCTAGTGTAACGGTGAGTTGTAATGAGTGTAATGGCATTCGTATGACTTTGCCCTCTTGTATGCCCTGCTGTCTTTAAAAAAAAATACTCACACTACTTTAATACTTCAGTCACAAGTAATTTAATTTTAAAAATTTATTTACTAGTCACAAGTAAGGCTTACATTAACACTGCAATGAAGCTACTGTGAAATTCTCCGAGTCACCACACTCCAGCGCCTGTTTGGGTCAATGTACTTAACCAGCACATCTTGGGAGGAAATCAGAGCGCCCGGAGGAAACCCACACAGATACGGGGGAAAATGTGCAAACTCCACAGACAGTGACCCAAGCAGCGAATTGAACCCAGATCCCTGGCGCTGTGAGGCAGCAGTGCTAACCACTGTGCCACCGTGCTGCCCCTTGTGTTAGTTAACAATAAATGTCATACTTCAACCTTTGGTGTCAGGTTTTTTCATGTAAGTGACCAATTTGAGGCCACCAATTCCCAGATCACCTCAGTCGTCCGTAAGGCAATCTCTTCATGAGGGAAAACCCACTCTGGGCCAACGATCCATCGATGAAGAAATAGGCACATTTTGTTTCCACGGGGCTGGAAATTGGGATTAAAATTCAAAATACGTCAGGGCTAATTATAGCCAGGATTAAAACGGGGTCTTGGGAATTCAACAATGAAAAAAATTTGTCATTGGAGCACAAGTTTAGCATTGTGTGAGAGAAGCGGAGTAACAGCTCTGACATTTTAGGAATGTGCATTGAACAAGGAGATTTCTGGAAAACGACTGCAGATATGGAAGAACCATAGAATAGAATCCCAGCAGTACAGAAGGAGGCCATTTGTCCCATTGAGTCTGTACTAGCCATAACCCCACCCAGGCTTTATTCCTGTAATCCCACACATTTACCCTGCTAATCCTCCTGACACTAGGGTCAATTCAGCATGGCCAGTCAACCTAACCCACACGTCCTTGTGGGAGGAAACCAGAGCATCCAGAGGAAACCCATGCAGACATGGGGAGAACATGCAAACTCCACACTGATGGTGACTGAGGGTGGAATTGAACCCGGGTCCTTGGCACTGTGAGGCAGCAATGCTAACCACTGTCGCCATGCTGGTGTATTTTAAAAGGCTGAGTTAGATAGGTGCTTGATTAACCAGCGAGTCAAATGTTATCGGAGATAGACAGGGGAGCAGAGTTGAGTTCAGAGTCCAATTGGCCATGGTCTTGGCAAAGAGCAGAGTAGGTCTGAGGGGCAGCATGGTCTGCTGCTTCTCTGCATTCACATGTTTGTAACACGCCTGGAATTTTGCCTGCCATTGTTTTTACTGTTGTGAATAGAATTGGGTCCAGGATTATTCATCAGTGTAACACCCAAGACTGGTCCTCATTTTGTTTGCTGCTTGTGATAGTGTTATTGTCAACTCTGCCAACCTGTTTAGTAGCCTAAATGTGAACTATTTCGCTTAAAGCCTCACGGCTCAGTTTGTCAAAAGGTGTCACAAGAATTTTGTTTGAGCTTTGAGGTGGCAGAAAGATAAAAATGCGAATGCTGAAAATCTGGGGGGGGGGGGCAAAGAGTGTGAAAATCCACAAGGGGCTCAGTGTATCAGAACAACAAAGCTACATTAGTGTAAAGCTTTCAGTTGTTGCTGTGCAGTGCTGAGACTCGATTCTCGACACCCGTGCCCACTGTTGGTAGTGGTAGTAAAATTCCAATACTTGAATCATAAAATCCCTGCAGTGCAGAAGGAGGCCATTCGGCCCATTGAGCCTGCTCCGACCACAATCCTGCCCCAGGTCCGACCCCCATAACCCCAGGTATTTTATCCTGCTAATCCCCTGACACTGGGGTTAATGTAGCATCACCAATCAACCTAACCAGCACGTCTTTCAGATGGTGGGAGGAAACCAGAGCATCCAGAGGAAACTCACGCAGACACAGGAAGAACATGCAGACTCCACACAGACAGTGACCCAAGGCCTGGAATTGAACTCGGGTCCCTGGCGCGCGAGGCAGCAGTGCTAACCACTGTGCCACCGTGCTGCCCATACATCTTGAATGGATGTCTTGCACAGGGACACAAAAGTAAATCTGCTTGCAAACCATAAGCAAATACGGAGTGTTCCCATGTTCGTGTGAGATGTGCTTCAGTGTTTCATTCTCTGAAAAAAAAATTGGGATTGAAACTTTAATTTGAGCGTAGATTTAACTTGCCACACTGAACCTATTTGAAAGACTTGTTGGCAGTTGCAGCAACGAGCAAAACTAGCTGTGAATTTTTAAACTGTTGTACATATTTTTAAATTGTAAAAAAAATTCCTAACAAGCCAATTCAAATGCATCCTATGTAAAAACAAAAACCTGAAAATACTTCATAATGCCCATCCTATGTATGATGTTACATGTCTTCAGGTTGAGGTGTCACAGTTAGTTGTCATGTCCTTTGCCCCACATCTTGTTTCTTCTGTCTCAATTGCATTCAGCCACACAGCTCAAAACAGTAAGGGAAAACTTTCTAATTGTGACAAATGGCATGTACAAAATCAATTATTGTATGCCAGTAGTTTATCGCACTCTATCATAATAATAGAATTGCTACTGCCCTGTATTCTGTGTATAAGAGCCCCGATAATGTGTCCTGCTTCCCCTTAATTTTCAATCATTAATTGCCATTATGATTAAAAAGACTGACATTCCAATGTCAGTGCCAGTTTTTTAAAGCTAAATGTAGCTTTGTCACTGTATACAATTGTTTATTTTTTCCTCATTTCTTATTAATCTAAACCTCAGCCACGCCAGCTATTCACAAAGAACAAAGAAAATTACAGCACAGGAACAGGCCCTTTGGCCCCCCAACCCTGCACCAACCAGGCTGCCCAACTGAAGTATAACCCCATGCCCTTCCAGGAACCATACCCCTCTATTCCCATCCTATTCATGTATTTGTCAAGCTGTCCATAGAACCATAGAACATTACAGCACAAGCCCTTCTTGGCTGTGCCGAACCATTTTTCTGCCGACTCCCACTGACCTGCACCTGGACCGTGTTCCTCCACACCCCTCTCATCCATGTACCTGTCCAAGTTTTTCTTAAATGTTAAAAGTGAGCCCATTTTCACCACTTCATCTGGCAGCTCATTCCATGCTCCCACCACTCTGTCTGAAGAAGCCCCTCCTAATATTCCCTATGAACTTTTCCCCCCTTCACCCTTAACCCATGTCCTCTAGTTTTTTTTTCTCCCCTAGCCTCAGTGGAAAAAGCCTGCTTGCATTCACTGTATACCCGTGGTCATTTTATACACCTCTATCAAATCTCCCCTCATTCTTCCAAGCTCCAGCGAATAAAGTCCTAGCCATTCAACTTTTTTCTGTAACTCAGTTTCTCAAGTCCCAGCAACATCCTTGTAAACCTTCTCTGCATTCTTTCAACCTTATTAATATCCTTGCTTTAGTTAGGTGACCAAAACTGCGCACAGTACTCTCAATTCAGCCTCACCAATGTCTTATACAACCTCACCATAACATTCCAACTCTTATACTCTGGCCTTTATAAATCGAAGTACTATGTACCAAAAGCACTCTTTATGACCCTATCTACCTGTGACACCACTTTTAAGGAATTATGTACCTGTATTCCCAGATCCTGCTGTTCTATTGCTCTCTTCAGCGTCCTACCATTTACCTTGTATGTTCTACCTTGGTTTGTCCTTCCAAAGTGCAATACCTCACACTTGTCTGCATTAAACTCCACCTGCCATTTTTCAGCCCATTTAAGTCCCTTATGGGTTCAGTCCCTTAAAAATCACCATCATATCTGTTTCCACGATCTCCCCTGGCAGCGAGTTCCAGGCACCCAGCTCCCTCTGTGTAAAAACAAAACTTGCCTTGTACATCTCCTTTAAACCTTGCTCCTTGAACCTATGACCCTGGGAAAAAACTTCATGTCCCTCATAATCTTGTAGAATTCTGTCACCCTTCAACTTCTGTCGTTCCAGTGAGAACAAACCAAGTTTCTCCAACCTCGCCTCATAGCAAATGCCCTCTATACCAGGCAACATCCTGGTAAATCTTTTCTGTACCCTCTCCAAAGCCTCCACATCCTTCTGGAAGTGTGGCGACCAGAACTGAACTCTGCATTTCAAGTGTGGCCTAACTAAGGTTCAATAAAGCTGTAACGTGACTTGCCAATTTTTAAACTCAGTGCCCCGGCCGATGAAGGCAAGCATGTCATGTGCCTTCTTGACTATTGTCTCCACCTGCACTGCCACTTTCAGTGACCTGTGTACCCAGATCCCTCTGCCTGTCAATACTCTTAAGGGTTCTGCCATTTACTGTACACCTTAAACTGCTATCCAGATATTGCTTCCAAAAGAGGCATTGTGGATAAGATCCCGAAATGTGAAAGCAAAGCCCTCCATAAGTATTTAACCTCCTGCAGGGAGGTATCCTAAGCAGGCAGGGGTAGACTAAACTTTTGTGAGAGAATGTGCAATGCTTTATTGAATTAAAATGTCCATTGTGTTCTAATCTCTATGAAATAATTTTCAGGAAGTCAAAGTGAACTGGGCCACAACTCCAAGTAGCCAAAAGAAAGACACGAGTAGTAAGTATTGCACTAATAGTGTTTTTCTTTTAAAATTCAACTTTTATTTGGCCGGTGTAACAGGCATGCTGCAAAATGTTTGAAGGGTGCAGCCTTCGTCTGTGATTTGTCCACCTGTGTTTTTCAGCAGCTTTTAGTATCCCATTCTCGTTGGAAAACCAGGGTGGCTGGACGTGAAATTTAAGTTGAGATCAAGGTGCGGTAGCAAAACTGGGGTCAGTGGGAATCAGACAAAATACTCTGCCGGTTGGAGGCATAACTGGCACGAAGACAGATGGTTGTGATTGTTGGGGGTCAGTTATCGCAGCTTCAGCTTCAGGATGTTGTTGCAGGAGTTCCTCAGGGTTAGTGTCCTAGTCCAACCACCTTCAGCTGGTTCATCAATGACCTTCGTTCCATCATGAGATCAGAAGTGAGGATGTTTGCTGATGTCTGCACGATATTCAACACCATTTGGCATACCTCGGACACTGGAGCAGTCCATGCCCAACTACAACAAGACTTGGACAATAGTCAGGCTTGGGCTGACAAGCGGCAAGTAACATTTGAGTCAAACAAGTGTCAGGCAATGAGCATCTCCACCAAGAGAGAATCAGACCAATTCCCTTAGCATTCAATGGCATTCGTATCCTCCACTATCAACAGCTTCGGAGGGGTGGAAACTGGACCAACCATATGTATACTGTGGCTACAAGAGCATGTCAGAGGCTGGGAATCCTGTGGGGAGTAACTCACCCCCTAATTCCTCAAAGCCTGTTCAAAGGCACATGTCAGGGGTGTGATGGAATATTCTCGACTTGCCTGGATGAATACGGCTCCAGCAACGTTTAAGAAACTCGACACCATCCAGGACAAAGCAGCCCACTTGATCAGCACCCCATCCACAAACATTCACTCCCTCCATCACCGACGCACAGTGGCAGCAGTGTGTGCCATCAACAGGATGCACTGCAGCAACTCACCAAGGCTCCTGAGGCAGCACCTTCCAAACCCACAGCCATCACCACCTAGAAGGACAAGAGCAGTAGATACGCTAGAACATCACACCTGGTTAATCCTCCAAGTCACTCACCATCCTGACTTGAAAATGTATCAGCCATTCCTTCATTGTCACTGGGTCAAAATCCTGGAACAGCACTTCGGGTGTATCTGCACCATAGGGACTGTAACAGCTCAGGAAGGCAGCTCACCACCACCACCTGAAGGGCACAACTAAGAATCGGCAAAAGTGGTGATCTAGCCAGTGATGCCCAACTCCCATGAATTAATTAAGAAAGTTAGAATTTGAAACACAGAAAGTGATTGGCAAGAAATGGTGGAAGATCTCTAATCTGGTCATGTATAATGTTAGAGAAGGTGATATGGAAGAAATACTACATCTTCACTTGCAGTTTCAAGATAGTATGTTTTCCAAAGTCAACATCAAGTCATTTGGCTGTTGCTATCCATGTGTGGGTCATTTCATTGACACGAAAATCTGAAATTTAACCAATGCTACTCGCAAAGATGCAATTTCTTCTTATGACAAACCGTGGCATTATTGCTCTCAACAGTTGCACTGCACAGTAGGTCACAGAAAAGAGAACTTTACCCAAAATAAAGTTTAAAGTTTATTTAAAGTATATTCCCCGAGCCTTTCCCCTTGTTTCTGTGGCTGTGACTCAGCTTTCATTTCCTCACTCTGCAGTATAAATGTCTCCCACTTTCTATGCCTTTTAGCTTTGTCAAAGAGTCATTTGGACTCAACGTCAGCTCTTTTCTCTCCTTACAGATGCTGCCAGACCTGCTGAGATTTTCCAGCATTTTCTCTTTTGGCTTAAAGTTTGTTTATTTGTCACAAGTGGGCTTACATTAACACTACAATGAAGCTACTGCAAAAATCCCCTAGTCGTCACACTCTGGCACCTGTTTGGGTAACATGGAGAATTTTAGCATGGCCAGTGCACTTAACCAGCACGTTTTTCTGACTGTGGAAGGAAACCAGAGCATTCAGAGGAAACCCACACAGACATGGGGAGAATGTGCAAACTCCAAACAGACAGTGAGCCATGTTGGGAATCGAACCCAGGTCACTGATGCCATGAGGCAGCAATGCTAACCACTGTGCCGCCATGCCGCCCCAGTCAAGAATTGCCCTCAATCAACAAAGCTCACTTTGCTAGAATTAGCTGGGCTCAATTAGAGTGGGAGCGACTTCTTTCTCAAAGTGTCATGAATTTGAAGAACCATAAGATCCAGCTGTAGTAATACCTGTGCTATTAGCCATTCCACATATGTGTCGTAATGTCAGCCTTGTGCCTACGTACATTTGCAACTTGTAATTGCTGCCCATTACTTGCGAGGAAGGCATCCTCTTTGAAATATATCTTCGTTGATCGGTCTGGTCAACATTTTCAAGCGTGTGAAGGATCTGCCCTCATTCCAGCTGTGTGTCTGCATCGACAATCTTGACAGACAGGAGTTTTAGCATGTTCTGAATGCAGCAACCTGATAATTAAACTATCAGGTGTCAGTACTGAGCGCACAATCGGACCCAATGGCAAAGCGTCTGGCACAGAAACCTTATTAACGTTGTCACTTATGTTTCCAACCTGCCCTTCCACAAAATGCATTTGGCAGGAAGTGTCGGAATGGGCTGATCTCATTGTGCATCATTGATTTGTAGCTGTTGTTGGCTTATTGTTGGTAATTAGCAAAACCTGTTTTTCAAGTTTGCCTTCAAGGGAAGATCCTTTCAGTATACATTCCAGCATCTGTGTGCCTTTATGGACACAAGTGCTCTTGTTTTTGTTTTGTCAATGTGTACTTCTCATGAAGTTCTGTTCAATCTCTGTGGACTGTAATAGATTTTACAGTTTCAGCCCTGAGTGCTGATGAGAACCATAGAATCCCTACAGTGCAGAAGAAAGCCTTCCGGCCCATTAAATGCACTGACTTGCCAAAAGAGTATCTTACCCAGGCCCACCCCTCCCACTGCCCTGTCCCTGTAACCCTGTATGTTTAGCATAGCCAATCAGATGAATGGGATGGATAGGATAGAGGTGGAGAGACTCTTCCCACTCAGAGAGGACAGTAGGACTAGGGAGCACAGCCTCAAGATAAAGGGGGGGGTGGTTTAGAACAGAGTTGAGGAGGAACTTCTTCACTCAAAGGGTGGTGAATCTCTGGAATTCTCTGCCCGTTGAAGTGGTGGAGGCTGCCTCGCTAAATATTTTTAAGACGCGGGTTGATGGGTTTTTGATAAGCGAGGGGATTAAGGGTTATGGGGAGAGGGCGGGAATGTGGAACTGAGCCACGACAGATCAGCCATGATCTTATTGAATGGCGGGGCAGGCTCGAAGGGCTGGATGGCCTACTTCTGCTCCTATTTCTTATTTTCTTATGTTCTTATAATCCACCTAACCTGCACATCTTTAGGCACTAAAGGGCAATTTAGCATGGCCAAACCACCTAACCCACACATCTTTGGGCACAAAGAGACAATCTAGCATGGCCAATTCCCCCTAACCTGCCCATCTTTGGATGCTAACGGGCAATTTAGCATGGCCAATCCACCTAACTGACACATCTTTGGACATGGGACAATTTAGCATGGCCAATCCACCTAACCAGCACATCTTAGGACACTAAAGGACAACTTAGCATTACCAAACCACCTAACTTACAGATCTTTGGACACCAGGGGACAATTTAGCATGACCAATCCACCTACACATCTTTGGACTGTGGGAGGAAATTGGACACCCGGAGGAAACCCATGCAGAAATGGGGAGAATGTGCAAACTCCACACACAGTCATCTGAGGCTGGAATGAAAACTGGGCCCCTGTCTCTGAGAGGCAGCAGTGCTAACCACTGTGCCAACGAACCATCCAAGAAGGGAGGCAAGTTGCCAAAACTTGTCGGCTTGGGCACTCATCAGGAGAATCGCAAGAATGCCAAATTTCAAACCTATATAAATTGCTATGATGGTTTGAAATTTGGGATCCTCATGTTTGTCCTGATGAGTGCAAGATGAAAAACGTCAGCAGCATGTCTCTCTCTTTTCAGCAGTATTCATATTTTGCGCTACCTAGTGACATTTTGGGCTTTTAAGCTTTGTGTTTTATTTTAATTCTGGAAATTTGCATTCTCCAATTTTCCACAGATCATTTCCACGTATTTGTGGGCGACTTGAGTCCAGAAATCACCACAGAAGATATAAAAGCAGCTTTTGCACCATTTGGAAGAATATCGTAAGTGTACCTTAGTGAGAGCTCTTTTCGCTGTTCGACATTAGTATGTTAAATAATGTTTAAAGCAGTAACCCGTGACCATTTCAGTGTTGCTGTGTGAATTGGAATGCAGTGACACCCTTCCCATCATCAGAACCCTCTAACTTCCTGTTAAATGTCAGTGCATTTTAAAACGCTGCAATACCCTAAGCAAGCGTACAGTCTTGTTTCACCCACCTCCGCAGTAGACTGCTGCACTTTGGCGCATTTTACACAATATTTTAACTGGGTTTAACCGCCCGTGTGAGACACCATTTTGCAGCTGAACTCAATAAAACTCGGGGGCTGAAAACTGAACTCTCAAACTAAAAACAGCTTGTTCTGCAGTTTCAAAAGATGTCTAGGGCGTAAAAGTTAAGAACAAACCATCTTGTGTTAAGTTCTATCCTGAGACGCGGGGATGGAGATATGAAAGGGCCTGCTTGAGAGCTTTCCCTTCAACTTGGTACCTTGCTTTTACCTCTGCAGAGTTGCTGACATTAAAAACAAAAGTATATTTGTCATTCGGAAGACTTTGGAATGCAGCAAGCGATTGTGTAGTTGATTTGAGGGAATGTGGAGCTTAAAATATCAATTTTTAAGCTTACCCAAACAGCATCATGTTGATAAGAAAGCAAATGGAATGTTGATGGTGAAAGCTAAAGGAATAGAATATAAGATTAAGACGTATTGTTGCAACTGTACAAGGCACTGGTGTGGCCGCACCTGGAGCATTGTGCACAGTTTTGGTCCCCTTAGTTAAGGAAAGATGTAGTGGCATTGGAAGCAGGTCAGAGGAGGTTCACCAGATTGATTCCAGAGATGAGGGGTTTGTTGTATGAAGAGAGATTGAACAGTTTAGCCTAGACTCTCTGGAATTGAGAAGAATGAGAGGAGATCAAATTGAGGTATACAAGATGATAAAGTAGACGTGGAGCGGATGCTTCCTGTTGTGGGGCATTCTGGGACGAGAGGTTATAGTCTTAGGATAAGGGGTAGCAAATTTAAAACAGAGTTGAGGAGAAGCTACTTCTCCCAAAGAGTTGCTATTCTGTGGAATTCGCTACCCCAAAGTGTGGTGGATGCTGGGACAGAGTAAATTGAAGGGGGAGTTAGACAGATTTTTAAATGCTATGGGGTTGAAGGGTTATAGAGAGAAGGCAGGAGAATAAGGAGCATATCAGCCATGATCGAATGGCAGAGCAGACTTGACGGACTGAGTGGCCTAATTCTGCTCCCTTATCTTATGAACTCCAACAAATATTTGGCGTCTCTTTCCTCCTGAGAAAAGTGGTCAATCCTTTCAATGGGTTTTTTCCAAAGTAAAAGTTTCTGGAGCTCTCTGGTGGCTTAAATTGCAGTTCTTTTGCAAGATTTTTCAGAATAATACAATGCCACTGCACGTATTCAGAGAGCATGTTTCTGCAGCGCTTGCAGCAGATATAGAGAGTACCTAAAAAAAATTAGGGTGGCTTAGGATGGTGAGGGGTCAGCTGTCTTAAAATCTTCCACCATTTTGGCTAATTGTAGGAAATAATTGTTGCTTCATCCAGACATCAGCTATGCAATGTTGGGGCTGGGTTCAATAACCTGGCTGCTGATATTATTCCTTCTGTGTTCTAAGGCCTTAAATCTCAATTTTTTTTTCACTTTGTGTTGGTAGTTGCCTTTTAAAAGTTTGCTATTTATTTATTAGTCACAAGTAGCCTTGCATTAACACTGCAATGAAGTTACTGTGAAAATCCCTGAGCCGCCATACTCCGGTGCCTGAGGGAGAATTTAGCACCTAACCAGCACATCTTTTGGACTGTGGGAGGGAACCGGAGCACCCGGAGAAAACCCGCACAGATACGTGGAGACTGAACAAACTCCACACGGACTGTGACCCAAGCCGGGAATTGAACCCGGGTTCCTGCTGCTGTGAGGCAGCAATGCTAACTACAGTGACGTCCCAAAGTGCCTTCATCTTTTAGTAAAGCATTGTATCTTGTAGCTACCAATCACTGTATTTAATTAAGTCCAAAAACTTAGAGTTTCCTTTAAATGGGCTTTAACAGCGAACAGTTGTAAGCTGTTTGATTCTGCAAGCTTTTACCTTGTTTCAACTTCTGCAAGGTTACTCCAGTGGAAAGCCATTTGCTAACAGCCCTATTGAGTGTGAGAGGGGTGAAGAAGCTGGTAGGTAGTTTGGGTAGAATACTCAGTTTCACTTTTTTTTTAAGTCAAAACTGCAACCTGTGTAATATTTTAACCATTTTAATTTGAGTGAGCTCAGATATTTTTGCATCAAACATTGCAGTGCTCTTAGATTCTTTGATCGTTGTGTCCCCCTTTATAAAAGGGTAAGCAATGGCCGAGTGATATTATCAGTAGACTATTGATCCAGAAACTCAGTGTTCTGGGGACCCAGGTTCGAATCCCACCACGGCAGATGGTAGAATTTGAATTCAGTTTAAAAAAAAATCTGAAATTAAGATGAGTGTGAAACCATTGTCAATAGTCTGAAAAACCCATCTGGGTCAATAATGTCCTTTAGGGAAGGAAATTTGCTGTCCTTACCTAGTCTGGCCTGCATGTGACTCCAGAGCCACAACAATGTAGCTGACTCTCAACTGCCCTCCAAGGGCAACTAGGGATGGGCAATAAATGCTGAACCAGCCAGTGACGCCCATGTACCACGAATTGATAGAAGAAAAAAACAAACTTGGGAACTAGGCAGCTATCGCAATATACTGGAGTTTGCACGGTTGCAGATTGGAGAGAGGGTTTTTGTTCGGCACTTAGGTGTATATATTTGGGACTTGTGATCTGAGAGTTTACTCCTTCAGGGCTAATTTAAAATTCAGTCAGAAGGCTTCATAGTTTGGTGGGCTAGAATAATTTGGTATGTTCGAAGTGAAATCTGGAGTCGAATGTAGCACTAAAAGGAAATTCCTCCTGTTGTGTTTACCAGGCTGATTCCGAGATGGCGGGACTGATGTATGAGGAGAGATGGGCTAGGCTCGGATTGTTTTCGCTGGGGTTCAGACGAATGAGGGAGGGAATTATAAAAGAGACTTAGAAAATTTTAACAGGACTAGATGCAGGGAAGATGTTCCCAGTGGTGGGGGAGTGCAGGATTAGGGGTCACAGTCTGAGAATTCGAGGTAGACCATTTAGGACAGAGGTGAGGAGACATTTCTTCACCAAAAGAGTGGTGAGCCTGTGGAATTCATTACCACAGGAAGTAGTTGATGCCAAAACAGTGAATGTATTCAAGAGGCAGTTTGGATGTAACACTTAGGGTGAATGGGATCAAAGATTATGGGGAAAAGGCAGGATTAGGCTATTGAGTTGGACGATCAGCTATGGTCATGATGACTGGTGGAGCAAGCTGGAAGGGCCAAATGGCCTCCTGCTCCTATCTTCTATGTTTGTGTTCAGGATCCAAATGAAGAGGGTTGATGTCGTCCTCATGTCATTCCCATGGGACTAGATTTACACTGTAAATTACTCCTGGATCTTGCATACAGAATTTGCAGTACAGAATTAACAATCACATTTCAAATGGAGACTTTTTAATCCCATATTATTGTTATAACATCTGGCCCCTGAAGTGGATGTCAAAGATTTCGGGGCTTTTTTGTTTTGGAAAAGAGGGGCAAAGTTTATCAAGTTTGTTTATTAGTGTCACAAGTAGGCTTACATAAACACTACAATGAAGTTACTGTGAAAATCCCCTGGTCGCCACGCTGTGGTGCCTGTTCGGGTTACACTGAATGAGAATTTAGCACCTAACCAGCATGTCATGCGGACTATGGTGGGGAAACCAGAGCACCCAGAGCAAACCCACGCAGACACAGGGAGAACATGCAGACTCTGCACAGACATGACCCAAACCGGGAATCGCACCCAGTCCCTGGTGCTGTGAGGTGGCAGTGCCACTGTGCCTCCTGCAAGGGTGTTCTCCCAGTGTTTGGATGATACTTGTCCATGATACAATGTCAGTAAAATAGATGGTCTTCTTATTCCATTCCTTGCTGTCTGTGGACCATATTTTGAACAAAATTGGCTGCTGCATTTTGCGAGGTTACAACAGTGGCTATCGTTCAAAAAAAAATGTTTTGCAGCATCCCAGTGCTGCGAAAGATATTAGTTCTTCGGTGGAAAACCTGGAGTATGTATTGACAGAGTGTATTCTGCTGGTTAGCCCTGCTGAAGTTTCCTGTGACCACCAAGGTGGCCCAGTCACCAAGTGATGATCAGTAATATGGTCGAACGGGTGGGGTGGGTGGGCGGGGGTGTCATGTTCTTTGCGCGTATTGTATTGTGCACAATCGTAGGTAGCGGTTGTGAGCAGTGTGAATTAGCAACTCAACTACTTCCCAGAAAGTAAAACCGAGTCTGTTTTGGAAGATAGAAATTCTCCTGTGCTGATTTTGGGTTAGTAATTGATGTGACTGGGGATTGAGGTCGGTGCAGATTCGCTGGGCCAAATGTCCTCCTTCTGCGTTGTAGGAATTCTGAGGTAAAACTTCATTTTTTCCAAAGTGTTCTGCCCCATAAAAGCTTGGCAGTATTGGGTCAGGAAAGCACCATCAACAAGAGTGTTTCTTTGAGTTGCATGGAAAGTCTAATTTCTTTTAACACTAATTGATGTTAGTGAATTCTTTTGTTTGTTCCCCACGAAGTAACATTCTCCTTGTTAAATGTAACTCTATACGTTGCTGTACTTTTCTAAACCTTTTTGTTTTCAAGTTTTCTGTTCAGGTAAGTACAATATAGTTCATTTTCATTGATACTCTAAAAGGTTTTAACTGCATTTTGCATAGACTGTATCAGCAGGGGCTCAATAATTTCGATGTTTCTTGGGCAATTGTTCTTTTACTTTAAGCAACTTAACCTGACCTTAAATATAGTTGGTGACAGGTTAAAATGCCATTTTCTGTGAGACATACTGACACTTCGTAGATCCATTAAAACTGATAGCACAGGAGGAGGCCATTTGGCCCCTCTGGTCTGCTGGTCCTTTGAAAGAGCAGTCATGCTTACTGTTAAACCTTCATGTATCGTTAGCAACCCTGTTAAGTTCCTTATCCTTGAGTACTTGTCCAGTTTCCTTTTTAAAATTATTGATGGAACCCACTTTTACCATCTTTTTTTTTAGGTAGAGCATTTCAGATCATGAGAACTGTTGAAACATTTCTCAACTGCCCTTTTGGTGTTTTCCAATGATTTTGAATCCCATATCTCTGATTATTGACCCACTCGCCAGTGGGAGTAGGGTTTCCCTAATTACTGCCAACAAAACGCAACCGTAAACTTCTCTTCCACCATCTCTTAAACCCAACAGTCCTGACCTTTCCATCTTCTCTTGATAACTGGTAGAGGTTTATAAGATGTTGAGAGTTATTGATCGAGTGGATTCTCAGAGGCTTTTTCCCCAGGGCTGAAATGGCTGCCACAAGAGGACACAGGTTTAAGGTGCTGGGGAGTAGGTACAGAGGAGATGTCAGGGGTAAGTTTTTCACTGAGGGTGGTGGTGGAGGAGGTGGATTCGATGGGGTCTTTTAAGAGACTTTTGGATAAGTACATGGGACTTAGTAAGATAGTGGGTTACAGGTAAGCCGAGTAGGTCGGGACATATTCGGTGCAGCTTGTAGGCCGAAGGGCCTGTTTGTGCTGTTTTTCTATGTTCTATATTTTAACTGAAATTCCTCATTCCTGGTATCTTTCCAAAGGCTTTCCCCATCTTTTCTGAAGTGTGGGGCACAGAATGTGGGTCATGCTACGTCAGCTGAGGCCTGACCAATCACTTACGTTTTGCTTTTTTTTCCTCTATTTATAAACCCAAATAGCTCATCTATTAGTTTAATAACCATATTAATTTGGATGTAATGTGCTTTTTTTTTACTGATCTTATCAACTTTGTACCGTTCCGTCTTCACACTGAGGACATCTTTCGTTGTATTGTGTGGCATAACTACCATTTTAAATGGGATCGATTCAGAATAGATCTGGCAGCTCAAAATTGTGCATTCATCCACTGGGCGTCAGTAACGGCTGAATTGTATGCCACTATTATTTAACCTCATGGCCTGGTATATCCCTTCCTGTTATATAGGAGTATAAAAGTTTGGGGGAGGCAACCCTGGATTAATGAGCGCAAACGAGCGTGCCAGAAGCTGAACAGGCTAAAATGGAACTGCCAACCTCCTGAAAATACAACATAGAGCTTCAGACATGCTAAGCAGGGGAAGCCATGTGCTGTGGTTAGAAATAAGCAATTCCGCTATCAATGCATCAGATCAAACCTCTCCAGAGCCGCCACATCCAGTCATGACTAGTGGTGGATAATTGAACAACTAATGGAAGAAGACAGCTCAGTTACCGCTTCCATTTTCAAAGGTGTAATAAAGAACCTACAGCCTAAGAACAGCCCTTTGGCCCTCCAAGCCTGCGCCAGTCATGATGCCTGCCTAACTAAAACCGAATGCACTTACAGCATCCGTATCCTTCCATTCCCATCCTATTTATGTATTCGTCTAGTTGCTCCTTGAATGCCGCTAACATACCTGCTCTCACCACCTCCTCGGGCAGCGCGTTCCAGACATTCACCACCCTCTGTAAAAAAAAACTTGCCTCGTACATCTCCTCTAAACTTTTCCCCATGCACTGTAAACCTGTGTCCCCCAGTACTTGACTTTTTTACCCTAGGAAAGAGCATCTGACTATCCACTCTGTCCATGCCAATCATAATCTTGTAAACCTCTATCAGGTCGCTCCTCAACCTAGCACCTAAATTTAAAAGGCAAGACTGTGAAGTGCTTGCAACTATTTTCAACCAAGTGAATGATCCACCTTGGCCTCCCCCTATAGTCCCAACAACACAAATCTGGTCTTCAGCTGAGATTGTAAATGCTTTCTGATCCAAAATCATCCCAGCTATGTTATTGAAAACCTGTGCTGCAGAACTAGCTGCATCTGTAACCGAGCTATTCCAGAACACCGACAGTACTGGCATACCCCTGACAGGTTAGAAAATTGCCCAAGCACGTCTTCTCAAAAACATGGCAAATTCAATCTGACCAATTGTCAATCTGCTCTTGCTTATCGGCAAAGAGATGGAAGATGCCGTTGACAGTTTTATCAAGCAACACTTATCCAACAAAGTCCTGCTCATCAATGATCAACTTGGCTTCCATCTGTATCATTGGGCTCCAGACCTCATGACTGTCTTGGTCCAAACGTAGACGAAGGAGCTGAATTCCAGAGATTAAAGTGAGAGTGACTGCACTTGAAGTCAAGGCAGCACTTGATTATGGCATCATGGAGTGCTCGCAAAATTAACTTAGATGGAAATCGGTGAAAGCTCTCCACTGGGGACATAGCTTGCACAACGGAAGATGCTTTTTGTTATTGGAGACCAATCATCTCTGCCCCCCCGCCCCAGGACATCACTGGAGGAGTTCCTCAACGCAAATCTTATGCCTCTATTCAAGATACGAGTTGGGCAGAAAGCAGGAACAGTCGGCCAGTTTTACGTGAACATTTGTCATTGGGAAAATGCTGGAATCCATTCCTAAAGAAGTAGCAGGATGTTTAGAAGAATCCTAATACAATCAGGCAGAGTCAACATGGTTTTATGAAAGGGAACTTTTGTTCACTAAATGTATTAGAGTTCTTTGTGGATGTAACAAGCAGGGAGGATAAAGGAGAACCAGTAGATGTTGTGTATTTCATCACTAAAGGTGATATATTAGCAATTACTGTACAGGGTGGTATTAGGGGTGATATATTACCATAAATGTAGGAGGATTGGCTAGCTAACCCACCTAACCCGCACATCTTTGGACACTAAGGGACAATTTAGCATGGCCAATCCAACTAACCCGCACATCTTGGGACTTTGAGAGGAAACCGGAGCTCCCGGAGGAAATCCATGCAGACACGGGGAGAACATGCAGACTCTGCATAGACAGTTACCCAAAGCTGGGAATCGAACCCAGGTCCTTGGCTGTGTGAGACAGCAGTACTAACTACTGTGCTGCCCGAAGAGATCTCTTAATGTCGGTCTCTGACTGAAGACAGATGAGAAAATTTTTTTCCCAGATTGTGAATATTTGGAATTCCCTCCCCTGGAGAGCGGTGTAGGCTGGGTGATTGAATATATTCAAAGCTGATGTAGATATAGATTCTTAAATAAGAGGGGAATCGAGGGGACAGTTACTATGAGTTTAAAAACAGATCAGAGGCTTGCTATTTGTATTGAGTCACTTACTTTCTAACTTGCCTGTTCAACATCTATAAGGCAAAAGTTCGAAGTAAGATGGCATACTTGCCATTTGCTTAGATGAGCACTACTCCAATAGCACTTAAGCCCAACACCATCCAGGATGTAGCAGCTAGCATTGCATTATATTCAATCTCTGCACCAACACGTGCCACATCTGCGATCTGCAAGGTGCAGTGCCACAATTTGCCAGGGCACCTTCAGTGTCACCTTCCAAGAGCACCATTGGGTTACAGAATTATTATGGTGCAGAACGATGCCGTTTCACCCATCATGTTTGCACCAGCTCTGAGTGAGCCATTAGCCAAGTGCCTTCACTTTCTCCCCTTGGACAGTCTTCCTTTTCAGATCAGTGTAGTTCCCTTTTGAATGTTTGAGAACCTTCCCTCCACCACCCTCCAAATTTCAAATCGTAACCACTCACGTGTCTTCACGTTACTTTTGTTTCTTTTATCTCTGTGCCGATAAGTTCATGAGATTTCAGAGCTGAATTAGGTCACTTGGCCCATCGAGTCTGCTCTGCCATTCGATCATGGCTGATATGCTCCTCATCCCCATTTTCTGCCTTCTCCCCATCACCCTTCAACCTATTATCAATTAAAAATCTGTTTAACTCCTCCTTAAATTTATTCACTGTCCCAGTGATCACCGCACTTTGGGGTAGCAAATTCCACAGATTCACAACCCTTCGGGAGAAGGAGTTTCTCCTCAGTTCTGTTTTAAACTTGCTGCCACTTATCTTTAGACTGTGGCCTCTCAGCCTACAATGCCCCCAAGAGGAAGCATCCGCTCCGCGTCTACTTTATCCACACCTTTTATTGTCTTATATAAGGCCAAGGTTGGAGAGCCTGTGGAAACACCACAAGCAAGTTCCGCACCAAGTTACTCATCATTGGACTTTGAAATTGATTGCCATTTCTTCATTATTGCTGGGTCAGCATTCTTGAAGACACTCTCCAGTTGTGTTGTGGATGTACAATCAGTACACAGGCTGCAGCAATTCAAGAGACTGCAGGAAGTAGGATGAGTAATAAAGGTTGACCTTGCCAGCAGTGGCTACATCCTGCCAATGGAGGAAGAGAACATTGCGGTACCACTTTAAGGATTTGTATACATGGACGCCAAGATCCCCCTGCTCCTCTGTACTTCAGATTTGATTCGTTTACAGTAAACTGTCCTTCCATATTAGTCCTCATTAGAAATCGATCACTTCACATTTCTCCGTGTGGAACTCCAGCCGCCAAATATTTGCTCATTTCATCGTCCTGCCTGCCCCTCCGAAAAGCGTAGCTGTCCTAAGCAGAATCTGCGATGGTGCTGACTTTTGTGTCATCCATAAACGTTATAACATTGCCCTCTACACCCAAGGCTAGTTAATTTAATTAATAAGTGCAAAATCGACCCTTGGCGCATAGCACCCAGTCCATCCAACAGCACCACTTTCCTGTCCTTGACCCACTTGCGTATCCTTCCTGCGGATGTTCCTCTTAACCCCGCAGACTTCAATTATAATAATCTGGTATTGCATTGCTGCTGTATTTCTTTACAGTTCCAAAAGCTATTGGCCTTTTCCTTTTGGCAACCGCCACTTCAACTATGGGATGGGTGCAAAGAACAATTGCAACTCCAGAGGAGGGAGAGTTCTGAGGGAGAGATAAAGTAGGGCAGCTGCTGTTGCCTCCGGCGGACCTTGGATTATTCCTGCTTTGGCCCCAGTTATTGAAACGGGAGGTGGATTATGAGAATGACTATGTTTGCAGCCGAGATGATGCCATTCTTCTAGCTAAAGCAAGGCACTTCACGCTTGGAACAAATAGTTTGAGCTGCCTGATGGAAGCAGAGGGAACAACCTAACTAATTTTGACTTTGAGGTGAAAAGTTGTGGAATAGTGCACGTTGATAGAGTTGAAGGTTTCTTATAGGAGAGGAATGGTGCAAATAGGTCTTCTGGAGGAGGCTTTTCCTCCTGCATCATGAATCATTTGTGACTGAGACTGAGTAACAAGTTGCCGGTGCCTTGCTGGTAAATGGCAGGTTGTGTGTGTGAACGCATGAACTTGTCTCCCTCCCTCTATTATTGCTTAACACCAGTGACAGATTTCGAGCTAATGGTGATAGCGCGCGGTGCTGTTAATAATGGAATACCACGGTGCAGGAGAAGGCCATCTGGCCCATCGAGTCTGCACTGACAACAATCTCACCCAGCCCACAATCCCACTTATTCACCTTGCCAGTCTATCCTGACACTCGGGTCAATTTAGCATGACCAATCAACCGAACCTGCACATCTTTGGAGCGTAGGAGGAAATCGGAACACCCGGAGGAAACCCACACAGACGCAGGGAGAGCATGCAGATGCTGCACAGACTGGGAATCAAACCTGGGTCCCTGCCACTGAGAGGCAGTGACACTAACCACTATGCCACCTGCTGCCCCAGTATGTTTAACTTTGAAAGGTGAAGCTGTCGTCAGCGCAGTTATCAGTGTTTAAAAACTTGAGGGTGTTGTTTTGCCATGGCCCAACTCATTTTAACAGTGGTAAGTCTTTGTTATCTCTAGGTGGGACTATCCCCGCGCAATTCTGGAAACGTGAAGATCACATCCAAATCTCATGCGTACACCCAAATTATACTCACCTATCGTCCTTGTACTTGCTGAGCTTTGTTGGCTCCAGCCTTGATTTAAAAATTCTCGTCAGTGTTTTATAAATCTCTCCCTATCCCCCCTACCTCTGCAATCTCCTCAGCTTCACTGTTTCTTCAGAAGGAACTCTTCAAATGCAGACAATAAACATAGAAGAAAACTTTCTCCAACTTGTAAATCAAAGGAAGTGTTTAGTAAAGAAACTTCATAACTCCAAACTTGGGCTCTCGCCCTGGGCCAATCCAAGTTCCCCATAATTCCCAGTAGGTTCTTATTTATAGTGAGTCAGCTGACCATCACATCATTCTGTAATTGGTTTCATGGTTAACTGGGTCAGTTGACACTTAGAGCGTATTATCATTGGTCACATTACACCCAGGACAAAGTTGTCACCAGTTACATTCTAACACACAATCCTTCAAGATATCTGCGCTCCTCCAAACTTTGACCTCTTGACCATCTCCAATTTTAACAGCTTCACATTGGTGTTTTCAGTTGGTTACACCCTTTCTGCAATTCTGCACCTCACTCTCCTCCTTCAACACACTTGTTGAAACCTACCACTTTGACCAGACATTTTGGTCACCTTAATCTAACATTTCGATATGTGGCCAGATCTCGCGTCTTGCTTTATTATCCTGTGACAGACTTTGAGAAGTTAAAGGTGCTGTGTGAATATAAGTAGTATCTAATGGCATCTGCATTAGTTTTTATACTCTTCTGTCTCAGCAAGAATCTTTTGTACAGGAGTTTCACATTTAACAAGAAAATCCAGTCATTTTTTCAGAAATGAATAGATTGAAAACTCCATACCGTAATCCTTGTTAATAATTCATATTTAAGTTTCTCTCATCACAATGATGGCTTTTGCTCACTCATTAGAATTAAGTGTAGTTACTGCATTAATACCCCCAGTTGTGGCTAGCCTTTGCGTACTGTTTAGTTGGTTTTCATCTTGCAATGCCAGTGATTTTTAATGTTTAAACCTCTCTGTGGGGTGCCCTTACTTTGGAGTGGCACGCAGGATCGAACCTCCAATCTTCCATGTTCAGAGCATCCTGAACCATCTTATGTGAGGAAGAGAAACCTGTTACAGCTTGTTCCAGGCTGTGAAAATGGGCAGATTTGTCTGGGGAAAGAGGGTAAGAATTTTCTAGCTCCCTCAGAGTTTATCTTGACCTGAAGTGTTAAACTAACTCTGCTTTCTCTGTGGACCAAAGAAAATTACAGCAGAGTAACAGGCCCTTCAGCCCTCCAAGCCTGCACCGACCATGCTGCCCTACTGAACTAAAATCCCCGACCCTTCCGGGGACCATATCCCTCTATTCCCATCCTATTCATGTATTTGTCCAGACACCCCTTAAAGTCGCTATCATATCTGCTTCCACGACCTCCCCCTGCAGTGAGTTCCTGGCACCCACCACCCTCTGTGTAAAGAACTTGCCTTGTACATTTCCTTTAAACTTGCCCCTCACACCTTAAACTTATGCCGCCTAGTAATTGACTGTTACACCCTGGGAAAAAGCTTCTGACTATCCACTCTGTCTATGCCCCTCATAATCTTGTAGACTTCTTTCGGGTCGCCCCTCAGTCTCCGTTGTTCCAGTGAGAACAAACCGAGTTTCTCCAACCTCTCTCTTAGCTAATGTCCTCCATATCAGGCAACATCCTGGTAAATCTTTTCTGTACCCTCTCCAAAGCCTCCACATCCTTCTGGTAGTGTGGCAACCAGAATTGAACACCATATTCCAAGCGTGGCCTAACTAAGGTTCTATAAAGCCGCAAAGTGAATTGTCCAATTTTTAAACTCAGTGTCCCGGCTGATGAAGGCAAGCATGCCATGTGCCTTCTTGACTACCTTCTCCAACTACATTGCCACTTGAAGTGACCTGTGTACCTGTACATCCAGATCCCTCTGCCTATCAATACTCTTAAGGGTTCTGCCATTTACTGTTTACTGGAAGACAGAAGCAATGGAGCACTAACCTGTGTGTGTTCATACTGAATGTTTTGAAGGCGATCTTGGTGTGTCTTACGCGGTTGAAATCATCGGCCAATACTCACAGGGCACGAGGAATTCTGATGCATTCCTCTCATTGTCCTGAACCAGTCAGTATGTTTGCAGAATGTTGTCCATCTGTTCCATATGAAAGGTACAGCTTCTTATTCTTATAAATGTGACACTAGACTATTAATTCAGAAACTCAGCTAATGTTCTAGGCACCTGGGTTCAAATCCCGTCACAGCAGATGGTGGAATTTGAATTCAATAAAAAATATCTGGAATTCAGAGTGACCATGAAACCATTGTCAATTGTCGGAAAAACCCATCTGGTTCACTGGTGTCCTTTGAGGAAGGAAATCTGCCATCTTTCCCTAGCCTGGCCTAAATGTGACTCCAGAGCCACAACAATGTGGTTGACTCTCAAATGCCCTTGGGCAACTAGGGATGGGCAATAAATGGTCATGTCCCATAAATGAATTTAAAAAAAAATTAGCTTCTGGAACAGTATTACAATCTTAGCTTCGAGACGAGCATTTTATCATGTCAAATCTTTATCCGTTTCAGCTTGAGGCGGTCTCATGGAATCAGTTCTTATTTGTTAACCATGCAGACCAGAAGCAAACCACGTTCTGGCTAGGTTTAACACCTTCCCGATTGGCTATTTAGCCTTGGTTTTGGTTGCTAATGGGTTGTCCTGCAGGGCATCTGGTTAGTATGCAGCCTTGAGCTTGTGCAGCCTGTTTCCATGACGAGGCTCCTGCTTGTGTTGCGCCATCGCAATTAGAACAAAGGAAGTGAGCAGAGTGCCTTGAAATGCCGGCACAGAGCCCTGAGCTGTACCCTTCAATGTCCCAAATCCAGTGGCTGGTAGGACAGCAAGTGAGCTGTTTTCTGTTTCGATTGCAAATCTCCTGTGGCGAGTGCCTCTTGCGAGTTGGATTGAGGGGCTTTGCAGACCTGGGAGCTGACCAAGCACCCACCCCTTGCTTTAGGTGCTGTGTGGCATTGGGAATGGATGGAGGGAAAAAATGCATCGGATTCTTCATTACTTTCTCAAGTTGATGTATTGTTAAAAGTTTATTTATTAGTCACGAGTAAGGGTTACGTTAAGGTTTGCAATAACACTGCAACGAAGTTACAGTGAAATTCCGCTCGTCGCCACGCTCTGGTGGCTAATCAGCATATCTTTCAGACTGTGGGAGGAAACCAGAGCACCTGAGGAAATCCATGCAGACATGGGGAGAACGTGCAGACTCTGCACAGACAGTGACCCAAGCCGAGAATCGAACCCAGGTCCCTGGCGCTGTGAGGTAGCAGTGCTAACCACTGTGCCACCGTGTTGTCTATACTCTGCAGATAAAATGTATAGAACTGCATAAGTTGCAACCTGGTTGCTGCTTCATAACCTTTCAATGGTCCCGAAAGTTATATGGGCTGACAAAAAACAACTCAGGTGTTGGTTACGTTCAGGGTGGACCTTTCAAACAGAGGGTTTGAAGTGATCGGAGCAGTACACGTATAAGATAAAGCAGCACGTGTACTCACAGTGTGTGCCCTCTACTCTCCATCCATACACAAGAATTGGCATTTTCACGTGCGGTTGCGAGGTGATCACACATGGGCTCCCAAATCCTTTTCCTTTTAATACAGAAGCATGTCATAGATGTTAGCAAAGCATTCACCTCTGAAGGTTTTTTTAAAAAAACTCTATTTATCCTATCTGTAGAATAGCAAGTGTATTTCCACAATTATTTTTGAGTTAACAAATTGCCTGAGAAACATTTTGTACCAAACCATCCACATAATTGGCAAAAAAGTGGGCGGGAAAGAAAATACGCCATAGTTGGGTTCGAAATCAATATCCAATAATAGGGCTCTGGTTATTTTACAGAATGTCTCAGAAGAATCAACAGGATTTCCATGGCTAACTGCAAGGGGCTGTCACAATGGATAATCGTTCACTCAGTTGTAGATTTCTTATTTCCTTTTTTTTTGTCTTTTGTATACAGATATAATTGACTTTGTTTTTTTTCCCCCCCCACTATTGTACTTAAAATAGTTCTCGGTCGATTCTTTTGGTCTGCTCTAGATCTGATCCTGTCTGTGTATAATGCACTTTTCGTATATTGATGCTAGTCTGCGTAGTTCTGTTAACGCTTTTGGAAGTACAGTGTCTTATTAGTGTTTTCACTTTCTCTGAAATATTGCAACCGTTTCTGAAAATCTGAATTTCTCAAAATTTACAGCTGCCCACAGTCCAAAAACGGGGTAACGAATTCACCCTACCGAGAAACTAAAAGAATTGTTAACAGGCGATGTATGCCTTTTAATTCCTATTTTTTATTTTTCTAGTTCTTTTTTTCTATTTCATATGCTGTATTTTTAAGAATAGGTAGAAAACTTGTTGGCAACAAATGCTAAGTAATGTGCATGGTTAAGGAAAGCCATTCAGTTAATCTCGCAACCAACAATGTGTTCCTTTTTCTTTCTGATTTGGCCTGGTGACTCATACAACTCGGAATGGCTGCTTTGACCATGCCTAGCCGACATTTTACTTTTTTTAAAAAATGAATGAACTTACAAACTATTTGAATAGCTTTTAAAAGAAGGACATAAGTTCTGTAACGGACATTAGCCAGCTCAGCTACAAGTTTGCATGTTTGCCACATTAAAGTTAATAATGCTGTTATTTAAAAAAAAATGAAATAGCCAGTCACGATGTTGTAAAAATAGCCAACGAAGAAATAGTTATAGCGGGGAGGGAGAAAGGTGCTTTTAGAGTATGGCGCTCTCGCAATAAGCGGCCCCTTTATCAAAGGTGAGGTGTGATGAGTTGGCAATATAAGCTGTGTGTGTTGTGTGTGCGTGTCTGTGTGCGTGTGTTGTTCCTGTTCTTTATTCTCTACAAGTTTGCTCACTCCGTCAGGAAGCCCGTTTATTCATTATGCCTTACCCATTTGTGCTTGCAGCGATGCTAGAGTGGTCAAAGATTTGGCGACAGGAAAATCCAAAGGGTATGGCTTTGTATCCTTCTACAATAAATGGGTAAGTGCATGTCCACGCCTGCCTCACTAACGGCATGCCATTAGAGGCCAGCCACTATGTCAATCAGGGAACGCTTTGACAGGCTCCAAGTGTTTTGTTTGTTTAGGGAAGGATCAGGGACCACTTCGACAGATCCCGAGTGTTCAGTTTGTCTAGGGGAGGAACAGGAATCAACTTCAACAGATCCCAAGTGTTCAGGTTGTCTCCGGAAAGAACAGGGACCGTTTGCCTGAGTGTGAGCTGAGCTGAAATTTCGAGCTTATTTATTAGTAATGTTAACACCACAATGAAGTTACTATGAAAATCCTCTAGTCGCCACACTCCAGCGCTTGTTCGGGTACACGAAGGGAGAATTTAACAGCTAACCTGCACATCTTTTGGAGTGTGGGTGGAAACCAGAGCACACAGAGGAAACTCACACAGACACGGGGAGAACATGCAGACTCCGCATAGACAGTGACCCAAGCCAAGAATTGAACCTGGGTCACTGGCGCTTTGAGGCAGCAGTGTTAACCGCTGTGCCACCCTAAACTACTGTCAAGACTAAATTGCAGTGACACCTTGAATATGCATATGCCCTCGCCCCTCCTCATCCGTCCGACTTTTCCAATGTTCTATCTTTTGGCCTCTTTTTGATACGCCTCACGGGCTCCACCTTCAGTGGAGGAGTCTTAGCAGTTGTAGCCTGACACTTCTGGATGCCCTGACTGAGCATTTGACAGAAGTCTAATTTAAAACCTTGATGTTGCTTTCGGTATCCCTCTTGCCAATAGTCCGTGCTTAATTATGTATATTTTCAACTTGGTGAAGCACAGTGGGGTTTGAATTGCAGGGAGGATGTTGTTTAGGTCCTGATTCTTGTTGTAAATGCAGAAAAATGACAGAATGCTTCACACAGAAGAAAAGGAGAGTAGGTTTGAGCTGATGGGCCTTTTGCCAGACTCTTATGCTAGTTAAAGAGGTCTGTTTGTTGGTTGAGGATTAATGAGTAGAGTTAAAGTTTATTTATTAGTGTCACAAGTAGGCTTAGGCTTACATTAACACTGCAATGAAGTTACTGTGAAAGTCCCCTAGTTGCTACACTCAGCCGCCTGTTCGGGTACACTGAGAGAATTTAGCACCTAACTAGCACATCTTTCGAACTGTGGGAGGGAAACTGGAGAACCCAGAGGAAACCCATGCAGACATGGGGAGAATGTGCAAACGCCACACAAACAGTGACCGAAGCTGGGAATCGAACCCAGGTCCCTGGTGCTGTGAGGCAGCAGTGCTGACCACTGTGCCACCAAAATGAAGGGAAATGGCAAAACTGAGGAAGCAATGGGTAGGATTTGCCAGCTGCACGAGCCCCAAGGCCAGAAATTCCCACCCGGGGTCAATGCTCTTTTGCATGGTCCTTCCCACTTTGATTTCCTTGGCAAGTGAGGCGGGAAAATTCCACCCCTTATCTTGTCAGGTGGCTGACATTTTATGAGAAACACCGATAATTTTCCACTGTTTAGACCTTTTATGTTGTTTATTTGTGAACGTTTTGGTTATTTGCATCCATTTACTGAAGCTTTATTGCCCTTTTGCTTTGAATCGCAGGACGCTGAAAATGCCATTCAACAGATGGGAGGGCAGTGGCTTGGAGGAAGGCAGATCCGAACAAACTGGGCAACCCGCAAGCCTCCTGCCCCAAAGAGTACATCAGAGCGTAAGTTCAGTGAGCGCACAGAATTGGCGGTACAGTAACTGCAAGTGATGGGCATTGCATTAAAGGCGAGAAAGTATCGAATTTTTGCAACAAGAAATGTGTGTGAAACAAATGAAATGTGAAAATCCGAGGTGCCTGTTCGGGTACACTGAGGAAGAATTTTAGTACGACCAATTCACCTACTCTGCACTTCTTTCGGACTGTGGGACGAAACTGGAGCACCCGGAGGAAACCCAAGCAGATGCAGGGAGAATGTGCAAACTCCACACAGACAGTGACCCAAGCCGGGAATTGAACCCAGATCCATGGTGCTGTGGGGCAGCAGTGCTAACCACTGTGCCACCATGCTGCTCTAAACTAGTGCAAAGACCAAATAGTTGTTGCCTTCTGCAGTGATGTCTTGAATATGCTTGTGTCTTTGCCCCTCCCCATCTATCCAATACACTATTTGCCTTGGTTGCTGGTACTTGGGCATCTTATCCAGAACCCCGCGTGGTTGAGTTTTATGATGCCTGATGGTGATACTTTGTGGGAAACCGGGGCTCGATTTGTTTATTCATTAGTATGCTTACATTAACACTACAATGAAGTTACTGTGACAATCCCTCAGTCGCCGCGCCAACGTGTGTTCGGGGACAGTGAGGGAGAATTTAGCATCTAAACCAGCACGTCTTTCGGACTGCTGGAGAAACTGGAGCACCCGGAGGAAATCCACGCAGATGGGGGAAAAGGTGCGGAATCCACACAGACAGTGACCCAAAGCCAGGAATTGAACCTGGGTCCCTGGCGCTGTGAGACAGCAGTGTGCCACATGCCAACTTCACTTCCGGGGTGAAGTAAATTGTAATGATAAGAGGGGTGGATTTCCACATATCCTCTGCAGGCTTATTTTGAGAAGAGGTGACTCTCAAAATAGAAAAATCTACCTTTTCAAATCCTCAGCTGTACCTGTGACTGTAGTTTTTCATTCTGTTTGATTTATGCACTTTTTCCCCTTTTGCAGCAAGCACCAAACAGCTCTCCTACGAGGAAGTTGTCAATCAGTCCAGTCCCAGCAACTGCACTGTCTACTGCGGTGGCATAGCGGTTGGACTTACAGGTAACACTCAGTATCTGAAATTTGATTTGGACTGCACGGCTACTATGGGGGGGGGGGGCGGCTACCCCGATCCCCGTAACCCCATCCCGTTTACCTTCGCTAGTCCCCCTGACACTAAAGAGCAATGTATCACGGCGAATCCACCTAACCCGCACATCTTTAGACATGATTTGCACTTCGCACGTCTGCATCCGGTAAGACTAGGAAATGCCAAAATGGGCAACAGATGTCCCTACGGTGCAGGAGAAGGCCTTTTGGCCCATCAAGCTTGCACCAATTACAATCCCAAGGTCCTATCCCCACAATCCCATTTACCCTAGCTCGTCCACCGATACTAATTTCGCATGGCCAATCCACCTAACCCGCACATCTTTGGAGCGTGGGAGAAAACCCACGTAGACACAGGGGAGAGCGTTCAAACTCCACACTGACTTTGACCCAAGCCAGGAATTGAACGCAGTCACTGGTGCTATGAGGCAGCAGTGCTAACCACGGTGCAGACGTATTAACGCACAGGGTGGCCTATTTCCTTGTCAGTATGACAAGAGTTTTAAATGTGCATTAATTAATCTCAAATCCTCAATTTATTGCGGAGGTGTTGGCTAAGCATGACGTTTAAAATTGACATTTGTCTTCTTTAGAGCAACTTATGCGGCAGACATTTTCACCCTTTGGACAGATCATGGAAATCAGAGTGTTTCCCGAGAAAGGATACTCATTTGTACGGTAGGTTTCAGCCCTTGAACAGTTGCATTTGGAATTCAGTTTCATTTTCCCCAAGAGCCAGTGGCTGATAAAGGGAGCAGGCACATTTGAATTCATATCGCTGCTTGGTTACGTCCCCCAGAGCCTTCCCAAAGTGCTTCTTTATAAAAGAATTTATAAATACTTTGAATTGCAGCCCCTGTTATTGGTGTAGATGGCCATAAAAGTCAGCTTGAGTACAGCTAGCCAAAGCAAACAGTGGTGAGATTTATTTCTGAGTGAGACCAGTTAACTTGTTTTTTTTTAAATGTTGTTTGAGGGTGGAATGTTGGTCGAGGCACAGCACTCCTTGGTCTGTTTGGTCAATGGGATCTTTGTTGCCATTTCCTCAAGTCCTCGAATGTGCTAGCGGCTCATAGAATAAGTTTTAACGTTTATATACAAGCGTCGCAAGTAGGCTTACGTTAACACCAAATGAAGTTACTGTGAAAATCCCCCAGTCGCCACACTCCAGCACCTGTTCAGGTACACCGAGGGAGAATTTAGCACCAAACCACCATATCTTTCGGACTGTGGGAGGAAACCGTAGCACTTGGAGCAAACCCACACAGACACGGCAGAGAACACAGACAGTGACCCAGGCCGGGAATCAAACCCGGGTTCCTGGTGCTGTGAGGCAGCAGTGCTAGCTACTGTGCTGTCATATGCACATCCAGCAAAATTAGATAGTAGCTTGGACTGAGTATTGACTGTACATAACTTCCCAGAGGTAACTTTTGCTTATGCCATACGTTAGTCATAGAATCTTACAGTGCAGAAGGAAGCCATTCAGCTCATCGAGTTTGCACCAACGGCAACCCCACCCAGGCCTTATCCCTGTAACCTCATGCATTTTACCCTAGCTAGCTCCCCTGACACTAAGGGGTAATTTGTCATGGCCAATCCATCTACCACCAGCACATCTTTGGACTGTGGGAGAAAACAGGAGCACCGGAGGAAACCCACACAGACACGGGGGAGAACATTCAAATTCCGCACAGTGACCCAAGCGGGGCATCGTACCTCAGTCCCTGGTGCTGTGAGGCAGCAGTGCTAACCACTGTGCCGTTGTGCTGCACTCATTTTTTTTAAGAAAGAGAATCGATTTTTCTTCACTGCTTAGATTGGTGGTGTAAGGCAGAGTCGCTCTCAAACACCATCAATTGCTCACTTGCATACTGCTTAAGACTCTTACCACTAATGGTCGAAGCTTTATTGAAAGTTCTGGAAATGGTAATGGGCATTTTCCAAAACAGCGTGTATGTGTGACAGTCGTATCATGATGCAGTGTAATTTGAAATCAAGCATTTCGCACCAGGAAGAATTCAGGTACCTTGTTCTCCAAGGCCGTGACACTAGCCTGATCAACCCAGTATTGATGTTGCTTTATAACCCGGATGTGCCGATTCCTGAGCTGCAGCTTGAAAAGCCGGTCTCTATCAAGTTTGACGGGTGAAAAATAATGGTGGCTTTCCCGTCTCTCTCTCTCTGGAGAATTTGTGAAGGAAGCTGATGTGCTTCAGAAGAAAATGTCTGGAATACCAGTGGTTAGCAGTCACTGATTTAATTTAGATCCATGTGAGATAAGGCATTGTCAACTACGGACTGAAAGTGAATTGTATGTTTTTGCTCTGCACGTATTGTCCGACACTGGATATCTGACCAGCTTTTACCAGCAAGCTTTTGCGTTGAGGAATTGCCACATCCGTTGAGGTGTTCTTGTGAAAGGCGAAACAAAGGTGGAAATGATGGAGCAAGGGGGAACGATTGGGCTAAGGAGAGGAGGGAAATTCGTCATAAAACCGAACATAAAGCTAAAAAGGGAGGGTTATAAAAGCTAGTCTAACCTCCAGAATTGGGCAGTTAGCTGTCAATCCAACATCAAATCTGTTTTCAGTGTCTTGTCAGAGCCTTACAGGTCTACCTTCTCAGAATGCATCCTGTCAGCGTCATGCTCCCTGACGCTGTGCTTTTCCGAAGTAAAACATCATCTGTGTTAGCTACCAAATAAACCTGTTGGACTTTAACCTGGTGTTGTGAGACTTCTTACTGTGTTTACCCCAGTCCAACGCTGGCATCTCCACATCTATATTAGCTGTAGCAAGGAAGACAGGATAAGTTGATCTTGCCCTGTATTCAAGAACTCTTTTGCTTTATGTTTCCTCAGTTTCTCATCACACGAAAGTGCTGCACACGCTATTGTGTCCGTCAATGGAACCACCATAGAAGGACACATTGTCAAGTGTTACTGGGGGAAAGAAACGCCTGACGGGATGGGTCAATTTCAGCAGGTGAGTTGAAGTCCGAATCTGATTACAAAAGCAGAAAATGCTGGAAAAATCTCAGCAAGTTTGCCAGCATCTGTGGGGAGAGAATAGAGCCAACGTGTCGAGTCTAGGTGCTTTGTCAGAGCTGAAAGCAAGAGAATCAGCAGAGATTTATACTGACAGGGTGGGGAAGGGATATTGGACACAGGATGCAAATGAGGATACAGGAGGCTGAGAGGGTGCTAAAAGTGTCTATTACGTGATCAGAATGCGTTCTGCCATTCACTCATTCTGATCACTGAATGGATTATCCACATTTATATTCCCTTTGTCCCATACCCCAGCCCTCTGAGTATAAATCTGCTGATTCTCTTTGCTCTCAGTTCTGACCAAGGATCATCTAAACTCAAAACATTGGCTCTATTCTCTCCCTGCAGATGCTGAGGTTTTCCAGCATTTTCTGTTTCAGATACCAGCATCCGCAGCGTTTTGCTTTTATCTGTTTTTTTTTGATTAGCTACTTTAATTATCTTGAAGCAGATGGGTGACTGGCAAATGTCCAATTCTTCACCGAACTTGAGTAACGAACGAGAATGTTTGGTGAAGCTCTGTTTATTTGGGATATATTTGTAATTTGAGAGACAGTGATCAAACTAAGTTGAATGTTTTTAGAGTGTAATACATTCTAATAAATGCAAGATGCTGATGAGAACTTCTTTGGGCAGGGCCGCTTGAATCGACACCAAATCATTATCTTGTGAAGTAGTTGGTGCCTTATTCGAAAGAGGTTTGAGAGATTGAACTGGTCACGCAGTCAAATTAATAATCTGAGCCTCAAGACCGGAATGGCTGGAAACTTTATATCTGGAGCTTTTGTCAAACTGACACGTTGAACAAGTCATGTTGCAGCTTTATGGAATCTAGGTTAGGCTGCACTTAAAATATACTGTTCAATTCTGGTCGCCACATTACCAGAAAGCTGTGGAGGCTTTGGAGAGGGTACAGAAAAGATTTGCCAGGATGCTGCCTGGTGTGGAGGGCATTGGCAATGAGGAGAGGTTGGAGAAACTTGGTTTGTTCTCACTGAAACTATGAAGGTGCGACCTGATAGAAGCCCAGAAGATTGAGGGTCATGGACAGAGAGGATAGTCAGAAGCTTTTTCCCAGGGTGAAAGAGTCAATCCTGAGGGGGCATACGTTGAAGATGCGAGGGGCAATGTTTCAAGGAGATGTACAAGGCAAGTTTTTTTCACAGAAGGGTGGTGGGTGCCTGGAACTCGCTGCCCGGGGGAGGTAGTGGAAGCAGATATGATAGTGACTTCTAAGGGGCGTCTGGGCAAATACATGAATAGGATAGGAATAGAGGGATATGGTCCGGGAAGGGTAGGGGGGGGTTTTAGTTCAATTGGGCAGCATGGTCAGTGCAGACTTGGAGGGCCAAAGGGCCTGTTCCTGTGCTGTAATTTTCTTTGTTCTTTTGACCTGGGAGCAAGGAAAATTGAAAGAGCAAAAATAGGAAAAGGAAGGCATTTGTTTTAATTGTAACACGTAACAGGAGTAAATCTCTGAACAGAATAAGAGCATCAAGATGGCTGTAAAAAGGTTTTAAAATTATTCTTTTGTGGGATGTCGCTGGCAAGGTCAGCATCCTTAGAATCCCTACAATGCAGCAGGAGACCATTCAGCTCATTGAGTCTGCACTGGCAACAATCCCACCAGGCTCTATCCCTGCAACCTCATATATTTACCTGACTAATCCCTCTAATTTATGCATCCTGGAACCCTAAGGGACAATTTAGCATGGCCAGTCCACCGAACCTTCGGACTGTGGGGGAAACTGGAGCACCCGGAGGAAACACATGCAGACATGGGAGAACGTGCAGATTCCACTCAGACAGTTACCCAAGCCACAGATCAAACCCGGGTCCCTGACACTGTAAGGCAGCAGCGCTAACCACTGTGCCGCCATATCGCCCTATAAATGGACCAAAGTGGAGTCAGAGCAGATGTCTCACTGCAGAGAATGGTGTTCCACAGAATACTAGCCCTGTTAAATTCACTGCACCCCAGTGGGTCACTAATATCAGGCTATGGGAAGTTCCGTGAAATCTTATACTCCTTGGATCAATGAAGATTATGAAAAAAAAACAATTTGTGTTTTGTTCATGTACTGGGGAGAGAGTGGCATAGGGGAAACAGGGTAAAATCCCACCTCAGTATTTTGTGGAGCACCAGCCTTGGCAGTGAGACATCTGCTCTGAATCCACATTGGTCCATTTATAGGGCGACAGGGTGGCCCAGTGGTTAGCACTGCTGCCTTACAGCGCCAGGAACCCGGGTTCGATTCCTGGCTTAGGTCGCCATCTGTCCGCAGTCTGCATGTTCTCCCCGTGTTTGCATGGGTTTTCTCTGGGTGCTTCGATTTCCTCCCAGAGTCCATGCTGAATTGTCCCTTGGTGTTGGGGGACTAGCTAGGGTAAATACATTGGGTATGGGATAGGGCCTGGATGGGATTGTGGTCAGTACAGACTCGATGGGCCAAATGGCCTCTTGCACTGTATGATTCTATAATTGCGAATAGTAACTGACTTGAAGTCATAAATTATTGTTACATGTATTAACATACAGTGAAAAGTATTGTTTCTTGTGCACTATACAGACAAAGCATACCATTCATAGGGAAGGAAAGGAGGGGAGAATGTAGTGTTACAGTGACAGCTAGGGTACAGAGAAAGATCAGTTTAATGTGAGGTAGGTCCATTCAAAACTGATGGCAGCGGGGAAGAAGCAGTTCTTGAGCTGGTTGGTACATGACCTCAGACTTTTGTATCTTTTTCCCAACTGAAGAAGGTGGAAGAGAGAATGTCTGGGGTGCGTGGGGTTCTTGATTATGCTGGCCGCTTTGCTGAGGCAGCGGGAAGTGTAGACAGAGTGAGTGGATGGGAGGCTATCAGATGTTTAGGACTGAGACAGGGAGAAACTGAAGAGAAAATAGTTCTCGGCTTCCAGGAATGGTATTTCAACTTAAACGGATTTTGTGAATTTCTCAGTTCGTTGTCGGAAAATGTTACCATCGTGCTTCTCCTGACACCTCCAGACCCAAACCCCCTTTGCCTTGTTTTATTTTTCAGCAAAGTCAGATGGGCTATGCTCAGCCGTGGAACCAGTTTGGCCAGTGGTATGGAAATACTCAGCAATTCAGCCAGTACATGCCTAATGGCTGGCAAATGCCACCGTATGGAGTTTATGGACAAGCCTGGAACCAACAAGGATTCAGAATGGAGTAAGGGGCCACCTTGTCTTTTGTTTTTTGCTGTGTTTATCAGCATGGGTTACTGGGTATTTTATCAGTTCATTCCATTAACAGGACTAAAACTCAGAAGGTTTCAAGAATTGCGTTTCTTTGTGCAAAAGATTAAGTAGCGTTGGTGAAAGAGTAGAAGTTTAGCATAGAACAGTTTTGGGTGTGTCTCAGTGAGAGATCCTGTGTATGTTTGGCCCTGTTTGCTTCAGCCTATGAAAACGGTGGATAGAGGAGAGCCGGTGGATGTGGTCTTTCTGGATTTTCAGAAGGCGTTTGATAAAGTACCTCACAAGAGGTTACTGCAGAAGGTCAGAGGACATGGAGTAGGGGGTAGGGTGTTAGCGTGGATAGAGGATTGGTTGTCAAATAGGAGGCAGAGAGTGGGGGTCAATGGGTGCTATTCGGATTGGCGGTTGGTGACTAGTGGAGTGCCCCAGGGGTCGGTGCTGGGGCCTCAGCTATTTACCATTTATATAGATGATCTGGAGGAGGGAACCGAGTGTAGGGTGTCGAAATTTGCTGATGACACCAAGATTGGGGGAAAGGCAAATTGTGCGGAGGGTGTGGAGAGTCTGCAGAAGGATCTAGATAGGCTGGGCGAATGGGCCAGGAAATGGCAAATGGAATTTAATGTTGGCAAGTGTGAGGTGGTCCACTTTGGTAGGAAGAATGGTAGGAAGGACTATTACTTAAGGGGCGAAAAACTGCAGCAGGCGACGGTGCAGAGGGACCTCGGGGTCCTTGTGCATGAGTCGCAAAAACCCAGCCTGCAGGTGCAGCAGGTGGTCAGGAAGGCGAATGGGATGCTGGCCTTCATAGCGAGGGGGATTGAATATAAAAGTAGGGAGGTCTTGCTGCAGCTGTATAGGGCATTGGTGAGGCCGCAGCTGGAGTACTGTGTGCAGTTTTGGGCGCTGCACCTGCGCAAGGATATTTTGGCCTTGGAGGGAGTGCAGAGGAGGTTTACTAGGCTGATACCGGAGTTGAGGGGGTTGAGCTATGAGGAGAGGCTGAATAAACTAGGCTTGTACTCGTTAGAGTTTAGAAGAATGAGGGGAGATCTCATTGAGACGTATAAGATGATGAATGGGATGGATAGGATAGAGGTGGAAAGACTCTTCCCGCTCAAAAAAGACAGTAGGACTAGGGGGCACAGCCTCAAGATAAAGGGGGGGCAGTTCAGAACGGAGTTGAGGAGGAACTTCTTCACTCAAAGGGTGGTGAATCTCTGGAATTCTCTGCCCATTGAAGTGGTGGAGGCTGCCTCGCTAAATATTTTTAAGAAGCGGGTTGATGGGTTTTTGATAAGAGAGGGGATTAAGGGTTATGGGGAGAGGGCGGGAAAGTGGAACTGAGCCACGACAGATCAGCCATGATCTTATTGAATGGCGGGGCAGGCTCGAAGGGCCAGATGGCCTACTCCTGCTCCTATTTCTTATGTTCTTATGTTCTTATGTTCTTAAAAGACTTCATTTTAAGATATTTCTATTTATGCAACTAACTCTGCTAAGCTGAGCAATTGACTGCTAACTTGACTACGTGTAGCGTCAGAAGGCTAAATCTTAGCTAGAAATTGACTGCATTCCTGAAGGGTACACAATGCAGGCAAACAAGTTTTTCATAATAGCAGCAGCAAGGATTGTTTTTCTGGACTGAGACAATAATGAGATAAGAATTGAAATATAGTTTGGATCTTAGTGTGTGTTTTCTCAGGTTGTTTTCGAAATCCGTCCATTGCGTTCAGTTCAGCACAAGGGCTGGCTGAGCAGCCAGTCTCCGAGTTTGCTTTTCTTTGCCTCTGGCATGTTAATCTTTTTCAGTTCTCTTCAATAAAAGAAAACCATTTTTAAAGCTTGTATCAGTGCTGTCCCCTCATCCATTCAGACGAATGAATGGACCCAATAATCAGTGTTCCTGACTTTGCCTGGAACTGTTCTTTTTTATCTTTCATGGAGTGTGGATGCCACCAGATCATATTTTATTGCCCATCCCTATTTGCCCTTGAGAAGGTGGTGGTGAGCCGCCTTGAATCATTGCAATCCCTGTGGTGTAGGTACAGGCACAGTGCTGTTAGGGAAGGGGCGTCAGGATTTTGATCCAATGACAGTGATGGAGCGGCTGATATGTTTCCAGGTCGGGATGGTGTGTGACTTGGAGGAGAACTTGCTGATAGTGGCGTTCCCTTGTGTCTGCTGCCCCTTGACCTTCTTGATGGAAGGGGTCATGGGTTCGAAAGGGTTTGTTCTTCCTACTCTGGCCTTGAGTGCACAGGCAAAGTATGAAATCATTGTTGTTACAAAACAATGACCAGAGTGAGGAATTTATGTTCATTCTCCCAAACACAGTGCTAAATTATGAAATATCAAAAAGGCACCAATGCCTCCTGTTGCCTGCAGATGGGAAAAAGCATTCCTTTTTCAGGCACATGGATTCCTGTATGACCATTCTGAAAAATGTGGATCATATCTAATTTTGTACTTGAGTATTTGAAGCAACTTGTTCGCTGCTACAGCCTCTCTCACGATAAAGTAGTGATATGTAAGGGTGGTACGGCGGCACAGTGGTTAGCATTGCTGCCTCATAGCGCCAAGGACCTGGGTTCAGTTCTGGCCTGGGATGACCATGTCGAGTTTGCACATTCTCCTCCATGTCTGCGTGGCTTTCCTCCAGGTGCTCCAGTTTCTTCCCACAATCCAAAAATGTGTAGGTCAGGTGAATTTGCTGTGCTAAATTGTCCCTTTGTGTCCCAAGATGAGTGGGTTAGATGGATTGGCCATGTTTAATTGCCCCTTACTGTGCCAACATGTGCAGGTTCGATGGATTGGCCATGCTAAATTGCTCCTTAGTGTCCAAAGATGTGCAGGTTAGGTGGATTGGCTGTGCTAAATTGTCCCTTAGTGTCCAAAGATAAGCAGGTTTGGGGGATTGATCATGCTAAATTGCCCCTTAGTGTCTCAAGATGTGCGGGTGAGGTGAGTTGGCCATGCTAAATTGTACCCTTAGTGTCAGGGAGGTTAACAGGGTAAGTACGTAGGGTTACAGGTATAGAGTGGGATTGTTGTTGGTTCAGACCTGATGGGCTGAACGGCCTCCTTCTGCACTCTGCGATTCTCTGTGCAAGCATTTCAAACCCTTTAAGTTTAAGATGATTCAATATATATCATCTACACTTTGTAGCAGCCTTAGAGAGGAGATAGATCATGGGGAAGAGACTTATGCCCCTTCCTATTTCTTTTGTTTAATTGAATATAAAGTCAGCTATTTTGTGTGGCCTCTCATCGCTGTTTTATCTGCTTCTCTCTTGCAGTCAGACACCGTCCACTGCTGCATGGATGGGTGCTAACTACGGAGTCCCGCCTGCACAAGGCCAAAGCCCGAGTGTGATAACCAACCAAGCAGGATTTGGCATGGCAGGCTACCAGACCCAGTGAGCAGAAAGGACTCTCTCTCTCTCTTCCTACCTTATAGCCAGTGGTTTCCTGCCACAGCGGACACGTCAAGCCTTTGTTTACTTAAAAGATGTTTTTTTTTCAAAGCCAGATCAATGAAAGATGTCAACTGCGTTGTATTTATTTCAAAAGGAAAAAGATTCATTTAAAAAAAAATCATGGAAATTCGTTTCATCCGAGCTTCTGTCTAAAGATGCTGGATGTCTGCCAATTTTTGTGTCCAGTTTTCTTCAAAAACAAAATTAAAATCTTATTTCCTCTGGCCCTTGGAGAGAACATGCAAAAGCAGGGATTTCTAAAGTCAGGCTGTCACTTTTATAAAACACGGCAGGCGAATTGCACAACATTAGACGCCATGTTTCTATACGGATGCCGGGCAGCTTAGTTAAGCATTCCACAAATTTGATTTCTACCTGTCAAATCTAATAATTCTATGTTTTCCACATTTCTATTGTACAAGGCCATCCTTTGTAAATGTTAGGAGGTTGTTCACAGAGGGAGAAAAGTGATCCCTCAGAACACAGGAGGCATAAAAAAAATGAAACGGAGAGACCCTGGTTCCCGCAGCATGTACACAGCATAGTTTAACGCAATGAAATACTATCGTAAATGTTTACTTCTGTGGTTTTTTTTGTTATTTTTTGCAGTAGTATTTTAATCATTTCATTAAAAAAAAACCAAGCAAAACCGTGGCGATGTTGTAGAGAAAGCACTTCTGAGTGTCGGATTCCCGTTGCTCTCCCAGTGTCATCCCCTGAAGCGCATAAATCCTCTGGGAGAGGGGCTCTCCCCGCCCCCTCCACCACCCTCCCGCCAGTCCGAGTGACACAAATCAGCTCCCCTTCAGCACTGCCAGGCACCGTCCTCAGGAACTTGTCCGGGTGCGTGCAGGCAAATGGCAAGACATCCGAGGCTCCCTGGATCTGAATTCGGGTTTCTGATTTTTTTTCTCTTGTTTTAAACGTACATGAAGCTACTGTCAAAATAAAACTGGCGCTGTTTGTGTCAAATTGTAGGTGGGGGGCAGGGGGCAGGTGCGGCAGATGGGGTGAGCAAATCCTGAAGCACTCATGCGGGTTAGGTGGATTGGCCATGCTGAATTGACCCTAGTATTAAGAGGGATTAGCAGGGTAAATATGTGGGGGTTACAGGAATAGGACCTGGGTGGGATTGTGGTCGGTGCAGACTCGATGGGCCAAATGGCCTCCTTCTGCACTATAGGGATTCTATGATGATTTAAGGGGGTGGGGTGGTGGGTGTGCGTTAACCTGTTTTGCCAGAATTTGCAGTCTGCGCGAAAAGATGATTAGAATGTATGCAACCTCGACTGTTAACCCAAGGAGGCTTTTTGTTTATGGTTGTGGGGGCAGGGGGATGGAATCCTACTCTTGGCTTTGTATTTTGGTCTGTGTGGTTTTGCTGACTTCAGGGGGCTGATGGTAAGAATCGCGTTCACTGTCACGGTTGACTACTGACTTGGGTACTGGCTCGTAAGCGCTTCAAGGAGTCAGCGGCAGTGGTGTCTTAAG
Organism: Carcharhinus amblyrhynchos; assembly: GCF_965287045.1. Classification (NCBI taxonomy): domain Eukaryota; kingdom Metazoa; phylum Chordata; class Chondrichthyes; order Carcharhiniformes; family Carcharhinidae; genus Carcharhinus; species Carcharhinus amblyrhynchos. Next base: position 4,827,711 of record NC_137357.1, read on the forward strand.
GCTGTGGTTCGTTGTGGGGGGATCATTGTGCATCCCGAAACAGAGTGAACAGTCCGCCTGTGTGAATAGTAATTTGAGAGAAAGGGAGAGGGGATTCTATCAGTGACAGCAGTCATAGCGCTGGCTGGTTAACCGGTGGTGGGGGCGGGGGGGTGGAATTAGTTGGCAGCACAGTGGGTTAGCACTGCTGCCTCACACGCGCCAGGGACCTGGGTTCGGTTCCTGGCCTCGGGCCACTGTGCGGTGTTTGCACGTTCTCCCAGTGTCTGCATGGGTTTCCTCCAGGGCTCTGGTTTCCAAAGATGTGCGGGTTTAGGTGGATTGGCCGTGCTGAATTGACCTTAGTGTCAGGGGGATTAGCAATGGGGTTATGGGAATAGGCTGGGGATTGCGATCGGTACAGACTCAGTGGGCCAAATGGCCTCCTTCTATACCAGATGGTTATGGGTTCTGCTTCATGGGCTTATGGGGTGGGGGAGTCCGGGCTGACTGACAGCCCCCCCAGTGTAGCAAGTCCATTTGCCACAGTTGATATGTTTTGTCTGTTCTTGGCTAAATCACAACTTCGGAGCATCTCAGGAGAAAAAAAGAACTACAAAGGAAAATCTCTTGACGTGTCTCTTCAAAGGGTGTCCCGAACGATGTAGTTTCCTAGTGTAAATGATTGGCTATGCTCACAATACTGGCTGCATATGCATATAAGAGGTACTGTAAATGTATTTTGTTGCAGATCAGTTGTACATTGGTTTTAAAATGCTCTGCCCCAGGCTTGCTGGGGAGAATCTTGCGTTTTTTCCCGCCAGTTGCGTCCTGGGCAAGGCGATTGTCTTGGAAGTCCTTCCAGCTGCGATTTCTCTTCCGTAGTTCAGGGAGTCAGGAAGACGGCGAGCTTTCTTCACTGTCGTCTTAAGTATGATTGTCAGGTTTGCCTGGACCGCTTGACTGCAGAGTCAAATAGGGCTGTGCCAATCCAACCGATTTTAGAACAGTTTCAGTGGGCAAAAATGGAGCCAGACTGACATAAGTCACTCAGTGCGGGAGTGTTTTGTGCGGCATACGCGGAGGATTTGGTCATTTGAACGCTGTTCTGCAGAGAAACTTGTGGTTGGAGCGGTGAATCACCGTGATTAGTTTCTCCCTTTTTAAAAATCTGTCAAGCTTAACAACTCCCCTGCGTACTGGTGGAAAGTCTGTGGGCCATCTGTGACTTGCGTGCAGATGACTTGTGTACAGATCCTTGCCAGGTACGCTTGATGCACATTTTAACCAGTTTTCAAGTGGGGTTAGTGTATTTTTTTATTGGATTGTTTGGCAGGGTTTGTGTGTGTGTTTTTTTTCACGATAGATACCACATTTAGTTGCTAAAGTGCATAACTGGTTGGCCCAGCCCCAGGAATTTTGAGTCAGTTGTCTTCTTGGAAGTGGAACTGATGCACTGCAGACAAAGTTGTGGATCATTTTGTTGTTATGAAATCCTGATCTCTGAGCACTGGAGACTGTATCCCTTTTTGTCGACCTTACAAGGGGCTGGCACTTGGAAATAACAGCGCCAATTCCAACTGCCACGCTTGCACTTAAGTTAAGTGGTTTGTACAGAATTTGTTTTTTAAGTTTGCTTCCAACTGTGTTAAGGTTCACTGGGCGTTGCGAGGCAGTTGGAACAAATGTGAACTGAAATTATTTCCAAAGATGTTTGTTTCAATTTTCATGTGTTTGCTCCCAATCCCCTCACCAAAAAAAAAGTCTCCCACTTGCACACAGGTCAGAGCACAAGAAAAAGTTTCAAATGATAACTTTTTGTCACGGGGCAAGACTATATTGACGTGCATCTTTCTCCCAGATTTTGGTGCTGTATCCCAGGAGAATGGGATGGATCACTGCTGTCCCTGGATTTGCGGGAGTGGGTGGTGGCAGATCAAACCTGCAGGCTTCCGCGCGGAGAGAGACGCCAGGGTGAGCAGGTAGATGGGCTTGGGGTTTTAACAAGGAAAAGAGTGCAGCCTGAAACGGGCCGCGTAAAGAAAAGGGATAAAGTCTCAGTTTTCTTTTTAAACCGTGTCAGCGTTTTTTTTTGGAGAAAAGAAAAAAAAAACTTCACCTCAGGGGAATTTTATTCCAGGCAAAAATCACATGAACTAGGTTTGTGAAGGACCAATTGACTTGCATTCGGATTTGTTAACTGCACGGCCTTGTTGGTATTATAACTGTAGCAGTTATTAACAGTAAATAAATAAAACGGTCGTTGGGCCATCATACTGAACTCCTTTATTCTGTTTAATCACAGCTACTCAGAGCCTCTTGCCGCTTAGTGCTAGCCCACAACCGAAGAAGTGAGGTTTGTGCCCTCCCCCCGCCTTGCTTTGATAATGGGAAAGGTATGAATACATGTATGTACGCAGTGCCAATTCCCACTGTTTAGGGGCATCGTTGACCTTAAAATTCGGCGCAGTGGTGAGAACTGCCGCCCCTCAGCGCCAGGGACCTGGGTTCGATTCCCAGGCTTGGGTCGCTGTCTGTGCGGAACCTGCACGTTCTCCCCCGATGTCTGCGTGGGTTTCCTCCAGGTGCTCCAGTTTCCCCCCTCAGTCCGAAAGACGTGCGGTTTAGGTGGATTTGCCATGCTAAATCGTCCCTTAGTGGCCAAAGACCTGCAGTTTAGGTGGATTGGCCATGCTAAATTTCCCCTTCGTGTCTCAAGATGTGCGGGTTAGGTTGGCCATGCTAAATTGCCCCTTATTATCAGGGGGATTAGTAGGGTAAGTGGGGTTACAGGGATAGGGCCTGGGTGGGATTGTTGTCAGTGCAGACTTGATGGGCCAAGTGGCCTCCTCCTGCACTGTCGTGAATCTATGAGAATTCCCTGTTCTATGCTATCGCACAGGGATACTTTGGCAACACTTTGCAGCTTTCCTGGCAAGTTTGTTTAAAGTTAATTTGTTAGTGTCACAAGTGGGCTTACATTAACACTGCAATGAAGTTAATGTGAAAATCCCCTCATTGCCACACTCCGGCACCTGTTCGGGTACACTGAGGGAGAATTTATCACCTAATCAGTATGTCTCTTAGACTGTGGGAGCACCCAGAGGAAACCCACGCAGGCACAGAGAGAATGTGCAGGCTTTGCACAGACAGTGACCCAAGCCGGGAATCGCACCCAGGTCCCTGGCGATGTGAGGCAGCAGTGCTAACCACTGTGCCACTGTGGAATGCTGCCTTCCATCTTCCCTGCATCAGCCCACACTGTTGCTGTGCATTCAAAATGTTAAACTTGGAAACCTAGCAGCAAAGGGTGAGGGAAAGAGAATTTAATGTTTATGACAATGGCACACTTCCTCACTTAGCAACCAACGTGCACTGCTGTCAGCTTTATATTTACTTATGAGTGTCACAAGTAACCTTACATTAACACTGCAATGAAGTCACTGTGGAAAATAAAATCCCCTAGTCGCCACACTCCGGCGCCTGTTTGAGTACACTGAGGGAAAATTTTAGCATCTAACCAGCACATCTTTCAGATTGTGGGAAGGAAACTGGTGCACCCAGAGGAAACCCACACAGACACGGAGAATGTGCAGACTCCGCACAGACAGTGATCCAAGCTGAGAGCTGAACCTGGTTCCTGGTGGTGTGAGGAAGCAGTGCTAACCACTGTGCCATCTTCATGCACGTGTTTGTGGGGAACAGCTTTCTCCATACAGAGCAGCACAGAACATTCATGGATTAAACCAAGGTATTTTCTTTGATTTGATTATTTATTATTGTCACATTTGATTTGATTTCTTATTGTCACATGTATTAACATACAGTGAAAAGTATTTTTTTGCACATTGTACAGACAAAGCGTACCATTCATAGAGAAGGAAATGAGAGAGTGCAGAATGTAATGTTGCAGTCATAACTAGAGAAAGATCAACTTAATGTAAAGTAGGTTCACTCAAAAGTCCGACAGCAGCAGGGAAGAAGCGAGTCGATTGGTACATGACCTCAGACTTTTGTATCTTTTTCCCAACAGAAGAACGTGGAAGAGAGAATGTCCAGAGTGCATGGGGTCCTTAATTATGCTGGCTGTTTTGCTGAGGCAGCGGCAAGTGTAGATGGAGCCAATGGATGGGAGACTGGTTTGTGTGATGGATTGGGCTACATTCACGATCTTTTGTAGTTCCTTGTGGTCTTGGGCAGAGCAGGAGCCCATACCAAGCTGTGATACAACCAGAAAGAATGCTTTCTATGGTGCATCTGTAAAAGTTGATGAGAGTTGTAGCTGACATGCCAAATTTCCCTAGTCTTTTGAGAAAATAGAGACATTGGTGGCTTTCTTAACTATATGTCGGCATGGGGGGGACTAGGGCAGGTTGTTGGCGAACTTGACACCTAAAAACTTGAAGTTCTTGACCCATTCTACTTTGTCCCCCATGATGTAGACAGGGGCATGTTCTCCTTTACACTTCCTGAAGTATGCATTAGTATACAGTGAAAAGTATTGTTTCTTTCACACTATACACACAAGGCATACCGTTCATACAGAAGGAAAGGAGAGAGTGCAGAATATAGAGATCGATGTAAATTGGTTTACCAAAGATTCCATGATTAATCTGAGAATTCATTTGGTTCTTAACTCTCTCCCTCTGCTTGTATTTACTTCCAAGTTCATATTAGTTAAGGTGCAAAATATAATCTGAATCTCTGGGTGTTTTTAGTAAATGGAAGCTTGCTGAAGTTTAAGCACCCCCCGACCCCTCTCCCGGAAGGTGAAGTTATGAAGGGTTTGAAGTGAAGAAATCAAATAATCAAATTCTAGTTTTGAGTCTAGCTGTGCAAGGTTGCAGTTTGTGAATTTACAAGGGACGCTTGGAAGTGAGGAGCTCAATGGAGATGAGATTGGATATGGAATTCTACTTGGGAAAATTGAAACGCAGCTCAGAACAGTTGAGTTTTTGATTCAAGCTTTTAGCAATTGGGTTTAGATTATTATTCTCTGATAGAAACCTAATCTGCTCTGTGCATTATCCAGCTGTCTCCGGAACTGGAGACACAACTGGAGTGCTGTGTGCAGTTTTGGTCACCGCATTTGGGAAAGGATATATTGGCCTTGGAGGGAGTGCACAGAAGGTTCACTAGGCTGATACCGGAGATGAAGGGGTTAGCCTATGAGGAGAGATTGAATAGACTGGGTCTGTACTCGTTGGAGTTTAGAAAGCTGATGGGGGGGGGATCTTAGAGAGACATATAAGATAATGAACGGGATAGATAGGGGAGAGGTAAAGAGATTCTTCCCGCTTTGGACAGCGGAACTCGAGGGCACAGCCTCAAAATAAGGGGGGGGAGTCGGGGTGGCAGTTTAGATTGGAGTTGAGGAGGAACTTCTTCACTCAAAGGAGTGCTTTGGAATGCTCTGCCCATTGAAGTGGTGGAGGCTACCTCGCTGAATATATTTAAGTCAAGGGTAGATAGGTTTCTGATAGACAGGGGAATTAAGGGTTATGGGAGAAAGCAGGAAAGTGGAACTGAGCCACTTCAGATCAGCCATGATCTTGTTGAATGGCGGGGCAGGCTCAAAGGGCTAGATGGCCTACTCCTGCTCCTATTTCTTATGTTCTTACGGAACAATGTCAGAGATTTCCCTTGCCCGGAAGGTAATTCCAATTTCCTCTGTTTATTTACTTTTTTTTGAACTCATTTGTATCCAGTTTCCAAGTGAAACGTTGGGCGGCACAGTGGTTAGCACTGCTGCCTCACAGCACAAGGGACCTGGGTTTGATTCCCAGCTTGGGGTCGCTGTCTGTGCGGAGCCTGCACGTTCTCCCTGTGTCTGCGTGGGTTTCCTCCCATGGTCTGAAAGAGAGCTGGTTAGATGCCCGAACTGCCTCTGAATTGTGGCATCTAGGGGATTTTCACAGCAACTTCAGTGCAGTATGGAATAAAGATGAATAAATAAACTTTATTTCCTTCATCCTCCACTAACAGGCATTCCTATAGCTGCCTGGGCCTCAAGCACTGCAATTTCTTCCCTAAATCTCTCCCGTCTCATTTTCTGCCTCTTTTTTTAAAAAAAAAAATTCTCCTTAACATTTAGCTGCTGGACCAAGCTTTTGAGCACCGAAAGCAAAAGCAGAAAATTCTGGAGAAACTCAGCACTTCTGACAGCATCTGTGTGGAGAGAAGAGAGCCAACATTTCGAGTTTGGGTGACCCTTCATCAACTGAAGACAAGGTCTCACCACCCTCGGGAGAGAAAACAAATTCTTGCCTCTGTTCTAAATGAATGACCCCTTATTTTTTGTGGCCCCGAATACTAACAGGAAAGGTCGTCTCCAGACTGACCCTGCCACAATCCCTCAGGATCTTATACGTTTCATTAAAGTTGCATCTCTACAGTTCTGATGAAGGGTCGTCCAGACTTGAAACATTGGCTCTATTTTCTCTCCACAGGTGCTGTCAGACCTGCTGAGTTTCTCCAGTAGTTTTCTGATTTTGTTTCAGACTCCAGCATCCAGGGGGAGGGGAGGTGATGGCCTGGTGCTATTATCGCGCAATTCCTAATCCAGAAACCCAGATAATGTCCCAGTGACCCCGGGTTCGAATCCCTGCCATGTTAGATGGTGGAATCTGAATTCAATAAAAAAAATCTGGAATTAAGAATCTACTGATGAGCGTGAAACAATTGTGGGAAAAACCCATCTGGTTCGCTAATGTTCTTTAGGGAAGGAAATCTGCCGTCCTTACCCGTTCTGGCCAACATGTGACTCCAAAGCCACAGCAATGTGGTTGACTCTCAACTGCACTCTGAAAGGACCTAGCGAACTGCTCAGTTGACTCAATCGCTACGAGGTCTCAACAAAGAAAAGAAAAACTGGACAGACCACCCTGGCGTTGACATAGGTGGCATTGCGGTCCTGTGGACCCATAGCACATGGACTGCAGAGTGATTCAAGAAGGCAGCTCACCACCACTTTCTCAAGGGGCAACTAGGGATGGGCAATAAATGCTGGCCAGCCAGTGACGCCCAGGTCCCATGAATGAATAAAAAGAAAAATCCTCAGTCTTTTTATTTTCATCGCCTGACCCATGTGGCTATGTCTCAGATTTGATTTGATGACAGTTACTGCACAGCACCTTGGGGCACAATGTAAGGTTGACGGTGATATATAAATGCAAGTTGTTGAAGGTTTCCTGGAGGTTTGGATATACAAATTTCCTTGAAAGGAAAATCCAGCCGGCTTATTGGTTAGCATTTCTTCCTTTTGTTCATGTGGGCCACAGTTTTACTTGGTAATTTTTACAAAGTTAATCAGATTTATTCCAAAATACTGATTGGATGTTCTTTTCTGAATTGCCAATGCAAGATGAAAAGACCTGTGATTTGCTGGGTTTGTGTGGCATCTCTGCCTGTGTTTTGTCCCTTTTGTATATTCTTACCCTTGGTGATCTTTTAGTCAGCTCAGTCCCTCCTTTCCATTAATGTTCCCCATGAAATGGAACCTACAGTGGTGGCGGCATCTTGGGATCTTCATGTGTACATATTTGCAGAGATTACCCATGCGATTTGAACCCATTTTATATCCTCAAGCAACGGCAGCACAGCAGTTAGCACCGCTGCTTCGCAACTCCAAAGACCCAGCTTCGATTCCCGGCTTGGATCACTGCAGAGTCGACACATTCTCTCCATGTCTGCGTGGGTTTCCTCGGGGTGCTCCGGTTTCCTCCCAAAGTCTGAAAGCCGGGCTGGTTAGGTGCTAAATTCTCCCTCAGTGTACTCGAACAGGCTCCAGACTAGGGGATTTTCACAGTAACTTCATTGCAGTGTTAACGTAAGCCTACTTGTGACATTAATAAACTTTTAAAAAATATAAGCTTTGAAGAACTTTACTTTGCATCAGTTCCATCTTCCTTTTAAAGTGTTAAACGTTTGTTGAAAGTGATGCAGGTTGTTGGGTTGTCTGGGCAGGACAGCATAGTTTTGGTGTTTCTCCTCAATTCAATCGCTTCTCAAAGTGCGTGGAAGATTATACACTGCAATTAGAGGGTAAGATTGCTTTAGGATGCAGCCTTTAGTGGAAGCATAATCCTAACATGAATCACTGCCTTCACAAGAAAATGTGGAATGACCTTTTTTGTTGAAAGTTGAAGTAACTTCCAATCTTGAGGAAAAATACCTATGCTTGATAGATCCAGACTGTTCTAAAATTGTGAGTGGGATTGTTTTGTAATGCAAGTGTTATAATTCAGGTCAGAAACTTCAGTGTTTTTCCGCCTGGTTCATAAATTTTACACTTTGAATTTGGCATGGGTGAGCATGAGAGGTTTCACTTTAGGTATGATCCAATTGACCCACGAGAGAGCTTTTATTAAAGTTTATTTAAGGATATAGTTTACATGTACAGTAATAAAAATAGCCATAACTCTTACCAGTTACAAACAAGAAAAAATAACAACCATGTTATTGTATAAACCTTAACAGCTAAGTACAGTTCCAACCAAACACATCCCATAAACCAAATCCTTGCCATAGGCTTAGCACAGAAAATATGAATGCTGTCGTGATGCTGAAACTTAGTCCTTTGGTTGGATAATTGAAACTCGGACTTCCCAGCCTTCTAGCAGCCCTCTTGATGTGCACACAGACAGATTGAAGTTAGAACAGCTTCCCAAAACGTCAAGGAGAGAATTTAGTTACCAGCTAGCAAACCACCAACAGCAGAATTTTCACTCCAGGAATGTAAGGAGGCCTGCTTCCAGCTACCTGGCAGACTTTTCGGTACCAGAGAGAGTGATAAAAGAACTGTTTACCACTTGACAACTAGGGCAGGTTCTGACTTTAAAACCAAAACTGAAAATGTATCCTTGGATTCTCCTGGGGAGGAACCACCTGCCTTTGACTTGTCAACTAATCTTTCCCCTCACAACGCAGCGTTGCAAAAGATCCCAGAAAGTAGCTGAGGCTCCAAATAAAAATAATCAAAACCCCATTTAAACCACTGAAGCAGCAATAAAAGGACTTCTAACCAGACATTTCAGCAATAATGAAACCAAAAGGCCTCCTTATACGGAGAACATGATTTTTAAAACAATTTTTTTTCTTAAAGTACACAGTTATAAAGCAGAGGTTGATTCTCCCCTCTGGGAACTAACACCAGAACATCCAGAGGAGTACTTCACCCTGTAATCTGTAAAAAGTGTGTGAGAAGTGGTGTCACCTGCTCCTCAGTGACTTCTAGTTGTTAAATACAAAATAAATCCCTAACGTTCAATCTAAAATCAATACACCACAATTTTTTATCAAACTAACAGTGAGCAAATTAACTAAACTATTAACAAACTGAATAAATCCCATTAACTATTCCTGAAGAAAACAAGACTGTAGTGGTATGATGTTCAAATAAATACAAATCCCACTCATTAACAAAACAGAATTTAGTCCCTCTCTAAATTACAACCAAGTTTTGTGTCTCCCAGAATATTCTGAGCCTTTTCTGTTGATTCTTCTGTCTGGAACTTCTTCCTTTGGTACTTTTTCTATCGAGATGGTGCTTTCTCTAAGACATCGATGAAGCTATGAGAGCCAGCAATTCTCTCTCCCTGTCTCTCAAGAGAGGGAGCTGTGAGCTGTTAGCTCTGGCAGGTGGCAGTTGCTGTACCTCTTTGTTCCACTGCCCCCTTCTTTTACACCACTGATCAAATATCAATATTTCCCAAAAATAGCATAGGTCCAAGGTTGTCAAAACCATCAGATTTAAATTTAATAGGTTTTTGGTATTGAAGTATCTGACTCAAATTGATTGGCTAAATTCAAAAGCATGTTGTCTTGGTAACACTGCTGCTTGGCCTTAAGATATAAATGATTCAGTTTGGGTACTCGATGTACTTGAATTTTAAAAAAATCTCTAAGCACAGAAAAAGCACCACTTTTTAACTTCCTACCTCCCAATCTACAATTATTCTCCCAACTTCGCAACAACACTGGCATCACAGAAGGGCAGCAGTTAGGAATTTGTTGTACTTCCTCGTGGCCATAATTTTCTGGGCATTGCCTTAGTTTATTCAAGGGTGGAACAGCCTTGATCTTTGAGTGGTCTGCTGTTCCTATTTCTTACGAGCGTTTGATGATAATGGGAGCGGGAGGCAAATTGATGACTCTTTAATGTGGTCCTGGTGGATGCGAACACAAACAGGGAAATAATACCTGGCTAGGTTGCTGGCTGCATACGCAATATTCCCAATTTAGATGAACAAACAAATTAGGAGCAGGTAACATTAGAAAAGGAATTTAAATGTAGATTGTGGAGCTCCAAGATAGAAGTATCTATGCATCCTTTTTTTTATAAAGTTCACGTAATGTCAGAAGTAGGTTTGCAATAACATTGCAATGAGGTTACTGTGAAAATCCCCTTGTCGCCACACTCCGGCACCTGTTCAGACCAGGAAAGATTCTTGCTGATCTGATTACCTAAAAACCTGAAGATCCTGACCATTTCAGTTTGACCCTGTTAATGTAGAGGGGGGCATGTTCTCTACAGTGCGTCCTGAAGTTGATGACTATCTGTAATTAAGAATCTACTGATGATCATGAAACCATTGTCGATTGTCAGAAAAACCCATCTGGCTCATTAATGTCCATTGGGGAAGTAAATCTGCTGTGCTGACGCAGTCTGGCCTACATGTGACTCCAGAGCCACAGCAATGCGGTTGACTCTCAACTGCCATCGGGCAACTAGGGATGGGTAACAAATGCTGGCCCAGCCAACGATGCCCATGTCCCACGAACAAATAAATAAAATTCAATAAGATCATGGTTGATCTGATTGTAGCCTTAACCTCACATTCCTGCCTATATTCAATAACCTGTCAACCCCCTCCCCTTCCCCACGCTTATCAAGAATCTATCCCGCTCTGCCTCAACTGCGTTTTGAGGAAGTGTGTAGCAAAGACTCAGCACCCTCTGAGGAAATAATTCTCACCTCTAAATGGATAACTCCTTATTTTTGAAGACTGTGGCCCCCTAAAGCTGGATTCTCCCATAATAGGAAACATCATCTCCATATTAACCCTGTCGCATCCCCTGAGGATCTTGTACATTCACCTGTTACTCCAAGATCCAGCTCCAAGATCCAGCTCCAAGCTGAGCCTGGGGCAGCTTTCCCTCAAAAGACAACCCTCCCATTTCCGGTGTTAATCCCATAAGCCTTTTCTGAACACCTCCGACACATTTACATACTCCCCTAAATAAGGAGACCATACCATATGCAATACACCAGATGTGGCCTCACCAATGGCTTGTACAACTGAAGCACTGTAAGAAGTCTCACAACACCAGGTTAAAATCCAACAGGTTTATTTGGTAGCGCACTAGCTTTCGGAGCGCTGCTCTTTCATCAGGTGAGTGGAGAGATCGGTTTTCCAAACGGGGCATATATAGACAAAGGCACAATTACAAGATAATGGTTAGAATGCGAGTCTTTATAGGTAATCAAGTCTTTATAGGTACAGACAATGCAAGTGGAGAGAGGGTTAATCACAGGTTAGAGAGGTGAATTGTCTCAAACCAGGACAGTTAGTAGCATTTTGCAAGCCCAGGCCAAATGGTGAGGGTTATACGTAGTGTGACATGAACCCAAGTTTGAGGCTGTCCTCACGCGTATGGAACTTGGCTATCAGTTTCTGCTCGGCGATTCTGCATTGTGTGTCTTGAGGGGCACGTTGAAGATTGCTTACCTGAAGATCGGAGGCTGAATGACCTTGACCGTTGAAGTGTTCCCCAACTGGAAGGGAACAACTCCTGCCTGGTGATTGTTGCGCGGTGTCCGTTCATCCATTGTTGGACCGTCTGCATGGTCTCGCTGATGTACCATACTTCAGGACGTCCTTCCCTGCAGCGTATGAGGTAGACAACGTTGGCTCAGTCATATGCATGTGCACTGAAGTATTACCTCCCTTTGGTGTTCATTTCCACTCACAGTAAACACTAACATTCTATTTGCTTTCCTAATTACTCGCTGTACCTGTGTGTGCCATTTACAGTCCATGCTGTTGGACGCCTCGCTCCTTCTACACCTTGCAATGTATCGACATTTGAATTCCTTTTCCAATATTGAGATAAGTTGACCTTAATTTTGTGTCAGCTTGCCTTACTTAATCACAGTTTTGTCACTCATTTATTAACTTTAACCTCCACTCTCAATTTCCTGCAGTGCAGAAGGAGGCCGTTCGGCCCATTGAATCTGTACCGACCACAATCCCATCCAGACCCTCTCCCTGTAACCCAATGTATGTACCATTCTAATCCCCTGACACTAAGGGATAATTTAGCAGAGCCAATCAACCCAACCACATCTTTGGACTGTGGGAGGAAACCGGAACACCCGGAGGAAACCCACGTAGACATGGGGAGAATGTGCAAACTCCACATAGACAGTGACCTAAAGCTGGAATTGAACCTGGGTCCCTTGCGCTGTGAGGCAGCAGTGCTAACCACTGTGCCACCATGCCGCCCCAAATTTTGAGCACATAAAGTTTATTTATTCGTCACAGCAGATTTACATTTAGTGTGAAATTTCCCTGGTCGCCACACTCCAGCACCTGTTCGGGTACACTGAGGGTGCATTTAGCACCTAACCTGCACATCTTTTGAACTGTGGAAGGAAATCAGAGCAGCTAGAGGAAATCCACGTAGACACAGAGATATCGTGCAGACTCAACAGGCACTGACCTAAGCCAGGAATCGAACCTGGGTCTCTGACACTGAGAGGCAACAGTGCTCACCCACTGTGTACCTTGCCGCCCATAATCTAGCTTTGGAACAATTGAGCTTTTATTTTAGTTGTGCTCTCCCACCAAATCTCTGGAAACGTAAAGACAAGATGCTGGAATCTGAAACAAAAAAGAATGAAAATGCTGGATAATCTCAGCGCACCTGACAGCGGCCGTGGAGAGAGAATAGAGCCAACATTTTAAGTCAGGATGACTGTTCATCAGAGTTCAGGAAGTGTACATTGGCCTTGAAGCGTGCAATGATTCTAAACAACACCAAAGTTTAAATGGAGGCCTGTATAAATTCGATAATCTGCATTCCCCAGTACTTAAATGAAAAATAGTGGACCAACTCAGCAGGTCTGGCAGGTCCATTGACTCTTCTACAGAACTGATTTTCATCCTCCACGGTTTTTTTATTTTTGTTAACAACCTCTCTATCTTACACACTCTCCATAAGTATCTGAAACTTCAATCAAACTATAGATTATTTCTATAGATAAGTACATGGAATTTAGTAAGATAGCAGGTTATAGCTAAGCCTAATAATCTCTAAGGTAGGGACGTGTTCGGCACAACTTTGTGGGCCGAAGGGCCTGTGTTGTGCTGTAGTTCTTCTACGTTTCTATGTTTTTCCAAACTATCCTTACCTTGATAAATTCTAGGACGTAAAAAACCCTCGTTTGTGTAATCCCGCCTTGTAATTTGGAGTCCAGGTAAATTCTGCACTGCACTCCCTCCTAAGAAGGTATTGCTTATTCATGACATTTTAAAGAACTAAGTGGCATAGTGGTTAGCACTCCTGCCTCATAGCACCAGGGACTCGAGTTCGATTCCCGGCTTGGGTCACTGTCTGCCCACTGTCTGCCTGGGTTCCCTCTGGGTGCTCCGGTTTATTCCCACAGTCCAAACGATGTGCTTGTTGGTGCCAGAGTGTGGCAACTAGGGGATTTTCACAGTAACTTCATTGCGGTGTTAACGTAGGCCAACTCGTGATATAAATAAATAGACTTTAAAGATCTGCTGTCTGGAACTGCTCACAGTACTGCAGGTGTGGTCTCACCAGAGTTTGGTATAGCTGAAACAAAAGGCATACCTGATTTGCATTATATGTTCTATGGGTATAAAGGTCAACATCCATTAGCTTTTTTAATTCATTTATGGGACACGGGGCATTGCTCGTTGGCTTGCATTTATTGCCCATCCCTAATTTCCCCTCAGGGCAGTTGAGATTCAACAACATTGCTGTGGCTCTGGAGTCACATGTTGGCCAGACAGGGTAAGGACGGCAGATTTCCTTCCCTCAAGGACATTAGTGAACCAGATGGGTTTTTCCAACAATCAACAATGGTTTTATGGTCATCAGCAGATTCTTAATTCCAGATTATTAAAAAAAATTGAATTCAAATTCCACCATCTCCCATGGCAGGATTTGAACCCACGTCTCCTAGAAAATTAGCAGTTTTTGGATTTCTAATCTCGTAATACTACCACTAGGCCATCACCTTCCTTAAAAATGATGTGCCTATTCATGACACTTTAAAGATCTAAGAACCACCCCCCTGCTCCAAATTCTAGTGTTTCTGGTGTTTTGCCATTTAGAAAGTTTCCTGTTTTCCCCTTTTGGACCAAAGTAGATGACCTCATATTTGTCTACATTGAAATCCACTGATTTAATAATTTTTAACTCAATAATTTACTCAATTATTTAATTTTAATCAATTTGTTAATTTTTTTTTCTAAATTTCTGCAATGCCATCTAAATTTGTCATTGGCGGACTTGAGAATGTGGTTTTCATAACAACTAGGAGCAGGAGTCGGCCATCTGGCCCCTCGAGCCTGCTCCGCCATTCAATAAGATCATGGCTGATCTTTTCGTGGACTCAGCTCCACCTGCCTGCCCGCTCACCAGAACCCTTAATTCCTTTACTATTCAAAAATCTATCTATCCTTGCCTTAAAAACATTCAATGAGGTAGCTTCAATTGGTCAGGGAATTCCACAGATTCACCTTCAGGTGAAGAAGTTCCTCCTCAACTCAGTCCTAAATCTGCTCCCCCTTACTTGACTGTGTCCCCCTAGTTCTAGTTTCACCTGCCAGTGGATACAAGCTCCCTGCTTCTATCTTAGCTATTCCCTTCATAGTTTTATATGTTTCTATTAGATCTCCCCCCTCTATCTTCTAAATTCCAATCTGTCTCACCTATACATCTTGGGATGTTAATTTAGTATGGCCAATCAACCCAGCCTGCACATCTTTGGAGTGTGGGAGGAAACCAGAGGAAACCCACGCAGACATGCGCAAACTCCACACAGTCACCCAAGCCGGGAATCGACCCTGGGTCCCTGGTGCTGTGAGGCAGCACTGCTAACCACTGTGCCACCATTGACTTCAATCCCATAAGCTTCAACTAGCTAACATCTCAGCTTTTTAGCTAAATTCAACTGTTAGCACCTGATCTTGTGCTTGATCTATGTCTTGTCAGTTTGGATCTCGTATGCCTACCTTAAGGGGATTATGAATTGGATTCCATTTGAATTGTTTTTTGGAGCAGGCAAGGAGATGGATTAATGGCTTGCCTAGCCCCCTCTGCACATTGGCTTTGTAACTTTAAGAATGGATTAAGAATTAAAAAATTTATTTTTGAGGGACTCCTGTGCAGTATTTCAAAATTTTTTTTAAGGGGTGACCAATCTGATAAGACAGAGTACAGGAATGAGATAGAGAATCTGCTGAACTGGTACGACAACAATAATCTCTCCCTTGACGTCAACAAAATGGTCCTTAATTATATTGGCTGCTTTGCCTAGGCAGCGGGAAGTGTGGACAGTGTCAATGGATGGGAGGCTAGTTTGCATAATGGACTGGGCTGCGTTCACAACCCTTTGTAGTTTCTTGCAGTCTTGGGCAGAGCAGGAACCATACCAAACTGTGATACAAGCAGAAAGAATGCTTTCTACTGTGCATCTTTAAAAATTGGTGAGAGGCATAGTGGACATGGCAAATTTCTTTAGACTCCTGAGAAAGTAGAGGCATGGTGGGCTTTCTTAACTATCGCGTCACCACAGAAGGACCAGAACAGATTGTAGGTAATCTGGACAGCTGGAAACTTGAAGCTCTCAACCATTTTCACTTCATTTTATTTATTATTGTCACATGCATTGGGATGCAGTAGAAAGTATTGTTTCTTGTGTGCTATACAGACAAGACATACTGTTCATAGAATACATGAAGGAAAAGGATTTATTATTCATATATATTGATGTGCAAATGAAAAGTATTGTTTCTTGCGCTGTACACACAAAGTTCATACTATATATAGGGGAGAAGGAAAGAAGGTGCATAATGTTTAAAAGGAGTTCCTTAAAAATTTATTTATTAGTGTCATAAGTAGGCTTTCATTATCCAGAATTAAGATGACCGTAAAACCATTGCAGTAACACTGCAATGAAGTTCCTGTGAAAATCCCCTAGTCACCATATTCTGGTGCCTGTTCAGATTCACTGATGAAGAATTTAGCATCTTTTGGACTGTGGGAGGAAACCCACATGGGGAGAACATGCAAACTCCACAGACAGCGACCCGAGCTGGGAATCGGACCCGGGTCTCTGGCGCTCTGAGGCAGCGGTGCTAACCGCTGTGTGCCATTGCAGTGTTATGTAGTCGTAGCTAGGGTGTAGAGAAAGATCAACTTGATATAAGGTAGGTCCATTCGAAAGTCTGCATCACCATTGATGTAGAGGGGACTGTCCTCCACTATCCTTCCACCATGCTTGGTAACAGTCAAAAGCATTGTTCCTTGTAGGTTATAAAGCCAAAACATACTGTTCATAGAGTACAGAGGGGAGAAAGAGAGTGCAGAGTATAGTGCTACAGTCACAGATAGGGTATCAAGAAAGATCAGCTTAATATATGGTAGTTTTTACCAATAAAAGCCTGGTTTTAAACAGTGTTGTTCTCAACAACAACAAGACATTGCCACCTCAGCTCCTCTCCCCAGCTGCAGGAGAGGATAGAGCATGCTGGGAAATGTAGTCAACCCGGTGGTAGGAACTACGTCTCCCAGAAAGCCACCGGCGGGGGACACATGTGGGGGGGCGGAGCATTCTGGGAAATGTAGTCGATCCGGCGGGAAGAACGACATCTCCCGGAACGCCATAGGCGCTGCCTTCCTCAGCTGGGAGGGCGGGCGGTGGGGCATTCTGGGAAGTGTAGTTGACCCGGCCGTAAGGAGAACTACATCCCCCAGAATGCCGCGGACGGCGGCAGCCAATTGGCGCGGCCGTTACAGCGCAGCGCCGAGAGGGTTTTGTAAGGCGAAATGGCGGTGCGTCTTGAGGGAGCCCCGGCTTCGAGCGGGGAGGGTGTCTCAGGCCCGGAGCACTGAGGGCAGGACTGGGCTTATGGGGAGGGGTGGAAGGTGAGTCTATCTCTTTCTCTCTTTAATTTAATTATTTAAATTCTCGGCGAGAATCGATATGAAAGGCGGCGAACGAGCGGCTGCGGAGTGGGCTGTGACGGTCGGGCGTTTTTCTTTGGCAGTTTGTCCTCCCAGGTTGGGCTGCTGGGCGGGGCCTAACGCTTTGACTGACAGCCGACCTGACCAATCAGACTGCAGTATGGCTCGGGGCTGAACCAATTGGGGCTGACGCTATGGGCGGGATGATGAGTGTCGGGCGGGTGGCCTGTCAATCAAAGTGCTGGTTCGGATGGGAGGACTTGCTATCAGTGGTTCCAGCTGTGATGAGGCTTAGATCTTCATCCTACGTTTTTTTTAACTTAATGTGCACAGAGTGGTCTAAATTCGATAAGTTATAAAACCATTGGAGAATCTTAGCATCCTTTACGGTGCAGAAGAAGTCCAAAAATGTGTAGGTTAGGTGGATTGACCGTGCTAAATTTGCACCTTAGTGTCCCAGGATGTGTCGATTGGAGGGATTAATGGGGTTGTGGGGATATAGCCTGGGGAGGGATTGTTTTCAGTGCAGAGTCGATGGGCTGAATGGACTCCTGCACTGTAAGCATTCAATGATTCTTTCTATGATTTGATTCATGGAGGCTATACCACATATTAATCCCACTAGTCCCCCTAACATTAAGGGGCAATTTAGCATGGCCAATCAACCTTCACATCTTTGGACACTAAGGGGCAATTTAACATGGCCATTCCACCTAACTTGTACATCTTTGGACACTAAGGGGCAATTTTGCATGGTCAATCGACCTAATCCGCACAAATTTGGACACCAAGGGTTTAAATTTATCTATTAGTGCCACAAGTGGGCTTACATTAACACTGCAATTAAGTTACTGTGAAAACTCTTTAGTCACCACACTCTGGCACCTATTTGGGTACACCAAGGGTGAATTTAGCGTAGCCAGTGCACCTAACCAGCATGTCTTTCAAACTGTGGGAGGAAACCCATGCGGACACGGGGGTAAGAATGTGCAGACTCCACACAGTCACTTGAGGCTGGAATTGAACCCCGGTTCCTGGCACTATTCAGGGAGAAGCAGAGGTTGTGTGGTAGAGCTGCTAACCATTGCGCCACCTTGTCACCTAAAACTCAAGAACAGCATTTCACATCCAGTCATTTCTAGGAGTAGAATGTTGCAGAATTTGATGTAGCTTGGTATTTTACTGGGATGGGTCATTTCAATAACCTTCCCCTCCCTCCACCGAAACCTAGCAGCCCTTTTTTCTTAAGATAAAGGCAAAATATTGCAGATGCTGGTGTCTGAAACAGAAAATGCTGGAGAAAGACTAGAGTCAATGTTTCAAGTCAGCATGGCCCTCACAGACTCAAAATGTCAGCTCTTATTCTCTGTCCACAGATACTGTCAAACCTGTTGAGATTTTCCAGCAGTTTCTGTTTTGTTTGAGCCCTTTCCTCTTTTGCTTTTAGCTTTGGGTCATTTACCCCATTCACACTGCATGAGCTTGCTGTCACAAATTGACTCCCACAAGAGGTAGTACAGTGGTTACCATGCTGCCTCACAGTGTCAGGAACCCAGGTTCAATTCACAATTGGGCCACTGTTGGTATGGAGTTTGAAGATTTTTGCGTGGATTTCTTCCCACAGTCTGAAAGACATGCTGGTTAGGTGCTAAATTCTCTCTGTGTACCTGAACAGGTGGTGACTAAGGGATTTTCACAATCGGGTGGCATGGTAGCACAGTGGTTAGCACTGCTGCGTCGCAGCTCCAGGGACCTGGGTTCAATTCCCGGCTCGGGTCACTGTCTGTGTGGAGTTTGCACATTCTTCCCATGTCTGTGTGGGTTTCCTCCAGGTGCTCTGGTTTCCTCCCACACTCCAAAGATGTGCGGGTTAGGTTGTTTGGCCATGCTAAAAAAAATTGCCCCTTAGTGTCCTGGGATGTGTAGGTTAGAGAGATTAGTGGGTAAAATATGTAAGGATATGGGAGTAGGGCCTGGGTGGAATTGTGTTCGGTACAGACTCGATGGGCCGAAGGGCCTCTTTCTGCACTGTAGGGTTCTATGACGATTCCATGAAGATCCTACCTCACAATTGTGTCTTCACTTCAAAAATTCATCAGAATGTGATAGGCTTTGGGGGCGCCTGTGACATCTAAGTCATTATATAGATGCACGGGGGCACAGTGGTTAGCAGTGCTGCCTCACAGTGCCAGGGATCTGTGTTCAATTCATGGCTTGGATCACTGTTGATTGGCCATGCTAAATTGACTCAGTGTCAGAGGGATGAGCAATGTAAATACATAGGGTTACGGGAATGGGGCCTGGATTGGATTGTTGTCAGTGCAGGCTTGTTGGACCAAATGGCTGCCTCCTGCACTGTAGAGATTCTATGATTCAATATCACCTAAAATTCACATTAGGTCTCCCTGAAAGTCCTGATGCATTGACCTCCATGGGATTTTCTGGGAAGATTGTTCCCTCAGACCCTCCGTGAATGTCCCTGACTTTGAACTGCAACCTTTATTGGCAGCACAGTGGTTAGCAATGCTGCCTCAAACCACCAGGGGCATGGATTCAATTCCCAACTTGGGTCACTGTCTGTGTTGAGTCTGCACGTTCTCCCCGTGTTGGTGTGGGTTTCCTCTGGGTGCTCTGTTTCCCTCTCACAGTCCGAAAGACACGCTGGTTAGGTGCTAAATTCTCCTTGGTGTACCCAAACAGGTGCTGGAGTGAGGCGACTAGGGGATTTTCACAGTAACTTCATTGCAGTGTTAATGTAAATCTACTTGTGACACTAATAAATAAACTTTAAACATTTTTTAAGTATAATCATCTGATGTAAAGCTTTTTTTGGGATTACTAAGATCATGAAGGAAGTTCTCAAAATGGAGAAATCCAATATTTTGCAAACCTGGGCAAGGTAAGGACAAAGTTCAGCCACATACTTTATTTCATCCTTAATACTGTATTCAGTTCTGCCTGAAACCAAACTTTAACCATTAGAAAATTTTCATAATCAGCAATTCTCCCTTAGTCAGATTCACTGGAGCTTTGGGATATGCCATTTTATAACAGTTCTGAGTGTGAGTAATGCAGTGTGATGGAGAGATGTGCACATCATCATAAAACTCTTCAGTGGCATTACAGGGAGTCAAGTAGTTTGATTTGATTTCTTATTATCACATGTATTGAGATACGGTAAAAAGTATTGTTTCTTGCATGCTATACAGTCAAAGCATATCATACATAGAGAACGAAAGGAGAGAGTGCAGAATGTAGTGTTACAGTAATAGATAGGGTGTAGAGAAAGAGCAACTTAATGTGAGGTAGATCCATTCAAAAGTCTGGCAGCAGGAAAGAAGCTATTCTTCAGTCAGTTGGTATATGATCTCAGATTTTTGTATCTTTTTTCCAATGGAAGAAGGTGGAAGAGATGCGAGGTGGTGGGTTCCTTGATTATGCTGGCTGCTTTTCTGAAGCAGCAGGAAGTGTAAACAGAGTCAATGTGTGGGAGGCCAGTTTGAGTGATGGACTCCCACATCACTCAAGGCTACTCAAGTTTCTTGCGGTCTTGGGCAGAGCAGAAGCCATACCAAGCTGTGATACAACCAGAAAGAATGCTTTCTGTGGTGCATCTGTAGAAGTTGGTAAGAGTTGTAGCGGACATGCCAAATTTCCTTAGTCTTCTGAGAAAGTAGGAGCATTGGTGGGGCTTTCTTAACTATAATTTTTGCATGGAGGGACCAGGACAGGTTGTTGGTGATCTGCCTTGAAGTTCTTGACTATATCAACGTTGCCCCCATTGATGTAGACGGGGCATATTCCGCACTCCTAAAGTCGATGACTATCTCCTTTGTTTTGTTGACACTGAAGTTTCTAAGTGAAGTGAAGAAGGTGGTCAGAGTATCATTGTTCTAAGAAGAAAGAACTTGCATTTTTGTACTGGGGCTATTTTGGGAATTTAGGATGCTGGAAAGAGATTCACAGCCAGTAAATGACAATCTACTTCATAGGGACATAATCAGACAAAAACTGACACTGATCCAGAGGAGACTGTTTTGTGATTGTTACAGCGCAGGTCAGAGACTCCAAAGTATTTTGTGAAATCCGCCCAGATCATAATTTTTGCAATTTAAATTGGCTAGGGCAAGCATGAGATGTTTCACTTCATGTACAGTTAAAATGACCCACTGGGGAGCTTTTATCAGATAAAATTTATTTAAAAATGCAGTTAACATATAGAAAGAAAATTAGCAATAACTTTTACCAATTACAAACAAGAAAAACAGCCATGACATTGTATAAACCTTAACAGCTAAATACTGTTGCAATACAACAAAACCTCCCTATAAACATGCATGGCCAAGGTCAAGAGAATTAGCATGGCCAATGCACCTAACTAGCACATCTTTCAGACTGTGGGAGGAAACTGGAGCATCCAGAGAAACCCATGCAGACATAGGGAGAAAGTGCAGACTCCACACAGACAGCGACCCAAGCAGAGAATTGAACCTGGGTCCCTGGCTCAGTGAGGCAGTAGTGTCAACTGCTGTGCCACTTTGCTGCTCTTTTATTGGAATTAGCACAAGAAATCAGAACACTCACATGATTTTTCAGCTTAGTCCTTTGGTTGGATTCTGCAGCTTTCTTGACACACAGACAAGCTTGAAGTCAAAAACTGCCTCACAAAACACCAGGGGAAGAGAGAGAGAGATAGAACATTGCATCCAGCCTGAAGTAAAACACCTTCTCACTAAAACAGCAGCCCAAAGCTGAACGAAAGAGCTCTTGTCGCCTGATCTGTCAATCGTTCTTGCACTTAACAATGCAAAAGGTCATAAACTTCCAGAAAATGCATTAAACCCAGATTAAAAAGATCAACGTTATCAAAATACATTTCTCAAAAGAGATCAAGATTTAAAAAATACATGTCTTAAAGGTGCAGTTGCATCACAAGTTAGATAACCGTAGAGTCCCTACAGTGCAAAAGGAGTCCATTCAGCCCATTGAGTCTGCACAACCACAGTCCCACCCAGACCCTATTCCTGTAACCCCACACATTTACCCTGCTGATCCACTGACTCTAAAGGGCAATTTAGCATGGCCAGTCAACCTAACCAGCACACCTTTGGACTGTGTGAGGAAACTGGAGCACCCAGAGGAAACCCACACAAACACAAGTGCAAACTCCACACAGTGCACCAAGGCCAGAATTGAACCTGAGTCCCTGGCACTCTGAGGCAGCAGCGCTAACTACTGTGCCAGCCTGTCACCCCGGATGATAATGAAATGCTATTAGATAAATATTCATGCACCATTAACTAAAACTGGCTCATGAATCATTACAAACCTAATGTGGCATGCCCTCTGGTTGCCTCCAGAACATGTTGTCTCAGAAAACCATCCAGAACACCATTCAGAAATTCCCCACCTTTCTATCTGACTATATGCCTCGATCTTGTTCCGGCCAATGATAACCCCTCTAGGATATTGTTTTGAGGAATTCACTGATGATAATGCCATTAAATGTCAAGTGTCATTGCCTGGCATTTGTGTGTCACAAATGTTACTTGCTGCTTATTAGCCCAAGCCTGTATATTGTCCGAATCTTGCTGCATTTGTACATGGACTGCTTCAGTATGTGAGGAGTCATTGTGCAATCATCAGCGAATATCCCCACTTCTGACCTTATGGTAGAAGGAAGATCTTTGATGAAGCAACTGAAAATGGTTGGGTCGAGGACACTGACCCTGAGGAACTTCTCCATCAGTGTCTTCGAGCTGAGATGATTATTCTTCACAACCTCAGCTATACTCTTCCAACGTCTGTATTTACACAACTATTTCACAGTTGCTACCACAAGGTCTGTAACTCCCTCGACAATCATAAATCATTTTCTGTTTCATAATTCTACTGGGCGGCACAGTGGTTAGCACTGCTGCCTCACAGTGCCAGGGACCTGGTCCGATTCTGGCCTCGGGTGACTGTCTCTCTGTGTGGAGTTTGCATATTCTCCTTGTGTTGGCGTGAGTTTCCTCTGGGTGCTCCAGTTTCCTCCCACAATCCAAAATATGCGGGTAAGGTGGATTGACCATGTCAAATTACCCCTTTGTGTCAAGGGACTAGCATGGTAAATCCATGGTGTCACGGGGGTAGGACTGTTGTCACTGCAGGCCTGATGAGCTGAATGGTCTCCTTTTGCACTGTAGGGATTCTCTCATTCTCTCTTTGTGATGCCAATAAAGTCATATGCTCTGAGAGATCTTGGAGGGCTATGGGGCTGCAGTGACGAATGTGATTGCAATGATAGGGAGAGACAAAGTCATGGATGGAATTGTACAATTGAACACTCTGGTGAGATGTTTTATACAATGAGTGTAGGTGAACTGACAAGGGATTACTGCTCGAAAATAAAAATAGATTTTATAGATTTGATTTCATTATTGTCACATGTATTGGGATGCAGTGAAAAGTATTGTTTGACTTATTATTGTCACATGTCTTGGGATACAGTGAAAAATATTGTTTCTTGCGCGCTGTACAGACAAAACATATTGTTCATAGAGAAGGAAATGAGAGAGTGCAGAATGTAGTGTAACAGTCATAGCTAGAGTGTAGAGAAAGATCAACTTAATGCATGGTAAGTCCATTCAAAAGTCTGACAGCAGCAGAGAAGAAGCTGCTCTTGAGTGGACTGGTACATGACCTCAGACTTTTGTATCTTTTTCCCGAAGGAAGAAAGTGAAAGAGAGAATGTCCGGAGTGCGTGGGATCCTTAATTATGCTGGCTACATTGCTGAGGCAGTGGGAAGTGTAGACAGAGTCAATGGATGGGAGGCTGGTTTGCGTGATGGACTGGGCTACATTCACGAGGTTATTGAAAGAAGCAATGCTTCTCTAGAGGCATTATTGAGGCAGGTGCTAGAACATATTTCTTAAAGGGATTTTGATCAGTATTTAAAGAGGAGAAATGTAAAATAATACAGGGGAAAGTTAAATTTATTTATTAGTGTCGCAAGTAGGCTTACATTGACACTGCAATTAAGTTATGTGAAAACCCCCAAGTCACCACGCTCTGGCAGTTGTTTGGGGTACACTGAGGGAGAATTTAACACCTCACACGCATGTCTTTTGGACTGCGGGAGGGAATCGGAGCACCCTGAGGAAACTGACGCAGACGCGGGAGAACGTGCCGACTCCACACAGTGACCCAAGCTTGAAATCGAACCCAGGCCCCTGGCATTGAGAGGTAGCAGTGCTAACCACTGTGCCACATGAAATAACCTGAGAGTAACAACTGGTATAATGTGCTGCAGATTTCTATGATTTTATAATCTTTTGTGTGATTTGTAATTTTTTTGCAGAAATCTGATCAAAAGTATGGGAAGAACAAGCATGAAAAAAACAAGAAGGTGGGTAGGACAAAGAAATGTACGGCACAGGAATGGGCCCTTCGGCCTTTTGAGTCCGCACTGATCGTGATGCCCGAACTAAACTAAATAAAACCTTTTGCCCTTACTCAGACCATATACTCCCTTCCTATTCATGGACGCTCCAGATACCTCTTAAATGTTGCTAATATGCCTGCTTCCATCACCTCCTCTGGCAGCACGTTCCAGGCATCCACCACTCTCTGTGTGAAAAACTTCTCCCACACATCTCCCTTAAATTTTCCCCCTCTCACCTTGAACCTATGCCCCCTTGTCATTGACAGTTCCACCCTGAGGAGAAAGCCTCTGCCGATCTACCCTTTCTGTGCCTCTCATCATTTTGTAGGCCTCTATCAGATCTCCCCTCAGCCTCCATCTTTCCAGTGCAAACAATCCAAATTTATCCAACCTCTCCTTATGGGCAATGCCCTCAAGGTCAGACAACATCCTAGTGAACGTTCTTTGCAATCTCTTCAAAGTTTCCGTGTCCTTCTGGTAATGTGGTGGCCAGAACTGCACGCAGTACTCCAAATGCGGCCTAACCAAGATTTTGTGTCGCTGCAACAGGATTTGCCATCTCTTGGACTCAACACTCAAGTTTGGCATAAATGTGTAGCATAAATTAAAACAATTACAATAGAGGCAACAATTGTGATGATTTAGTATTTTGGGCAGTTTTGAAATGAATATTTGAAGCCATACATATTTGGTTATTCCTGCATTGTAGTCACTATTTATATAGTACTTTCTTTGGATAACGGCAGTAGTCCAGAAATGCATTATCTTATACAAACTGAGTACTTGTTGTGTGCCTGCTAGATTTTAGAATAATTGGAGGAGAGCTTACTCAATTGTTAATTTTCTCCAGAGCATTGGACTTTTTTTATTCATTCGTGGGACGTGGCATCGCTGGCTGGCCAGCATTTATTGCCCATCCCTGATTGCCCTTGAGAAGGTGGTGGTGGTGAGCTGCCTTCTTGAATTGTTGCAGTCCACGTGCTGTGGGTTGAACCAGAATTGTCAGACACTTTAAGACTTGAACAGCAGGTTAGGTGTAAAGATTCGCAATCTAATCAGTAATCTGTAAACTGTCTATGCTTTATATGCTCTGTCTGAGGCCAGAACTCTCCATTCACCTGACGAAGGGACTAACCCCGAAAGCTAGTGAGTGTACTATCAAATAAATCGGTTGGACTTAAACCTGGTGTTGTCAGACTTTTTACTGTGTTTACCCCAGTCCAACGCCGGCATATCCACATCATTTGAACCAGAATGCCATTAGGGAGGGAATTCCAGGATTTTGACCCAGCGACTGTGAAGGAATGGTCAATATATTTCCAAGTCAAGATGGTGAGTGGCTTGGAGAAGAATTTGCAGGTGGTGATGTTCCCATGTGTCTGCTGCCTTTGTCCTTCTAGATAGAAGTGGTCACGGGTTTGGAAGATGCTGCCTTGGCATCTTTAATGAGTTGCTGCAGTGCATCTTGTAGATGGTACACACTGCTGCGACTGAGTGTCGCAGTGGAGGGAGTGGATGTGGTGCCAGTCAAGTGAGCTGCTTTGCTCATGATGGTGTCAAGCTTCTTGAGTGTTGTTGGAGCTGCACCCATCCAGGCAAATGGGAAGTATTCCATCACACTCCTGACTTGTGCCTTGTAGATGGTGGACAGGCTTCGGGGAGTCAGAAGGTGAGTTACTTACCACAGTATTCCTCGCCTCTGACCTGCTCTGGTAGCCACTGTGTTTATGTGGTGAATCCAATTGAGTTTCTGGTCAATGGTACCACCAAGGATGTTGACAGTCGGGGGGGATTCAGTGATGGTAACACTACTGAATGTCAGAGGGTGGTGATAAGAGTGTATCTTATTGGTGATGGTCATTGCAATTGTATTTACAATTTTTTGTTACCTTCTTGAATGTTGGTGAAAAGTGAGACAGAAGCTTTTTGTCTTGCACTCAACAGGGCTAATGCAAGAATGACAAATTTCAAACTGTCACAATTTATACTTGATCTGATGAGTGCAAGAGGCAAAGGTATGGCAACATGCTTCTCTTTACAACATTTGCATTCAAGATTTGTATCAGCAAGCTGGTATCTTTCTGGTGACGTTGTGTGGGTTGAAGCCCTGTTGTGAGACTTGAAGACTGGCACTCCAGTCTGTTTCTGAGTCAGTACTGTGCAGTTCAATTGCCACACGTTTGGGATGAGATCGTAATGAGCCTTGTACATGTGCTCAAGGATTCCATCAGCCTGTGGTGTTTTAGCCAACATTCCTCCCTCAACGATGAAAATTAAGAATTAGCTGGTCATTTATCTCAAGGAGGCTTTTGGAATGTTGGTGGCATGCCATGAATGATTTGTTTTCCACTAGCACCACTGTCATTGCCCTCAAAAAATAATTCTTTGATCATTTGGTGGTACAGAACTTGAATATTGCTGCAAGGAGAGACGTGTTGCTGAAACTTTTCACCTAGCACTCAGCAGGACAAATGTAAGAGTGCCACGTTTCAGACTGTCACAACAACTTACACTTGGCCTGCTAAGTCCAAGAGGAAGAGTTTCAGCAACATTCTTTCCAACTTTCAAACAATCACAACCACTACAGAAAAGCATTGGCTGGTAAATTGACTGGATTATAAATAAATGTCATTTGAAATGTGGCATACTTGCATTTGTCCTGTTAAATGCAAGTTGAAAAGCTTCAGCTGCATGTCTCGTTCAGCAAAATGTTACTTATTTGGCATAATAAGTTGTTAAATAAATGCAAGACACATAGATTTGAATGACCAAAAACAAGGCCAAGTAGGTAGGTTTTAAGGAGTATAATTAAGGTGGAATGATTGAGGAAGGCAATTGTAGCATTTATGGCTCAGGCTGCTGAAGGTAAGGCGCCCCATTGAAAATTGGGGATGTGCAGGAGGCTAAAATAGGGGCGAGTGCAGGGATCTCAGAATTCTGTGGTTGATGCAAATAACCCTGAGGGGGAATGTTGTATCGTATTTCCCATGGCTTTGCCTGTTGATATCCTGTCAATGGTGACACTAGGAGGGGGCACAGTGCTGCCTCACAGCACCAGGAACCTGGATTCAATTCCCGGCTTAAATGACTGTGCAGAGTCTGCACGTTCTCCCCGTGCCTGCATGGGTTTCCACCAGGTGGTCTGGTTTCCTCCATGTTTGAACCTCTTAGTTGCTGTAGAGTTAAGGGAACACAAGTCCAGCTTCTTTTCAAAATATCTTTATTTCTTTGCTCCAATTCCACATACAATTCAACCCAGTGCCACCTGTGGCCTCTTTAGAAATCAGTGACTTATATTGAATAATTGACTTCAAATGGGTCTGCTAACCCATTCCTAACACTCCCATACTCCAAATACGTGCAGCTAGATTGGCCATGCTAAATTGCCCCTTAGTCTCCAAAGATGTGTGGGTTAGGTGGATTGACCATGCTAAATTGCCCCTTCATGTGCAAAGATGTGCAGCTTAGATGGATTGACCATGCTAAATTGCCTCTTGGTGTCAGGAGGACCTGCAAGGTAAATACATGAAGGGGATGGGACTGGGTGGGGTTGTTGTCAGTACAGACTCGAATGGCCTCCTTCTGCACTGTAGGGATTCTATGAGTCTGAAAGGGAATAATATTTGTTGAGACAAATGTCAAGCCTTTTTATGAAGGAAGACATGTATTTGTGCTATATACTGGTGGGTTAACCAGGTGGGACTGGAAGTGCTGTGAGTGACCTTTTTTCCGACCATTGTGCTAATAGCCATTCCCAAAATGGACCTTTCCAGATCTGGTCCCTACATCTTCATTGCAGTGACAGTCAATGTCAGAGGCAAGTTGTGTCTTTTGTGGTGTGCCTTAGTTATCTCTTAAGATCTTGCCATCCCATTTTGACAAACTTAACTCCCTTTCCTCTCTGGTAGGTTTTTAACAAGACCAGCCCCATGAGAGATGGAGCAGCACCCAGAGAGGACGAAAACCTTGGCTTTCCTAGCCGACCTCGGCAAACCTACTCTCCGTGGCATCAAGAAATGCCCCAAGTGCGGCACCATCAATGGCACTCGCGGGCTGAGCTGCAAGAACAAAAGTTGTGGTGCTGTCTTCAGGGATGGCGTGCGGAAGCAGCCACCCAGCATTGACGCAGTTCGAATAGTCACCGGCTCGGCGTCGCAGGTCTACTCAGTGAGGCTTCGGGACCGTGGGCCTGACTACCGCGGCTTTGTGGAGCTTGGCACGACGGAGGCAATCCAGACAGTCGACGGCACCATCATCACCCACATAACTGGCCGCTGCTTAGTGCCGACCTGCTTCAAGGTGTCCTCACAAGAGGTGTCCGAGAACCAGTGCCAGCACATCAAGCTCGCCATGGAATGCCACATGGAAGCCACGCCGCACACTCTGAAGAGCTCGGTGCTGAACTCACTCCACGTGAGCGCCGAGACCAAGCAGGCCATCTGGACGCTGGCCACGGAGTCGAGTGGACCCCTGGTGCAGCGCATCACCAAGAGCATCATGGTGGTGAAGTGCAAAGCCAGCCCCAAGCACAGCTTGGGCTTTCTGCACGTTTCCTTTCATGAGAAGGCGAGGATGAAAGGCGTGACAGAACGCAAATTCTACTGCTCCTGCCAGGCTTTCAAAGCCAGCAAGCCTGGCTCCAACAAAGGGGAGTCCCCAAAACGCTGCATTCACTTCTACGCCTGTGTCTGCGCTTTTGCCAGCGATGAGAAGCTGGGGCAGGAGTTTTCCTACTTTGTCAACTTTGATTCCGCCGGTAGGTACAGAGGTCCAGGTAAGTAAGCTGCATCATTCAGTGAACTATCAGACAATGTTCAACTGGAAGCTGTACTGTTTTCCTGTCTGGAACCTGGAGTCAGCACCCCTGAGAATCATATAACTCCTACAGTGCAGAAAGAGGCCATTCAGCCCATTGAGACTGCACTGACAACAAGCCCACCCAGGACCTATCCCCATAATCCCACACATTTACCCTAGCTAGTCTCCCTGACACTAAAGAGGCAATTTAGCATGGTCAATCCACCTAACCTACACACCTTTGGACACTAGGGGGAATTTAGCATGGCCAATCCACCTAACCCGCACATCTTTCTTTGGAGTGTGCACCCGGAGGAAACCCACACAGACACGGTGAGAACGTGCAGACTCCACCAGACAGTGATCCAAGCCGTGAATCGAACCCGGGACTCTGATGCTGTGAGGTAGCGGTGCTAACCACTGTGCCACCATGCCCCCCAATGATTTTGAGCATTCCTTCGTACAAACTGTTAATCTGGGTTCTGCCCACCCCCAACTCCCTCTTGCTCTCCCGGTTGGTCAATGACACCTCCCCCAGTACTATTACGAGAGCACAGTAAGAATTCTCACGACACCAGGTTAAAGTCGAACAGGTTTATTTGGCAGCACGAGATGAAGGAGCAGCACTTTGAAAGCTTGTGCTGCCAAATTAATCTTGGATTTTAACCTGGTGTTGTGAGACTTCTTACTGTGCCCACCCCAGTCCAACGCTGGCATCTCCACATCATGACTGTTACGGGGAGAGCAGGGCACAACCGATCCCTCAACCAGCACCTAACATCAGAGTACCCGATCATTAACACGTTAGTGGGAGCTTGCTCTGCCTGACTTTCCTGCCCACCTTCCCATATTTGGGAATTCCCATATCTGCCCTGGGTGGCACAGTGGTTCGCACTGCTGCCTCACTGCGCCAGGGACTTGGGTTCAGTTCCGGTCTGGGAGGAGTTTGCACATTCCCCGTCCGAAAGATGTGCAGGTTGGTTGGATTGGCCATGCTAAATCGCACCTTAGTGTCCAAAGATATATAGGTTAGGGGAATTAGTGGAGTAGATGCAGTGGGTTGCGGGGTAACTCTGGGTAAGATTTGGTGCAGACTCAGTGGACCGAATAGCCTCCTCCTGCACTGTCGGGATTCTATGATTACAATGACTACACTCTGAACTCTATGATACTTCGGGAGATGAGAATGATTCCAGACAAATGCAAACCTTTGTTTTACACATAATTCTGTTAACTGAATTGAGTCATAGAACCCCTACAGTACTGAAGGAAGCCATTCAGCCCATGGAGTCTGTATCGACCACAATCCTAACCAGGTCCTATCCCCACACATTTACTCTGCTAATCACCCTGACACCAAGGGGGAATTTAGCACGACTGATCAACCTAATGCGAACATCTTTCGGACTGTGGGAAGAAACCGGAGCACCCGGAGGAAACCCACGCAGACACGGGGAGAATGTGCAAACTTCACGCGGACAGTGACCCAAGGCCGGAATTGAACCTGGGTCCTTAGCACTGTGAGGCAGCAGTGTGAACTGCCCTGCCACCATGCTGCCCTAAGATGCCCTGAGTCGCTCGAGATGTGCTAGGCAATGTCAATAATATTACTGGGGAGCCACTAATAAGTTCACCAATTTGGTTCAATCGAAAATACAATACAAGTGAAGGTATGTACCATTGTTATGGCTTCATGATTCCCTGAAACAGTGCATGTTTTATATCTGTAGAAATGATTCTACAGATGACTGCATGAAAATAAATATCCTAAGGCGTCCTTCATCAATCCATGGTGCTGCAGCGAACCATAACCTTGTGCTTTGTCATGTATAGATCTGTTGTAAGCAAACACTGATCAAACAACAGTCAGAGAATCAAAGAATCATAGAATCCCTTCAGTGCAGAAGGCAGCCATTTGGCCCATCATGTCTACCGACCACAATCCCACCCAGGCCCTATCCCCATAAAGGGAAGAAAATCTGCCATCCTTACCCGGTCTAGCCTACATGTGAATCCAGAGCCACAGCAATGGGATTGATTCTCAGCTGCCCTCGGGTAACTCGGGATGAGCAATAAATGCTGGCCAGCCAGTCACGCCTGTGTTCCACGAATGAATTCAAAAAGTAATGGTCCAAAGGTGTGCAGGTTAGGTTGACTGGCCATAGTAAATTGCTTCTTAGTGTTAGAGGGATTAGGGGATAAATATGTGGGGCTTGGGGGGGGGGTGGATGAGACTTGGTGGATTGTTGTCAGTGCAGACTTGATGGGCCAAATGGCCTCCTTATACACTGTACATTCCATGATTCTATGAATATTTACTTTGCCGCTCTTGACTTGTTTGTGTCGGATTTAATTTCTTTAAACCAGGTCTTCAGGCAAATGCTGAGACACAGTTGCTGGCGATTTATCCCCAAGATCCCACCTCCCAGGCTGCGGTGAGCGCAGTTTCAAAAGCAAAGAAGAAGAAAAAGGACGATGTCACCGGTAAACACTTGAGTGCTGCTAGAATTTTGCCTTTTGTTTTACGCGGGAACTTTACAGAGGCTGGGCTGAGAGCTGCCTGCGCTGACAGGGAAACATACCCGTTTTCAGATTGTACTACGCGCAACAGGGGAGAAGCCTTCTCTGCTTTCCCCAAGAATGTACCTCAGAGCCCACCCCAGTAGAGCCTGCATTCTGCTGCTGTTACATGTTACACATGTGGCTTCTTTTCCAGCCATCTTGAGAGTGAGATTCCAGTTGTCCCACCATTGCTGCCTTTAGGTAACACACCTCAAACTCTGAAATTCCATCTCTAAAGTTACCTGCCTCTCTCTTTCCTTGAAGGCAGTCCTTGAAAGCTATCCCTGACCAATTTTGCTCACCTGTCCTAATATCTCCTTATGTGGCTGGGTGTCAAGATTTGTTTGATAACACCTCAGTTAAACATCTATAATTCTATATTGCAGAGAGAGGTCATTTGACCCATTGAGTCTCCCACCCTGGCCCTATCCCCGTAACCCCATGAATTTATCCTAGCTAGTCCCCCTAACACTAAGTAGCAATTTAGCATGGCCGATCCATCTAACCCGCACACCTTCGGACTGTGGGAGGAAACCGGAGCACCCAAAGGAAACCCATGTAGACACAGGAAGAACATGCAGACTCCCCACAGACAGTGACCCAAACTAGGAATTGAACCTGGGTCCTTGGCGCTGAGAGGCAGCAGTGCTAAGTCCTGTGCCATCATGCTGTCCTAGCGGTCCTTTGGAAGTATATCTCCATGCGTTGATTGTCACTGGGGTCAATCCTGGAGCTCCGTATCTAACGTCTCACAGGCGGCTCAATTTCTCAATGGCAATTAGGGACGGGCAGTAAATGTTGGTCTTGTTAGCCGCCTTCCTATGCCACGATAAAAAGCAACAATTTGTATCACATTAAATAAGGACCAGTTTCACACTTGTAAACTCATCAATTCAGTCCGTCACCCTGATTAACAACTGAGAAGCTCACAAAGGCGGAGTCTCTTTTCACACGGGTGGAATGTATTTTGTCCTCCTTCAAGGAGGTGTGTTCTTTTGGATGTGCAGAGAGCCAAGACTCACATCGGCAAGTGAGAACGGTTATGTCCACAATTCCTCCTTGGCACAGTGGCACAGTGGTTAGCACTGCTGCCTCACAGCACCAGGGACTGAGGTCCGATTCCCAGCTCGGATCACTGTCCGTGTGGAGTCCGCATGTTCTCCCCGTGTCGTGTGGGTTTCCTCCCAAAGTCCAAAAGACATGCTGATTAGGTGCTAAATTCTCCCTCAGTGTATCCAAACAGGTGCCTGAGTGTGGCGACACAGGGATTTTCACAGTAACTTCATTGCAATGTTAATGTAAGCCAATAAATAAAAAAAAAAGTTTATTTATAAACTTTAATGTAAAAACTTGAACTTGATGTACTTTAAAACTTGTGTTAATTTTCCACTGTCTTAATATTTGTGTACTTTTTGTATGATTTGCCTTCCTGAAGCTTCATCTCACTGCACCTCTATTTGCCTGTAGACAGTACCCTGGCTGCGTGAGTGTGCTTCGTGCCCCTGAGGAAGGGAAAGCACCTTCACAACAAAGCCAGTTAGAGAAATGAATGAATGTTGTCTGTTAGTACAGCATCTCACGTGGACTGATGCCTATGTAGTGACTGTTATTTCTCTCTCTCTCTCTCTTTCAGTGAGTCAACCCATCGATGAATCCCAAGTGACCCTGTCATTTCAGGACTGGCTTGCTAGTGTCACAGAGCGCATCAACCAGACCATGCATTACCAATTTGATGGTGAATTTTGCAAAGCTTTTAGCTTTGATATGATTTTGCAAAGCTTTCAGCTTTGCTAAAGGGGCTGTTACTCAGTAATTTTACATTGATTGGTCCCTTACTGGGGAGGCAGTGGCCTAGTGGAATATTGCCAGAAACTCAGCTAATGTTCTGGGGACCCGGGTTCAAATCCCGCCACGGTAAACAGTGGAATTTGAATTCAATAAAAAATATCTGGAACTAAGAATCTACGGTGGAGCGTAGAAGGCTGAGGGGTGATCTTATAGAGGTCTATAAAATAATGAGGCGCATAGGTAGATCAGTGATAATAGTTAATATCTTTTCCCAAAGGTAGGGGAGTCTAAAACTAGAGGGCATAGGTTTACGGTGAGAGAGGAGAGACACAAAAAGGTCCAGAGAGGCAGTTTTTTCACAGAGGGTGGCGAGTGTCTGGAATGAGCTGCCAGAGGTAGTCATAGAGACGGGTACAATTTTGTCTTTTAAAAAGCATTTGCACAGTCACGTGGGTAAGATGGGTACAGAGGGATATGGGCCAAATGCGGGCAATTTGGAGTTTAAAAAAGGGGCAGCGTGGACAAGTTGGGCCGAAGGGCCTGATTCTATGCTGTAAACCTTTATGACCTCTACTAATGACCATGAAACCATGTTGATTGTTGGAAAAATCTGCTCACTAATATCCTTTAGGGAAGGAAATCTGCTGTCTTTACCTGGCCTACATGTGGTCCAGAGCCACAACAATGTGGTTGACTCTGCAAGGGCAATTAGGCTTGGGCTATAAATGCTGTCCAGCCAGCAATGCCCATGTCCCATGAATGAATAAAAAAAAATTGGTGTTGATACTGCCAGTAAAATAATTTATAATTTTTACATTTTTTTTAATGGCTTGAGTGGGTTTGCAACAGGCTAATTCGATGTCTTTTGAGGGGAAACAGGCTGTGAATGTTACATGCCAACTCCTGTGGAGTACTTGACCGTCACCTATGCTGAAAGACAGCAGAAATGGTCACTGCAGAAAAGCTTGCAAGAACTAGGAGCAGGAGTAGCCTATTCAGCCTCTCGGCCCTGCTCTGCCATTTGATAAGATCATGGCAGATCTGATTATGGACTCATCTCCATTTTCCCGTCTGCCTCCATCACGTCAATCACAAATCTATTTACCTCAGCCTCGAATGAACCATCCTTGACTGCTCCCTGGGGAAGAGAATTCCAAAGACTAACGACCCTCTGAGAGAAAAAACTTCTCCCAATCTCTGTCTTAAATGTGGAGTCCTTGTTTTTAAACCATGTGCCCTAGTTCTACACTGTTCCATAAGGGGGGGGACATGATATGAAACAGATGTTTTTTTTTATCCAGTAGTTTTCACCCTTGTATCCTTGCTGCAATCAGAATCTCAGGCAGGAAGTTCTCAGACTTGTTTCCCGTAATAAATACACTCTTTAAAATGAGCATTTGGAGCCCATTCCAAGTGGCACGGCAGCACAGTGGTTAGCACTGCTGCCTCACAGCTCCAGGGATCGGGGTTCGATTCTCAGCTTGGGTCACTCTCTATGCTGAGTTTGCACAATCTCCCCATGTCTGTGTAAGTTTCTTCCAGGTGCTCCGGTTTCCTCCCACGCTCCGGAGATGTGCGGGTTAAATTGATTGGTCATGCTAAATTGACCCTTAGTGTCCCGGGATGGTTAGGTTAGAGGGATTAACGGGGTAAATATGTGGGGTGATGGGGCTAGGGCCTGGCTGGGATTGTTGTTGGTGTTGACCCGATAGGCCAAATGGCTGTCTTCTGCACAATAGGTATCCTGTGGTTTCTATAAATAAATGAGGTAAAGGTATTTGTGAACAAATATGCAGTTTGGGGAGCTGCGTCTTGAGGAGGTGCATTATCTCAATGGAGGCATCCAATCAGTAAATAGAATCGTAGAGGTTTAGAGGTTGTCCATGCCACCCTACGTTGCAACCACAAAGCTAGTCCCAATTGCCCCACATTTGGCTCATATCCCTCTATACCCATCTTACCCATGTATCTGTCTAAACACTTTTTAAAAGACAAAATTGTACTGCCTCTACTCCTTCCTCTGGCAGCTCGTTCCAGACACTCACCTCTGTGTGAAAAAAATGCCCCTCTGGAACCCTATTGTATCTCTCACCTTGAACCTGTGCCCTCTAGTTTTAGACTCCTGTACCCTTGTGCAAAGATGTTGACTATCTAGCTGATCTATGCCCCTCATTACTTTATAGACCTCTACGTGACCACCAAAGGTGATCCTACAAAGGTAAAATTGCCACATTTCCTGATGACCACAGGCAGTGAGTGACTGGTGATGATTTAACCTGAAGATCACCACACCTCAGCCAGTACAGCAATTGAACCCTCACCGTCAGTGGCATTGCCCCACATCACTAACCAGCCGTCCAGCTAGCTGAGCTAAACTGAACATAGTAATTCTAACATAGTAAAATAGCCAAGGCTCTTCACAGGAGAGAGTTAGTTATACAAAAGCACGTGTATATATAAAGTTTCAAATGCTGTAATAAGTAGCTCCAGATAGGATTACCAACTCTTGTTGGATATATTCCTTGAGGTTTCAACAGATCACCTCCAGCAGCCTTTATTCTTTCCTCCCCAAATCTGGCACTTATTGAGAAATGAGAAGTGTTGAAAGAAAATTATCTTTTTTGTTGTATTTATTTTTGCCTATATTTCTCGCAGCAGCATCTAAGAACATAAGAACATAAGAATTAGGAGCAGGAGTAGGCCAACTAGCCCTTCGAGCCTGCCCCGCCATTCAACAAGATCATGGCTGATCTGAAGTGGCTCAGTTCCACTTTCCTGCTTTCTCCCCATAACCCTTAATCCCCTTGCCTACCAAAAACCTATCTACCCGCATATAAGAACATAAGAAATAGGAGCAGGAGTAGGCCATCTAGCCATGTCGGGGTCCTTAATTCCAGGGCGTTCCAGGATAACCCTGGAGGGTTGGCAGCGTTAGCTCCATCTGGCCCCTCAGTCGTCAGCAGCACTCTTCGAACACGGATGTCAGTCTGGAATATTGGTATTCACTGCCAGCCGTTCTATCTCTAAAGCTGTGCCTGTGATCTCCCCATGGTTTAAAGTTAATGAAGTAATTATACCCTAGCTGGAGAATTTGATTGCAGCAATATGTCACCGTTCTGACTTACTGTAGTGTTTTTCCATCACTCACTGATTTATGTTGGCTCCCGGTAAATGACAGGCTTGGTTTTAGTGTTCTTCCCCGGCCTCCTGCTGCACCACCTCCGACAATTCTGCAAGACATCTGTCCTCCTCCAATTTTGGCCTCTTGTATCATAACGCAGGATGCTATTCGTCCCATCAAGTTCCTGCCAGCTCTCCGTAGAGCAATGCAGTCAGTCCCATTCCCGACGCTCTATCCCCACAACTGTACAAGCTTATCTCCTTCGGTGCTCCTCCAATTTCCTTTTGATCGTCATCACTTCCACCACCTTCATAGGTGGCGAGCTTCAATTCCATCCCCCTTTTATTTTTGCATCTCCCCCACCATTCGAAGCTGTGCCTTCATCAGCCCTCAGTTCTAGAAATCACTTCCCAAATCTTATCTCCCAATCTCTCTCTCTCTCTCTTTTAGGATACATCTTCAAATCTATCTCCTTTGAGATTACTGCAGCACAGTGGTTAGCACTGCTGCTCTTCGCTCCATGGACCTGGGTTCGATTCCCAGCTTGAGTCACTGTCTGTATGGAGTTTGCACGTTCTGCCCGTGGGTTTCCTCCCACACTTCAAAGATGTGCTGGTTATATTGATTGGACGTGCTAAATTAAACTGTAGTGTCCAGGGATGTGATGGGTTAGAGGGACTAGCAGGGTAACTAAGCAAGGATAAGGTCCAGATGGAATTGTTGACGGTGCAGATTCGATGGGCCAAACAACCTCCTTCTGCACTGTAGAGTTTCTGAGTCACCCGTACCAATGTCTCCCTTTTTTGACAAATGTGCAGTTTGGGGAGTTGGAGCTTGAGGAGATGCATTATCTCAACAGAGGATCAATACAGTAAAGGTAAAGTTGCCATTGTCCCAGACGATCACAGGCAGTGACTCCACTCCGTGAAGCATCTTGGACCATTTTGCCACTTCAGAGGCACCATATAAAGGCAGTTTGTTGCTAAAAGCATCTATATAAATGCAGATTGCTGCAGGCACTGGTAAAATGCAAGTTGTCATTCATGCAGGGAAGCCCGAGCCACTGGTGTTCCACGTGCCTCAGACCTTCTTTGATGCCCTGCAGCAGAGGATTTCGATGGGAAGCAGAAAGAAACGTCTACCCAACTCCACCACAGGTAACACATCTTTCTATAGGTATCACTCCTGGGGCTAAAGGGAGAAGGTGGGATCAGGATATTTGATTTGATTTATGATTGTCACGTGTACTGGGATACAGTGAAAAGTATTGTTTGATTTATTATTGTCACGTGTACTGGGAACCAGTGAAAAGTATTGTTTGATTTATTATTGTCATATGTATTGGGATTCAGTGAAAAGTATTGTTTGATTTATTATTGTCACGTGTATTGGGACACAGTGAAAAGTATTGTTTCTTGCACGCTATACAGACAAAGCATACCATACATACAGTGGAAGTTTTTTTACATGGGGGAGAGGGGAGCAGATACGATAGTAACTTTTAAGAAGTGTCTTGACAAATACACCAATAGGATGGGAATAGAGGGATCTGGTCCCTGGAAGGTAGGGGGTTTTAGTTCAGTCAGGCAGCATGGTTGGTGCAGGTTTGAAGGGCCAAAGGGCCTCCTCCTGTACTGTAATTTTCTTTGTTCATAGAAACACATTTACCCCACTATTTCCTAGAACCTATACATCCCAGGTCACTAAGGGGCAATTTAGCATGGCCAATACACCGAACCTGCACATCTTTGGACTGTGGGAGGAAACTGGAGCACCCATAAGAAACCCACACAGACACAGAGAGAATGTGCAAATTTCACGCAGACAGTGACCCGAGGCCAGAATTGGACTGGGTTCCTGGCGCTGTGAGATTGCAGTGCTATCCTCTGTGCCATCGTGCCATCCAAGGAGAGGGTACAGATTATAGTGTTACAGTCATATTTAGAGTATAAAGAAAGATCAGTTTAATATAAGATAGGACATGTGAAAAGTCTGATGGCAGCAGGGAAGAAGCTGTTCTTGAGTCGGTTGGTACGTGACCTCAGACTTTTGACAGAAGAAGGTGGAAGACAGAATGTCCTGGGTCTGTGGGATCCTTGATTATGCTGGCTGCTTTGCCAAGGCAGCAGGAAGTGTCGACAGAGTCGATGAATGGGAGGCTGGTTTGTGTAATGGACTGGACAACGTTCATAATCCTTCATAGTTTCTTGGTCAGCAGCCATACCAAGCTCTGATGCACCCTGAAAGGATACTTTCTATGGTGCAGCTGTAAAAATGGTGAGAATCGTAGCAAGCATGCCAAATTTTGTAGCCTCCTGAGAAAGTAGAGGCATGGGTAGACTTTCTTAACCATAACGTTGGTGTGGAGGGACCAGGACCAGGTTGTTGATGACCAGGTCACCGAGAAACTTGAAGCCCTTGATCATTTCCATGTTGAATTTGATGATCAGCCATGGTCAAAATGAATGGTAGTGCAGGCTCAAAGGGCCAAATGGCCTTCTCCTGCTTCTAGTTTCTATATCTTAGTTACCTGCATTATCGAAAACCCCAAGTCAAGGTGAAAGTGTGTGGCAAGCAAGTGCGTGCCCATGGTCTGCTCAAAAGGATTTGGTATTGCACTGCATTGTACAGCATGCTTTTGCTTCTGGTAAATTAAGTTCCAATTCAGTTCAGCAAAGTGGAATGAAGGTTGCTTTGTCTGCTGCCAACCTTCCCAGGGCAAGTGCATTTGGAATAGGATCATAGGACCAGGAGTAGGCCATTCAGCCCATCAATTCTGCTCCAGCATTTAACATGATCATGGCTGATCCATTCACTTCAATTCCTTAGCAAGCCTATTGCAAAAGGCCGTTAATATATGTTGGTCAGCAGGAAATTCAAGAGGGATTGATGCAAATATGGACCCCCATATCACAAAGTACTCATCCAACAATCTCTTTAGTGTCTTTTATACTATTTGCCTCAGCCGCTCCTTATGGTAATGAGTTCCACTTTCTACCCACTCTCTGGATAAACATGTTTAACTTCAAGTCCTGAATACTGAAGTAGGGAGGCACAATTAGGTTAAAATTGCAGCCTCACAATGCCAGGGACCCGGGTTTGATTCTGGCTTGGGTCACTGTCTACGCGGAGTCTGCACTTTCTCCCCGTGTTTCCACCGGGTGTTCCGGTTTCCCCCCACAGTCCGAAAGACGCGCTGGTTAGGTGCTAAATTCTCCAGTGCACTCGAACAGGCACTGGAGCGTGGCGACTGGGGGATTTTCACAGTAATTTCATTGCAGTGTTAATGTAAGTCTACTCATGCCACTAATAAATAAAACTTTATAAAAAAACTCCTGGGATCAAGGGGAGATTTTGTTTTTGGCTGTGCTGAATTCTGTTGGCTGTCGATGGGCTAAATGGCCTACTCCTGCTCTTATGATCCTATTCCAAATGCACTTGCCCCAAGGAGGGTAGCAGCAGACAAAGGCAACCTTCATTGTGCTTCGCTGAACTGAATCAGAACACAATTTACCAGAAGCAAAAACGTGCCATGCAATGAAAGGTAGTACCAAATCCTTTTGAACTGAACAGGGGCACGCACTTGCTTTTTAAATCTCTCCTGCCTCGGGAGAGAGGCAGAACAAAAGCTGTTACTCTTTTCTGTTGCGCTTTTGAGCGATGCTGACTGATGTTTGATGTGTGTGTTGTGTCTTATAGGTTTTGTTCGAAAGGATGCTGTGCCTCTGGGAACGTTCTCCAAGTACACTTGGCAGATCACAAATGTTCTGCAGGTCAAGCAGATATTTGATACCCCGGAGGTAGGTGCTCCGCAATAAGGCTATGTAAGAGTAGGTTCCATTGAGGTAAGCCCTAGCCTCAAAGTTTATTTATTAGTGTCACAAGTAGGCTTAGGTTGACACTGCAGTGAAGTTGCTGTGAAAATCCCCAGCTGCCACGCTCCGGTTCCTGGTGGCACAGTGGTTAGCACTGCTGCGTCACACCCCCAGGGACACGAGTTCGATTCCCGGCTTGTACCACTGAAAATGTGGAGTTTTCACGTTCTCCCCGATGTGTGCGTGGGTTTCCTCCCGGTGCTCCAGTTTCTTCCCACTGGTTAGGTACATTGACCTGAACAGAAGCCGAAGTGTGGCAACTAGGGGAATTTCACAGTAACTTCGTTGCAGTGTGACTGTAAGCCTTACTTGTGACTAATAAATAAACTTTATTTTATTGTTCAGGTGCACTGAGGGGCAATTTAGCATGGCCGGTGCACCTAACCTGCACGTCTTTTGGACTGTGGGAGTAAACTGGAGCATCCAGAGGAAACCCACACAGACACGGGGAGAACATGCAAACTCCGCATAGACAGTGACCCAAGCTGGGAATCGAACCTGGGTCCCTGGCACTGTGAGGCAGCATTGCGAACCACTGTGCTGCCCTTGAGTCCACAGCAAGAGAAAATGCTTGTCACTGCATTTCAGCGAACTAATGGAAATCGGGGAGATGCCTGGCGTGGTTCAATGGCTGACCACTCAAAGAATCGTACAGCGGGCCTATGCAGAATCTTTATAAGCAAAGCTTTTTCCCCACAGTGCTGCAAATCCTCCTTTGTCAAGTGTGTGTCCAGTTCACTTTTCACAAGTCACCATTGTCTCAGCCACTGTGTTTCAGATTACAACAACTTGCTGTGTGTGTAGAAATAATTCTCCTCTCCCCTCTGGGATTTTCCACACATTATTTCAAATCTGTGTCCTCGGTGACTGACCCACCCCTGTTAGCAGAACTAGTTTCTCCTTATTTACTCTCAGCAAAACTATTTTTCATCTTGCCTTCTATGTTGGAATCAAGTGTTTCCGGACTGGGTACGACAAATTGAAAATAGAGTGAAGATGTCTCAACACTGGTGCTGAATTTTGATTTGATTTATTATTATCACATGTATTGGGATACAAAAAAAAGTATTGTTTCTTGCACGTTATGCAGACAAAGCATACTGCTCATGGAGAAGGAAAGGAGAGGGTACAGAATGTAGTGTTACGGACATGGCTAGGGGGTGTACAGAAGTTCAACTTAGTGCAAGGTAGGTCCATTCAAAAGTCTGGTGGCAGCAGGGAAGAAGCTGTTCTTGAGTCAGTTGCTACGTTTCCTGAGACTTTTGTATCTTTTTCCCAACAGAAGAAGATGGAAAAAAGTACATCCTGCTTGAGGTCCTTGATTATGCTGGCTGCTTTTCTGAGGCAGCGGGAAATGTGGACACAGTCAATGGATGGGAGGCTGGTTTGAGTGATGGACTAGGCTTCATTCACAACCCTTTGTAGTTTCTTGGGGTCTTGGGCAGAGCAGGAGCCATACCAAGTTGTGATACAACCCGAAAGGATGCTTTCTGTGGTGTATCTGTAAAAGCTGGTGGGAGTTGTAGCAGACATGCTGGATTTCCTTAGCCTCCTGATAAAGTTGGTGGGCTTTCTTAACTAAATTCTGTTTGCTAGTATTGGCAGAAACTGGGCCAGATTGGTGCTGGAAACTGCTGAGCTTGTTGCCTCATTTCCCAATTCGATATTTTTCAAAGCACAGAACAGCACAGCGTGGCATGGTAGCACAGTAGTTAGCACTGCTGCTTCACAGCTCCAGGGACCTAGGTTCGATTCCTGGCTTGGGTCACTGTCTGTGTGGAGTTTGCACATTTTCCTCATGTCTGCATTGGTTTCCTCCGAGTGCTCCTGTTTCCTCCCATGGTCCAAAGATGTGCGAGTTAGGTTGATTGGCTGTGCTAAAATTGCCCCTTAGTGTCCTGAGATGAGGTTAGAGGGATTAGCGGGTAAATATGTAGGGATGTGGGGGTAGGGCCTGGATGGGATTGTGGTCGGTGCAGACTTGATGGGTTAAATGGCCTTTTTCTGCACTGTAGGATTTCTATGAATCTATGAGCACAGGAGGAGGCCATTCAGTCTGTTGTATCTGTGCTGGCTCTCTGCGAGGCCAAACATCTAGTCCTGAGCTCCTCCACCTTTGCCCCATAGCCCTGCAATTTTTTTTTTTGTCCAGATGATTATCTAATTTCCTTTTGAAAGCCATGATTAATTCTGACTCTTATACACCCGCCAGATCCTAACCACGTGCTTGGCAAAAACAAAATTGTCCTCATTGGTCCTTTGCCAATCACTTCAAATCTGTGTGACCTACTTCTTAATCCTTCCACCAATGGGAAGAATTTCTCTCCATCTCGTCCATGTGGACCCATCACAATTTTGGACGCCTCGATCAAATCTTAGCTCAACCTTCTCTCCGTGGAGAACGGCCCTAGCTTCTTCCGATCTGTCCATGTAACTGAAGTCCCTCATCCCTGGGACCATTCCCATGATCTTTTCTGCCTCCTCTCAAAAGTTTTCACACCCTTCCTGAAATGCAGTAGAATAAGGTTCTCTGGATTTGTTACCACCCTTCCAGCCTGATAGAATTTTTGATTCTGATTTTTGATTTGATTTATTATTGTCACATTCAAAGAACAGTACAGCACAGGAACAGGCCCTTTGGCTCTCCAAGCCTGCACTGAGCACGTTTACCTATTGAAACCAACTGCTTATATCCTTCTATTCCCCATTTGTTCGTATATCTATCAAGATAAGTCTTAAATGTCACTAACCATCTCACTTGGTAATGCATTCCAGGACCCCACCACCTTCTGTGTAAAAAAAAACTTCCCCCCGCACATCTCCACTGAACCTTTTACCCCCTTATCTTGAACTTGTGCCCCCTTGTGATTGTCATTTCTGCCCTGGGAAAAAGCTTCCAACTGTTCACCCTATCCATACTTCTCATAATTTTATAAACTTCTATCAGGATGCCCCTCAGCCTCTGTCTTTCCAGGGAGAACAATCCCAGTTTATTCAATTTCTCCTCATAGCTAATATCCTCCTGGTAAATCTTTTCTGCACTCTTTCCAAAGCATGTACATATATATAAAGTGAAAAATATTGTTTCTTGCGCGCTATACAGACAAAACATACCATTCATAGAGAAGGAGAGGTCGCAGAATGTAGTGTTACAGTCATAGCTAGGGTGTAGAGAAAGATCAGTAGGTCCATTCTAAAGTCTGAAGGCAGCAGGCAAGAAGCTGTTCTTGAGTCGGTTGGTATGTGATCTAAGACTTTTGTGTCTTTTTCCCAACGGAAAAAGGTGGCAGAGAGAATGTTCGGGGTGCACTGAGTCCTTGATTATGCTGGCTGTTTTTCCGAGGCAGCGGAAAGTGTAGACAGAGTCAGTGGATAATCCAGCGCTCTCTGTTCCATCATTCAGATGCCCCTGGAAGTTACCCGCAGTTTCATTGAAAACCGCGATGGCACTTACGAGTTATTTAAGTGCCCCAAGGTTCAAGTAGAAAGTATTTCGGAGACTTACGGAC
Source organism: Carcharhinus amblyrhynchos (assembly GCF_965287045.1). Lineage (NCBI taxonomy): Eukaryota > Metazoa > Chordata > Chondrichthyes > Carcharhiniformes > Carcharhinidae > Carcharhinus > Carcharhinus amblyrhynchos. The sequence goes on from NC_137357.1 coordinate 4,871,992, forward strand.
GCATGGAGAAGCAGCCAACAATTCGACCTCTGGAGCTCAAGACTTTCCTGAGAGTTGGTGAGTAATGAGGGCATTGCTATTTGGGAGTTTTTATAGTCAGAGGAAGCATCCAGGGGATACAATCCATTCTCACTGCTCCATAAACTTTTGCTCACAGAGGTTTGCTGTGTGGTACTTTGTCATTCAGCATGCATTCAACATCGTCTACACTGCCTGTTGCGTTCAAGACAAACATGATTTTATTGTACATTATCTAGATTGCCTATCACTTAACACATTTTTTTGAGTGCCAGTGAATTTTGTCTCCGATCATTGTCCCCAGCACCAGTACTAGGCAGGCTGGCTGACCTGTAGTTCTGAACCCATTTTCAGCACAGGTGTTGAATATCTAAGGAGGATCAGATGATTCATAGAATCCATACAGTGTAGAAGGAGGCCATTCAGCCCATCAAACCTGCACCAACAATAATCCCACTCAAACCCTGTCCCTGTAACCACACATAATTGTACTCATTCAGTACCTCAGGCATGTCCTCTCCTTCCGCAAGCAAACCTCCTTTGTAATCTTATTCAATCCTATTACCCTCTGAGGTATCTGCATTCCTCCAATTCAGTCCTCTTGAGTATCCCCCATTTTAATTGCTCTGCCATTTGTGACTGCACCTTCAGCTGCCTGGGGGCCCCAAGCTCTGGAATTTCCTCCCTCAACTTCACTTTGGAGTGTGGGAGGAAATCGGAGCACCCAGAGGAAACCCATGCAGACATGGGGGAGGACGTGCAAACTTCACACAGTCACCCAATAGCAGAATTGAACTGGGGTTCTAAGCACTAGAAGATGGCACTGCTAACCATAGTGCCACCCTTGGATTCAGCAATTTCCATCCATGCTTTCCTCAGTAACCTAGGAAATGTCCGATCCAGATGAGGTAGCTTTCTGGTTTGAGGACTGCCAATCACTGAAGTACATCCTCATTATTGGGACCTTATACTGGGACCATTATTGCGAGTACACCTCCTTTATATTAGCATCATCCTGACTTCTGGTGAAAACAGATGTAAAACACTCATTCAGGACCTCAGGCACACCCCCTTCTCCCACCAGCAGATCTCCTTTGTAGCCCTGAAGAAACTCCACTTTTGTTTTGACTGCCATTTTACTGTTCGTGTTAGCTGCTAATCTGTTCTCAGATTCTCTCTTTGCCTCTCCAGTTCCTGTGCTCCTTGATTTGGCCTGGTCCATGCCTATCTCTCATCTCCTCCAACACTATTACCCTCTGAGGTATCTGCATTCCTCCAATTCAGACCTCCTGAGTATGCCCCAGTTTAATCGCTCCACCATTAGTGGCTGCATCTTCAGCAGCCTCCAAGCTCTGGGATTTCCTTCCCATCACCCTCTCTACCTCACTTTCTCCCTTTGGGCATTTCTTAAAACGAACCTGTTTGGCCAAGCTTTTGATCATCAGAGCTAATGTCTCCTTACGTGGTTCATTGTTGTACTTTGTTTATAATGTGTCTGTGAAGCAACTTGGGATAGTTTGTTCTGTCCAAAGGTGCCGTAATGCATGTATCGTATCTATAAGAAATAGAAGTTGTTGTCTTAAGATTGAAGTCACACCAAAGGCACTAATTCCTTGGAATGGTCTTTGCTTTATGGTATTTATAGGATCCCTACAGTGCAGAAGGAAGCTATTCGGCCCATTGAGTCTGCACCAACTACAATCCCACCCAGGCTCTATCCCTACAACCGCACACATTTACTCAAGCTAGTCCTCCTGACTATTTAACCTGGCCAATCAACCTAGCCTGCATATCTCTAATAGCAAAATTCAGCCTCTTGTGGTGGTGTCTCTGTTGGGGGCTAGTCAGTGGACTGTAGCAAGATGGTGCTTTGATTTGTGGCTATTGTGAAATTCACTGCGGAATTTTCGTTTGCATCCAGGGAACATGTCCCCTGAGCAGAAGGAGCCCACTCCATTTATTATTGAATGGATCCCAGACATCCTGCCCAGATTGAAGATTGGGGAGATGAGGATTAAGCTCGAGTACGGCCACCACCGGAATGGACACATTGAGTACAGGGAGCAGCAGCCATCTCCGGAACAGAGTTTCGAGCTTAGTCCATCCCTAGCCACCATTAACATTCACTGAAATCAGGGGGCAATGATGTAGCCGTCGCCGCTACCTCTTTCAGAGGTAGGTATTGGAATGAAAGTCCACTACAGCAGCTAACACGGGACACAAAAGGAACTCTGGGAAGCCCGGCTCGAATCCTACCGAAGATCTGCCAAGTCATTTGGCTTTACGGGATTTGGAGACTGACTGCCTCTGAATGATCTGTTCAAGGACATGTGGGTTGCATTCAGATGCACTTATCATGTTTGACCCATTGACTTGCGAATCCCATGCACTCTTTAATTATGACTTTGAAAGTGCAGCACAGTATTTAAAGGCTCCTTCCTGGGAGCAATATTGCGCTTTGATTTCCGTTTGCTCTTTTTTTTTACCTCAAAGAGGTTGTCAGCTTATCATACAAATCCTGGAAAAGTAACTTAATACTGCTGTGCAGAGAATCATTTTGAGCTGGTTGCGTGGCCCCCACGTGGGAGTTAATTCTGCTTTGTCCCGGGCTTATGACTCAAGTTTGTGTTGCGGCTTGTATGTAACCGAAGGTGGTTATTCACCTTGTTGCGTAAACAAAAAGAAGCCCGTTGGCAGAATTACTGCATGTGGAGTCTCTATTGGTGTTACAGACAGGACTGGAGGGGTCTATTCAGGGTGGTGAAACCCTTACAGTGCAGAAGGAGGCCCATCGAGCCTGCACCAATGGCAATCCCATCCAGGCCTTATTCCCCCAACTCCACAAATTTACCCTGCTAATCCCCCCTGACACTCGGGGGCAAATTAGCATGGCTGATCCACACACACACACATTTGGACTGTGGGAGGAAGCCGGAGCATCCGGCCGAAACCCATGCAGACACGGAGAACGTGCAGACTCCGCACAGACAGTGACCAAGCCGGGAATTGAGCCTGGGTCCCTGTCACTGTGAGGCAACAGTGCTAACCACTGCGCCACCCTCATTCATGTCAGTCTCAACTTGCACTGGCAAGCACCCGACACCCCTGAAGCTGTATCTTGGAATTAATCGTTGCCTGCAGAGAAAGCACGGGTACAGGTTTGGGCCTTTCCATCTTGCAAAAAATTTAAAAACAGTCAAAGTGAGAACTTTCAACTTTGCACCGAAAAGCAATGAACACAAAAGCTTTCTGAAATTAATCCCTCGCAAGGAGTCCTCACATGGCATCTCATCAAATCATAGAATCCTTCAGTGCAGAAAGAGGCCATTCGGCCCATCAAGTCTGCACCGACCATAATCCCACCCAGGCCCTATCCCCATAACCCCACACATTTACCCTAGCTAATCCCCCTAATACTAGGGTCAATTTAACATGGCTAATCCACCTAACCTGCATATTTTTGGAATGTGGGAGGAAACCCACACAAACACGGGGAGAACGCACAAACTCCACACAGACAGTGACTCAAGCCGGGAATTGAACCCGGGTCCCTGGTGTTGTGAGGCAGCAGTGCTAACCATTATGCCACTGCGTCATCCTTACGTTGCCCACAAAGTGTACTGCAACTCGTTTTCTATAGAATCATAGAATCCTTCAGTGCAGAAGGAGGCGATATTCGGTCCACCAAGTCTGCACCAACTACATCTCCACTCAGGCCCTATCCCCTTAATCCCATGCATTTACCATAGCCAGACCCTTGACACTAAGGGACAATTTAGCATGGCCAATCCATCTAACCTCCACGTCTTTGGACTCGAGTGCAGGAGAGCAAGACAGCAAAGTCCCACAAGTTGCTGCAGTGCAAGCACGTTAAGTGACTGTGTGTGTGTCTTTTTGATTGTGTTGCTTAAGGGTGAAACAGCGGTCACAGCATTGGGATCATTCCCTGCTCCTCTTCGAATGGTGCCGTGGAATCTATCGCACTCACCTGAAGGCACCTCCATGATCTCCATTTAACAGCTGAAGACAGCATCTGCGACTGTGCCGCACTCCTTCAGTATGGCATTTGGGAGTATCAGCTGAGACCATTGTGGACAAGGCGCAGTGGACCTGCAACTGAACACCAGAGCTCAGAAGAGATGTAAATGTTCCTTCTTTTCTTTTAAGCTTATTTTGTTCCCTGTTGGTCCTACTCGGTACCTTGACATACCTAAGTTGCATTTTTATATAGCTTTTTGCAACCTCCTGATGTCCTCCAGCCCTGATTGGACAATTAAGTAATTTAGGGCTTGCTGGATTGTAAAGCCATTGGCTCCAATTTGCAAATGCATTGTCCATAAACAGTGAGAGATAACAATTGCATCATCTGAATTTAAAGAGGCTGTTTAAGGGATAAATATTGGGCAGAGCTCCAGGAAGAACTTTCCTGCTTCCCCTTTGGGATTGTACCTTGAGAACTTTGGAGCCCAATTAAGAGGCAGGATTGACAATTGTTCTGAAGGACAGCACCTCCCACAGTGTGGCATGCCTTTAGTACTGTGCTGAAGTTCTTTATTTATATGATCATGAGATGTGACGATGAAACCATTATTCATTGCCCATCCCTAATGGAGCCTGAGAGGTTGATCGTGAGCCGCCATTTTAACTGCTTGTCCATATGATGTAGTTACATGCACAGTGTCAGGGAGGGAGTTAGAGGATTTTGACTCAGCAACAGTGAAAGAACAGCAGACGTACTTCCAAGTCAGAACAGTGTGTGGCTTAGAAGGGAGTTTGAAAGTCCTAGTGCTCCCATGCATCTGCTGCCCTTGTCTTTCTAGGTGGTCGAGATCATGGGTTTGGAAGGCGCTGTCTAAGGATGAGTTGCTGCAGTGCATCTTGTCGTTGGTACACACTGCTGCTACTGAGCGTCCGTGGTAGAGGGAGCGAATCTTGAAAATGGTGGATACGGTACCAATCAAGCAGGGCTGCTTCATCCTGGATGTTGTCGAGCTTCTTGAGTGTTGTTGGAGCCGCACCCATCCAGGCAAGTGGGGAGTATTCCATCACACTCTTGACTTGTGCTTTGCAGATGGCGGACAGGTTTGTACATAGCAGACAACTTCAGTTGATTTGGAGGAGTCAGGAGGTGAGTCACTCTCCGCAGCATTCCCAGCCTCTGACCTGCTCTGGTAGCCACAGTATTTATATATCTGCGTCCTGTTCAGTTTCTGGTCAATGGTAACCTCCAGGACATTGATAGTGGCAGAATCCAACGATGGTAATGCTTTTGGATGTCAAGTCGAGAGGGTTAGGTTCTCCCTTGTATCTGAGGAGATACTAATGGTGCTGAACATTGTGCAATCATCAGTAAATATCCGCACACCTGACCTTATGATGGAGGGGAGGTCATTGATGAAGCAGCTGAAGATTCAATCCAGATTATGCGCTTTGTTTTAGCGCAGGAACCCTGACTTGGAGCTGAGCGCGTTACTACTGTTCCAAGGCTGACACCTTTATTCGTAAATGTTGCAGGAAGTGTGACATTTCCTGACCATACAGACTGCACGGCAAATTTATATTTTCCTCCTGTACGTTTGCTCCTTTTCTGAAAGTATTAATTCACATTGAAGTGCTGCTCCTTCACCCAAGCAGTCATTCCCCTTGTCTGATTCTAGTTCCAGCAGCATTTCATTATGGAGAAACTTTCACCCAAAACATGTTGCCCACTTGTGCAACATTTAGCAATGGCAGTGACTGCACACCAATTCTTACACTGTGTTTATTTATTAGTGTCGCTTCCATTACATTGCAATGAAGTTACTGTGAAAATCCCCTAGTCGCCACACTCTGGCACCTGTTCGGGTTACACTGAGGGAGAATTTACCACCTAACAGCATGTCTTTTGGATTGTGGGAGGAAACCGGAGCACCCGGAGGAAACCCACGCAGACACGGGGGGGGAGAAGGTGCAGACTCCGCACAGACGGTGATTCAAGCCGGGAATTGAACCCGGTACCTGCTGCTGTGAGGTGGCAGTGTTAACCACTGTGTCACTGTGCTACCAGATATTGAAACTCCAACCTGTCTATCCCTGGCCTATGGTGGTGGTCCACACCAGGGACTTGTCTTTACCCCAATGAGCCATTGGGATGCTGATGCAGGTTAATAACCTTCCCAAACTACTGCTCAGCGCAGCTCAGCTTAACACAAAGACAATAGGTGAATTAGAGGCTGGCAGCCAGAGTTGTCAAGAGGGGAGGTGTGAGTGTGATACAATTAGGCGAATCAAAAAGCTATCAGCACTTCTAAAATTTGTCAGAGAAGAATCATTTAGCTATATAGAACCATAGCATCCCTACAGTGCACAAGGAAGCCATTCGGCCCTTCGAGTCTGCACCAATCACAATTCCATCCAGGCCTTATATCCGTAACCACACACACTTGCCCTGCTAATCCCCACCTGACACTAGGGTCAATTTAGCATGGCCAATCAACTTAACACACATTTTTTGGACTGTGGGAGGAAATTGGAGCACGAGGAGGAAACCCACACAGGGGAGAATGTGCAAACTCCACACAGACAGTGACCTGAGGGTGGAATCGAACCCGGGTCACTGGCACTGTGAGGCAGCAGTGCTAACCACTGTGCCTCCCATTGAGTTGGAGCATTCCTGTTGCTGAGTACTGAGTTCCTTTCTACCATCCCTCAGACCTTGGAGAGAGCAAGCAGGAGTTAACTGCAGAGCCAACAGCAATTACTCTCAGTTCTCCCATTTTCTAATGACTTTCAGTGAATTATATGATGCTCTTTGTCCAGAAATCCTACATGAATATACGCTCGGCATTAACTGGGCTCGTTTAATCCTGTGCTCCCCCCCCCCTCCCCGATTGTGGAAATGATGCTTGGATCTTTGTGGAAAACTGGTTGGAATAAATCCTGTATCATCAATTTTCATTTTTGTCTTTCTCCTCATTGTGTTCTTAATAAGTAATTATATTGGTGTAGCACCCTCCAGTTGGCAAGTGCCAGGTCAGGATCGGTGCTTCAGAAGTGCTGACTAACGACCTCGAAGAGACGGGCATCACCCCTCGTATTTGGACATCCCCACCATTGGCAAGTCAACCACCTTCCACCTTTTGACAACCTTCTCCTGCCAAGAGCAAGTATCGTGGGGAGCTATTGAAGAGACTTGGGTGAGTTTCTGTGGTCCACCGTGCAGCCACAGTGCGCCAGGGCACTGGTGGATATTGAATCCAGTGGCAGGGGCACTGATGAAGTGATGGGTCCTACCTTGCATGCTGTTCACCTTCAAATATTGTTGCACTGCATCCATCCCAAGTTCATTCACCTCTGCCTCAGATCACACCCAGTCATGTCAGCCGCAGTGGTAAAGTTGAGCACTGACGTCTTTGTCTTGCCCAATTGGGATATTGGTACAGTATAAAAGAAATCTGGAATCTAACCGCCATGTAAGGTGTGACAGTTTATGAAGGAGGATAGTGTGGCCTCTCAACCTGCTGAACCTTATCCTTCTACCTGGCAACTGTTCAAGGCTGAACCAAACAATTCGCAATCTTGGTGTGGGATCTGACTTCAAGGTGAGTTTTTAACCATCTACCTGCTCCATCACTAAGACATTTTTAATCATCCATGGGACATGGGTGTCGCTGGTTGGGCCAGCATTTATTGCCCATCCCTAGTTGCTCGAGGGCAGTTGAGAGTCAATCACATTGCTGTGGCTCTGGAGTCACATGTTGGCCAGACGAGGTGAGGACAACAGATTTCCTTCCCAAAAGGACATGAGTGACCCAGATTGGGTTTCCGACAATCAACAATGGTTTCACGGTCATCAGTAGATCCTTAATTCCAAATTTTTTTTTATTGAATTCAAATTCCACCATCTGCTGTGGCGGGATTTGAACCGGGTCCCCAGAACACTAGCTGAGTTTCTGGATAAATAGTCTAGTGATAGTACCACTAGACCATTGCCTTCATGTTAGCTACTTTCACCTCCCTAACATTCCTCCCTCCCTTCACCATTCCTCCCTCCCTTCACCCCACCCCCCCCAACCCCAACCACCACCCCCCACCAGCCCTGTCCCCCTCTCATCTTATCTACTGCGGGAATCCTCGTGTAAAGTTAAAGTTTATTAGTCTCGAGTAAGCTTATGTTAACACTGCAATGTAGTTACGGTGAAAATCCTCTAGTCACCACACTCCTGTGTCTGTTTGGGTACACCGAGGGAAAATTTAGCACCCAACCACATCTTTTGGACAGTGGGAGGAAATTGGAACGCCCGGAGGAAACCTATGCAGACACAGGGAGAATGTGCAAACTCTACACAGATGGTGACCCAAGCCAGGAATCAAACCTGGGTCCCTGGTGCTGCGGGGCAGCAGTGCTAGGTGCTGTGAGGCAGCAGTGCTAACCATTGTGCCAGCATGCCGACCCTTGTTACCACAAGACATGCCTATTCCAATGCCCTCATGAGCTTGAGCTCATTTGAAACTCTGCCTCCTGTATTTGAGCTCACACCCAGTCCTCACGCAAAAGCGAAACATTACGGATCCAGGAAGTCTGAAAGATTAAAAAAAAATGCTGGAGATACTGGCAGCAGCTGCAGTGAGGGTGACGGAGTTGGACACTGGCCTGCTGGTCCCTACTGGGCATTTCCTGTATTTGTTGCTCTTCTCTCTCTCTCTCTCTCTCTCTCTCTCTCTCTCTCCTTTAAGACGCTCCTTAAAACGTACCTCTTTGACCGAGCTTTTGGTCATCTGTCTTGATATCTCCTCGTGTGGCTTGGTGGCAAATGTTGGCTACGCTCCTGTGAAACACCTCAGGATATCTTACTGAATTAAAGACACTCCATAAATGGAGGCATTATTGGTTTGAATTCCATGTAATAAAACTGCCAAATATTACAAAGTCATAAAAGTCACCTTGTCATGGAGGAATATGCTGCCATTCTGTTACTGGGATATGAGGGGGCAGGGGGAGGGGTGATGGTGTTGGTGCAGAGGTGGGCAACTACACTTGCCCTGAGATAAAGCTGGGGTTTTCTCCAATCATTAAGTGCACAGCTACAGCAGGAGGTAAAGAAAGTAAATGGTCCATAAGTTCATAACATATAGGAGCAGAATCTTCTCCGCCATTCAATCATGGTTGATGGGCTCCTATTCCCCATTTTCCTGCCTTCTCCCCATCCCCATTTTCCTGTCTTCTCTCCATAACTTTCATCCCATTACCAATTAAAAAATCTAACTCCTACTTAAACTTACTCACTGTCCCAGCATCCACCACACTTTGAGGTATTGAATTCCACAGATTCAGTAGTTTCTCCTCAACTCTGTTTTAAATTTGCTACCCCTTATCCTAAGACTATGGCCTCTTGTCTGAGAATGCCCCACAAGAGGAAGCATTCGTTCCACATCTACTTTTATCATCTTGTATACCTCAATTTGATCTCCCCTCATTCTTCTAAATTCCAGAGAGTCTCGGCCTAAACTCTGGTGTGTGAGAGGATTTGAGTATAGAAATAGGGATGTTTTGCTGCAATTATATGGGGTATTGGTGAGACCACATCTGGAGTATTGTGTGCAGTTTTGGACTCCTTATCTGAGGAAGGATGTCTTTGCTATAGAGGGAGTGCAGCGAAGGTTTACCAGGCTGATTCCTGGGATGGCAGGTCTGTCATATGAGGAGAGACTAAGTCGGTTGGAATTATATTCACTGTAGCTGAGAAGAGTGAGAGGGGATCTCATAGAAACCTATAAAGTTCTAACAGTTAGGGTATATTCAGAAAGAATGTTCCTGATGGTGGGGGAGTCCAGTACTAGGGATCATAGTTTGAGGGTAAGGGGTAAACCTTTTAGAACTGAGGGGAGGAGAAATTTCTTCACCCAGAGGGTGGTGAATGCGTGGAATTCACTACCACAGAACATAGTTGAGGCCAAAACGTGTGATTTCAAGAAGAAATTAGATGTAGCTCTTGGGGCTGAAGGGATCAAGGGAAGGGGGGGATCAGGATATTGAATTTGATGATCAGCCATGATTGTAATGAATGGTGGAGCAGGCTCAAAGGGACGAATGGCCTACTTCTATTTTCGATATTTCTACTTGAATGGCACAATCCCAATGGTGTGGAGTAGGGAATGCTGAGAGTTTGATCGTGCATGTGGGGAAACAATGTCCCACATGCCCAGGCAGGGCAGTGCTTAATTTGGAGTCGATGTTCCCACATGTGTCGACTGGGGCTCAATATGAAACACGCTGGTCTCAAAAGTCACAAGGGTGTGGGTTTGAAGTCCCACTCCAGGCACCAGGGAATCTAGGCTGACACTCCAGTGCAGCACCGAGGGGACGCTGCACAGTCAGTGGTGCTGCCATTTGGGTGGAGCGTTTAAGCCGATTCCCATGGCATCTAGTTTGAAGAAGCACAGGGGAGTTATCCCTGGTGTCCTGGCCCTCAACAACATTGCAAAAAGAAAAGTGGTCAGCACTGCTGTGTCACGGCACCCCCAGGACCTGGGTTCGATTCTGACCTCGTGACTGTGTGGAGTTGGCACATTCTCCCTGTGCCTGCATGGGTTCCCTCTGGGTGCTCCAGTTTCCTCCCACACTCCAAAGGTGTGTAGGTTAGGTGGATTGGCCATGCTAAAATTAACCCTTAGTGTCCAAAGATGTGCAGCTTAGATAGATTGGCCATGCGAAATGCTTAGGTGGATTGGCCATGTGGAGTTCCCCCTTAGTGTACAAAGATGTGCAGCTTAAGAGGACTGGCCACACTAAATTGCCCCTTACTGTCAGAGGGACGAGCAGGGTATTACATGGGGTTATTGGAATAGGGCCTGAGTGGCATTGTTATCAGTGCAGGCCTGATGGTCCAAACGGCCTCCTTTCTGCACTATCAGGGTTCTATGCTCTTTAATGGGAGCTTACCTTATTTCCAGCTGGGCAGCAGTGACATTTCACCGGCTCTGAAGGCGCGGTGGCCACGAAAGGCGCTGTGTAAAGTCCAGATGTTCTGTGTTTGCTGGGGCTGGCGGTCTGGAAGGGGGCAGAGGTGGCCGGGTGAGTGATTGGAACCACTGAGATTGTGTGGGACTCTGTTCACAGCGGCAGCGTCTGCAAACCGCAAGCTTGCAGCAATGTTAAACCCTGAAAGGATGACTGGGGTTTGCAATGAAGTTTGGTGACAAGGTTTGTGGTTTTTAAAGGAAGTTCCGCGATGGGTGATCTGGTCTCCCTGATTGGCTGCTTAAATTTAGATACATTTGGGATCCCGCCCCTTCTGCTCTGTGATTGGCTGCCAGGCTGCTCTGTATCTCTTTGCCTGGTTATTTTCAGAGGCTGCTTGCTGCTTTAAGCAGCTCTCCAGAGGTGAGTTTGTACCGACGAGCACACACGGTGATACTGTTTGAATGTTGCTGGAACAAAGTGCTGACTCACCCAGAGCTTTCTTGATGTTAATTCTGCGGTTTGCACTCAGCTCTGTGCACCCTAGGCCGGATCTTCTCCCCACGACCCTTGTCTTTATCACACGCTCCCCGGGATTCAGCAATTTGCCAGTTTCTAGTCGGACTTGACGCGGTACAGCCTCCTGGGCTTGTGATACAAGAGGTGGGCACGTCTGGCCTTCTGTTCTTCCATGGGCCGAGAGTGTCACTGGCAAGACCAGCATTTGCTGACCTTCAACTGAGTGGCTTGTTGGACCATTTTAAAAGGTGGTGAGACTGTGGAATTCGTTGCCATGGAAGGCCAGTTCATTGAGTATGTTTAAAGTTTATTTATTAATGTTACACATAGGCCTACATTGCAATGAAGTTACTGTGAAAACCTCCTAGTCATTCAGATACACTGAGGGAGAATTTAGCACCTAACCAGCATGTCTTTCGGACTGTGGGAGGAAACTGGAGCACCCGGAGGAAACCCACACAGACACGGGGAGAATGTGCAAACTCCACACAGACAGTGACCCAAGCCAGGAATTGAACCTGGGTTCCTGGTGCTGTGAGGCAGCATTATTAACCACTGTGCCACCATGCCGCTCTTTCAAGAGGGTTTTGGTAAATCTGTGGAATTTGTTGCCGCAGAAGGCTTTGGAGGTTGGGTCATTGAGTATGTTTAAGACAGAGATATATAGATTCTGGATTGGTAAGTGGGTCAAAGGTTATGGGGAAAAGGCAGGAGAATGGGGTTGAGAAACATATCAACTCTGATCAAATGGTGGAACAGACTCAATGGGCCAAATGGCCCAATTCAGCTCCTTATCTTATAGTTTAGAGTCAGCCCACATTGCTGTGCAGCTGGAGTTAACTGTAGGCCAGATTCAAAAAGGCAGAATTCCTTTTCTGAAGAACATTAGCAAACAAGCAATGATGGTTTCACCATTTCTGTGACTAACTTTGCATTCCAGATGTTTTCATTAATGGAATTTAAATTTCACTCTTATTGTAATAGCCCCCAAATCCCAGTGCAATGGAACAAGGTACAATGTGGCTTTTCTGTACAGTGGGCAGAACATAGAACATATCCGAGGAAAAAGGCTATCACTGTCCACCCTATCTAAACCTCTAATCATCTTACATGTTTCAATAAGATCCCCTCTTAGCCGCCTTCTTTCCAGCGAAAACAACCCCAAATCCCTCAGTCTCTCCTCATAGGACCTCCCCTCCATACCAGGCAACATCCTGGTAAACCTCCTCTGCACCCTCTCCAAAGCCTCCACATCCTTCCTGTAATGTGGGGACCAGAACTGCACACAGTACTCCAAGTGCGGCCTGCACTGACAACAATCCCACCCAGGCCCTATCCCAATAACACCATGTATTTACATTGCTAATTCCCCTGACACGAGGGGGCAATTTACCACGGCCAGTCCACCTAACCTGCTCATTTTTGGACATAAGGGCAATTTAGCGTGGCCAATCCACCTAACAACACATTTTTGGACACTAAGGGGCAATTTAGCATAGCCAATCCACCTAACCTTTGGGCAGTAAGGTGGCATAGTGGTTAGCACTGCTGCTTCACAGCGCCAGGGACCCAGGTTCAATTCCTGGCTTGGGTCACTGTGCGGAGTCTGCACATTCTCCCCGTGTCTTTGTGCGTTACCTCCGGGTGCTCTGGTTTCCTCCTGCAAACCAAAAGACGCGCTGGTTAGGTGCATTGGCCATGCTAAATTCTCCCTCAGTCTACCCAAACAGGCGCTGGAATGTGGCGACGAGGGGATTTTCACAGTAACTTCATTTCTGTGTTAATGTAAGCCTACCTGTAACACTGATAAATAAACTTTAAGCTGAACTCACACATCTTTGCACTGTGGGAGGAAACCCATGCAGACACAGGGAGAACATGCAGACTCTACACAGACAGTGACCCAAGCTGGGAATTGAGCATGGGTCCCTGGCATTGTGAAGCAGCAGTGTTAACCAGTGTGCCATTTTTGGGATTCCTGAAGTTAAACGAAAATGCTGGAAATGTGGAAAGAGGAAGTGAATATCAATGCCCGAATATTAGAATTCAAAGGTGTCTGGAGGTGGAACGGTTTGAATGAACGCTGAATTGGAGAAAACATGAGGGGACATCTGGGATTTCTCATAGCACCCATGTGGAGGGCAGGAGTGGTGAAATGACAAGCAACTGGATATTTAAAAAGATGTTTGTTTATCTGGTGCTTTTCCCGATTGCCAAACGCCTCAAAGCATTTCACCCCAACTGAAGTACTTTTCAAACAGAGTCACTTGTGGATGACACAGCCTCAAATTTGTGCACAGGAAAATTCCACAAACAGCCAAGTGATAATGACCAGGTAGTTTTGTTGTGATGTTGGTTAGGGGATAAATGCTTTTGGGATGCCTGTGGCGAATTCCCCTGATTTTATTTGATATGTTATTGTCACCTGTGTTGGTATACAGTGAAAAGTATTGTTTCTTGCGTGCTATACAGACTTAGAATTCATAGAATACATAGGGGAAAAGGAGAGGGTGTAGAATGTAGTATTGCAGTCATAGCTAGGGTGTAGAGAAAGATCAGTTTAATATTTAATTTCTTGTTGTCACGTGTATTGGGATACAGTGAAAAATATTTTTTGATTTATTATTGTCACATGTATTGGGATACAGTAAAACGTATTGTTTGATTTATTGTTGTCACCATGTATTGGGACACAGTGAAAAGTATTGTTTGATTTATAATTGTCATAGAAACCCTACCGTACAGGAAGAGGCCATTCGGCCCATCAAGTCTGCACCGACCGCGGTCCCACCCAGGCCCTACCCGCACATCATGTGTATTGGGATATGGTGGAAAGTATTGTTTGATTATTGTCATGTGTTTGGGACACAGTGAAAAGTATTGTTTCTTGCACACTGTCCAGCAAAACATACCGTTCATAGAGTACGTAAGAGAGAAGGAAAGGAGAGAGTGCAGAATGTAGTGTTATAGGTATAGTAGGGTGTAGAGAAAGGTCACCTTAGTGCGAGGTAGGACCATTCAGAAGTCTGACAGCAGCAAGGGAGAAGCTGTTCTTGAGTTGGTTGGTACGTGACCTCAGACTGTTGGTGGCCATGCCGGTTTGTTACATTCTCTGGAACAGGCGGATGCTCCACGTGGGCACTGGTTCTACATTCCTGGGGCAAAGAAGTGGGGCTGAAGGGGTGCTGGAGCCTGGTTTTGTGATGTAGTTGCCGTCTCGTGCAACTCTGGGCGCCTCTGGCCAATTACAGCATTGTCACTGCAACCTCCTAAATCAGTTGAGGCTGACAATCAACCCTGGAATTTTCTAATGGCTCAGATTTTGCCTGCGATCCCTGTTTCCCAGTTAAAAACTTCGCCGACAATGAAATTTTATCCGTATGGTTAGAGGTTTGTAATATCACTGAACTTGGACCAGTACTGATTTTCACAGTGACTTCATTGCAGTGTTAATGTAAGCCTACGTGTGACTCTAATAAATAAACTAAACTAAAACCTCGGAGGAATGTTTTAATCATTAAATTCCTGTGTTCCTGTTGATTGCATCTCTGTTCTCCCTTGCAGCTGGGGTCCACCAGATAGCCACTCAACAACAGAAGGCAAAGAACCATGGCTTCCGATAGCCATAGTTTGGATTGTAGATGCTGTTCTCATGACTCCTCAGTGCCCAGTAGTGTACACCAGACACTGGAGGAGATGGACTTTGATAGAGGTACATTTCCGTTTCTGTGTGGGGTGGGCCATTGAACCAGCAAGTTAATGCATTGATATTCTGCCTTCATTAGAGGCCATTTCTTCCCTAGGAACATTATCTGTGGTGTTACTAAGGCAATTTGGACCGAAGAATGAGTTTGCATTGATGTACAGTGCCTATCACTGCCTTGGGATGTCCTGAAGTGTCCGGCGGATAGTCAAGTATTTTTGGAAGCTCTTATTACAGGGATGAATAGGTGGTACAGTGGTTAGCGCTGCTGCCTCACAGCACCAGGATCCGGGTTCAATTCCTGGCTTGTGTCACTGTCTGTGTGGAGTTTGCTCAAACTGGAGTGGCACAGTGGTTAGCACTGCTGCCTCACAGCGCCAGGGACCTGGGTTCGATTCCAGCTTGGGTCACTGTCTGTGTGGAATCTGCATGTTCTCCCCAGGTCTACATGGGTTTCCTCTGGGTGCTCCAGTTTCTTCCCGCAGTCCGAAAGATGTGCGAAATTCTCCCTCCGTGTAACCTGAAGAGGCACCGGAGTGTGGTGACGAGGGGATTTTCACAGTAACTTCTTTGTAGTGTTAACATAAGCCCAGCTTGAAACTGGGATTGCTTTCCTTGGAGCAGAGAAAGATAAGGGGAGATTTGGTAGAGCCATTCGCAATAATGAAGGGTTTTAATTGAGCGAATCAGTTTTTACCAGCAGCACAGTCAGTAGTCAGAGGAGACTAAGAAAGTGAAATAAGTGGCATGAAGAGATTGTAGTGAGTTGCCCACAGGAGAAAAGGGGTAATCAGGTGCAGATCCAATGGGCCGATTGGCCTCCTTCTGCACTGTGGGGATTCTAAGAAAACAGTTCAACTTCAGCTGCTTATTGCCTGAAGGGCTGTGATCTGGGAGGTACAGCCTGAGAGGATGGTGGAAGCAGATTCTATAGGAGTTTTTAGACAGTGATGAGACAGCGCATTCAAGATGGAAGATGTGATGGTTAAATAACTGGCGCACTCCCTGACACGGTTTCTCTTCTTCCCACATGTAGGCATCTGGTCCGCAGCCAGTACCGGTGACTTCAGCAGGGTGCAGAGGTTTCTGGAGAAGGGAACAGACCCGAACGTGCCCGACCTATCTGGCTATACTGCATTGGTGAGTGATGATGTGACTCTCTCCACAGCTGACAGTAAAACAGTCAGGCCCTGCTCAAACTGGGGTGGTGCAGTGGTTAGCACTGCTGCCTCACAGTGCCAGACCTGAGTTTGATTCCCTGCTCGGGTCACTGTTTGTGTGGAGTCTGCACGTTCCCCCGTGTCTGCGTGGGTTTTCTTGGAGTGCACTGGTTTCCTCCCACATCTGAAAGACATGCTGGTTAGGTGTATTGACCCAAACAGGTGCTAGAGAGTGGTAACTTCATTGCAGTGTTAATGTCAGCCTTCGTTCTGACATACAGATAAAGTTTACCTTCCATTCCTTAATTGTACTCTTTTTCACCGGATGTGTGTGTGTCGCTGGCAATGCCATCCCTAATTGCCCCTTGCTGCCTCACAGCACCAGGGATCCCAGTTGAATTCCTGTCTTGGGCCACTGTCTGTGTGGAATCTGCATGTTCTCCCCATGTCTACGTGGGTTTCCTCTGGGTGCTCCGGTTTCCTCCCACAGTCCAAAGATGTGCGGGTTAGGTGGATTGGCTATGCTAAATTGTCCCTTAGTGTCAGGGTGACTAGCTAGGGTAATTGCATTGAGTTGTTGGGCTAGGGCCTGGATGGGTTGTGGTCAGTGCAGACTGGATGGGCCAAATGGCCTCACTCTGCACTTTAGGATTCTACGATTCTGTGAACCCAATTCAAATTGAACCACTGACTGCCTGAAGCATGAACCCAAGAAGGAATTCACCTTAACAACACTAAAGTACCTTACTCCCCCTTTCTCCCTGGGCAAATATGGCCCACCCTCTCCGTCAAACTGTTGCATAGTCTCAACCAGACCTAGAAGGACAGAGAGGACAGGAGAATCAGGAAAGCAGAGAGAGAGATAAGAATTTACCTGTTAAAAACCTGTTTAAATTAGTTGAAAGCACTTTGTTCCTTGTAGAACTGTTTAAATCATTTAAAAGCATTTTTGTGGGCTTTTTGCATTTACCGCTTTAAGAATTCTGAGGGAGTGGTTCGAAGGGAGTTGTGGGCCAGCAAGCTTTAAATCAGCGCCAGGTTTAAAAGGAGGCCTGGTATAGACAGCGGGCAGCATCGGAGTGGGCAGCGGAGTGAGGGGGAAGCAGAGTGAGCTATTAGGGCTTAATATCAAAAGGGCTGGAGAGAAAAAGGGCCAGGTGAGTTCGTGTCGAAATTTTCAATACTACTACAGTGAATAATGGAGGGGCATGTGATGTGTTGTTTCTGTATAATGTGGGAGCTGGTGGACCCCAGGGTCCTTCCCAGTGACCATGTCTGCAGTAAGTGCAGGTTGCTGGAGGATCTCCAGCTCAAGGTAGATGAACTGGCCTCTGAGCTACAGACACTGAGGCTCATCAGGGGGAGAGAGGGTGCCATTGTCAATGGGGTGCAAGTGACATCCACCCCCCCTAGACAGGCTAACTCTAAGGGTCAGGAACAAGAGGGGGCTGCTGAGAGGAGGAAGGGGGGTGGGGAGCAGAGGCCTCAGCCTCTCAATCTGCATAACAGGTTTGAGTTCTTGCTTCCAGTGTGGACGAGGACGAGGGAGGTGAGGTCGGTGAGCAAACTGCACACGGTACAGTGATGCAGCAGGACATAGGCAAGGAGAAGGTGAAAAGGAACGTAGTAGTGATTGGGGATAGTGGGGTGAAGGGTATTGACACTGTCCTTTGTCACAATGACAAAGTGCACAGAAGGGTGTGTTGTCTGCCTGGTGCTCGGGTTCGGGATGTCGCATCTGGGCTGCAGAGGAACCTGGAGTGGGAGGGTGAGAATCCGGTCGTTGTGGTACATGTGGGTGCCAACGACATAGGCAAAATGCAGACTGAGGATCTGGGGAGGGAGTATGAAAAGCTGGGAATGGAATTAAAAAGTAGAACCGACAAGGTGGTTATCTCTGGGCTACTGCCTGAACCGAGTGCAGACGGGCGTAGGGTTGACAGGATTAAGGAAGTGAATGGGTGGCTCAGGGATTGGTGTGGGAGGAATGGGTTTGAATTTATGGGGCATTGGCACCAGTATTGGGGTAGGTGGGACCTGTTCGGGTGGGATGGGGTTGGTCTGAACCGTGCTGGGACCAGAGTGCTGGCGAATAGAGTGAAGAGGACTGTAGACAGGGCTTTAAACTAATTGGGGGGGGTAGGGTGCGAGGGTAGGTGACATTACGGGGTCTAAAGGTAAGGGAAGAGGCCGAGGATGTCCCAATAATAGAGGGAGTGGGGGTGTGAGTATGGTTGGTGGCGTTATAGCAAATAGGGTCCAGGTGAAGGCTGGGTTGCGGGCACTTTATCTGAATGCATGAAGCATTCGGAATAAAGTGGATGAGCTGGTGGCGCAGATTGGCACAAATGGATATGATCTGGTGGCCATTACAGACATGTGGCTGCAAGGTGACAGGGACTGGGAGCTGAATGTCCAGGGGTATCAAGTGTTCAGGAAGGATAGGCGGGAGGAAAAAGGGGGGGGCGTAGCTCTGCTGATTAAGGATAGCATCAGGGTGGTAGCAAGGGATGATATTGGAGCCAAGGAGCAGAAAGTGGAATCGTTGTGGGTAGAGATTAGGAACAGCAAAGGGAGGAAGACACTGGTGCGTGTTGTCTATAGGCCCCTGAATAATGATCTGGAGGTGGGGCGGGCTGTTAACGCACAAATAAGCGCGGCGTGCAGGAATGGGATGGCCGTAGTTATGGGGGATTTCAATCTACATATTGATTGGTCGACCCATGTTGGACGCGGTGGGCTCGAGGAGGAGTTCTTGGAATGCTGCCGGGATAGTTTCCTGGAACAGTGTGTGTTGGAGCCGACGAGGGAGCGAGCTATCTTGGATCTGGTGTTACGTAATGAGGCGGGTAGAATTAGGGACCTTGCGGTGAAGGATGCTCTTGGGGAGAGTGATCATTGTATGGTGGAGTTTCTGGTGCAGATGGAGGAGGAGAAAGTGGGTTCCCGGACCCGCTTCCTTTGTTTGAACAGAGGGGAGTACGGTAGGATGAGAGAAGAATTGGCGAATGTGGACTGGGGGAACACGTTGGAAGGTAGGTCTGCTGAGGAGCAGTGGAGGATCTTTAAGGAGATCTTTCTTGGTGCTCAGCGGAAATTTATTCCGATGGTCAAAAAGGACAGTAGGAGGAGAGGTAATAAGCCGATGATAACGAAGGAGGTGAAGGAAAGTGTTAAATTAAAAGTGGATGCGTTTAGAGTAGCTAAGAGTAGTGGGCGAGAAGAGGATTGGGAGAGGTTTAAATGTCAACAAAGTTTGACAAAGAAGTTGAGAAAGAAGGGTAGGAGAAACTATGAAGCTGGGCTAGCGCTTAATATAAAAAAGGATAGCAAGAGTTTTTATAAATATATAAAAAGGAAGAGGCTGGCTAGGGTGAACGTTGGTCCCTTAGAGGATGAGAAGGGGGACTTAGTGGTAGGGGATGGGGATATGGCTAAGGTATTGAATAACTTTTTTGTTTCTGTCTTCACGGAGGAGGACGTGAATAATTTGCCGGATGTTAGAGATGGAAAGGTGGTAGGACTGGAGGGTCTTAATGACATTACTGTTACTAGAGAGGCGGTGCTCGACAGACTGGAGGGGCTGATTGTGGACAAGTCGCCAGGACCGGATGGAATGCATCCGAGGGTTCTGAAAGAAATGGCGGAGGTGATAGTGGATGCCTTGATGGTTATTTTCCAGACATCGCTGGATTCCGGGGAAGTGCCGGAAGATTGGAAAACTACTAATTTTACGCCGTTGTTTAAGAAGGGTGCCAGGCAAAAGGCAGGGAATTATAGGCCGGTTAGTTTAACGTCTGTTGTAGGTAAAATGTTAGAATCCGTCATCAAGGAGGAAATAGCGAGGCATCTTGAGAGGAATTGCTTGATAGAGCAGACGCAGCACGGTTTCGTTAAAGGGAAGTCGTGTCTGACAAATTTGCTGGAGTTCTATGAGGATGTGTCTAGGGCGGTGGATAGAGGAGAGCCGGTGGATGTGGTCTTCCTTGATTTTCAGAAGGCGTTTGACAAGGTACCTCACAGGAAATTATTGCAGAAGGTCAGGGGACATGGAGTTGGGGGTAGGGTGTTAGCGTGGATAGAGGATTGGTTGTCAAATGGGAGGCAGAGAGTGGGGGTCAACGGGTGCTATTCGGATTGGCGGATGGTGACTAGTGGAGTGCCCCAGGGGTCGGTGCTGGAGCCTCAGCTATTTACCATTTATATAGATGATCTGGAGGAGGGAACCGAGTGTATGGTGTCGAAATTTGCTGATGACACCAAGATTGGTGGAACGGCAAATTGTGCGGAGGGTGTGGAGAGTCTACAGAAGGATCTAGATAGGCTGGGCGAATGGACCAGGAACTGGCAAAAGGAATTTAATGTTGGCAAGTGCGAGGTGGTCCACTTTGGTAGGAATAATGGTAGCAAGGACTATTACTTACGTGGCGAAAAACTGCAGCAGGCGACGGTGCAGAGGGACCTCGGGGTCCTTGTGCATGAGTCGCAAAAACCCAGCTTGCAGGTGCAGCAGGTGGTCAGGAAGGCGAATGGGATGCTGGCCTTCATAGCGAGGGGGATTGAATATAAAAGTAGGGAGGTCTTGCTGCGGCTGTATAGGGCATTGGTGAGGCCGCAGCTGGAGTACTGTGTGCAGTTTTGGTCGCCGTACTTACGCAAGGATATTTTGGCCTTGGAGGGAGTGCAGAGGAGGTTTACTAGGATGATGCCAGAGTTGAGGGGGTTGAGCTATGAGGAGAGGCTGAATAAATTAGGCTTGTACTCGTTAGAGTTTAGAAGAATGAGGGGAGATCTCATTAAGACGTATAAGATGATGAATGGGATGGATAGGATAGAGGTGGAGAGACTCTTCCCGCTCAGAAAGGACAGTAGGACTAGGGGGCACAGCCTCAAGATAAAGGGGGGGCGGTTTAGAACGGAGTTGAGGAGGAACTTCTTCACTCAAAGGTTGGTGAATCTCTGGAATTCCCTGCCCGTTGAAGTGGTGGAGGCTGCCTCGCTAAATATTTTTAAGACGCGGGTTGATGGGTTTTTGATGAGAGAGGGGATTAAGGGTTATGGGGAGAGGGCGAGAATGTGGAACTGAGCCATGACAGATCAGCCATGATCTTATTGAATGGCGGGGCAGGCTCGAGGGGCTAGATGGCCTACTCCTGCTCCTATTTCTTATGTTCTTATGTTACTTATCCTGTCTTTCTCTGACATTAGTACAGGGGCCTGGGATGTCCACTGGTGTATAGTCAGCTTGCAAGTTGGGCAGTGGACCGTTCACATCATAGGATCCCTGCAGGGCAGAAGGAGGCCATTTGGCCCATTAGACCTGCACCGACTCTCTGAAAAAACATCTTAACCAGGCCCACCCCATCTCCACAACCTCACATATGTACCATGCTAACCCCGTCTGACCGACACTAAGGGGCAATTTAGCATGGCCTGTCCACCTAACCTGCACATCTTGGGACACCAAGGGGCATGGAGGAGAACACAGATAGTGACCCAAAGCCAGAATTGAACCTGGGTCCTCGGCAGCAGTGGCACCATGCCTCCCCAATTCTCCCTCAGTGTAACTCGAACAGGCGCCGCAGTGTGGCAACTAGGGGATTTTCACAGTAACTTCATTACAGTGTTAATGTAAGCCTACTTGCGACACTAATAAATAAACTTTAAGTCTTTTATCCCTGCTCCCATTCCAGTAAATCTCCTGTCCATCCTCGACATCTTTCCCACAACAGTGGTCTACAGAATTGAACATAATATTCCAGCTTGGGCTAAACCAGAAAGATCTAGACAAATTTCCTTGTATTGGTACTTTAAACCTCTGTTCATCAGCTATGTGATCCCTGTGACTTCTCAACTTGCAGGCATTGTGACTGCTGTTCATGCATGCCACCTTGTGGCTGATTCAAAAACAGCAAAGACAAGAGGCCAAGGGCCTTCATGACACCAGGAGGCACAAACTGGTCCAAAGTAACAATCCCAGCACCGTCTCATAACAGACAGCGATGTTTCAAAGTGGCTAGGGTTCCACTGAGTGGCGTGGTTTCATCTCCCCAATCTGGAGAATCTACCCCGATTCTCAGTCCAAACCGCAAGCAAGTATAATTTATCATGGGCAGCACAGTGGTTCGCACTGCTGCCGCACAGCACCAAGGATGCGGGTTCAGTTCCTGGCTTGGAGTACAGTCTGTGCAGAGTTTGTATGTTCTCCCCATGTCTGCGTGGGTTTCCTCTGGGTGCTCCGGTTTCCTCCCACAGTCCAACAGATGTGCAGGTGAGGTAGATTGGCCGTGCTAAATGGACCCTTAGCGTCAGGGGGATTAGGAGGGCAAATATGTAGGGTTGTGGGAATAGGGTCTGGGACGATGCAGACTCGATGGGCCAAATTGCTCCTTCTACACTTAATGATTCTCTGAAAATTTAGCGTGGCCAGTGCACCTAATCAGCATGTCTTTCGGACTGTGGGAGGAAACTGAAGCATCCGGACGAAACCCACGCAGACACGAGGAGAATGTGCAGACTTCACATAAACAGTGACCCAAATTGGGAATTGAACCTGGGTCCCTGGCGCTAACCACTGCCATGATGTGGAGATGCCAACATTGGACTGGGGTAAACAGATTAACCAGTCTCATAACACCAGGTTAAAGTCCAACAGGTTTATTTGGTGGCAAAAGCCCCTAGCTTTTGGAGCGCTGCTCCTTCATCAGGATTATTATTTTTTATAGATAATTTTCCCACTTACAGTGGGAAAGTTCAGGCAGTGCTCCGAAAGCTTGTGGCTTTTGCTACCAAATAAACCTGTTGGACTTTAACCTGGTGTTGTGAGACTTCTTACTGTGCCACCATGCCGACCTCAGTACGTGAAACAGTATTTGTTTGCTTTTAAGTGGCGCGGTGTGTTGTAAGGCACAGCCTGAAAGGGCAGTGGAAGCAGATTCGACTGTGACATTCAAAAGGGAAGTGAATGAATACTTGGAAAAAGAGAAGAAAAACTTAAAGGGCTTTGGCGAAAGGGAGGAGGGTGAAGATGACTTGGGTAGCTTGCTTGGACAGGATGGGCCGAATGACCTTCTGAAGATTCAGCCAAGGGGCTACAGCCCAGCCCAGTGCAAGTCAGCTAGTTAGGCGATTACGGGAGGGGTTTGATTTGACTGCCGCTATCTGATCTTCTGCATTTATTCTCCCCAGCACTACGCCAGCCGCCGCGGCGATTATGAGATCTGTGAGTATTTACTGAGGAAGGGTGCCAACAGCAATGCTCAGACCAAAGGCGGGGCGACCCCACTCCACAGAGCAGCCTACTGTGGCCACCTCCCCGTCCTCACATTGCTGCTGTCCTATGGAGCCATGCCCACAATCACAGACGATGATGGTGCAACGCCTTTACACAAGGTAACGTGGCAACACCTTCAGCACATGTTCTGTTTCTGATGCGTCATTCCTTTTGTCTTGGTCTTTTTTTTTAAATAAAGGGGGAGATGGTGGCCTAGTGGTATTGTCACTGGAGTAATAATCCAGAGACCCAGGGAAATGCTCTGGTTAGTCAGCAGCTTTCTCCCAGGGTGGAAGAGTCAATTAACAGGGGCCATAGGTTTAAAGTGTGAGGGGCAAGGTTTAAAGGAGATGTACGAGGCAAGTTTTTTCTACAGAGGGTGGTGGTTGCCTGGAACTTGTTGCCGGGGGGAAGTAGTAGAAGCAGATACAATAGTGAATTTTAAGGGGGCATCTTGACAAATACACGATTAGGATGGGAACGGAGGGATATGGTCCCCAGGAGGGTAGGGGGTTTTAGTTCAGTTGGGCAGCATGGTCGGTGCAGGCTTGGAGGGCCAAAGGGCCTGTTCCTGTGCTGTAAGTTTCTTTGTTCTTTGCACTTTGACTTGTGTTCAAATCCCACCATGGCAGATGGTGGGATCTGAATTCACTAAAAATCTGGAAGTAAAGCATAATGAGGTGAAGTGAAGTGAGGAGGCGACCTTCCAAAAAAACAAACTCTCATGCTGTCTCACGGGGAGGCGATGGCTTAGTGGTATTATCGCTGGACTATTAATCAAGAAACTCAGCTACTGTTCTGAGGACCCGGGTTTGAATTCCATCACGGCAAATGGTGGAATTTGAATTCAATAAAAAAATGCCTGGAATTAAGAATCTACTGATGACCATGAAACCATTGTGGATTGTTGGAAAAACCCATCTGATTCACTAATGTCCTTCAAGGAAGGAAATCTGCCATCCTTACCCGGTGTGGCCTACATGTGGCTCCAGAGCCACAGCAATGTGGTTGATTCTCAACTGCCCTCTGAAATGGTCAGATGAGCCATTCAGTTTCAAGGGCAACTAGGGATGAGTAATGAATGCTGGCCTATGTGTCACAGATAAATTAAGAAAAAGGTGAAGGGTTTGATGGTGTGAATTGGAATGTTAATTGGACTCTTAAATGCCCTCTGGAATGAACCATAAATACTGAATCATGATGTGGAGATGCCGGCGTTGGACTGGGGTAAACACAGTAAGAAGTCTCACAACACCAGGTTAAAGTGGGGAGCTCTGATCTCCCCACTCATCTGATGAAGGAACAGCGTGCCAAAAGCTAGTGGCGTTTACTCCCAAAAAAAACCTGTTGGACATTAACCTGGTGTTGTGAGACTTCCTATCGTAAATGCTGGTCAGCCAGCAAAGCCCACAACCCATGAATGAATAATGTAAAAAATAATAATACTTCCTCATCCTTAATTGCTATAAAAGCAAAGACGCCTAATTCTAGGAACATCTTTCATGCCCTCAGAATGTGCCAAAACATCTTACTGCCAATGAAGTACTCTCAGAATCCCGACAGTGCAGAAGACCATTTAGCCCATCAGGTCTGCACCGATTTTCTGATAGAGCATCTTACCTAGGCCCACCCCATGCCTTATGCCTTAGGGGGCACAGCCTCAAGATAAAGGGGGGGCGGTTTAGAACGGAGTTGAGGAGGAACTTCTTCACTCAAAGGGTGGTGAATATCTGGAATTCTCTGCCCGTTGAAGTGGTGGAGGCTGCCTCGCTAAATATTTTTAAGAAGCGGGTTGATGGGTTTTTGATAAGAGAGGGGATTAAGGGTTATGGGGAGAGGGCGGGAAAGTGGAACTGAGCCACGACAGATCAGCCATGATCTTATTGAATGGCGGGGCAGGCTCGAAGGGCCAGATGGCCTACTCCTGCTCCTATTTCTTATGTTCTTATGTTCTTATCCCCATCACTCCACACATACGATTTTGCTGGGGCTAGTGATCAGAGTTAGAGATGTCGCTTGCACCCTTCAATCTAGAAGAAACTTATTTTAACTTTTCCCTTTAGATGAGAAATGTTTCTTTGTGGCCACTTGGTTGTGATGCAAGGGCCCCAGGGAGGAGCGCTGTAGGGATCTCGCCTCAACATCACACTGCATTTATGTAGCGCCACAGTAAAACAGCCTGGGTGCCTTGAGACAGAGTTATTGAACAAAGTGTGATGCCAACCCACAAGGGATAGTGGAAAGGGTAACTGGAAGTTTGGTCAAAGAGGTAGGTTTTAAGGGATGTCTTAAAGATGGAGAGAGATGGGTGATATAGGGAGGGAATTCCAGAGCTCAGGCTCCCAGGCATGGCCGCCAAGGGTGGAGCGATTAAAGTCGGGCAATGTGCAGCAGGCCACAATTGGAGGAGCACAGATCACACTTGTCCTGGTATCACTTTAAAAAAACACGATCTGGCTATCTGTGACAGCTTACTTCTGGTGTGCAAATTGGCTACTGCATTTCCTGCACAACAGCAGTGATTGTGCTGCAGAAAGGGTGGCACGGTGGGTTAGCACAGCTGCTTCACAGCGCCAGGGACCCAGATTCAATTTTGGCCGCGGGTCACTGTCTGTGCAGAGTCTGCATGTTCTCCGTGTGTCTGCATGGGTTTCCTCCCACAGTCTAAAGATGTGCAGGTTAGATGGATTGGCAATGCTAAATTACTCCTTAGTTGAAGTTTATTTATTAGTCACAAGTAGGCTTAAATTAACACTGCAATGATGTTACTGTGAAAATTCCCCAGTCGCCACACTCCGGTGCCTGTTTGGGTTACACTGAGGGAGAACTTAGCACCTAACCAGCAAGTCTTTGGATGTGGGAGGAAACTGGAGCACCCAGACAAAATCCACGCAGACACAGGGAGAATGTGCAAACTCCACAGTGACCCAACCTAGGATTCTAACACGAGTCACTGGAGCTGTGAGGCAGCAGTGCTAACTATTCTGCCACCATGCTGTCCAAAGATATGCTGGTTAGGTGGATTGGCCATGCTAAATTGCCCCTTAGTGTCCAAAGATGTGTATGTTAGTGGGATAAATTTGTGGAGTTGCTGGGATAAGGCATGGGGATAGCCTGGGAAAGATGCTCTTTCGAAAAGTCGGTGCAGATCCGATGGGCCAAATGGCCTTCTGCATTGTAGGTTTTCTGTGAGTATTTCACTGGCTGTAAGATGCTTTGGCACATTCTGAGAGTGTGAAAGGTGCTGCTCGAATTCTGAGTCTTTGCCTTTATAATGATTGGAAGGATTAGAATGTTTAAGCAATGAGCTGCCATAACTTTGACTTTTGAAGAGTTTGTGGGAAGCGTTTTAGCTAAGACCCGTAGAGGAGCAGCCCATAGTACAGACAGCCTCGGTGACTGTGCAGTTTGAATTGTAAGCAGACTGTTCTGCCAGCCCGTCCCTCCTGAATGTGGCGGGTCTGAATGCCCGCCGCTCTGCTTTTTGTTTTGATGGGTGTCTTTTGTTTGTCAGGCTGCAGAAAGGGGTCACCAGGAGGTGTGCGAGGCCTTGCTTCAGCACAACCCAGCCTTGAGGACGGTGAAAGACAAGAGATCCAGAGCACCTCACGACCTGGTGAGGGACCACCCAGCATTGAAGGAGTGCCTGCAGCCCGGGATGTTGACGTGATGCCTGCTCCCTGGTACTCAAGTTGTTGACAAACCTTCCCTGCCCTAACAATGGAGCGCTCTCAATCTTGGCAAAGGTCCACCCACCCCATTCTTTAGTCCTCATGTCACTGCATCGTCTCACGGATCAGTTCACTGATCAAGTCTTGCCTGATTTCTAACACGCATGTGAAATCTCTCAACTGGGGAAAAATTTGATGGAACGAATGATTGAAGATCTGGATTCTTTTGTTTTGTGGTTTGCTCAGTACCACAGTGAAGAGATCATCACTTCATTCAACACCCCTGAAGCAGTGACACTTTGAGGTATTAAAAATGTTCAAATTAACTGGCCGTTGTCCATCACTTTATTTTTTTCCATGCTGACATTGCTGTTCCCTTTTTTTGCTCCCCCTCACCTCCAAGTTGAAGATGACAAGACATATTGAGAAAGTGGTTAATATGGTATCTTGAACTTCGTGGCCAGAAGGTTTGCCATTCACGCCAGTGGGACTCTCTGGTCCCGTTGGCAGTGCACCCCTGCTGCGGGTTTCCTGATGATGTCATTGGGAATTTCCATTGACTTGGATTTGCTTTATTATTGTCCCATGTATTAGCGTAATGTTCATAGAGAAGGAAAAGAGAGAGTGCAGAATGTATTGTTACAGTCACAGCTAGGGTTTGGTTTGATTTGATTTATTATTGTCACATGTATTAACATACAGTGAAAAGTATTGTTTCTTGCGCGCTATACAGACAAAGCATATCATTCATATAAAGGAAAGAAGAGGATGCAGAATGTAGTGTTACAGTCATAGCTAGGGTGTAGAGAAAGATCAACTGAATGCGAGGCAGCCCCATTCAAAGGCAGCATGGAAGAAGCTGTTCTTGAGTTGGTTGGTACGCGGTCTCAGACTTCTGTATCTTTTTCATAGAACATAGAAAAACTACAGCACAAACAGGCCCTTCAGCCCACAAGTTGTGCTGATCATATCCCTACCTACTAGGCCTACCTATAACCCTCAATCCTATTAAATCCCATGTGCTCATCCAGAAGTCTCTTCAAAGGCCCTAACAAATTCGCCTCCACCGCCACCAACGGCAGCAGATTCCACTCACCCACCACCCTCGGAGTGAAAAACTTACCCCTGACATCTCCTCTGCACCTACTCCCCAGCACCTTAGACCTGTGTCCTCTCGTAGTGACCATTTCAGCCCTAGGAAATAGCCTCTGAGAATCCACCCGATCTATACATCTCAACATCTTATAAACCTCTATCAGGTCACCTCTCGCTCTTCGTCTCTCCAGGGAGAAAAGACCGAGTTCCCTCAACCTGCCCTCATAAGGCATGCCGCCCAATCCAGGCAACATCCTTGTAAATCTCCTCTGCACCCTCTCAATAGCTTCCACATCCTTCCTGTAATGAGGCAACCAGAACTGTGCATTGTACTCCAAATGGGGTCTGACTAGGGTCTTATAAAGCTGCAGCATTATCTCCCGACTCCTAAACTCAATCCCTCGATTGATGAAGGCAAAAAGGCCCGATAGAAGAAGGTGGAAGAGAGAATGTCCGGGGTGCATGGGGTTCTTGATTATACTGGCTGCTTTTCCCGAGGCAGCTGGAAGTGTAGATGGAGTCAATGGATGGGAGGCTAGTTTGCATAATGGACTGGGCTTCATTCACAACCCTTTGTGCTTCCTTGCGGCCTTGGGCAGAGCAGGAGCCAAAAGCTGTGATACAGCCAGAAAGAATGCTTTCTATGGAGCATCTGTAAAAGTTGGTGAGAGTCATTGTGGAGAGGGGGGATCTTATTGCAACTTATGGGATACTGCGAGACCTGGATAGAGTGGACATGGAGAAGATGATTCTACCAATAGGAAAAATTAGAACGGAGGGCACAACCTCAGACTAAAGAGACATTCCTTTAAAACAGGGATGGGGAGAAATTTCTTCAGAGAGTGGTGAATCTGTGGAACTCTTTGCCACAGAAGACTGTGGAGGCCAGGTCATTGAGTGCCTTTAAGACAGAAATAGGTTCTTGATTGATAAGGGGATCAGGGGTTATGGGGATGAGAAAAATATCAGCCATGATTAAATGGCGGGCAGACACGATGGGCCAAGCGGCCTAATTCTGCTCCTGTGTCTTATGGTCTTATGGACATGCCAAAATTCCTTAGTTGGCGGTGGGACTGGAGAATCCGAGCGCTAACAAACAACCTGCCACCTCCCGCCGGCAGGAAACACATGGCTGGGAGGCTGAAGAATCTTGCCCAGTTTGGGGAGATATTGAGTACAAAAATAGGCAAGTTATGCTTGTACCATTTATAAAGGTCTAGTTATGCCCCAAATAAAAGTATTGTGGCTGGTTCTCATCGCGAAACGTTAGGAAGAATGCGAGGGTCTTCAAGAGGGTGCAGAGGGAGATTTACCAGAACGGTCCCAGGGATGAGGTGGGTTTTAGCTCAAAGGTGAGGTTGGAGAAGCTGGGGTGGTTCTCCTTGGAGCAATTGAGGGCAGATTCGATCGAGGAAATGATTTGATTGGCTTAGCAGTACAAGACAGAGGGTGGTGACAGACAGAGGGTGGTGACAGACAGCTGCTTTAGCGACTGTGGGGGGCGGGGGGGCTAGGATCAGTAAGTTTGCTGATGACACAATGATTATGATGTGGAGATGCTGGCATTGGACTGGGGTAAACACAGGAAGAAGTCTGACAACACCAGGTTTCAGTCCAACTGATTTATTTGATGGTAAACTCACAAGCTTTTGAGGTTTCCCTCTTTGTCAGGTGAATGAAGAGTTCTGGCCTCAGACAGAGCATATGAAGCACAGACAGTTTACAGATTTCTGATTAGAAAGCGAATCTTTACACCTAACCTGCTGTTTCAAGTCTTAAAGTGGCTAACAATGTGAGTGGAACCTCACTGTGCTGTCTGGAGACAATACACATCTCTTTAACCTGTGATCAGTGCTCCTTCCACTCACATTGTCAGCCACTTTAAGACTTGAACAGCAGGTTAGGCGTAACGATTCGCATTCTAATCAGTAATCTGTAAACTGTCTGTGCTGTTATATGCTCTGTCTGAGGCCAGAACTCTCCATTCACCTGACGAAGGAGCTAACCCGAAAGCTAGTGAGTTTACTATCAAATAAATCGGTTGGACTTAAACCTGGTGTTGTCAGACTTTTTACTGTGTTTACACAAAGGTTAGCCAGGCCACTGCTGCAGAATTTCTGGATTGCTGTATGCCCGTGGGGGTTTTCCATTGCCTGGATGTAAATCTGTCCCTTCTAGGCCACCAGATTTAAAATTGCTGCATGTGGCATCTTGCTGTGCGCACATTGGCAGCAGTGTTTCCATCGCGATGGCTACACTTTTTAATCATTGAACAGGAAGTGCTCTGAGCTGTGATGAACTCACTATTCTAATACAAATAAGATTGCCAACATGTCCTACCTGATGTAGATCTGTCTTAAGATAGGATAAATTGGAATAGTCTTATCGGCAAGGCCTCCTATGATGTGGGAATGTGTTACAGCACATCTGTAGTTCATAAGATATAGGAGCAGAATTAGGCCTTTCAGCCCATCGCATCTGCTGTGCCATTCGATCATGGCTGATGTGCTCCTCATTCCCATTTTCCTGCCTTCTCCCCATAACCCTTCAACCCATTACCAATTTAAAAATCTGTCTAACTCCTCCTTCAATTTACTCACTGTCCCAGCATCCACCGCACTTTGGGGTAGCGAATTCCACAGACTCACAACCCTTTGGGAGAAGTAGTTTCTCCCCAACTCTTTTAAATTTGCTACCCCTTATCTTCAGATTATGACCTCTCGTCCTTAAATGCCCCACAAGAGGAAGCATCCACTCCACATCTATTTTATCGGTACTGTTTATCATCTTGTATCAATTTGATCTCCCCTCATTCTTCTAAATTCCAGAGACTATTGGTCTAAAGTGTTCAATCTCTCTTCATATGCCAAACCTCTCATCTCTGGAATCAACATGAGAACATAAGAAATAGGAGCAGGAGTAGGCCAACTAGCCCTTCGAGCCTGCCCCGCCATTCAATAAGATCATGGCTGATTTGTCGTGGCTCAGTTCCACATTCCTGCCCTCTCCCCATAACCCTTAATCCCCTCTCTCATCAAAAACCGATCAACCCGCGTCTTAAAAATATTTAGCGAGGCAGCCTCCACCACTTCAACGGGCAGAGAATTCCAGAGATTCACCACCCTTTGAGTGAAGAAGTTCCTCCTCAACTCTGTTCTAAACCGCCCCCCCTTTATCTTGAGGCTATGCCCCCTAGTCCTACTATCCTTTCTAGCGGGAAGAGTCTCTCCACCTCTATCCTATCCATCCCATTCATCATCTTATACGTCTCAATGAGATCTCCCCTCATTCTTCTAAACTCTAACGAGTACAAGCCTAGTTTATTCAGCCTCTCCTCATAGCTCAACCCCCTCAACTCCGGTATCAGCCTAGTAAACCTCCTCTGCACTCCCTCCAAGGCCAAAATATCCTTGTGTAAGTACGGCGCCCAAAACTGCACACAGTACTCCAGCTGCGGCCTCACCAATGCCCTATACAGCCGCAGCAAAACCTCCCTACTTTTATATTCAATCCCCCTCGCTATGAAGGCCAGCATCCCATTCGCCTTCCTGACCACCTGCAAGCTGGGTTTTTGCAGCTCATGCACAAGGACCCCGAGGTCCCTCTGCACCGTCGCCTGCTGCAGTTTTTCTCCATGTAAGTAATAATCCTTCCTACCATTATTCCTACCAAAGTGGACCACCTCGCATTTGCCAACATTAAATTCCATTTATCAATCTAGCAAACCTCCTCTGAACTGCCTCCAATGCCACTACATCTTTCAAAGATCCCTCCATTTACACGGGAATCTTACCCTCATCCCGGGATTAACCGGATTGAGCGACCAGGAACCGAGCATTTGCCTCTTTCTTGGAAGAGAAAACGAAAACGCGGAGGCCGGCTGATTTGTGTCCTCCCTGAAGGTGCTTGGTGTCCATACTATTTGGACATTTCTCTGTCACTGTATCAAAGCGTGCATCAGAAAGTCAATGCAACCTTTCTGTCCGCTTCCCAGCAAGGCTGACTGCAGAGACTTACTCTGGCTCATGGGCCAGTATTAGCTGAGGGCTGGGGCTGTTGTGCCTTCGGCCAGTTCCTCCTATCTGTGCTGCTTATTGTTGCCCACTGTTACTTGGCCTCCTTTCTGTCACATGACAATGGAGCGTAGAACCAAGGTCATGTGACACTCTTTTTGTTTTCTGCTGTCACAAGACCTTGGTTCCATTGTGTTGCCATGTGACCCTCCCCCTCCACCCCATTGTGGCCCGGTACCACCCAACCTTTGTTCTATAGTCCAGTCATGTGACCTTGGTTCCGCCCTTTGTCACTATTGTTGCTGGCTGTCATATGACTCTCCGTTACACTACTTTTTCTTTCTTTCTCTCTCTAAAGTTGTCTACATTCTGCCAGGGGGGGAGTGAGGAAGGGACAAAGCTGGGGGGTGGGGTGGGGGGATCTTGGACAACGACAAGCAGCGGCAATGCCTGAAGGCAACAGTCAAGCCAGTTCTGAGAGCGATGTAAGAGACGAGACGCTGGAAGGATGCTGAGCGTGGGCAAACTAGCTGCCTACAGGCCGGAGAGCTCCCGGCTCTTCGTGTCTGTGCTGTTCAGAGGTGAGCGGAAAGAATGATAAAATTCTTGTAGTGCATCATGAGGCCATTTGTCCCAGTACGCCTGCACCGACCCACCTTTTTATTGTACCTAGATGCTATCCCCATAACCCAATGTATTTACCCCACTAATTCCCCTAACCTGTACATTTTTGAACAGTAAGGGACAATTTAGCATAGCCAATCCACCTAACCTGCACATCTTTGGATACTAGGGCAGTTTAGCATGGCCAGTTCCGCTAACCAGTACATCTTTGGACACTAAAGGGCAATTTAGCATGGCCGATCCACCTAACCTGCACATCTTTGGACTGTGGAAGGAAACCGGAGCACCTGGAGGAAACTCACTCAGGCACAAGTAGAACATGCAAACTCCACAGTCAGCCAAGGCCGGAATTGAACCCAGATCCCTGGCACTGTAAGGCAGCAGTGTTAATCACTGTGCCACTGGGCATTGTGGGTGACTTACAGCAACAGCTTCACCCTGTACAGCTTCACTCACCCTGCATCAACCTCCCTCCGCAGTCAATGGCTGCTTCCAAACCCAGCCCAACATGGCAAATCGAGGAGGTTGAGAGGAGATCGGATGTACAAGGTTACAATCGTGTTGAATAAGGTGGACAAAGAAAAAATGCTGGTCCCATAAGAACTGCTAGATGCCTGTATGGAAGAAACTTTTTTACCCAGTGAATGGGACAGGCTCCGGAGTATGACGACTATGGGATTTTCACAATAACTTCATTGCAGTATTAATGTAAGCCTAACTTGTGACTCCCATAAATAGAATTTTAATACTTTAAACTATGTGTACAATTCTGTCTCTGCATTAACTGATCCACATAGCAAAACGTTCCTCCTGTACCAAGGCATCTCTAACTTCTCGACTGAGGTTTTACTTTAAACACCTTTTACTGAGTCAAAATTTAATCTTTCAGAGCTGGAACAATGACAGCTGGTGGAATTCAAATTCAGTTAGTCACTTGGAACTAAAAATGGTCTCAGTAACACTAACCATGACAACTGCTGTGAAAGCCAGTCTGGTTCACTAATGTCCTTTAGGGAAGGAAATCTGCGTCCTTACCCAGTCTGGCCTACGTGTAACTGCAGAGCCACAGTAATGTGGTTGACTCTCAACTGCCCTCTGAAATGGCCTAGTGAGCCAGTCAATTCAAGGGCAACTAGGGATGGGGCAATAAATGCTGGCCCAGCCAGCGACGCTCGTGTCCCACGAATTAATATAAAAGTCTCCAGAGTCGAAATAGAATTGAATGAGGGACAAATCTCATGGGGAGGTGATGGTTGAGTGGTATTATTACTAGATTATTAGTCCAGAAACACAGCTAATGTTCTGGAGACCCAGGTTCGAATCCCGCCAGGCAGATTATGGAATTTGAATGCGATTAAAAAAAATATCTGGAATTAAGAATCTACTGATGACCATGAAACCATTGTCGATTGTCGGAAAAACCCGTCTGGTTCACTAATGTCCTTCAAGGAAAGAAATCTGTCATCCTTAACTGGTCTGACCTACATGTGACTCCAGAGTCACAGTAATGCGGTTTATTTTCAATTGCCCTTTGCAATGTTTGAGCAAGCCGTTGGGCTCAAGGGCAATTTGGGATGGGCAACAAATGCTGGCCACACCCTGTCAAAAGAAAAAGACACTGCCAAAGCCAGCATTTATTGCCCACCCTGAAATACCCTTGAGAATATGATGTTGAGCTAATTCTTCAACCATTGAAGTCTGTGTGGTGTAGGTACACCCACAGTGCTGTTAGGGAGGGAGTTCCAGGATTGGTATTGGACATCAGTCAGTCCGTGTGGTGTAGGTACACCCACAGTGCTGTTAGGGAGGGAGTTCCAGGATTGTTATCCCCCTGTGTTATTTGAGGTGGGTGGGGGGTGGTATGCAGGGGTGGGGGTATGTTGCGTTACTGGATGCCATATTTTGCTGAGCCTTTATTCATTAACTCATTGAAAACTTTTGAACATTTGAATGGATTCCACTGAGTCAGTGAGGTAAGTAGGTCAGATGGTAGGGTGGTGAAGTCAGAGGTTGCGGGGCGAGTCAAAGCGGGGGGGGGGTCATTCAGGTTGGTTGGATGGTCAGGGAGGGAATTGGAGTGAGAGGGTTGAAGGCAAGGGGATATCAGTTGGGGATTGGTCAGCAGATGAAGGAAGGAGTTAGAGAATTGGAGGTTTGGAGCATTATAAAATCCTATAGGGCAGAAGGAGGCCATTTGGCCCATCGTGTCTGCACTGAGTACAATCCCACCCAGTCCCTAACCCCATGCCTTTACCCTAGCTAGACCCCCTGACAGTAAGGAGCAATTTAGTATGGCCAACCCAACAAACATCTTTGGACTGTGGGAGGAAACTGAGCACTCGGAGGAAACCCACGCTGACACGGGGAGAACATGCAAATTCCACACAGACAGTGAGTGTCTTTGGTTGTCGGCAGTGTGGGAGTTGGAGGGTCAGTGTGGGAAAGCCCGGGTGGGGTTGATTTAAAGTAAAGCTTATTATTAGTGTCACAAGTCGGCTTACATTACCACTGCAAGGAAGTTGCTGTGAAAATCCCCTAGTCGCCACACTCCGGTGCCTGTTCGGGTACACTGAGGGAGAACTTAGCACCTAACCAGCGCGTCTTTCAGATTGTGGGAGGAAACTGGAGCACTTGGTGGAAACCCACACAGACACAGGGAGAACGTGCAGGCTCTGCACAGGCAATGACCCAAGCTGGGAATCGAACCTAGTCCCTGGCGTTGTGAGGCAGCAGTGCTAACCACTGTGCCACCCTATTGCTCCACTCTGGTGGGGAGCCAGGAGGTTAGTTTTAGGAATTAACCTAGGAATTAAACATGGATTTTTTTTTCTATCTACTATTTCCTGGGTAACTATCCAGGTCAGTAAGTCTGAACCCTCCCAAGTCTGTATCTCAAGTTGAGAGTTTTTTTGGAGGGTTCTAGTGGTCGAGAATTGCTGGTTAGGGGTTGAAACTTGCAATTCCCTTGGCGACCTTGTGGTGGGACTTCCGAGGGTCCTGGAGTGCAGCTTTCAGGGTGCATCCGATCTCTGGCCACCTGGAAACAGGAAGATCTGGACTGTTAGACTTCTTATTTGTTACCCCTCCTAATTGGACTGGAAAGACGCACCCCCCCCCCCCCCCCACCCTCCCAGCTAATTGGTATGGCATGGTGTCCCAGTGGTTAATACAGCTGCCTCACAGTGCTAGGGACCCAGGTTCGATGCTCGGCTTGGGTCATTGGCCGTGCGGAGTCTGCATGTTTTCCCCATGTCTGTGTGGGTTTCCTCCAGGTACTCCAGTTTCCTCCCAGAGTAGAAAGATGTGTAGGTTAGGTGGATTGGCCATGCTAAATTGCCCCTCAGTGTCCAAAGATGTAAAGGTTAGGTGGATTGGCCATGCTAAATTTCCCCTTAATGTCCAAAGATGTGTAGGTTATGTGGATTGGCCATACTAAATTGCTCTTACTGTCCAAAGATGTGCGGATTTGGTGGATTGGCCATATGAATTACCCCTCAGTATCAGGAGGATTAGCAGGATTAATGTGTGGGATTGTTGTTGGTGCAGATTTGATGGGCCAAATGGCCTCCTTCTGTACTTTTGGGGATTCTATGATTCTAATCATTCTTTGAGTGTAGTTAAGATTCACATGTAGGCCAGACCAGGTAAGGATGGCAGATTTCCTTTCCGAAAGGACATCAGTGAGCCAGATAGAGTTTATACAACAATTGCTGCTCGTTTGACGTTCACCAATACTGAGATTACCTTTATACTCCATATTTTAATAAATTGAATTTAAGGTTGAACCCATGTGTAGGGTTGAATTACTAGGCTGATGACATTATCTTGACCCCGTTGGTGTCAATTTAACACTAGCTTCTCTGCTTTTGAGTCCTATCCCTCAAGGAATGAATCCCCAATGCTCTTATTGCCCTACATTGCGGCCTTTGATGTGTCTGTCTATCTCAGATCCCTCTGTCTGTTAGCCCAGTCAAACCTGCTTTCCCAGGACTGTCACTTCCTGATTCTCCTGAGCAAACACCACCATCTCACACCTTGTGTCTTGCCAGGGAAAAAGAAGAGGACGAGCTTATCGGAAGAGGATAAGAATGTCAAGTGGACTGAGGCAAGTAGGAAAATGTTCTCCATGTGATCTCCTCGGGCAGTGCGAGGGAGGAAGGTTGAGTCAGTGGGTGGCACTTTGCACTGGCATTTGGAGAAATGTGTGCAACGCGGGAAGAGTCAAATGTTAGATTATTGGCATCACGTACACTAATGAATGTCATTTCCAGTCATAGTTTGGAGTTGATCAGCCTCAGTTGATGACAGATGGCACAGAGCTTTAACCACTGATTGGGATGGACAAGATTGGCACAGAGAGGGAGAGTGCTATTGAAATGGGGTGAGGCAAGAGAGAGCGAGGGAGAGGTCTTCGAGTGCTGGGTGGAAGCTCTGGCATTAGATGAGGCATTGTGCCAATGCAGGGAGAGTCATGGAGGAATATGCAGGGTACAGTGACAGAGGGAGTGTGGTGTCGGGTGGTACAGTAAGGGATGTGTCACAGGCTTGGGTGTGCAGTGTTGAGTGTCACAGTAAGGGTGTGTGGTATTGATCATAAGACTGTAAGATATAGGAGCAGAATTAGGCCACTCGGCCCATCGAGTCTGCTCTGCCATTCAATCATGGCTGATGTTTTTCTCATCACCGTTCTCCTGCCTTCTCCCCGTAACCCTTGATCCTTTTATTGATCAAGAGCCTCCCTATCGCTGTCTTAAAGACACTCAATGACCTGGCCCCCACAGCCTTCGGAGGCAAAGAGTTCCACAGATTCACCAAACCCTCTGGCTGAAGAAATTCCTCCTCATTCTCAGTTTTAAAGGAGTGTCCCTTTACTCTGAGGTTGTGCCCTCAAGTTCTAGTTTCTCCTGTTAGTGGAACCATCCTCTCCACGTCCACTCTATCCAGTCCTTTCAGTATTCTGTAAGTTTCAATTAGATCAATCCTCATCCTTCTAAACTCCATTGAGTACAGACCCAGATTCCTCAACCGCTCCTCATATGACAAACTCTTCATTCCTGGGTATCACAGGGAGAGAGGGGTGTGCGGTATTGGGTGTTGCAGGGAGGGGTGTTTTGTACTGGGCGTCACTGGAAGGGCTGTGTGGTGTTGAGTGATACTTGGAATGGTGTTGTGTGGTACAGGAAAGAGTGTGTGATGTTGGGTGTCATATGGAAGGGTGTCGAGTGCCACATGGAAGGATGTGTGCTGTTGGGTGTCACGAAGGTGTGTTGGGTGTCACATGGGAGTGGTGTTTGGTTTTGGGTGCTTGGGTGCAGTCAGCCTCATTTTGGGGTGAGTTGCTGTTTGAAGGGCTTAATTATAAATGGTCACCAACCCTATTTTGAATCTTTTAGACACTGGACTTTAAGTTGAAAGGACATGCTCTCGACGCAAGATCTTCTCTGCAGATTCAGCTGAAAAGCAAAGATAAAGTTGGAAAGGGCAGGTAACATTCTTCTGCACGTTGCCACGAGCTTACTCATTGAGTTGGTGAAGCAATGTCCTCACATTTATGTTCTGTCTGGCTAAGCAAAGTCAGTAAAGGCTGGGTCTCTCAGAGTTGGAGTAGGGAGAGAGCTGGAAACCCATGCAGACTCCACTCAGACAATGAGTGACTCAAGCCAGGATTTGAACCCGGCTTCCTGGTGCTGTGAGGCAGCTATGCTAACCACTGTGCCACCATTTCCCCCCACAGTCTGAAAGACGTGCTGGTTAGATGCTAAATTGTCCCTCAGTGTACCCTAACAGGCGCCAGAATGTGGCGACAAGGGGATTTTCACAGTAACTTCATTGCAGTATTAATGTAAGCCTACTGTGACACTAATAAATAAACTTCATTAAAAAAAACCTTGCCGACTATCCTTGAAAATTAACTTAGGTTGTGTGTCCTGTTTTTGAGTTGTCAACTGTGAAGGTAGTTAAGTGGATGGAATGCCAGGGTGTCCAGTGATAAGTTAACCCACGGTAACTGGATTTTATCTTTCTTGCTCTCCCCCACAGACTTATCGGTTCCATCAATGTCCAGCTTGCCAGTATGGTCAGTGAGAAGAGCAAAAATGTCTCTTTTGTCAAAGTTCCTCTGCTGGATAAGAGGAAACAAAAAACCAAGGTGAGGTTTCTGTAGGAATGTAGAGTGGACCTTATGTGCTCTCTCTCACTGACTGTCTGTCTGTCTGTCTGTCTGTCTCTCTCCTGCCTGCACTCCCACCTTACACCCACTACAAAGCTGAGCTCATCAAAATGCTGCAGCTTGATATTTGCATCAAGGGGAAGTGACAGCCTAGTGGTATCACTATTCTATTAATCCAGAAACTCAGCTAATATCCTGGGGTCTCGGTTTCAAATCCCACCATGGCAGGTGGTGGAATTTGAATACAAGAAAAAATATCTGGAGTTAAGAATCTACTGGTGACCATGAAACCATTGTCAGAAAAACCCATCTGGTTCACTAATGTCCTCTGGGGAAGGAAATCTGCTGTCCTTATGTCGTGTGACCCCAGAGCCACAGCAATGTGGTTGACTCTCAATTGCCCTCTGAAATGGTCTAGCAAGCCACTCAGTTCAAGGGCACAGTGGCACAGTGGTTAGCACTGCTGCCTCATAGCGCCAAGGACGAGGGTTTGATTCCCGGTTTGGGTCACCATCTGTGTGCGTTTCCTCTGGGTGCTCCGGTTTACCCCCACGGCCCAAACATGTGCAGGTTAGATTGATTGACGATGCTAAATTGACCCTTCGTGTTCTGGGGCGTGTAGGTTAGAGGGATTAGTGGGTAAATGTATGGGGTTACGGGGATCAGGCCTGGGTGGGATTGTTGTCAGTGCAGACTCGATGGGCCAAATGGCTCCTGCACTGTAGGGATTCTATGATTGAATGATATTTAATCAATCAATATCCTTCATCTTTTTACCCTTAACCCTAAGAATCTAACTGACATAACATTAATACTTCTGTCCACCAATGCCTCAGCCCAAAGCCTCCTCCTTTAAGATGCCTCTTAAAATGTCCTCCTTTAATTAAGATCTAAGCCATCTGTCTTAAAGATGCCTCAGTGTTAAAAGCTGTCTGACCAGGCTCCTTCCTGGGTTTTCGTTGGTTAAAAGTGCTGTATGCATGCAAAGTGTTGATGTTGTACCCAAATGCAAGCTGTGAGCCCCCTCCCTGACTTGACGGAGCCTTCTGCCACTCCCTGCACGAGAGATTTGATGGGAGGGGGGAGGATGATGGAGGACGACCAGTGCTTGGATGACAACAGGATCCAAAGTGGGCCGCCGGGCTGGTCTGGGCTGGGGGGAATGAAACAGAACTGGTGGGAATTCATGCGTTTGCTTGTCATCGCCCTCTTGTTTTTCAGAACACTCTCAGCTTTGAAATCTTCCATGAGCCTCCCCTGATCAAGAAGAAAGAGAAGATAGAGAGTAAGTGAGACACTCCATGAAGCAACGTTTTCACGTGTTAAGCAACAGTGTTTGGCTCTAAGCCTGGCGATCACAGGGAATGCGCTGTTGTTGGGAAACTATCACGCTGGAAAGCAACATAGAGAAGGCAGCATACTCTCGCCGAGAGATAGATTCAGTGACTGGAAACAGTGACGAATAACTTTAAGCTTAAGAACATCCATTTTTGGACCAAAAAATTAACAGATCGGGGTCCTTTCAAAGGGTCAAATGTGGGGGACTGGGATGATTGAAAGAAACGTAGAAACTAGAAGCAGGAGGAGGCCATTCAGCATTTTGACCTTTCTCTGCCATGGCTGATCATCAAATTCAATATCGTGAATCCGCCCCCTCCCCCAAATATCACTTGATCCCTTTAGCACCAAGAGCTATATCTAATTTCTTCTTGGCCTCAACTACTTTCTGTGATAGCGAATTCCACATTCACCACCCTCTGGGTGAAGAAATTTCTCCGCACCTCAGTTCTAAAAGGTTTACCCCTTATCCTCAAACTGTGACCCCCTACCCCTGGACTTCCCCCACCATCAGGAACATTCTTGCTGAATCTACCCTGTGTAACCCTGTTAGAATTTTATAAGTTTCTATGAGGGCAGAGTGGTGGCGTAGTGGTTAGCACTGCTGTCTCTCTGTGCCAGGGACCTGGGTTCAATTCTGGCCTCGGGTCACTGTGTGGAGTCTGTACGTTCACCCCATATCTGTGTGGGTTTCCTCTGGGTGCTCTGGTTCCAAACTCCAGTAAATCTCATCCTAACCAACTTCGTGTCTCATCATATGACAGACCTGCCATCCCAGGAACCTGCCCTGGTAAATCTTCTTTGTACACCCTCCATAGCAAGGACATCCTTAGATAAATCTTGTACTTCTGAAGTCCCCCCACCGTGGGGAACATTCTTTCTGAATCAACGCTGTCTAACCCTATTGGAATTTTATAAATTTCCTATGAGATCCCCTCTCACCCTTTTAAACTCCAACTCATCAAGAAACTTGAATATAGATAGTTTGATCCCTTTACCCCCAAGAGCTATATCTAATTCCTACTTGAAACCACACAACATTTTACCCTCAGCTACTTTCTGAGGTAAGCGCTCCAGGATTCTGCCGAGAGCTGGTGTGGTCAGTGGGCCCAACCTCTGCAGTTGCGACTCCATGCACGGAGTTCCCAAGATAGTTAAAAGTCCGGCACAAACGAAATCAAAAATATTGATGAAATTTGATTTGATTTATTATTGTCACATGTATTAACATTCAGTGAAAAGTATTGTTTCTTGCATGTTATGTAGACAAAACATACTGTTCATAGAGAAGGATTTGAGAGAGCGCAGAATGTAATGTTACGGGCATAGCTAGGGTGTAGAGAAAGATCAACTTAACGCGAGATAGGTCCATTCAAAGACCTGGCTGCAGCAGGGAAGAAGCTGTTCTTGAGTTGGTCGGTACGTGACCTCAGACTTTTGCATCTTTTTCCCGATGGAAGAAAGTGGAAGCGAGAATGTCTGGGGTGTGTGGGGTCCTTAATTATGCTGGCTGCATTTTCCCAAGGCAGTGGGAAGTGTAGACAGAGTCAATGGATGGGAGGCTGGTTTGTGTGATGGATTGGGCTACGTTGACGGCCTTTTGTAGTTTCTTGCGGTCTTGGGCAGAGCAGGAGCCATACCGTGCTGTGATACAACCAGAAAGAATGCTTTCTATGGTGCATCTATAAAAGTTGGTGAGAGTCACAGCAGACATGCCAAATTTCCTTAGTGTTCAGACAAAGTAGAGGTGTTGATGGTCTTTCTTCACGATAGTGTCATCATGGAGGGACCAGGACAGGTTGTTGGTGACCTGGACACCTAAAAATCTGAAGCCCTCGACCCTTTCTACTTTGTTTCTATTGATGTAGACAGGAACATGTTCTCCTTTCAACTTCCTGAAGTCGATGACGTTCTCCTTCATTTTGTTGATATTGAGGGATATTGTTGCCACACCAGTTCACCAGATTCTCTATCTCATTCCTGTTCTCTGCCTTGTCATTGTTTGAGATCTGACCCACTACGGCGGTGTCATCAGCAAACTTGAAAATCAAATTGGAGGTGAATTTGGCTGCATCGTCATAGGTGGACAAGGAGTACAGTAGGGGGCTGAGAACACAGCCTTGTGGGGCACTGGTGTTGAGGAGGTGGTGTTGCCTATCCTTACTGATTTTGGCCTGTGAGTTAGGAAGTTCAGGATCCAGCCACAGAGGGAGGTGCTGAGGCCAAGGCTGCAGAGTTTGGAGATGAGTTTTGGGGAATAATGGTGTTGAAGGCTGAGCTGTAGTCAGTAAGTAGGAGTCTGACTTAGGTGTCCTTGTTACCTAGGTGTTCCAGGGTTGAGTGCAGGACCAGGGAAATTGCGGCAGTAGGCAAACTGTACTGGAATCAGGTAGTCCGGGAGGCTGGAATTGATTTGTGTTATGACTAACCTTTTAAAGTTAACCCTTTATGCTTAGAGAGATCAAGATTGTAAAGGAGAGGGTGTTTAGTTGCTGCTAAGCGAAATCCTGGTTGGACTATCAATGATAGGCTCGCATTGCCCT
Source organism: Carcharhinus amblyrhynchos (assembly GCF_965287045.1). Lineage (NCBI taxonomy): Eukaryota > Metazoa > Chordata > Chondrichthyes > Carcharhiniformes > Carcharhinidae > Carcharhinus > Carcharhinus amblyrhynchos. The sequence continues at coordinate 4,915,057 of NC_137357.1, forward strand.
GGATTGATAGGGGATTTGATTGTTGTTCTTGGCATTTTGGAAGAAAGATTCAGAGGTTAAATCAGAGGTTCATCTGCTCGTGAATGGAGTTGGCACAGTGAGTCAAAGGTGGCATACTGGTTAGCACTGCTGCTTGACAGTGCTTGGGACCCAGGTTTAATTCTGGTCTCGGGTGAATTTCTGTGCAGAGTCTGCGTGTTCTCCCGGAGCTGGGTGGGTTTCCTCCGGGTGCTCCGGTTTCCTCCCACAGTCCAAAGATGTGCAGGTTGGTTGATTGGCCATGCTAAAATTGCCCCTCGTGTCAGGGGATTAGCAGGGTAAATGTGTGGGATTATGGGAGTAGGGCCTGGGTGGGATTGTGGTCAGTGTGGACTTGATGGGCCGAATGGCTTCCTTCTACACTTAAGGGATTCTATGAAGAGTCTCAGACAGAGAGACACAACCAGAGCAAGTCCATTCAGGAGAAAAGTTAGGAAGCACATCTCCATATAAAAGGGGGTAGAAGTCTGGAGCAAGCTTTCTCCTCCAAAATGCACAAGATGTTCGCTTGATTAATCATTTGAGAATCCAAAATAGAGGACATTAAGAGGTAAGGAGGAAGTGGAGATAACCTATGATCTCACTGAATAGTGGAACAGGCTTGAGGGGCTGAATGGCCTCCTGTTCTGAGTTTGGTTATTGGACACAGTGGCACAGTGGTTTGCACTGCTGCCTCACAGTGCCAGGGATCTGGGTTCAATTCCCGGCTTGGGTCACTGTCTGCACAGAGGCTGCGCATTCTCCCTGTGTCTGTGTGGGTTTCCTCCGAAAGTTTGAAGATGTGCTCGTTAGGTGCTAAATTCTCCCTCAGTTTACCCGAACAGGCGCTGGAGTGTGGCAATTAGGGGATTTTCACAGCAACTTCACTGCAGTGTTAATGTAAGCCTTACTTGTGACTGATAATTTTAACTTTACTCGGTGTCTCACCATGCTGTACCTCCCCTGGGATGCCTTGATCGAGGGTCTGCAAAAGCCAGAAGGCGAGACCATCAACTTAATAGTAACAGAGATAGTTGGGAGTACTTGGCAGGTCTGGCCACTTCTGTAGAGAGAAATAGTGTCAATGTTTTGAGCTGATGTCCTTTCATCAGAGATTCAGTCGGTTTTGAGCAAGGCTTGGGTGCCTGATGGAAACCTTGCCTTGAGCTTCACTGGAACGGTGCTTCAGGCCAAGGACAGGGATGTCAGTGTGGGTGCAAAGTGGGGAATTAAAATGACAGGCTACTCAGAACCTCAGGGCCATGCTTGCACAGAGTGGTCACCCAGCTTGCATATGATCTGCCTCTTATGTTATTTTAACCCCTTCATTAACTAACTGGCCTGATACAAAGCCGGAGGGTATTACTGTCAAACCTGATTCAGTCTCTGGTGCTTGTCCCGTAGAAGTGCTGATGCCATCTGGCCATGACTGTGTTCCAATCCCGACCGTGAGGAGGCCATTCAGCCCATCAAGTCTGCAATAACCACAATCCACCCCAGGGCCTATCCCCATAACCTCACATTTTTATTCTGCTAATCCCCTGACGCTATGGACAATCTTCCATGGCCAATCCACCTAACCTGCACATCTTTAGACACTAAGGGGCAATTTAGCAAGGCCAGTCCCCTAACCTGCACATCTTACGGACTATGGGAGGAAACCGGAGTACCTGGAGGAAACCCACGCAGACGCAGGTAGCAATATGCAAACTCCACAAAGTGACCCAAGGCCAGAATTGACCAGTCCCTGGCACTGTGAGGCAGCAGTGTTAACCACTGGTCCACATAACTCATTCTGTCGTTAGTCTGAGACTTTGATTCAGTAAATTCCTTCCTTTCTAATAGGTGAGGTGTGTGTGTGTATATACGTGTGTCTGTATGTACACTGTCAAGGCTATACTCAATCTGTATTCTTCTCAGGCAAAGTGGGGCAGCCAGAACTGCGCGACACCACAGACATTCCCAAGTTACAGGAGTTTCCATTGAGATCACGATCACCGACTCCAGAAGCCAGCTCCCTCAAGGAAACCTCAAAGGTCACCAGGAAGTTCTCGGACAAACCTCAGGAATTCCAGGTAACAGATGAGAGGAGAGTTGTGTATGAAAGCCAAATGCCTCACCATGAATCATTCACTTGTGCGCAGTCTCACAGTGACTGGAGGATGAAACAGAGGGGAGGCAGTGGCATAGTGGCATGGTCACTATGCTAATAATCCAGAGACCCACAATAATTCTCTGGTTCGAATCCCAACTCGGCAGAAATTTGAATAAAAAAAAAACTGGACTTAAAAGTTGAATTATGACCGTGAAACCATTGCCGATTATTGTAAAAGCCCATTTCGTTCACAAATGTCCTTTAGGGAAGGAAATCTGTCATCCTTGCCCTGTCTGGGTACACTGTGGGGCGGCACAATGCTTAACATTGCTGCCTTACGGCGCCAGGACCTGGGTTCAATTCCCAACTTGGGTGATTGTCTGTGTGGTGTTTGCACATTCTCCTCATGTCTGCATGGGTTTCCGCCGGGTGCTTCGGTGCTGGTTAGGTGCTAAATTCTCCTTCAATGTACCCAAACAGGCACTGGAGTGTGGCGACTAGGGGATTTTCGCAGTTGTGAATGTCAGCCTACTTGTGACTAATAAATAAACTTTCTTTCTGTACGTGTGACTCCAGGTCCACACATTAATGTGGTTGGCTCTTAAACGTCCTCAAAGATGGGCAATAAATACTGGCTGAGCCAGCAATGCCCACATTGCATGAATGAATAAAAAAAAGCCAGTTACAATGACTTGGGTTCAGGGCTCACGTGAGGCTCGGGGTTGAGGTTGGGAATGTGAGCCACTGTGTTGGGAATATTGGACCCATCCTGAGAAGGGAGCGACATAGCTGCTGAATTTGCCCTGTTTAAAACCGTCGGAAGAGTGAATGACTGGTCAGGAATTGCTACACTATCAGAAGGGGGTGGAAGCTTTGGAGAGAGTGCAAAGAAGGTTCATCAGGATGTTGCCTGGTCTCAAGGGCATTAGCTATGAGGATATGTTAAATAAATTGGAATTGTTTTCACTGGAAAGACTGAGGCTGAGGGGAGACCTGATAGAGGTCTACAAAATTATGAGGGGCATTTTGGAATGGGGGCATCTGTGATGGCAGGGAACTGATATGGATTTAGATTTGATTTGATTTATTATTGTCACATATTGGGATAGTGAAAAGTATTGTTTGATTTATTATTGTCACGTGTTGAGATACAGTGAAAAATGTTTAGTTTATTATTGTCACATGTATTGGTATACAGTGAAGAGTATTGTTTCTTGCGCACTATACAGACAAAGCATACAGTTGCTAGAGAAGAAAGGAGGGGATGCAGAATGTGGTGTTACAGTTATAGCTAGGGTAGAAAAATATCAACTTAATGCGAGGTAGTTCTATTCAAAAGTCTGACAGCAGCAGGGAAGAAGCTGTTCTTGAGTTGTTGGTACGTGTCCTCAGACTTTTGGATCTTTTTCCCGATGGAAGAAGGTGGAAGAGAGGATGTCCAGGATATGTGGGGTCCTTGATTATGCTGGCTGCTTTATCAAGGCAGCAGGAAGTGTAGACAGAGTCAATGGATAGAAAGCTGGTTTGCATGATAGACTGGGCTACGCTTACAACCCTTTGTAGTTTCTTGCAGTCTTGAGCAGAGTAGGAACCACACCAAGCTATGATACATCCAAAAAAGATGCTTTCTATGGTGTTTCTATAAAGATTGGTGAGAACTGGAATGGACATGCCAAATTTCCTTCACCTCCTGATGAAGTAGAGGTGTTGGTGGACTTTCTTAACTGTAGCTTTGGCATGGAGAGAGCAGGACAGATTGTTGGCAGTCTGAACATGTAGGAACTTGAGGTTGTTGACTGTTTCTACGTCATCCCCGTTGAATTTGGATAGGACTCTATTAATGGCATGTTGTTGTGATGTGGAAGACGCTGTCTGAAAGGGTAGTGGAAGCAGAATCTGGACAAGAGGAAAATTCTTAGTATTGTTTGGGGAAAGAGGTGGGAGTGGGATTAACTGAACAGACATAACGAAGAGCCAACGCCGGCACAATGGGCGGAGTGGTTGGATGATGCTACAGAGGAGCCGGTTGTGACATTTCCTTGTCGTTAGGTTCGAATCCGTGTTATCGAAGGCCGTCAGCTGCAAGGTGGTAACATCAAGCCCGTGGTGAAGGTGTACGTGGGCGACACTGTATTCCGAACACGAATCAAACGGGGAAACAACCCTGTCTTCGACGAGGTAAGAGGCACTGTCTTTATGCTGCAGAGGCTGACTCACACCTTTCTTGGGCCGATAGATAATCGATTTATTGATTATTGATCATTGTGGCAAGTGCTGAATTGTGATGCTGCTACAAATAAAACAGGTCATCCTAATTCAGAACAGAGTTATAGGCAATCATTAAAATCAGGCATAAAAATAATATAAGATCGGTACAATTCTGAGCATACAGATAATTACAATAGATCACAAAATGCTGATCTCCTTACTGTACAGAACAGAAATGAGAGGCCTTTTACGCTCTGCATTTTGTATAAAAGTCCATCGTTCATATATCGTCAGGCTGAGTTCATTCGATTCTCAATCATTTGCATCCTATTTACCAGCCTTATGAAGCAGGGTACTGGGCTTTGTCACAGTCTGATCGTTCCCTGTCTTCTTTCCAGAATAATTATGGGGCGGCACAGTGGTTTGCATTGCTCCCTCACGGCGCCAGGGACCAGAGTTCAATTCCGGGCCTTGGGTGACTCTCCGTGTGTACAGTTTGCACGTTCTCCATGTTTCTGTGTGGATTTCCCCCAGGTTCTCCAGTTTCTTCCTGCAACTCTGGAGATGTGAGGGTTTCGTGGACTGGCCATGCTAAATTGCCCCTTAGTGTCCAAAGAAGTGCAGGTTAGGGGGATTGGTCATGCTAAATTGCCCTTTAGTGTTCAAAGATGTGCCACGTTAGGTAGATTGGCCATGCTAAATTGCTTCTTAGTGTCCAAAGGTGTGTGCAGGTGAGGTGGATTGACCATGCTAAATTGTCCCTTAGTGTCCAAAGATGAATGGGTTAGGTGGATTTTCCATGCTAGCTGCCCCTTAGTGTCCAAAGATGTATAGATTAGATCGATTAGTCGTGTAAATATCTGGGATTACGAGGAAAGGTCCTGGGTATGATGCTCTGTTGGAGAATTGGTGGAAACCCAAGGAGCTGAATGACCTCCTTTTGCACTGTAGGGATTCTATGATGTCTCTCCTCCTCAATTTAATTGCATGCTTACTTTTGTGTTGTTATGGCAAGTGAGCTAAGTGGAGATCCAGCCAAGATCGGTTAGGAGATTCACTTTGTGTCGGCAGGGATAAACTATCCTTTATTAAGAGAAGTCCAGAATGAAGGGACGTTAAAATTAGAGCTGGCCCATTCAGAGCAGCTGCAAGGAAGTATTTGTCACACAAAAAGGGTGCTGGAAATCACACATATTGCTCCAGAAGGCTGTACTCCAACTGAAGTTTGCCTGAGATGGATGTTGTTGAGTGAGGGTACAAGGAATTGGGACAAGGAAATAAGTCAACAAAACAACGAGACCCATCAAACTGTCGCAAAGTGGAAAGGTCTCATTCAGCATAAATACAGCTTGGTAAACTAGATAGTAATAACAAGATAAAGGCAAAGCACTGCCAATGCTGGAATCTGAAACAAAAACAGAAAAATGCTGAAAATCTCAGCTCTGACAAAGGCGCATCCTGACTCGAAACATTGGCTCTATTCTCCCTCCACAGATGCTGTCAGACCTGCTGAGATTTTCCTGCACTTTCTGTTTTTTGTTGTAGACATTAATAACATTGTTTTGGTTATGGATATCTTTAAAACCAGAACTGGATTTCTCTTGTAGACTTTGCTTGTGGGCTTCTTAAACTTTCGTAGTTTCTTTGGACCCTGTCATGCTTCTCTGAGAAAACAGTGGGGAACTTTGGCTCCTCAGGTTCCCAGGTACTTCAAAAGATGCACTAGGTTTGGACATAGCCCTTTTGTTTGCAGTGAACTGTGTATTGATGTATGTCACTTCTGGCAAATGTAAATAAACCATGTTACGAACTCGACTGATTATCCTCAATTGGTTGTTAGCGCTGTTGGAGCAGTCAGGATTGTACAGCAAGTGCTGCCCATTCACCATATCGCGAATAGGTTATCCACTATTATCTTCCTACTGCAAGCCCACCTTCACCAGCCAGCAGACAAATTGGGATTCCTACAGTTCCACACAGATTGACCAGATCAGCCATCTTGTAAGTCGGGCCCTTGACTTATCCATGGCAATGCATCGACCAATCAGAGTTGATGCACCTTTTCTCCTGTAGTACAAATGGTTGCAATTTGTCTGAGATTTGCGTTTGTCCTGATGAGTGCAGGATGAAAAGCTTTGGCAGTGTGCGTCACTTTTTAGCAATGTTCAAGTTCTGTGTGACCAAGCAACTAATGCTGCTGTTCTGTCTCGGCAGATTTTCTTCCAGAATTTTAATAAGCTCCCAAAAGAGGTCTTTGACACGCTTATACACCTTCAGGTAGGTCAGTGCAGGGTTGAACTTGGATTACAGTTAAAAGATTTTTTGAACTTAGAGCTAGGAATCAGGCCTTTCGGATCTGTGCTGGTGTTTATGCTCGACAAGAGCTTGGTCCCACTGTGAAACTGCTTCAGTATCTGGACCCTGGTTCTTCCTCACTCATCATTGGGGTGGCATGGTGGCACAGTGGTTAGCAGTGTTGCCTCACAGCGCCAGGGATCCAGATTGAATTCCGCCTTCGGGTCACTGTCTGTGTGGAGACTGCACATTCTCCCCATGTCTGCATGGGTTTCCTCCGAGTGCTCCAGTTTCCTCCCATAGTCCAAAGATGTGTGGGTTTGGTTGACTGGCCATACTAAATTGTCCCTTAATGTCAAGGGGATTTGGACTGTAAATATGTGAGGTTACGAGGATGGGACCTGGTTGGATTGTGTTTGGTGTAGTCTTGATGGGCCAAATGACCACCTTCTGCACTGTAGATTCTACAGTCAGCAGGGAATGGAACGGGGCATTGTCTGCTCATTCGACAAAAACTTGTCCATTCAAATTCTGTCCCACTGCCTGATCTTTGCTGAAACCGCAATTCATTCAATACCACCAAATCCCTGGGCTGAAGGAGGGAGAACAAAAATCGAACCGGGTTCCTGCTATTGGCCCTTGAGAGGGTACAGAGGGAGAATGGTTCCAGTGATGGTTCCTTTCACCCTATTATAGAAAGGATATTATTAACCTAGAAAGAGTGCAGAATAGATTTACTAGGATGCTACCGGGACTCGATGGCTTGAGTTATAAGGAGAAGCTGGATAGACTGGGACTTTTTTCTGTGGAGCGTAGGAGGCTGAGGGATGATCTTATAGAGATCGATAAAATAATGAGGGGCACAGATCAGCTCGATAGTCAATATCTTTTCCCAAAGGTAGGGGAGTCTAAAACTAGAGGACATAGGTTTAAGGTGAGAGGGGAGAGATACAAAAGTGTCCAGAGGGGCAGTTTTTTCAAACAGAGAGTGGTGAGTGTCTGGAACGAGCTGCCAGAGGTAGTAGTAGAGGCGGGTACAATTTTATCTTTTAAAAAGCATTTAGACAGTTACACGGGTACAATGGGTATAGAGGGACATGGGCCAAATGTGGGCAATTGGGATTAGCTTAGGGGTTTTGAAAAAAACGGGGGCATGGACAAGTTGGGCCGAAGAGCCTGTTTCCATGCTGTAAACATCTATGACTCTATGACCAGGGGGCTTTCGCTCTCAAGGTAACATTGAGGAAGCTGGGATTGTTTTCCTTGGAGCACCAGAGATTGAGGGGGAGATTTGATGGTGGCGTACAAGATTATGACAGGTTTAGATAAGGTCGACATTGAAAAGCTGTTTCCATTAGCTGACGGGACAAGGAGTGTGGGGGGAGACACAGATTTAGGATTTTGGATGAGACATATGGTGGGGAGGCATGTGAGGAATAACTTTCATACCCAGCAAATGGGAATGAGCTGGAACTCTTTGTTTTATTCATTCGTGGGATATGGGCGTCGCTGACTAGCCAGCATTTATTGTCCATCCCTAATTGTCCTTGAACTGAGTGTTAATTAGATAGATCGTTCTAACAGCTGGCACAGGTACGATGGGCTGAATGGTTCCAGGGCTTTCCTGGAAGGATTTATGACTTGTATAGTCTTGAGAGGATGCTATAATTCTGCATTGTAATGGCTTGATGAACAGTAACTGCATGTTACATAGAAACTTGTAGCAGGAGTAGGCCATTCGACCCTTTGAGCCTGCTCCATTGTTTATTTTGATCATGGCTGATCACTGAATTCAATATCCTGATTTCCCCCTTCCCCCCCCCCCATATCCCTTAATCCCTTTAGCCCCAAGAGCTATTTCAAATTTCTTCTTGAAATCACACAACGTTTTGGTCTCAACTACTTTCTGTGGGAGTGAATTCCACACATTCACCACCCTCTGGGTGAAGAAATTTCTCCTCACCTCAGTTCTGAAAGATTTACCCCTTATCCCCAAACTAAAACCCTGAGTTCTGGACTTCCCCACCATTGGGAACACTCTTTCTGAATCTATCCTGTCTAACCTTGTTAGAATTTTATAGGTTTCTATGAGATATCCTCTCAGTCTTCTAAACTCCAGTGAATGTAATCCTAACTGGCTTCGTCTCTCCTCATATGACAGACCTGCCATCCCAGGAATCAGCCTGGTAAACCTTCGCTGTACTCCCTCTATAGCAAGGAAATCCTTCCTCAGATAAGGACACCAAAACTGCACACAGTACTCCAGGTGTGGCCTCACCAATACCCCCATAGTACTTCACACAGGGAATACAGACCCATTATGCCAGAGATTATAATTTGACTGAGGCACTTGCACATAATTCAATCACCGTTTTAAAGTTGTACATTCCGTACCTAGTTCTGCAAAAGCACTTTTAAGACCAGGCTAAACTAGCAGAACGAACAGAAACTTGAGAAGCAGGATTGGTTGGAACAAAGAGTTTCTCTGCAGCACAGGCCAGCTGAGAAATGAAACAGAGCAAAAAAAATAGGGACAGTTTAGCATGGCCAATCCACCTAACCATTGAGACATTATAATGCAGAACTTGGGGTCATAGTTTGAGGATAAGGGGTAAACCTTTGGGACTGAGGTGAGGAGGAGTTTCTTCACCCAGAGGGTGGTGAATGTATGGAATTCACGACCACAGAAAGTAGCTGAGGCCAAAAATTTGTGTGATTTCAAGAAGAAATTAGATTTGGCTCTTGGGGCTTAAGGGACCAAGGGATATCGGGGAAAGAGGGGGGCTATCAGGATATTGAATTTGATGATCAGCCATGTTCAAAATGAATGGTGGAGCAGGCTCGAAGGGCTGAATGGCCTCCTCATGCTTCTGATTTCTGTGTGTCCAAAAGTTGTTCTTCAGTGATTACAACAGTGAGCTTAGGTAGTTCTGCCCTCTGTTGTGCATCAGGTATGGAGCTGAGGACTACCAACTCTTGAGCTCTGAGAATAGTCATTGCCTTTCATCCTGACAGAATCTTCCCTCTTTTCTGAAGGTGTTAAATTCACGCTCACTTCGATCTGATTCCATGATTGGCGTTTTCAAGGTGAGTCTTTTCACATCAATTTGAGGCCACGCATGTTTCAGGTACAGTATAAACTGTTAACAAACACCTTTTACTTAGACATTGCCCAGACAGAAAAGTCACAGGTACAGTGAGACTGCCTACCAGGCTGCCCCAGGTCACAATGCAAAGGAAATCTTGTCAAATTTAAAACAAATTTGGGGAAAGGGCAAGAGAATGAGACTGAGAATAAGGCAGCACAGTGGTTAGTCCTGCTGCCTCACAGCGCCAGGGACTAGGGTTCAATTCCTGGCCTTGTGTCACTGTCTGTGTGGAGTTTACACATTCTCCCTGTGTCTGTGTGGGTTTTCTCTGGGTGCTCCCCTTTCTACCCAGAGTCCAAAGATGTGCGGGTTAGGTGGATTGGCCATTCTAAATTGCCCCTTAGTATCCAAAGATGTGCAGGTTCGGTGGATTGGACAAGTTAAATTGCCCCTTAGTGTCCAAGGATGTGCAGTTTAGGTTATCTGGAATTCTGTCACAGCATGGGTCTCCCAGAGGTAACGTTTTTGGGACATCCTCAGAACATCCCTGAAGAGGCTAAACATTCCCAGTGGCCCATGGGAGACCCAGGCTTGTCACCCAAAATGGAGGAGGCCCCTTCGGGGAGGCACCGAACACATCGTGAGACTCTGTAGGGTATGTGCAGAGGGGAAGCAGAGGTATGGGATGGAATGTGCAAACACCCAAACACCCTGACCCTTTAAACACCAAGCAAGTCATCCTCCCTCCGAAGCAAGATAGCGGAGAGGCTGCATTCCCTCAAGAGCAGCAGAGCTGAACTCTGAAAGAGTTCTGGACAACATCAGAGAAGAGCTGCATGATTGGGAGCAGCTTATGAATAAAGTTGTTTCTCATCCCGCACAAGGCAGACTGCTATCGGTTTCCATAGCAAGATTTTCCTGGAACAGCTCACTAGCCTGTCGCCACTATGTACAAGATGGTGCTCAATTGAACATCAGGATCTCAGATGGTGACTGTAAAGGATGGAGAGAGCATTGAAGGATTCCAGTAGGGCGTGTGTGGAACAGATCTCAGGTGTTCGAACAGAACTACGAGCTTTTGGAGCTCTGCTCCTTCATCAGCTGAGTGGAATCATCACTCTGCTCACCTGATGAAAGGGCAGCGCTCCAAAAGCTCGTGCTACCAAATAAACCTGCTGGACTTTAACCTGGTACTGTGAGACTTCTTACTGTGCCCACCTATTTCTAGGGTGAGAACCACCTCCTGACATTGCAGAGGACAGACAACGGCCTAGTGGTAATTATTGCTAGGTGGTTAATCCAGAAACTCGGCTCATGTTCTGGGGACCCAGGTTTGAATCTCACCACGGCAGATGATGAAATTTGAATTCAATTTTAAAAATCGGGAATTAAGAATCTACTGATGATCATGAAGCCATTGTCAATTGTTGGAAAAAGCCCATTTGGTTCATTGGAAGGAAATCTGCCATTCTTACCTGGTCTGGCCTACATGTGACTCCAGAACCACAGCAATGTGGTTGACTCTCAACTGCCCTCTGAAATGGCCTAGCTAAGCCACTCAGTTCAAAGGCAATGAGCAACGGGATGTAAATGCTGGCACAACCACAGGCACCCATACCCCAAAAATAAATTTAAAAAGCTGGATCCACCCCGTAGTCAACTTTTCTCAAAGGTATTCTTCGAGCTGACATCCACCACACGGGAGCCTTAATTTTGCACTCCTGTCCCTAAAACCTGGAGGCGAGAGTGTGTGACCACCATGTCACACATAAATAATCTCCGCAATCTAAAGATGTGTGGGTTAGATGGATTGGCCATGCTAAATTGACCCTTAGTGTCCAGAGATGTGTGGGTTCAGTTGATTGGCCATTTTGAATTGCCCGTTCATGTCACGGGATTAGCAGGGTAAATACGTGGGGTTATGGGAATAGGTCTGGGTGGGATTGTGGTCAGTTCACACTCGATGGGCCAAATGACCTCCTTCTGCACTGTAGGGAGTGTATGATCCATATCTTGCCCCTTATCCTTTCAATGCACCAGAAAGATATCCACACATCAATTGAGTTTTGAGGGAGGAATGTTGGCCATAAGAACATAAGAAATAGGAGCAGGAGTAGGCCAACTAGCCCTTCGAGCCTGCCCCGCCATTCAATAAGATCATGGCTGATCTGTCGTGGCTCAGTTCCACATTCCCGCCCTCTCCCCATAACCCTTAATCCCCTCTCTCATCAAAAACCCATCAACCCGCGTCTTAAAAATATTTAGCGAGGCAGCCTCCACCACTTCAACGGGCAGAGAATTCCAGAGATTCACCACCCTTTGAGTGAAGAAGTAAACCTCCTCTGCACTCCCTCCAAGGCTAAAATATCCTTGCGTAAGTACGGCACCCAAAACTGCACACAGTACTCCAGCTGCGGCCTCACCAATGCCCTATACAGCCTCAGCAAGACCTCCCTACTTTTATATTCAATCCCCCTCGCGATGATCCCATTTGCCTTCCTGACCACCTGCTGCACCTGCAAGCTGGGTTTTTGCGACTCATGCACAAGGACCCTGAGGTCCCTCTGCACCGTCGCCTGCTGCAGTTTTTCTCCACGTAAGTAATAATCCTTCCTACCATTATTCCTACCAAAGTGGACCACCTTGCACTTGCCAACATTAAATTCCATTTGCCATTTCCTGGCCCATTCGCCCAGCCTATCTAGATACTTCTGTAGACTCTCCCCACCCTCCGCACAATTTGCCTTTCCACCAATTTTGGTGTCATCAGCAAATTTCGACACCCTACACTCGGTTCCCTCCTCCAGATCATCTATATAAATGGTAAATAGCTGAGGCCCCAGCACCGACCCCTGGGGCACTCCACTAGTCACCAACCGCCAATCCGAATAGGACCCATTGACCCCCACTCTCTGCCTCCTATTTGACAACCAATCCTCTATCCACGCTAACACCCTACCCCCAACTCCATGCCCCCTGACCTTCTGTAATAACCTCTTGTGAGGTACCTTGTCAAACGCCTTCTGAAAATCCAGAAAGACCACATCCACTGGCTCTCCTCTATCCACCGCCCTAGACATATCCTCATAGAACTCCAGTAAATTTGTCAGACACGACTTCCCTTTAAGGAAACCGTGCTGCGTCTGCTCTATCAAGCAGTTCCCCTCAAGATGCCTCGCTATTTCCTCCTTGATGACGGATTCTAACATTTTGCCTACAACAGACGTTAAACTAACAGGCCTATAATTCCCTGCCTTTTGCCTGGCACCCTTCTTAAACAACGGCGTAACATTAGCCGTTTTCCAATCTTCCGGCACTTCCCCGGAATCCAGCGAGGTCTGGAAAATAACCACCAAGGCATCCACTATCACCTCCGCCATTTCTTTCAGGACCCTCGGATGCATTCCATCTGGTCCTGGGGACTTGTCCACAATCAACCCCTCCAGTCTCTCAAGCACCGCCTCTCTAGTAACAGTAATGTCATCGAGACCCTCCAGTCCTACCACCTTTCCATCTCTAACATCCGGCAAATTATTCACGTCGTCCTCCGTGAAGACAGAAACAAAAAAGTTATTCAAGACCTGAGCCATATCCCCATCCCCTACCACTAAGTCCCCCTTCTCATCCTCTAAGGGACCAACGTTCACCCTAGCCAGCCTCTTCCTTTTTATATATTTATAAAAACTCTTGCTATCCTTTTTTATATTAAGCGCTAGCCCAGCTTCATAGTTTCTCCTACCCTCCTTTATCAACTTCTTTGTCAAACTTTGTTGACATTTAAACCTCTCCCAATCCTCTTCTCGCCCACTACTCTTAGCTACTCTAAACGCCTCCGCTTTTAATTTAACACTTTCCTTCACCTCCTTCGTTATCCACGGCTTATTACCTCTCCTCCTACTGTCCTTTTTGACCATCGGAATAAATTTCCGCTGAGCACCAAGAAAGATCTCCTTAAAGATCCTCCACTACTGCTCAGCAGACCTACCTTCCAACGCGCTCCCCCAGTCCACCTTCGCCAATTCTTCTCTCATCCTACCGTACTCCCCTCTGTTCAAACGAAGGACGCGTGTCCGGGAACCCACTTTCTCCTCCTCCATCTGCACCAGAAACTCCACCATACAATGATCACTCTCCCCAAGAGGATCCTTCACCGCAAGTTCCCTAATTCTACCCGCCTCATTACATAACACCAGATCCAAGATAGCTCGCTCCCTCGTCGGTTCCAACACACACTGTTCGAGGAAACTATCCCGGCAGCATTCCAAGAACTCCTCCTCGAGCCCACCGCGTCCAACATGGGTCGACCAATCAATATGCAGATTGAAATCCCCCATAACCACGGCCGTCCCATTCCTGCACGCCGCACTTATTTGTGCGTTAACAGCCCGCCCCACCTCCAGATCATTATTGGGGGGCCTATAGACGACACCCACCAGCGTCTTCCTCCCTTTGCTGTTCCTAATCTCTACCCACAACGATTCCACCTTCTGCTCCTTGGCTCCAATATCATCCCTCGCTACCACCCTGATGCTATCCTTAATCAGCAGAGCTACGCCCCCCCCTTTTCCCTCCTGCCTATCCTTCCTAAACACTTGATACCCCTGGACATTCAGCTCCCAGTCCCTGTCACCTTGCAGCCATGTCTCTGTAATGGCCACCAGATCGTATCCATTTGTGTCGATCTGCGCCACCAACTCATCCACTTTATTCCTAATGCTTCGCGCATTCAGATAAAGCACCTTCATCCCAGCCTTCACCTGGACCTTATTTGCTGGAACGCCACCAACCATACTCCTGCCCCTTACTTCCTCTATTATTGGGACATCCTCAGCCTCTATCCTTACCTGTACCATCTCCTTAACCTTAGACCCCGTAATGCCACCTACCCTCACACCCTCCCCCCCCCCCTAATTAGTTTAAAGCCCTGTCTACAGTCCTCTTTACACGATTAGCCAGCACTCTGATCCCAGCACGGTTCAGACCAACCCCATCCCACCTGAACAGGTCCCACCTACCCCAATACTGGTGCCAACAGGCCATGGAGAACTAATTGAATAGTGTCACGGGATTTTTTACAATGCAACGCCATGTCTCGTGCTTCCCAATAGGAATTTACCAACCCTTATCTCATGATTTCACAAACAGTTTGATGAACTTTGCCAAATGTTCTCTTACAGCTGGACATTGGCTCTATCTATGATCTCCCAGGTAAGTGATGTTGCCATCGTTTCGTGTAATGTGAGCATCTTGCAGAGTGTCAAAGAGGGAGCAAGTCCAGACGAAAAGGGTTATCTAACAAGCTGCATGGCCTAGGCTTATCTTTGCTTGAGTATAGGAGAGGTTAAGTGGTGATCAGATTGAGGAAATGTTGAGCAGGTTGGGTCTATTTCCGTTGGAGTTTAGAAATGGTGGCACAGTGGTTAGCACTGCTGCCTCACAGCACCATGGACCTGGGTTCAATTTCCAGTTCTGGTCACTGTCTGTATGGAGTCTGCATTTCTCCCCGTGTCTGCGTGGGTTTGCTCCGGCTGCTCCAGTTTCCTCCCACAGTCCAAGGATGTGTAGGTTCAGTGCATTGGCCATGTTAAATTGCCCCTTAGTGTCAAGGGGGATTAGCAAGGTTAAATGCATATGATTATGGGGATAGGGCCTGGGTGGGATTGTTGTTGGTGCAGATTTGATTGGCTGAATGGCCTCCTTCTGCGCTTTGGGGATTCTGTAATTCTATGAAGAATGAGAAGTGATCTAATTGCAGCATACAAGATTCTCAGGAGTCTTGACAGGGTAGATGGTGAGAGGATGTTCCCCCACATGAGGGAACCTTGTCCTCAGGGGCACAGTTTAAAAATAAAGAGACTTAAGATGCCCGTGAAGAGGAATCTCCTCACTCTTGAGGGTCAAGAATATTTCAAATTCTCTAGAAGTGTGGAGGCTGGGTCTTTAAGTATATTTAAGGCTGAGTTAGACAGATTTTTGGCCTGCAGGGGACAACCCCCATTAGATCAGCCATGATCTTATTGAATGTGGAGCTGGCTGCAAGTTCTAATATTGTTGCATAGAAAACCAGGAGTTGAGATAGGGAAAAGCTGTTTCTCTGGCTAATGGAGTCCTGAACACGGCATGGTGGCACAGTGGTTAGCACTGCTGCCTGACAGCGTCAGGGACCTGAGTTCAGTTTCCCGCTTGGGTCACTGTAATGAGTTTACACTTTCTGCCTGTGTTTGCATGGGTTTCCTCCGGGTGCTTCAGTTTCCTTCCACACTCCAAAGATATGTGTGCATGTTAGGTGCATTGGCCATGCTAAATTGCCCCTTACTGTCCAAAGATGTGTCGGTTAAGCGGATTGGCATGTTAAATTGCCCTTTAGTGTCCAAAGATGTATGCATTAGGTGTGTTGGCCATGTTAAATTTGTCTCTTAGTGTCCAAAAATGTGCAGGATAGATAAATTGGCGATGCTAAATTACTCCTTAGTGACAAAGATATCCAGGTTAGGGGGACGAGCCAGGGTAAATGCTTGGGGTTACTGGGGTAGGGCCAGGCCCTACCCTCGATGGGATTGTCATCAGTGCAGACTCGATGGGCTGAATGGCCCCCTTCTGCACTGTAGGATTCCATGAAAAGGCCATTACCTTAAAGTAAAAGCAGACAGACTGGGGCAGTGTTGGGAAGCACTTCGTCACACAATGTGTGTGTGAAATCAGAAACTCTCTTCTTTCTGCTGCTTAACTTGTAACTCCTTGTAAAATTTGGTATTCTTGTATCTGCCCATATGAGTACAAGATGAGAAACTTGAACAGTGCATCTCTTTTTCAGACTAAACGAAGATTTGTTAGCAAGCGAAGGTTGCCACACATGGGAGTGTTAGAGGGGAATAGCATGGGTGCATCTCAGGAAGGTAGATAAACACATAAGGGGGAAAAAAATAGGTATGCGGGCTAACAGAGTTCGATGAATTAGAGCGGGAGGAGACTTGTGGAGTGTAGGTGACCAGCATAGAGTATTTGGGCTGAATGGCCTGTTGCTTGTGCTGTGAATACAGTATAATGCTATGGCGGTTTTCTGCTGCAGGTCATGCGGTGTTACGGAAATGGCTGCTCCTGTATGAGCCAGATGACTTGCGTGCCTTGGCCAAAGGGTACCTGAAAGTCAGCATCATTGTCCTGGCAGCGGGTGATGAGGCACCGGTGAGTACAACCAAATTTTATTGGTTCTTTAAGGATTGACTTGAAGGGGCTCAGGTAAAGAACTTGTCTTAATATCCTCCCTCGGCCCAATGTCCACACTCCCAAAGCACCTGAAGAGTCACAATTGTTGCAATGTTGAAAGGGCTGCAGTTGGAGTCCTCGTGATAATATCTCATTCAAAAAAAACAGCACTTCAGACACTGCTGCACTCCCTTGGTACTGCACTGGTGTATTATAGCCTAGGTTAAAAATGAAGTTTCTTTATTAGTGTCACAAGTAGGCCTACACTAACACCGTAATGAAGTTACTGGGAAAATCCCTGAGTCACCACACTCCATTGCTCGTTCCGATACACCAAGGGAGAATTTAGCACCGTCAGTGCACTGAACCAGGACATCTTCACAGAGACCATGAGGACAGATTCCACATCTTTCAGACTGTGGGAAGAAACCCGAGCACCCGGAGGAAACCCATGCAGACAAGGGGAGAATGTGCAGACTCCACACAGACAGTGCCCCAAGCCGGGACTTGAACCCAGGTCCCTGGTGCTGTGAGGCAGCAGTGCTAACCACTGTGCCACCGTGCCATTAAGAGCTGACTTGGGATTTGAACTGGTTGGACTTTAACCTGGTGTTGTGAGATTTCTTACGGTGTTTACCCCAGTCCAACACTGGCATCTCCACATCATGACATTGGGATTTGAATCCATGTTCCGCGAACATTAGCCTGGTCTTCTAGATTGCTACTTCAGTGACATAGCAGCTATGCCATTGACTGCCCATCTGGGCACTTCTAAAAGACACCACTGTGTGGGTGGTTAACAATAGCAGCACTTGGTAATTAATCCTGTCCCAAGACAGGGTGTTAGTATTCAGCTACTAATTTAAACCCCTCCAAGCATTCCAGTTCAATGAGACAAATAAGAGCAGGAGTGGACTCTTAATTCTCTTAACAATCTTCCTTTATTTAACACTTTAGATACTAACTCAAACTTAAACAGTTGCAAGACTTCAACTCTTTTACTGTAATCCCAGTTGAATATTAGCTCTTTAACTGAAAACAAACACTACCTGGTTGCAATGAAATGGCGGAGTTCATTCCCCATGTAAAACCTGTCCTCATGGTCTGTCTGAAGATGTTCTTCAAGCCACATTTCATCTTGCGATGCTTGATCATTAGAGACAAAAGACTGCACGTATCTTTTATCTACACATTGTTTCAGTTTAGGGGGATTGGCCATGCTGAAGTGCCCCTTTGTGCCCAAAGATGTCCAGATTAGGTGGATTGGCCATGCTAAATTGCCTCTTAGTGTCAGGGAGACTAACTAGGGTAAATGCATGGGGTTATGGAGCTAGGACCTGGATGGGATTGTGGTCAGTGTGGACTCGATGGGCCAAATGGTCTCTTTCTGCACTGTAGGGGTTCTATGATTGGATGAAATATGTGTACAAAATACAAGGAAGTAGAAACTGTGTTTTTTATAAAAGTGGGAATGTAATTTTTTTTGTAATCGAAGTCCCTTTGCTGCACTAGATAGACAAGAGAGGGACAAACGAGGAGGATGATGTTGAGAGTAACCTGCTACAGCCAATCGGCATTCTTTCCCGATGGGTCACTTTTGAACTGAACGTCTACAGAGGGGAGGACATTTCACACAGTAAGTATGTGAGGGAGATGTCACAACACGGCTGCTTCCCCACCAGTGCCGAGTTGGGAGAGTCTGGCCACACTGTGGCTGAGTTGTGCTGCTTTTGTGGTCTGCCATTGCCCCGCCCTTCCCTCCTGGGCGGCACAGTGGTTAGCACTGCTGCCTCATAGCGCCAGGGAGCTGGCTTCAGTTTCTGGCTTGGGTCACTGTCTGTGTGGAGTCTGCACGTTCTCCCCGTGTTTGTGTGGGTTTCGTACGGATGTTCCGGTTTCCTCCCACAGTCTGAAAGACATGCATTGACCCAAACAGGCCCTAGAGCCAAACGGGCAACTAGGGGAATTTCACTATAACTTCACTGCAGTCATAGAAAGAGTCATGAATTATAGAAACCCTACAGTGCAGAAGGAGGCTATTTGGCCCATCAGGTCTGCACCGACCACAATCCCACCCAGGCCCTATCCCCATATCTCTACATATTTTACCCGCTAATCCCTCTAATCTACGCATCTCAGGACGTTGGTCATGCTAAGTTGCCCCTTACCCTAACCCGCACATCTTTGGACTGTGGGAGGAGACCAGAGCACCTGAAGGAAACCCACGCAGACATGAGGAGAATGTGCAAGCTTCACACAGACAGCGACCCAAGCTGGGAATCGAACCCAGGTCCCTGGAAGTGTGAAACAACAGTGCTAACCACTGTGCTACTGTGCCACCCAGTGTTAATACAAGCCTTACTTGTGACTAATGAATAAACTTTACCTTCCATTCCTGTCTTGTATTCTTTCGCTGGATGTGTGTGTCGTTGGCAAGGCCAATGTTTTATTGCCCATCTGTAATTGCCCCTTGAGAGAAATTAACAGGCAACCACATTACTCAGTCTGGCCTACATGCAACTCCAGTAATGGTGGCCGACTTCCTTCCCTACATTAAGTTTTTTTTGTAAGTTTTTATTTATTAGTGTCACAAATAGGCTTACATTAATACACAGCAATGTAGTTACTGTGAAAATCCCCCAGTCGCCACACTCCCGCACCTGTTCGGGTACACTGAGGGAGAACTTAGCACCTAACCAACATGTCTTTCGGACTGTGGGAGGAAACCGGAGCACCCGGAGGAAACCCACGCAGACACAGAGGAGAATGTGCAAACTCCACACAGACAATGACCCAAGCCAGGAATCGAACTCAGGTCCCTAGTGCTGACCACTGTGCCATCCATGTACCAGATGGATTTATACAACATCTGCTAATCGTTTCATGATTTCAACTTTCAATTCCATTTTATTTTAATTAATTGAGTTTAAATTCAGCCAGCTGCCATGATGGGATTGGAACCCATGTCCCAGGAATGTGAGCCTTGGCCTCTCCATTACTGGTTCAGTGGCCTCAGCCAATCAGAGTCAGCTTGCCAACCATTCAGTACCCCATCTCTCCTGTAGTATAAATTGTTGTGATAGTTTTGAAATTTGGCATTCTTGCATTTGTCCTGATGTGTCCGACGTAACGCTGAGGCAACATGCCTTTCTTTGCAGCAATACTCGAGTTTCATTGCCAGTGGGAATCCGTGCCATCAGCCCCGCTCTCTTCCTGCCGTATTTGATCAGTTCCTTTATACTGAATGAATACAGGGGGAGTGAGGGAAGGGTTGTCATAGGTCAGAAGACCATCAAAGAAGAGATAAATTGACAAATAGGGGTGGCACAGTAGCACAGTGGTTAGCACTGCTGCCTCACAGCGCCAGGGACCTGGGTTCGATTCCCGGTTGACTGTCTGTGTGTGTGTGGTCCATCAAGCCTGAATTGACAACAATCCCACCCAGGCCATATCCCCATGTATTTACTCTGCTAATCTCTTGACACTGAGAGGCATTTTTTTTAAAACCATGGCCAATCAACCTAACCTGGGTGGGATTATGGTCAGTGCAGACTCGATGGGCCAAATGGCTTCTTTCTGCACTGTAGGGTTCTATGATTCTACCTGGAGGAAACCCACACGCTGACATGGGGGGATCGTGCAAGCTCCATATAATTAGTGATCCAAGCCGGGAATCGAACCCGGATCCCTGGAGCTGTGAGGCAGCTGTGCTACCGTGCCACCCCTATTTGTCAATTTATCTCTTCTTTGATGGCAGCTGTGCTAACCAGTGTGCCACCGTGCCTCCTTTTCCTGGGAAAGTTTAGGGTGGATTCTGATTGCACCTGTCATTCCCATCTGGCCGGTCTCCCATTTTTATTCACGCTGAATGCAGAAATGAAAATGGCGCACAGCGCAGTACAGAACAAGGTGCAAGCTCGCAATCAAATGCTTTGCACCGTCACATGCAGCCACGATCTACCCACTTTGAACCAGACTACTAAACCAGCCAGCATTGGAAGGAACATAGGGAGGTAAACTCGAAGTACATCGTATTGCCAATGAAGCAGAGAGAGGTGAGGGCGGAAATGGTCGTCACATTCACTCTGTTGCTCTCTTTCCAGTGGCCAAAGGACTGATGTCAAACTTGAAGCACATGTTTGGGGTGGATTCTGATAAAAAGGATGGCGTCGACTCATTTCTGGAAGTCAGCTTTGCCGGAACTAAGGTGAGATCACGTCGCCCTTCCTCCCTTAGCCATCCAGCGCTGTAATGAGTTTGTGCCGTGCGCATCTTGAATTTCAGGGACTGAAGTTTGATACCCTCCCCTGCAGTCTGTCATGTCGTGGGATGGTGATGGTTGGGGTTGAGGGGAATGTCCCATTGCAGGGGTAGGGGAGAGTGTCCCGGGTTGGGGTGAGGGGGGGAAGCAATAGGTGGAGGAGTTTCCATAACTCAGTCTTGAGATATGGCACGTCGCTGGCTGAGTGCTAATGGCCCACCTGTGATTACCATTGAGAAAGTGGTGTCAGCCGTGGCTCAGTGGGTCGCACTCTCCCCTCAGAGTCAGAAGGTTTCAGGTTCAAGTCCAACTGCAGGATCTGAGCACAAAAAAAAAATTAGGGTGTCATTTCAGTGCACAACTAAGGGAGTGCTCCAGTGCGAGGTGCAGGGCAGCATGGTGGCACAGTGGTTAGCACTGCTGCCTCAGCACTGGGGACACGGGTTTGATGTCCTGGCTGGGTCACTATCTGTGCGAAAGACATGCTGGTTAGGGGGATTGTCCAATTTAGCATGGCCAATGACAAATTGCCCCTCAGCGGGATTTGCAGAGTATATACAGGTGGGTTCCGGGGATAAGTCCTGGATGGAATTGTTAGAATTTGCTACTGCAAAGTGTGGTGGATGCTGGTTCAGTGAGTAAATTTAAGGAGGAGTTAGATTTTAAATTGGTAATGGGTTGAAGGGTTATGGGGAGAAGGCAGGAAAATGGGGATGAGGAACATCTCAGCCATGGTCGAATGGCGGAGTGGACTCGATGGGCCGAATGGTCTTAATTCAGTTCCTATATCTTATGAACTTGTCAGTGCAGGTTTGATGGGCCAAGTGGCCTCCTCCTATACCATAGGGATTCTATGATTTTGACCCTGTAACAGCGGAGGAACTATATAAGCTGAGCTGGTGCATGACCTTGGAAGGGCACACGTTGGGTTTGTGTTCCCACGCATCTGCCAGGTGAGACCAGCCACAGGTTTGGGAAGTGCTGGCTTGCTGCTGCTGAAGTGGAAACTCATTGCGTGATCCCTGTGCGACACATTAAGGACCTGTGTTCCCATTGGGAGAGATATTACTGAAGCTCAATATCAGCTCGAGTGACAACATTTCAGTTAGACACTTTACACTTTTCAACGTTGTGTTCAGCAACTTCCAGCTGCAAACTCTGTCCTTTCCATTGCTGGTTTCACTTCTACGTTTTCACTTCAGCCTGCTCCAGGCCCATAATTTATTTCTTTTCCTATCCATCTCCATTCCCTTTGGCCCTGGGAGACGAATACTTCCGTCACTCGCACTTTGCTATCTTCCAGCCCATCACAGATCTTCTTGCCCTTATCCCATCTGCTCCTTGCTCAAAACCGACTGAATCTTGAACTTTTCCCACTTCTGCTGGAAGGTCATAGAGCAAACTGACCTTGACACAAGGGCACACACAGTAGCAAAGTGGTTAGCACTGCTGCCTCACAGCGCGGGGGACCCGGGTTTGATTCCTGACCTTGGGTCACTGCTGGTGTGGAGTTTGCACATTCTCCCCATGTCTGTGTGTGTTTCCTCTGAGTGCTCCGGTTTTCTCTCTCAGTCCCAGAGATGTGCGGATTAAGTGGATTGGCCATTCTAAATTGACCCTTGTGTCCAATGATGTGCAGGTTAGGTGGATTAGCCATGCTAAATTGCTCTTTTGTGTCAGGGGGACTAGCGGGATAAATGCATGGGATTATGGGGATAGGGCTGGGTGGGATTATGGGCAGTGAAGACTCAATGGGCTGAATGTCCTCCTTCTGCACTGTAGGATCCAAGATTCTATGACACCATGGTAAAGGAAGCTGTTGAAGTGAGGGGTTGTTTGGAACACTATAGTCAGGAAGAGGGGGGGTGGGATAGACACAGTTTTCTGCAGCTGGCTGTTTTGGGCTGGAGAGGAATTTGCAGTGGGAGGGGAAGAGTCCAGGATGTACCAACAATATACAGTTCTGCTGAGTATGGACTGCTAGGGGCTATACTTCAGCCATGAATAAATTGGCATAGGGTAAATCAGAAGACAGTTAAATGCATGGTTCAAAGGCTGCTGTGCAAGAAATAAGTTTTGATTCGTGGGGCCCTGGCACCAATATTAGGGTAAAAGTGGGAGATATACTGTTGAGTCGCTCTTCATTTGAACCATGCTGGGTGACTGTTCAGGTGAGTCACAGATCACAGGTGAAAGAGAGGGTGGCACAGTGATTAGCACTGCTGCCTCACAGCACCAAGGACCCTGTTCAATTCCTGGCTTGGGTCACTGTCTGTACGGAGTCTATCTGTTCTCCCCATGTCTGCATGGATTTCCTCCGGGTGCTCCGGTTTCCTTCCACAGTCCAAAAGATGTGCGGGTTAGGTGGATTGACCATGCTAAATTGACCCTTAGTATCCCAAGATGTGTAGGTTCGGTGGATTGGCCATGCTAAATTGCCCCTAAGTGTCCAAAGATGTGTATGTTAGGGTGATAGGCCGTGCTAAATTGCCCCTTAGTGTCCAAAGATATGCAGGTTAGGTGGATGCTAGATTGGCCCTTAATGTCGGGGGGATCAGCAGGCTAAATATGTTGGGTTAGGGGTATAGGACCTGGGTGGAATTATTGCCATAGAATCATAGAATCCCGACAGTGCAGAAGGAAGCCATTCGGCCCATCAAACCTGCACCAACCACAATCCCACCCAGGCCTTATTCACATAACCCTACGTATCGCTGCAGACTCGATGGGCCGAAGGGCTTCCTTCTGCACTGTAGGGATTCTATGAACTCTGTTCTTCTCTCCCCAGGTGTTGTCTGAGCTGCCAAGCATTTTCAGTTTTTATTTGCAGTCTTACCTAATTACAGACCTCAGGCTCGCTGCACCCAACTGTGTGGGGAGGGGGTTGTGCAATAAACGCCAGAGATTGGTTCACGATTTTCTCTTACACTGTGATACTCTTCCAAAAGTTGGGGATTAAATGGGTGGGGGGAGAAAGTTGAGCGGACAGCGGGAATCTAACACTGTCCTCCTTGCAGGTAGCGACGAAAGTCATTGAAAACCACGTCAACCCAGAATGGAACCAAGTGATTTATCTGCGCAGCCGGGTATGTTTCACACCACTGCTTTTGAACCTGGAATTCAGAATCACAGGCCAAGGGAGCCAAGGTTTGGAAAGACGTGACTGCACAAAATAGCAGTGATACTTAAACTATGGGTTCCCAGAATGTGCAAAAGGGTTAAAATATAAAAATTGGCAGATCATATGCAGCTGTACAGAACCTTAGTTCAGCCTCATTTGGAATATTGTGTACAATTCTGGTTGCCACACTACCTGAAGGATAAGGAGGCTTTGGAGAGGGTACAGAAGAGGTTTACCAGGATGTTGCCTGGTCTGTAGGGTATTAGCTTTGAGGAGAGGTTTGGGGGTGACACAGTGGTTAGCACTGCTGCCTCACAACGCCAGGGACCTGGGTTCAATTCCCAACTTGGGTCACTGTCTGTGTGGAGTTTGCACATTCTCCCTGTGTCTGCGTGGGTTTCTTCCCACAATCCAAAGATGTGCAAGTTACGTGAATTGGCTGTGCTAAATTGCTCCTCGGTGTTAGGAGGTTAGTAGGGTAAATAAATAAGGTTATGGGGATAGGGCCTGGGTGGGATTGTGGTTGGTGCAGATTTGATGGGCCGAATGGCCTCCTTCTGCACTGTCTGATTCTGTGATTAGTGAACCGGGTGGAATTTGTGACAATTGATGCTGATTTTATGGTCATCATTGTGAACATTATATTTATATTCAAGATTTTATTAATTGAATTTAAATTCTATCTGCTGTCGTGGTGGGATTGGAACCCATGTCCCCAGACCTTTAGCCTGGATTACCATTCGACATAGGAGCAGAATTAGGCCATTCGGTCCATCAGTTCTGTGATATTATCACTATGCCACTATGTCCCTTTAAAGATTATTAAAGGAACATGTAGGTCAGAAAAAATTATTGCTGTTTCCAATACCCTGGGTCAGGAGTGAGGAATCGGGCTGGTGCATTTAGTTATTATGACGATAGTATGGAAGAGCTTTCATTGGAGTGACTCGAAATAGATCAGTTGGTGGAGGTGATAACTTGCAACAAGAAGTTGGGTTTCCCATGAAGAAAACGTTACCGTGTCTGGTCAGCATACAGTGTTCAAGCCTCGCTTGCTGTAGGGTAACAGAGACACACGTTCTACTTCTTCATAAAGTATCTTTATTTCTTTGATCCATTTCCACGCGTCATTCTCCACCAACAACCCAATGCCATCTGTGACCCCTTTATATATCAGTGACTTCTATTGAATTATTGACATCAATAATTGGAAGATCTGTTAAGCCATTCCTAATATACAGTGGCGCTTAGTGTTGGCGAATGGTCTTGGGGAATTGCAGGAAATTAGATACTTTTGGGCCAGTGACGATATCACCTTTTGTATTTATTTTCCCCACAGTTTCCTTCCTTGTGCGAGAGTATTCGCTTCACGGTGTGTGAACGGTAGGTGGAGATTGCTTCATTTCATTCTCTGAAGCAGGACAGGCTGGTGTCTGGTTCCTGTCGCATTAGAGACTACCCTGCTTAGCTCGTGCTGCCATTTTGACCTTCCCTGCAACTTGTTGCCTCAGCTAAACTCATCTCCAGGGAAAAAAAGTCACAGTCTATCCATCGCCTCCCTATAACTCACGGTATAGTGGCACAGTGATTAGCACTGTTGCCTCACAGTCCAGGGATCCGGGTTCGATTCCCAGCTTGGGTCACTGTCAGTGTGGAGCTTGCATGTTCTCCCCATGTCTGCATGGGTTTCCTCTGGGTGTTCCGGTTTCCTCCCACAGTCCAAAAATGTGCGGATTAGGTTGATTGGCCATGCTAAATTGCCCCTTAGTGTCGGGGAACTAGCTAAGGTAAATGTATGGGGTTATGGGGATGGGTCCTGGAGTATGATTGTGGTCAGTGCAGACTTGATGGGCTGAATGGCCTCCTGCATTGTAGGATTCTATGAAACATGTGGGACTCCAGGAATAGGGCCTGATGGGATGCTCTGTCAGAGAAACAGTGCAGACTCAATGGGCTGAATGGGCTCCTTTTGCACTGCAGGGATTCTGTGACTCTCTGAAACCATCAAGTCCAGGTAGCATCTGAGTAAATGTTTGCTGCAATCTTTCTGGTTCAATAATATCCTTGTGGTTGTGCGTCGGGTCAGAGTTTTTAATATGCTTTAATATGCCTGTTTTAATATGCTGAAGAACCTCAGTTCAGTTGTCCATGAAGCTTACTGAAGATCTTGAATGGTTCCTGTTTTCAGGAAGAGTGCCATCAAAAGTATTCCTTTGGGAACAACGTTCTTGAGCATCTCAAAAATCTCATCCAACGGGTCAGAAGGTAAGGGATGTTTGTCTCCATGTTGATGAGGAGAAGCCTTTCTTCCACCTTTCCATTTAACCAGGACATCTCAGCTCCTGCTTTGTTCCATCTGAAAACTCAAATTGCCTCCAAACAGCCACAAAGCCTTTAGTTTGCTCCCAAATCCTGTGTAACCTTGCTCAAAGGCAATGCATCAGGATAGGGACTGTTATCCGACTGGAATACTGAAACCTTTTTCCCCAAGTATTTTCCCCTTGTGCGACCGATGAAAGACAGACAGTCAACTCAGCATTCACTTTAATGGAATCTTCCTTTATTTAACAGTCCGAGTCACAATGCTCAAAATAAATATACGTGAGTCGCAACACTTACTTGAGCACAGCCAGGAGGTGGAGATGCCGGCATTGGACTGGGGTGGGCACCGTCAGAAGTTTCACAACACCAGGTTAAAGTCCAACAGGTTAATTTGGAATCGCTAGCTTTTGGAGCACTGCCCCTTCCTCAGGTGAGTGGAGAGATAGGTTTCATAAATGGCATGTTTAGGCCAAGACACAATTGTCAGATAATGGTTGGAATGTGAGTCTTTACAGATAATCAAGTTTTTATTTTGCCAGGGCTTGCAAAATCCAAATTCCTGTTCCCGTGCTGTAATTTTCTTTGTTCTTTGTTCTAACTGTCCTGGCTTGAGCCAATTCACACCTCTTTAACCTGTGATTAACCCTCTCTCCACTTGTACCATCTGTACTTGTAAAGACTGGATTACATATAAAGGCTCACATTCCAACCATTATCTTGCAATTGTGTTGTGGCCTATATGCGCCGTGTTTGTGAAACCGACCTCTCCGCTCACCTGAGGAAGGAGCAGCGCTCCGAAAGTTCGTGATTACAAATAAACCTATTGGACTTTAACCTGGTGTTGTGAGACGTCTTAAGGTACTGCACTTTAACGTACTCAACTCGTACTTAACCTTAATTAACTTTTTGATGAATAACAAATAATACCCATTTGAGTGAACTGTCCAGGTCTGCCTTGAAGTGTAGATCTTCCTCGTGGTTGTTTCATCTTCTCTGAAGATGATCTTCAGGGCACAAATTGCGAATGTGATCTTCAAGTTCCTGCTGGGGAAAAAGACTCCAAGTACCTCTTTTGTCCTCAACTTTGCACGTTCTTCCAGAAAGTTCTCTGGCACTCAGCCAATGATATCATCGAAAACACATGATAATGTTCGATTATAGCCAGTAGTGTTATTCATAAACAACTCCCAAATGTTTATCCCAAGTTGCATGCAGCATCACCATCAGGGACCTGGGTTCAATTCCTGACTTGGGTCACTCTCTGTGCGGAGTCTGCACGTTCTCCCTGTGTTGGTGTGGGTTTCTTCTGGGTGCTCCAGTTTCCTCCCACAGTCCGAAAGACGTGCTGGTTATGTGCTAAATTCTGCCTCAGTGAAACCCGAACAGGCGCTGGAGTGTGGCGACTAGGGGATTTTCACAGTAACTTCATTGCAGTGTTAATGTAAGCCTACTTGCGACGCTAAATAAATAAACTTGAAAACTTGTCTCTGGACTGACTTTGGACTGTTTTAAGACATGAAATTGTAGGAATGTGCATTTGTCCTTCATTTCCTTGGAATACTGTGTAGAGTTCTGGTCACCCTATTATAGAAAGGATATTATTAAACTAGAAAGAGTGCAGAAAAGATTTACTAGGATGCTACCGGGACTTGATGGCTTGAGTTATAAGGAGAGGCTGGATAGACTGGGACTTTTTTGTCTAGAATGTAGGAGGCTGAGGGGTGATTTTATAGAGGTTATAAAATAATGAGGGGCATAGATCAGCTTGATAGTCAATATCTTTTCCCAAAGGAGGGGAGTCTAAAATTAGACAGCATAGGTTTAAGGTGAGAGGGGAGAGATACAAAAGGGGCCAGAGGCAATTTTTTCACACGGAGGGTGGTGAGTGTCTGGAACAAGCTGCCAGAGGTGATAGTAGAGGCAGGTACAATTTTGTCTTTTAACAAGCATTTAGACAGTTACATGGGTAAGATGGATACAGAGGGATATGGGCCAAATGTGGGCAACTGGGACTAGCTTTGGGACTTTTAAAAAAAGCAATTTGGGCAGAAGGGCCTGTTTCCACGTTGGAAACAGCTATGACCTTATTGATAGGTTTGCATTTTTAGAAACACTTAATGATATATCAGTTTTCCAAAACAGATGTAGTCACTGATGTCTCCTTCTGCAGAACGTATTAACTGATTAATATGCAGTGGAATAACTTTTAATAAGTTTTATTATCCAAACTGCAACTGCTTTAATTTATTCATTCATCACAAGTACTCTTAATTAATACTGCAATTAAGTCATTGTAAAAATCCCCTAGTTGCCACACTCCAGCGCCTGTTCGGGTACACAGAGAGAATTTAGCACCTAACTGGCATATGTTTTGGACAGTGAGGAAATATAAAGCAAGTTAGATGCAGTGAACACTGAATTGTTGAATTAAGACTGACATTAAAAGGCGGCACGGTGGCACAGCACTGCTGCCTCACAGTGAAAGGGAGGAAACTGGAGCATGAGAAGGAACTCCACGCAGACACGGGGAGAACGTGCAGACTCCACACAGTGACCCAAGCCGGGAATTGAACCCAGGTCCCTTTTACTGTGAGGCAGCCGTGCTGTGCCACCGTGCCGCCTTTCAATGTCAGCCTTAATTCAACAATTCAGTGTTCACTGCATCCAACTTGCTTTATATTTCCTCACTAGACTTAAGAACTAAAGGAATAGGAGCAGGTATAGTCCATTCGGCCCTTCCAGCCTTCTCTGTCAATTAATAAGCTCATGGCTTTTGAATGGACCTACGTTGCATTAAGTTGATCTTTCTCTATACCCTAGCAATGACTGTAACACTACATTCTGCAATCTCTCCTTCTCTATGAATGATATGCTTTGTCTGTAAAGCATGCAAGAAACAATGTATTTCACTGTATGTAAATACGTGACAACAATAAATCAAATATAACAACAAACTAATTCTGCATCATTTCTGAAGAGTTATTTTTAATTAGTTATTTAAAATTAGCTTACTTACTGACTAAAAATCCTGAGGGCTTAATTTTCCAACACTTGCCAATGGCAATATCTTCCAGTGCCCCACTGATGGCGTCCCCCATGCTTCTCCGGACGTACAGCTGATTAACAACACAAATGCCGTTGACATCAGTGGAACTGGAAGATCCTGTCTCTCTCTCTCTCTCTCTCCTTTCCTTCTCTATGAATGGTATGCTTTGCCTGTAGAGTGTGCAAGAAACAATACTTTTCACTGGATCCCAATATGTGTGACAATAATAAATCAAATCAAAAACCATTGTCGGAAAAACCCATCTGGTTCACGAATGTCCTTCAGGGAAGGAAATCTGCTGTCCTTACCCTGGTCTGGCCTACATGACTCTCAACTGCCCTCCAAGGGTAACTCGGGATGGGCAGTAAATGCTGGCCCAGCCAGCGACACCCATGTCCCACGAATGAATGAAAAAGAACTCAGCCGGGAGTACCGAAGCTTCTCCCTATGGGAGTTATCAGTGAGCATTGTGTATGATGATCCTTAACCCCCAGCTTCAGGTTACCCCAGCTCATGTCCAGACCCCTTGCCTGCACTTTGCTGTATGTATGCTGTGTGGTTGGTGAGTTGGTAATTTTGCATGCTGTTTTCTAACTGAACAGATGATGAGATGCCCGGCTTCCTGCCGATGTTTGGGCCGTGCTTTTTAAACCTCTATGGGAGCCCCCGGGAAGGGCTGGACGGCACCGACAAGAATGATGAGCTCAACCTTGGAAAGGTGACCGACTTTATTTCCTTACTTGACTGTGTCTGTGCAGAGTTTGAACATTCTACCCCCCACCGTGTCTGCGTGGGTTTCCTCCCGGTGCTGCGGTCTCCTCCCACACTCCAAAGATGTGCGGGTTAGGTAGATTGTCCATGATAAATTGCCCTTCAGTGTCAGTGGGGGGCGAACAGGGTAAATATGTGGGCTTATGGGATAGGGTCTGGATGGGATTGTGGTCGGTGCAGACTCAATGGGCCAAATGGCCTACTTCTGCGCTGTTGGGATCATATGGTTTTATGAAGCCTCTGACATTCTCATCCTGGGGTGGCACACTGGAAAGTCCAACAAGTTTATTTGATAGTAAACCCACCAGCTTTCAGGGTTTGCCCCTTCATGAGGTGAACGGAGAGTTCTGAGAACTAGTGGGTTTACTCTCAAATAAACTTGCTGGACTTGAATCTGGTGTTGTGAGACTTCTTACCGATGTTACCTCAGTCCAACACCGGCATCTCCGCATGGCATGGTAGCACAGTGGTTAGCACTGTTTCCTCGCAGCACCAGGAACCCGGGTTCAATTCCCAGCTTGGGTCACTGTCTGTGTGGAGTCTGCACATCCTCCCCGTGTCTGCATAGGTTTCCTCCGAGTGCTCCGATTTTCTCCCACAGTCCAAAGATGTGCGAGTTAGGTGGATTGGCCATGCTAAATTCCACCTAACCTACACACTTTAGATACTAAGGGCCAATTCAGCATGGCGAATCCACCTAACCTACACAGCTTTGAACACTGAGGGGCAATTTAGTATGGCCAATCCGCCTAACCTGCACATCTTTGGACACTAAGGGGCAATTTAGCATGGTCAATCCCCCTAATCTGCACACCAAGGGCCAATTTAGCATGGCCAATCCATCTTACCTGCATTTTTGGGCACTAAGGTACAATTTAGCATGGTCAGTCCTCCCAACCTGTACATGTTAGACACTAAGGAGCAATTTAGCATGGCCAATCTACCTATCTTGCACATCTTTAGTCAGTGGAAGGAAACCAGAGCAACCAGAGGAAACCCACGTAGACACAGGGAAGGAGGTGCAGACTCCGCACAGACAGTGACCCAAGGCCAGGAGTCAAATCCGGGTCCCCAGCACTTTGAGGCAGCAGTGCTAACCGTTGTGCCCCCCAATATATTCAGCATAACATTCTGATTTCCCTCCCTCATAGAGCGAAGGCGTCTATTATCGAGGGCGGATTTTGATAGAATTGAGCACAAGGATGGACGAAATTTTGGGGAAACCCATTGACAACTTGTCCTCTGCAGATTCTTCGAGTGTACAGGTATTCCTGTGATAAACTTGCGTTTTTCCACACGTGCCGTGGTTTGATTCGAGCTATCAGGAATTGTGGATCGCTAGTATGGGAGAGCAAGTGTTGGTTTCAGCATTCTTATTTCTATGAAGGGTCTAGATTAAATTAAACCATTCTTAAATTGCTAATGGCAACATATAATATGATATAAACATGATTAAGTGCCCACATTGTACAAAACTCTTCAAATCTCTTTTTTTCCCCTATATCTCTACCTGAGTGAACTGTGAATGTACAAAGGAGCTTAATCACATGACAGCCATTCTCTGCCATCTTGTAACTGATGTTGTCTCTCCCCATTCAGCCATTATCCCTGTGTGCTTTGACCCCGCTGGTCTGGCAGTTTCTCAATTCTAAAGTCCTCATCCTGGGCTTCAAAAAAAAGAAAAATAGAGGCAGGAGGAGTCCATTCAGCCCATCAAGCCTGCCCTGGAATTCATTGAACCCCTTCGGTGCAGAAGGAGGCCATTTGGCCCATTAATTCTGCAATGAATACAAGCCCATCCAGGCCCTATTCTCATAACTCTACATATTTACCCTGCTAGTCCCCTGATACTAAGGGGCAATTTAGCATGGCCAATCATATCTTTGGAGTGTGGGAGGAAACCAGAGCACTTGGAGGAAACCCATGCAGACATGGGGAGAATGTGCAAATTGCACACAACAGTGACCCCAGCGAGGAATTGAACCGGATCCTTGTTGCTGTGAGGCAGTAGTGCTAACCACTGTGCTGCCCATTCATTATGGCTGATCCCCTATCTCATCACCATTTTGCTGCTCTTTCTCCCTTTCCCCTTGATGCCTTTAGTGTCAAGAAATCGATCTATTTCTTCTTAAAGGCATTCAGTGACTTGGCCTGCAAGGCCTTCTGTGCGAGAGAACTCCACAGGTTCACCACCCTCTCAACGAAGCTGTTTGTCTTCATCTCAGTCCTAAATGGCCTTTCCCCATATCTTGTGACCCTGTAATGACTTCAGTCAGGCCATTGAGGTTGGGCTATTGAAGTAGGAATTCCCTGATTAAGGATCCAACTGATGGGCCAATCAGGGAGTCTTTGCCTTGTCCTTAACTGGGTGTTTCAGTTCCCCTCGCACCCCCCAAGTTAAACTGTTGACTGATAGCACTCTGTGTACTGCTGTTAGAGTTTGTAAATAAAGGGATTTTGCTGAAGGGACTTCTGTCTCCAAAGACTTATTACAGACCCCTTGTTCCAACCCCTCACCTCCCCCCTCAGCCAGTGGAAACAACATTCATGCACCCTATCTGTCCATCCCTCGAAAGAATTTTATCCGTTTCAATGAGATAATGCCCCTGTGACCTTGCACCCTCCCTACCTCTGATGGTAGCAGGGTGGTGAAATTATGGGCAAGGAATGCAGAGGCCTGGAGTAATGCTTTGGAGACATGAGTTCAAATCCCACCATGGCATCCAGGAGAATTTAACTTCCATTGACGAATATATCTGGAATGTAAATGAGTCTTCTAATTAATGTTGCAAGAAGTTAACGGATTCCAAGGTGTTCTATGAAGCTCACCTGACCTGTAACATTTTACGCTGAATTTGATTAGGACGAGCTTGAGGTTCACTCTGGGTGTGATTCAACTGGACAACGAGGAGCTTTTATTAAAAACAAAGTTTAATTAGGAGTATTGTTGACATGAATAGTAAGACATTCAGCAAGAACCTTTAACAATTACAAACCAGAAACACAAAAACCACCATGTTGTATGACTCTTAAGGAAGTATTTCTGTTCAACCAACCAACACGGTGGCACAATGATGAACACTGCTCACTGGATAGCCAAAAAGGTTTATTCTGTGACTATTGGACCAAAGGCGGCACGGTGGCAGAGTGGTTAGCACTGCTGTCTCACAGCGCCAGGGACCCTCGTTCGATTCCCGGCTTGGGTCACTGCCTGTGAGGAGTTTGCACGTTCTCCCTGTGCCTGTGTGGGTTTCCTCTGGGTGCTCCGGTTTCCTCCCACACTTCAAAGATATGCAGGTTACGTTGATTGTCCATGATAAGTTGCCCCTTCGTGTCCCGGGATGTGTAGGTTGGAGGGATTAGCGGAACAAATACATGGGGTTACAGGGATAGGGCCTGGATAGGATAGTTGTCAGTGCAGACTCGATGGGCCAAATAGCCACCTTCTGTACTGTAGGGATTCTATGATATGCTATGAGAAAGTAAAATACAAAAAATGTAATTCTATTGCACATTACTAAGTTTATTTAGCACCCACCTGTCAAATGTTGTCTGGTGGGAGCTTTGCAACGTTAAAGATGCTACCTAAATGCAAACCATTGTTGTGGGAGGGAGGTGAGAGAATCTCTTTGATTGCGTTTCTACAGAAGTACTTGCAGCGACGGAGGTACAGCCTCTGTGTGGTGTTCTATTCAGCAACGCAGATGCAGCACGTGAAGGAGCCGGTCCAGTTCGAGGTCAGCATGGGCAACTACGGCAACAAGTACGACAAGTCGTGTAAACTTCATGCGTCTACCACGCAGTACAGCCGGACTGTATTTGATGGTAAGCGATTGCGTCAGGGTCCATTGGAAACAGGTCAGGCTTCCGCTGAACAAAGAAGAATTCGGGATATGTTGCCGGCAAGTTTAGGGTACCCTTTCTTGTCTGATTCCCCGCTTGCGATACTCGGAATGGATCAATGGTCATGGGGAGAAAGCAGGATTAGGCTGTTGAGGGATGATCAGCCATGATCGTAATGAGTGGCAGAGCACGCTCGAAGAGCCAGATGGCCTCCTCCTGCTTTTATCTTCTATGTTTCAACGTATGCTAAACATTTGCAGTGAAACTTGGGTCTTTGGAGCGACACCAGGGCAGCACAGTGGTTAGCACCGTTGCCTCACAGTGCCAGGGACCTGGGTTCGAGTCCTGGCTTGGGTCACTGTCTGTGCGGAGTCTGCACATTCTCCCCGTGTCTGTGCGGGTTTCCTCCGAGTGCTCTGGTTTCCTCACACAGCCGGAAAGATGTGCCAGTTAGGGAGATTGGCCGTGCTAAATTGCCGCTTAGTGTCAGGGGGATTAGCAGGGTAAATATGTGGGGTTATGGCAATAGGGCCTGAATGGGATTGTGATCAGTGCAGACTCAATGAGCTGAATGGCCTCCTGCACTTGTAGGGATTCGATGATAATTGTGGTGTGTTAAGTTCAGTCTGGAGTCTGAGTTGCTGTGGCAATATATACTTGCACCTGAGTGTTGGAGAACAATGTATAGTGATGGTAGAGGCCCCAGTGTTCTTTCTATCACAGGAATCTCTCCCATTGTTGACACTGCCATTGGCGTGTTGGAAGGATGTGGAATTTGAGCATCCACCTTTTTGGCCATGTTATGACTGCAGCTTCCTTGGCCATTGAGTCCTGGGGCGGGAATTGAACCGAGGGCTTCTGGCTCTGAGTCGGGGGAGGGGAACACTATCCACTACGCCACAAGATCTCCCAGGTATAAGATGGCCACTAATAAATCGAACAGTGTTTTCAGGAGAAATGCTTTTACCCAGAAAGTGATGGGATTGTGGAACCCACGACCAGGTGGAGTGGTTGAGGTGAACAGTATTGACACATTTAAGAGGAAGCTGGATAAATTGGAGAATCCCTGCAGTGCAAAAGAAGGCCATTCGGCCCGTCAATCCTGCACTGACAACAATCCCAACCAGGCCCTATCCCTGTAACCCCATATATTACCTTGCTAATCTTCTGACACTAAGGGACAATTCAGCATGGCCAATCCACCTAACCTGCACATTAAAAACAAAGAAAATTACAGCACAGGAACAGGCCCTTTGGTCCTCCATTGACCAAACCACCCAGCTGAACTAAAACCCCTTACCCATCTGGGGACCATTTCCTCTATTCCTATCCAATTCATGTATTTGTCAAGACGCCCCTAAAAAGTCACTATTGTATCTGTTTCCACTACCTCCCCGCCAACGAATTCCAGGCACCCACCACCCTCTGTGTAAAAAAACTTGCCTCGTACATCTCGTTTAAACCTTGCCCCTCGCACCTTAAACCCCTACCCCCTAGTAATTAACTCTTCGACCCTGGGAAATAGCTTCTAACTATCCGCTCTGTCTATGCTCCTCTTTGGACTGTGGGAGGAAACTGGAGCACCCAGAGGAAACCCACACAGACACGGGGAGAACATGTAGACCCCACGCAAACAGTGACCCAAGGCCGGAATTGAACCTGGTTCTCTGGTGCTGTGAGGCAGCAGTGCTAACCACTGAGCCACCGGGCTGTCCTAAACACACGACGGAGAAAAGAAAGGTACGGTGACAAGGTGAGGTGAATATAGAGTGGGAAGTGTGAACTGAAATGTTGGGCCAAATGGCCTGTTTCTGTACTGTAAATACTTTGTAACGTACATAAGAACATAAGAAATAGGAGCAGGAGTAGGCCAACTAGCCCCTCGAGCCTGCCCCGCCATTCAGTAAGATCATGGCTGATCTGTCGTGGCTCAGTTCCAAATTCCCGCCCTCTCCCCATAACCCTTAATCCCCTCTCTTATAAAAAACCCATCAACCCGTGTCTTAAAAATATTTAGCGAGGCAGCCTCCACCACTTCAACGGGCAGAGAATGCCAGAGATTCACCACCCTTTGAGTGAAGAAGTTCCTCCTCAACTCCGTTCTCCGTTCTCCACTGTCGTATCCACAACGTATCACCACTGTCGTTCTCACTCACAAGCGATAATCATAGTCCTTTATCCAGTTGAACGTAAAGTTTATTTCTTGGTGACTTTTGGCATTACCGAGGCAGTGATTTGCAATGAACATTGCGGCTAGTTTATGGGAGCACTAATCTCTCCGTAAAAACCTAACCCTCTGTGTCTTTGCAGGAAACTACTACTACTACCTCCCCTGGTGTGACGCCAAGCCGGTGGCAGCCCTGACGTCGTACTGGGAAAACATCGACCACCGACTCGACAGATTAAACATTCTTCTCAAGATCATTGACAAACTGGTGAGTACTCCATCATGGCCAAAAGCAGCAAGTGTTCGGAAAGCACCCACCAGGTCGGGCAGTCTCCGTGAAGAGAGGAGCAGAGGTCACACCTTCGACAAAAGGTTGCTGCCCTGAAGCATGAGTTCCCTCCAAAGCCTGTTTGCTGAATATTTCCATCATTTCCCCATTTAGGGTAGCATGGTAGCACAGTGGTTAGCACTGCTGCCTCACAGCGCCAGGGATCCAGATTCAGCTCCCGGCTTGGGTCACTGTCTGTGTGGAGTCTGCACATTCTCCTCCCTGTCTGCATGGGTTTCCTCCGGGTGCTTCAGTTTCCTCCCACAGTCCGAAAGATGTGCTGTTTAGGTGCTGATTTCTCCCTCAGTGTACCCAAACAGGCACAGGAGTGTGGCAACTAGGGAATTTTCACAGTAACTTCATTGCAGTGTTAATTGTGGCTAATAAATGAACTTTACATTTTCCATTTCACAATTCCCCTCGGTTTCTCTGGATGTTGCCTCCATGATATTTGGAGTTGGGGACCAAGTGTAGTGTGTCAAAATTCACAGATGACACTGAGATGAGTGGCAGAGCAAAGTGTGCAAAGGATATTGAAAGTGTACAAAGAGATATAGATAGTCTAAGTGAGTGGGTGAGGGTCTGGCAGATGGAAGACAATATTGCTAAATGTGAGGTCATCCATTTTGGTCAGTATAACAGCAAAATTGACTATTATTTTAATGGTAAAAAATTGCAGCATGCTGCTGTGCAGAGGGACCCGGGCGTCCTTGTGCTTGAATCACAAAAAGTTGGTTTGCACGTGCAGCAGGTAATGAAGAAGGCAAATGGAATTTTGTCCTTTATTGCTAGAGGGATAGAGTTTAAAAACAGTGAGATTATGTTGCAGCTGTATAAGGTGCTGGTGAGGCCACACCTGGAGTACTGTGTACAGTTTTGGTCTCCTTACTTGGGAAAGGATATACTGGCACTGAAGGGGGTACAGAGGAGATTCACTAGATTCTGGAGTTGAGAAGGTTGGCTTATGAGGAAAGACTGGGCAGACTGGGGCTATACTCATTGGAGTTCAGAGGAATGAGGAGAGATCTTATGTAAACATATAAGATTATGAAGGGAATCGATAAAGTAGAAGCAGGGAAGTTGTTTCCACTGGTGGGTGAAACCACAATGAGGGGGCATGGCTTCAAAATAAGGGAGAGCAGATTTAGGACTGAGTTGAGGAGGAACTTCTTCACACAAAGGGTTGTGAATCTGTGGAATTCCCTGCCCAGTGAAGCAGTTTGTTACTTGACCCATGAATGAACACCATGTAGGATGGCAGAGAACTGGGAGGAGACCATTCAGCTCATCAAGCCTGTTCCACATTCAAATGGTTGATCTGCAATTTAACCCCATTTGCCTGCTTTGGTTCCTTAACCCTTAAACCTCCTTTCCCATCAAACATTTATTCATCTCTGTTCCGAAAAGGTTCCATTGACCCACCAGCTTCAGCAGATATTTTATCTCATGACTGAGAGTTGCAGTTTTCCATGTTTTTTTCTGAACGTTTATCTCCATGTTCGTTCCTTCCCTTGTTTGGGAGAAATGGGTCATATGGAAGAGACTACAAAACGGTCAGGTGACAGATAGCCTGGGTCTCCCACCCTGGGCCATGCCAAGAAAGTGGTGCCAATCCCTACAGTGCAGAAGAGGCCATTCAGCCCATTGGGTCTGCACTGTCTCTCTGACAGAGTATCTTACCCAGGCCCTTTCCCCTGCCCTATCCTTGTAACCCCACATATTTCCCATGGCTAATCCATCTAACCGATACATCTTGGGACAATAGGGACAATTTAGCATGGCCAGTCCACCTAACCGACACAGCTTTGGAGTGTGGGAGGAACGCCACGCAGATACAGGGAGAATGTGCAAACTCCACTCTGACAGGTCACCCAAGGCTGGAATTGAACCCGGGTCCCTGGCATGGTGAGGCAGCAGTGCTAACCACTGTGCTGGCACGACATTGAACTGAGGGGGAGAGGAAGATAGTCAGTAAATAATGTATGATGTTGCTGCAATTCAACAGCCATCTGACTCTCGGAGGGTGGAATCTTGCTGTCTTTAAAGATCTTCAAAGGTCAAAAACGGGTCACAACCCCACTGGCAATGCCTGCTTGCCTGATCTTACTGGATGGAGGCATCTTCTGTGGATGCTTGTCCAGTTATTGTCACGAATAGGCTTGTACTGCGATGAAGTTACTGTGAAAATCCCCTAGTAGCCACACTCCGGCACCTGTTCGGGTTACACTGAGGGAAAATTTCGCACCTAACCAGCACATCTTTCGGACTGTGGGAGGAAACCGAAGCACCTGGAGGAAATCCACGCAGACATGGTGGAGGGGGGAACACGCAGACTCCGCACAGACAGTGACCCAAGCTGGGAATCGAACCCGTGTCCCTGGTGCTGTGAGGCAGCAGAGCTAACCACTGTGCCACCATGCCACCCTACAGGATGGTGAGTGGGATCTGCCAGGCTTTGCCGTCAGTGTGGGGGCCCGTCTGCTGCATCTCGATGACATCCCAAAATTGTCTCCAATTCACCAGGCTTTTTTTTTCTTCATGGACATGGGCATCACTGGCTGGCCAGCATTTATTGCCCATCCCTAAGTGCCCTCCATTTCAGAGGGCATTAGTGAATTGACCACATTGCTATGGCTCTGAAGTCACATGTTGGCCAGACCGGGTAAGGATGGCAGATTTCTTTCCCTAAAGGGCATTAGTGACCCAGATGGAATTCTCGGACAATCGACAAGTGCACTCATTCCCTATCCGTCTCTGCTGCCAAGGAGCAATGCGACTCAGTCACTCCCAGTTGGCAGTGACGGGGATGCATCGGGCCTCCATCCTGGCGGAAATGTTTCAGTATTTTCTCACCACCCACCACAAAAGCCACCTCCAAGAAGCTGGTAAGAACCCTTCCCTCAGTGTCCGGACTTGAATGTGGAAAATGGGTACCTGGAGAGGGTACGGAGGGCTCACTTGGGAAGGGTCAGTGGGACAGAAATTCCTCACAGGTGGCACTTGAATGGTTCAGGTGTCTGTTCCACTCAATGCCCGGTGTTCCAGTGGAAGGGACCTGCAGCCCTGTGTTAAACCGGCACCATTTTGATATCGCCCATCGGCACCAATACAGAAATATCTGTGCCATTTAGGCCTAATTAGGTATAGTTAGGGTAAGCGTAAGGATCACATTCGCCCCAGAGGGTAACATGCCACACTGTCTTACTGTTTTCATGTCGTTTAGAGAACCAATATAGAAGACATCCGGACAACATTGCCATCTGAGGGAACGCGTCTCACTGGCATGTGGGTGAAGATGCTTGACCGCCTCGTGAAGGATTGCAAGTAGGTGACACAAGAAACTGAGCCGCCCACAATCTAATGGTGCATTCAAGACTGGCACTTGGGCAGTAAAGGGCATTTTGGGCTGACCAGAGTAAGCTCTTCCCAGTCCTGTCCCTCACTTGCCCGCCTGGTGACTGAGTGTGCCGTTCAATCTCCACTGGCTGCCATTTATTTGACGGTATTTAGTCAGATTGTTTGATTTATTCTTCCATGCCATGTAGCAAGGCCTGTGTTTCAGTACTCCGATTTCCTCCCACAGTCCAAGGATGTGCAGATTAGGTGGATTGGCCATGTTAAATTGCCCCTTAATGTTCAAAGATGTGCAGGTTAGATGGATTGGCCATGCTAAATTGTCCCTTAGTGTCAGGGGAATTAGCAGAATAAATACGTAGGGATATGGGGATAGGGTCTGGATGGGATTGTGGTCGGTGCAGGTTTGATGGACCGAATGGCCTCCTGCACCGTGGGGGTTCTATGAATCTAAGAAATGACGTGGCTCCGTAAATACCGACACTCGGCTGTTGTGTGTTACTCAATGCGGGGTCAAAGTTGAATTGACTTTCTCTTTATCCTTTCTCACTCCTTTGCTTTAGCCGCTCACTGCCGCCACTGAAAAAGCTTCCTCAAGTGACCGCCCTCGATCAGCAAATACACGAGCAGCAGGTCTCCCTGCTGAAGAAGATCAAGAAATCTGCGGACAAACTGAGGGAGAAAAACATCAATGTGGAGGAAAAGCTGCCAGAAGTGGAAGAGTGGCTCGAAAAGCTCTCCTCAGTAGCCCAGGAGGTTTGTCTTTTGGTGTCTAAAAGTGAGGTGGGGGGGGAAGAGATGTTCTCACGTTGTTCAAAGAAAGACTTGTTTTTCACTCGTGCTGTAAAAAATTCTGCAAGCTCCCACGGCTAGGTCAGTAAAGTTTATTTATTAATATTACAAGTAAGGCTTACATTAACACTGCAATGAAGTTACTGTGACAATTACCTAGTCGCCACACACCGGCGCCTGTTTGGGTTACACTGAGGGAGAAATTAACACCTAACCTTTCGGACTGTGGGAGGAAACCGGAGCACCCGGAGGAAACCCACGCAGACACGGGGACAACGTGCAAATTCCATACAGACAGTGACCCCAGCCAGGAATCAAACCCGGGTCCCTGGCGCTGTGAGGCAGCACTGCTAACCCACTGTGCCACCGTGATGACCAAATCATTATGTTTATGCAATGTGGATTGAGGGATGAATGTTGCCCAGGGCACCAATTCCCTGCCTCCTCTTCAAAGTAGTGTCACATCACCTGAGAGGGTGAATGGGACCTTTGCATCTGAGAGATGGCATTCCCAAAACTCAACACTCCCTCAGCGCTGACCCTCTGACAGTGCGGCACTCCCTCAGCGCTGACCCTCTGACAGTGCGGCACTCCCTCAGCACTGACCCTCTGACAGTGCGGCACTCCCTCAGCACTGACCCTCTGACAGTGCGGCACTCCCTCAGCACTGACCCTCTGACAGTGCGGCGCTCCCTCAGCGCTGACCCTCTG
This sequence comes from Carcharhinus amblyrhynchos, assembly GCF_965287045.1. Classification (NCBI taxonomy): domain Eukaryota; kingdom Metazoa; phylum Chordata; class Chondrichthyes; order Carcharhiniformes; family Carcharhinidae; genus Carcharhinus; species Carcharhinus amblyrhynchos. Next base: position 4,956,684 of record NC_137357.1, read on the forward strand.
ACAGTGCGGCACTCCCTCAGCACTGACCCTCTGACAGTGCGGCACTCCCTCAGCACTGACCCTCTGACAGTGCGGCACTCCCTCAGCACTGACCCTCTGACAGTGCGGCACTCCCTCAGCACTGACCCTCTGACAGTGCGACGCTCCCTCAACGCTGACCCTCTGACAGTGCGGCACTCCCTCAGCACTGACCCTCTGACAGTGCGGCACTCCCTCAGCACTGACCCTCTGACAGTGCGGCGCTCCCTCAGCGCTGACCCTCTGACAGTGCGGCACTCCCTCAGCACTGACCCTCTGACAGTGCGGCGCTCCCTCAGCACTGACCCTCTGACAGTGCGGCACTCCCTCAGCGCAGACTGTGCCACCATACCAGGTCTGGAGTCATGTAGGCCAGACTGGGTAAGAGTGGCAGATTTCCTTCCCTGAAGGACATTAATGACTGATAATGGGTTTCATTTGTTGCACGTCAGAGGGCGGTGTCTGGGATGAGTTGCCAGAGGTAGTAGTAGAGGCAGGTGCAATTTTGTCTTTTAAAAAGGCATTTAGACAGTTACCTGGGTAAGATGGGTATAGAGGGATATGGGCCAAACACAGGCAATTGGGACAAGCTTACTGATGAAAAACTGGGCGGCATGGACAAGTTGGGCTGAAGGGCCTGTTTCCATGCTGTAAACCTCTATGACTCTAATTCAGGCCTGGAAAGGTGCATCAGAAGAGTTTAATGAAGATTGTCCTCTGTTTGAGGCTGTGTTCAGGCAAGGGAGGAGGTTTTGCTGCGATGCACAATCCATGTCGCTGGAAAGCTCACGTTCCAACATCGAACACGCTGGCCAGTCCCCTCACCATGCATCTGGCGAGGGACAGGCAGCGTGTTGGCAGGAGCAGTGGGGAAGGAAGGCTGCAGGAGGGGTATCCAGAGTCTGTAAGTTGAAGCCCAGTAGAAGCAGCGATCAGCAGCTGACACATTCTCCTCTTCTCCTGACCCCCGCAGCCTCAGAACAGCCTCCCCGACGTGATTCTCTGGATGCTCTGTGGCGAGAAGCGGGTGGCCTATGCTCGGATCAAAGCACACTCGGTCCTGTTTTCCAAGGACAGTGAGAAATCCTGCGGGAAATACTGCGGGAAGCTCCAAACGGTGTTTATGATGGTAGGTCAAAACTGGCTTCAGGTGGGTGTTGGTGTCGGATGTGTGAGTTTGTTTTCCATTTCAAACTCCTCAGTGTTCCCCCAGTCCACATGTTATAATTCTTCCCCATATATTCAACACTTCAAAGATACAGGAATGTGCTGGACTATAAATAATATATAAATATATTCCTGTATAGGTATTGTTACAAAGGTGCTCTCCTCTCTGAGAACAAGCACCTAACGATTTAAAGAGGAATACCTCGCCTCATAATCTGTTAAAGAGCGTGTGAGGTGTGTGGAGTTTGCACGTTGTCCCCATATCTGCGTAGATTTCCTCCGGGTGCTCCGGTTTCCTCCGACAGTCCAAAGATGTGTGGGTGAGATAGATTGGCCATGCTAAATTGACCCTGGTGTCTGGAGGATTAGCGGGGTAAATACACGAGGTTGCGGGAATCAGACCTGTGTTGGTTTGTGGTTGGTATAGACCTGATGGGCCGAACAGCTGCCTCCTGTACTGGACAGATTCTGTAGTGTCAGTTGTTGCGGTTATCTTTCTGATGCAAAAGCTGAATAGTAACGAATTGTCAGGATAAAACCTGGGATGTAGGGGAATGAGTAAGGATAACAATACCTTCAAGCTTTTGGTCCAGAAAGCATTGGCAGAGATAATTGCAGCAGATTATGCACCCCTGCCTGTACATTCGGGCAGTGCATGGGATATGGGGAGGCACTATCTTCGTGGTATTGTCACTGGACTAGTAATCTAGGGACCCAGGACAAGATCTGGGTTCGAATCCCACCAGGGTAGATGGTGAAATTTGAAATTAATAACCAAAAAAAAACTGGAATTGAAAAGCAAGGACCCATTGCTGTTCATTAATGCCCTTCAGGGAAGGAAATCTGCCACCCTTACCTGATCTGGCCAACTTTCAAATGCCCTTTGAAATGCAGTTAGAGATGGGCGTTACCAGGGGTCACAGTCTGAGGATTTGGGGTAGACCATTTCTTCTGTGTCTCCTGACATTAGGGTCAATTTAGTTTGGCCAATCAACCTAACCTGCACATCTTTGGGTTGGGTGGATTGGCCGTGCTAAATTGCCACTTAGTGTTAGGGGGACTTGCAGGGTAAGTACATGGGGCAATGGGGAGACAGCCTGAATGGGGATTGGGGTTGGTGTAGGCTCAATGAGTCAAATGGTCTCCTTCTGCACTATAGGGGTTCGATGATTCTATTTTCCAGAGATGATGAAAGTTGACTGCTTTGCATTTTACCCACTGTGGTACTTATCTCATGTTTAGCTACAGCCAGTAACGGCCCGATTCTTGTCGTCCTGTTGACAGCAACCACTGGACAAGTCCCAGGACAAGAGGAGTGTCGCTCAGCTGCGAGTACGGATCTGGTTGGGACTGTCTTCTGATGAAGAAGAGTTCGAAAAATACATTGATGGAAAAATCCTGGTGTCTGCAGAGAGAGTGAGTTGAGCGGGTAGGGGGTTTAATGTATATTCCTTTTTCGAATATATTTTGTCGAACACCGTTGGGTTCAAATGCATCCCCTGAAGGGAACCCCCCCCCGCCCCGCCCCATTGAAGAATTCCCTGACAGATGCTTGCCTCATCCCCAGTATGGCTGTCAGTTGGATACACCGCTGAGGACCGACTGTGTGATCAGTAAGAGATCTCTCAACACCAGGTTAAAGTCCAACAGGTTTATTTGGAATCACGAGCTTTCGGAGCACTGCCCCTTCGTCAGGTGAATGGAGAGGCAGGTCTCACAAACGCGGCATATAGAGGCAAAGACAAAATAAGATAACCTTTTCCTGCAGTTGTGTCTTGGTCTATAAATGCTGTGTTTGTGAAACTACCTTTCTGCTTACCGATGAAGGAGTGGCGCTCCGAAAGCTTGTCATTCCAAATAAAACTGTTGGAATTTAACCTGGTGTTGTGAGACTTGTAACTGTGCCCACCCCAGTCCAATGCCGGCATCTCCACAACTATGTTGATGGAATAGCCAGCTTAGTCCCGTTAGCTTCCAGCTCCTCTTACATATCCTGCCTTCTGAACAGACTCTCTGGAGGCAGAGAGATTGCACAGCAAAATATGGAGAGTGGAGGATAGTTATGGCGAGTGGGGGGGGCGGTCACGGCGAGTGGAGGGGGCGGTCACTGCGAGTGGAGGGGGGGTGCGGTCACTGCGATTGGAGGGGGGGTGCGGTCACTGCGAGTGGAGGAGGAGGTGCGGTCACTGCGAGTGGAGGGGGGGTGCGGTCACTGCGAGTGGAGGGGGGGGTGCGGTCACTGCGAGTGGAGGGGGGGGTGCGGTCACTGCGAGTGGAGGGGGGGTGCGGTCACTGCGAGTGGAGGGGGGGTGCGGTCACTGCGAGTGGAGGGGGGGTGCGGTCACTGCGAGTGGAGGGGGGGTGCGGTCACTGCGAGTGGAGGGGGGGTGCGGTCACTGCGAGTGGGGGGGGGTGCGGTCACTGCGAGTGGAGGGGGGGTGCGGTCACTGCGAGTGGAGGGGGGGTGCGGTCACTGAGAGTAAAGAATTGTTATTGTGAGAGTCGCAACTCTTCTCTTCAATGTTAGAGCTTTCTGCTTTTAATTGCAGTATGAAAACCAGGCAAAGGTTATGGGCCACTGGGGTACCAGTGGATTACTGCAGCATCCATCATTCTCCGACGCCATGGGGAAAACACGGCTGTCAAGGAAGGACTTCTATCCTCTGAAGGGCTGGCAGTGGGATGGAAAATGGACTGTCGACCCTGAACGGTGGTGAGTTTGCTTTTTGGCTTGTGAGGCATTGGCTGGGGTGGGGTAATGTCTTGAGGATCCCAAAACTGACATTAATATTTGTGTAAAATTGAGCAAGTCCAAACAAAGATTTTATGTCACTTTTTAAAAGGAGACCTGGCGGCTAGACCTGCACACAGCCAACTCCCACATAAAGCACTGGGATAAATCATCGATGACCTGTTTCAATGATGTTGATCGAGGGGTAAATATCAGTCAGGACACCAAGGGGAGTCTGCACTCCTGTTCCTTAAATAGAGCTTTGGACTCTTATACCTCCAGTTCCAAGAGCAAAAGGGGCCTCAGATTAACATTTCATCGGAAATACGGCACCCCTGACAGTGTAGCTCTCCCTCAGTGCTACATTGGGCGAGTGTCATAGAATCCTACACTGCATAAGGAGGCCATTCATTCCATTGGGTCTGCGCCGACCCTATCCCCCTAACCCTGCCCTAACTCCCCCTAACCCCGCCCTAACTCCCCCTAACCTCGTGCATTTACCGTAGCTAATCCTCTTGACACTTGGGGCAATTTGGGACTGAGAGGGGAAACTAGAGCACCTGGAGGAAACCCATACAGATATCGGGGAAAATGTGCAGACTCCACACAGACAGTGACCCAAGCCAGGAATCAAACCAGGGTCCCTGGTGCTGTGAGACAGCAGTGCTAATCACTGTGCAGCCCACGTCAGGCTGGATGACGTGCTGAGGGCTCCAGGGTGGGACATGAACCTGCAGCCTACTGACTCAGAGGCATGCATGATATCCATTGAACCACTGACTGAAAACACAGTGGTCAAGCCCAGTTGTCCACCCTGGTTGAAGGAGATGGGTAGTGAAAGTGGGAGGAGGGACGGCTGGGTGACGCAAAGAGGGGAATGAATTTGCATGTAGAAACAAAGAAACCCTACAGCGCAGATGGAGGCCCATTGAGTCTACATCGACTACAGTCCCATCCAGCCCCTATCCTCATAGCCCCACATATTTACCTTGCCAACTTAGTGTGGCCAATTTGCCTAATCTACATATCTTTGGCGTGTGAGAGGAAACTCGTGCAAACTCCACACAGCCTGGAATTGAACCCAGGTCCCCAGCTGTGAGGCAGCAGTGCTAACCACTGTGCCACCCATGTGTCTGAGGTCCTGGTGAAGGATGCATTAGGGAGGCACATGTGTTTGAGGATGATTCTGTGTTGGAATTGTCATTGACGGCCTCTTACTCTCTGAATCCCTCTTTTTCCCAGCTTGCTGTTTGGTGCTGACGCAGGGCACAGTGAATTTACAGACGATGTTTACGAGAACGAGACCCTTTTGGCCGGAGGTGAATGGATCCCAGCTCTGGAGCAGTACACAGATGCAGTGGGTGTTGCACAGCTCTCTCGGTAGAAGACAGATCAAAACGTGTTCGGGACTTTAAACTTGTGTGGCAAGGGGGAGAAACATCACCATCAGAGGACAGCCCAGAAGGAAGGCTTGTGTTTTAAGACTTGGCTGGGTTCCAGTTCGGATCCCTGAGAGAAAAGGGCAGACCGTCATAGAGCCACGACAGCACAGAGGAAGGCCATTTGGCCCATCGTGGACGTGCTGGCTCACTGCAAAGCAATCCCAATTAGTCCTATTCTATCCTCATAGCTCCACAAGTTTCTAACCCTCAATTATCCATCCAATCTCCTTTTGAAAACATTCTCCATCCTCCCTTCCACCACCCTTGTAGGCAGCCAGTTCCAGCTCATAACCACTCGCTGGGTGAAAAATGTCCTGCCTCCAATCTGCATCCCTCATCTTTTTTATTAATTCATGGGATGGAGGCATCTGTAGCTGGGTCAATGTTTGTTGCCCATCCCTAGTTGCCCTTGAACTGAGTGTCTCACTTGGTCATTTCAGAGGGCAGTTGGGAGTCAACCACATTGCTGTGGCTCTGGAGTCACATGTAGGCCAGACCTGGTAAGGGTGGCAGATTTTCTTCCAAAAAGGACATTAGTGAACCAGGTGGGTTTTTCCAACAATCGACAATGGTTTCGTGGTCATCATTGGACTTTTAATTCCAGATTTCTATTGAATTCAAATCCCACCATCTCCAGTGGTGGGATTCAAATGTGGGTCCCCAGGGTATTACCCTGGATCTCTGGACTGCTAGTCCAGTGACAATGCCACAACACCAGTGCATCCCTTCTCTTACCCAAGACCTTAAATCTGTGACCCCCCCTTAGTCCAACTATTAATGGGAAGAGCTTTGTCGACCTTATCTAAATCTGTCACAACCTTGTACGCCTCGATCAAATCTCTCCCTGAATCCCCGTCCCTCAAGAACAACCCCAGCTTCTCCAACCTCACTTTGGAGCTAAATTCCCCTTGTCCATGGAACCGTTCTGGCAAATTTCCCTCTTGTGGACCCTCACATCCTTCCAAAAAAGAACTGGAGTAGTTGTGGCCTGACCAGAGTTTTACATCAGATTTGTACAACATGGTGCCATGGAATAGAGACTTTCATAGAATCCCTACAGTGCAGAAGGAGTCTGCCTCAATCACAATCCCACCCAGGTCCAATTCCCATAACCCCATGTATTTACCCTCATTAATCTCATTAATTTAGCATGGCCAATCCACTGAACCTGCACATCTTTGGACACTAAGGGACAATTCTGCATGGTCAATCCACCTAACCTGTACATCTTTGGACACTAAGGGGCAATTTAGCATAGCCAACACACTTAATCAACATGTCTTTCAGACTATGGGAAGAAACCAGAGCTCCTGGAGGAAACTAAGCAGACACAGGGAGAACATGCAGACTGTACACAGACAGTGACCCAAGACCAGAATCGAGCCTGGGTCCCTGGCACTGTGAGACAGCAGTGTTAACCCACTGTGCCAGCTTTGTATTCACCTCTTGTTCTGCAGTTGTTGTTTTAAAAGTGTTCTTGGTAGAAGTCTGAATCGTAAATCACTGCCCGGCTTCTCTTGTGCCTTTCAGAAAGGGAACCGCCACATCCCGATGGAAGACATTGAATGTCCTACTGGATGGGAATGGACAGAGGAATGGAGCCCTGACTTGCATCGAGCTGTGGATGAACATGGTAAGTTGGCATGTGCCAGCGAAACTGGCCAAAGACATTTCACTGCTGATAGCAATCTATTCAATTTCATCTGAACCTGTCTGAATTATTGATAGAACTGGCTCTCTCTGTGACATTTCCTGCCTCTTCCCTTTCAAAACCATGGGACCTGATGAGCTCCTCTGAGCCACCCTCGCTCATTACTCCAAGCTGTTATTGCACCATCCGAGGCCTGTTACCTCTCCCTGAATGCTAATTGTGAGTCTTACCTCGGTGCTCAGCACTGTGGCAGACAATTGTGGGTTTGGATCCACTTCCAACAATACTGACAGTGCGGAGGGAGCGCCGCGCTGTCAGAGGGTCAGTGTGGAGGGAGCGCCGTGCTGTCAGAGGGTCAGTGCGGAGAGAGCGCCGCGCTGTCAGAGGGTCAGTGCGGAGGGAGCGCCGCGCTGTCAGAGGGTCAGTGTGGAGGGAGCGCCGCGCTGTCAGAGGGTCAGTGCGGAGAGAGCGCCGCGCTGTCAGAGGGTCAGTGCGGAGGGAGCGCCGCGCTGTCAGAGGGTCAGTGCGGAGGGAGCGCCGTGCTGTCAGAGGGTCAGCGCTGAGGGAGTGCCGCACTGTCAGAGGGTCAGTGCTGAGGGAGCGCCGCACTGTCAGAGGGTCAGTGCGGAGGGAGCGCCGTGCTGTCAGAGGGTCAGTGCGGAGGGAGCGCCGCGCTGTCAGGGGGTCAGTGCGGAGGGAGCGCCGTGCTGTCAGAGGGTCAGTGCGGAGGGAGCGCCGCGCTGTCAGAGGGTCAGTGCTGACCTTTGCACTGTCTGGGGTTTACAGTGTTGGAGCAGAATACTATGAGAGAATACTACGAATGCAGTGCACTATCAGACAGTATTGTGGGACTGTGGCACTGTTAGAGATACCACTTTACAGATGAAGAGCCCTATCAAAGACCCCAGGGCACTACGATGGTACAGTGGTTAGCACTGCTGCCCTCATGGTGTCAGGGACCGAGGTTCGATTCCCAGCTTGGGTCACTGTCTGTGCGGAGCCTGCACGTTCTCCCCGCTGTCTGAATGGGTTTCCTCCAGGTGCCCTGGTTTCCTCCCACAGTCTAAAAGATATGCTGGTTAGGTGCTAACTTCTGCCTCAGTGTACCCAAACAGGCCCAGAGTGTGGTGACTGGGGGATTTCCACATTAACTTCATTGCAGTGTTAATGTAAGCCTACTTGTGACACTAACAAAATAAACTTAAAGCTATTTCCTGGAAGAGCTGGGGAATTCTCCCCGGTCTCCAAGCCAGTACTTATCCCTCAACTAATAGCATGAAGATGGATTGTCTAGCTGTTACCACATCGCAGTTTGTGAGAGATTGCTGTGCCCTTCATGAAGTTTAGTTAATTATTTATTAGTGTCACAAGTAGGTTTACATTAACAATGCAATGAAATTACTGTGAGAATACTCTGGCACCTGTTAGGGTACACTGAGGGAGAATTTAGTGTGGCCAATGCATCTAATCTGCACATCTTTTAGATGTGGGAGGAACAATGGCACAAGAAAGGGCCAGTGCCACAGTGGTTAGCACTGCTGCCTCACGGCGGCAGGGACCCAGGTTTAACTCCGGCCTCGGGTCACTGTCTGTGTGGAGTTTGCACATTCTCCCAGTGTCTGCATGGGTTTTCTCCCACAGCCCAAAGATGTATGGGTTAGGTGGTCTGGCCATGCTAAATTGGCCTTAGTGTCAGGAAGATTAGCAGGGTAAATATGTGGGCTTACAAGAGTAGGGTCTGGATGGGATTGTGATCGATGCAGACTAAAATAGGCCGAATGGCCACCTTCTGCACTGTAGGGATCCTATAAGACCTGGAGGAAACCTACGTAGACACAAGGAGAACGTGCAAACTGCACAGACAGCGACCTGAGTTGGGAATCGAACATGGGTCCCTGACGCTGTGAGACAGCAGTGCTAACCACTGTGCCATCTAACACTTGGAAAGGACTTCACCGGCAGTGAAGGGGTGATCCTCAGGTTGCGGGAGGTGCTGTCGAGATGCACAGCTTTCTCTACAACTCCGCCTTGTAGCTTATTCTGTCCTGGGATCTCTGTTCTGTTTTTGTTCCTTATCCTCTCTATATTGTGCCTTCCTGTTCCCAAACTGCTGGCAGGAACCGTGGCCTCCAGGGGGACGGGTTGCTGGGTATTTATCTGGTACGTGTTTTCTGCTTCACTTGAAGGATGGGAGTACGGGAAAGCTGTTCCACCAGACACTTTGCCCAAGCACTGGAACCCCGCTGAGAAAGCCTACCACACCCACCGACGGCGACGCTGGATACGGAAGCGCTCCAGGAAGCCTGGCCGGCCTCGTCAAGTTAAGGTGCAGTACCATTGGCATCATGGTTCTCCATATCCCGCTTCTCACTGTGAACCACACTTCTCCAGAGGGCTGTGGAGGTGAGGTTTGGATTGTGGGGTCCCGTCCTCTATCGGAAACATGAAACGGGACAACCCCCCCTCCTCCCCCAAGCTGGGTATCCAAGATTCGAGATGGAGTGTGGGAGTTCCCCTCAGTGTGCCTCAAATTGCCATCCCAAAGAGCTTTCGCTGGTCTTAATCACTTCACTGTTTGTGGGAGCTTGCTGTGCACAAATTGATTGTATGACATTTTTCACATTTCAACGGCTCATCTGCTGTTCAAATTCTCATCTTTGCCCTTGTTACCTGCAGCGTGACTGCTCTGACAGTCCCCTGGCACATTCTCTCTAGACTTCAGGACAGAGAAACTAGAAGCAGGAGGAGGCCATTCGGCCCTTCGAGCTTGCTCTGCCATTCATTTTGATCATGGCTGATCATCAAATTCAATATCCTGATTTTCCCCCCCTTCCCCCGATATCCCTTGATCCCTTAAGCCCCAAGAGCGATAGCTAATTTCTTTTTGAAGTCACACAATGTTTTGGCCTCAACTACTTTCTGTGGGAGTGAATTCCACACATTCCCCACCCTCTGGGTGAAGAAATTTCTCCTCACCTCAGTCCTAAAAGGTTTACCCCTTATCCTCTAGCTATGACCCCCTAGTTCTGGACTCCGCCACCATCGGAAACATTCTTTCTGAATCTACCCTGTCTAATCCTGTTCGAATTTTATAAATTTCTTTGCGATTCCCCCTCACTCTTCAAAATTCCAGTCAATGAAATCCTAACTGACTTAGTCTCTCCTCATATGACAGACCTGCCATCCCAGGAATCAGCCTGGTAAACCTTCGCTGTACTCCCTCTATAGCAAGAACATCCTTCCTCAGATAAGGAGACCAAAAGTGCACACAATACTCCAGGTGTGGCCTCACCAACACCCTGTACAATTGCAGCATAAAAACGTCATCTAAAACTCTGCTGCCCGGATCTTAACTCGTATCAAGTCCTGGTACTCCTGTCAGCCGCTGTGCTTGCTGACCTGCACTGGCTCCCAGTCAAGTCGTGTCCTGATTTTAAATTTCTCATCCTTGCTACCAAATTCCTCCATTGTCTCACCCCTCCCTATCCCTACCTCCTCCATCCCCTGCAACCCTCTGGGAAATCCACCCTCCTCCAGTTCCGACCTCCTGACCATCCCCACTCTTAATAGAAACATAGAAGATAGGAGAAGAAGGAGGCTGTTCAGCCCTTTGAGTCTGCTCCACCATTTATCACAACTGTGGCTGATTGTCCAACTCAATAGCCTAATCCTGCTTTCTCCCCATAACCTTTGATCCCATTCACCCCAAGTGCTATATCCAGCCACCTCTTGAATACATTCAGTGTTTTGGCATCAACTACTTCCTGTGGCAATGAATTCCACAGGCTCACCACTCTTTGGGTGAAGAAATGTCTCCTCATTTCTGTCCTAAATGGTCTGCCCCGAATCCTCAGACTGTGACCCATGGTTCTGGACTCCCCCCACCACTGGGAACATCCTACCTGCATCTACCCTGTCTAGTCCCGTATGAATTCTGTAAGTCTCTGAGATCCCCCCTCCCCCCTCCATTCATCTGCACTCCAGTGAGAACAATCCTAATGTAGTCAATCTCTCCTCAAACATCAGTCCCGACATCCCCGGAATCAGCCTGGTAAACCTTCACTGTGCTCCCTCGAGAGCAAGAATGTCCTTCCTCAGATAAGGAGGCCAAAACTGCACACAATACTCTCGGTGTGACCTCACCAAGACCCTACATAATTGCAACAAAAACATCCTGCTCCTGTACTCGAAACCACTTGCAGTGAAGGCCAACATAACAACATAATTGCTGTGTCATTGGCGTCCATAACTTCAGCTGCTTCGGGACCAGAGTTCTCCAATTTCACACCATCCATGTGTCAATAAGGGCCTTTCCAATTTTGATTCTGAATGCTCTCTTCCTAATTTTAAGATTGTGCCCGTTTTAATTAAAATTCTAGAGGTATAGGTTCATAGCTCCTTGGAAGTGGAGTCAAAGGTGGAAGGGTGGTGAAGAAGGCATTCAGCATGCTTAGTTTCATTGGTCAGAGCAATGAATACAAGAGTTGGGATGTCTTTTTGAAGTTGTACAAGACATTGGTAAGACCACACTTGGAATACTGTGTGCAGTTCTGGTCACCCTATTATAGAAAGGATATTATTAAACTAGAAAGAGTGCAGGAAAGATTTACTCGGGTGCTATTGGGACTGGATGGTTTGAATTATAAGCAGAGGCTGGATAGATTGGAACTTTTTCCTGGAGAGTAGAAGGCTGAGGGGTGATCTTATAAAGATCTGTAAAATAATGAGGGACAGAGATCAGTATATAGTCAATATCTTTTCCCAAAGGTAGGGGAGTTTAAAACTCGAGGGCACAGGTTTAAGGTGAGAGATACAAAAGAGTCCGGAGGGGCAATTTTTTCACAGAGGGTGGTGAGCGCCTGGAACAAGCTACCGAGGTGGGTACAATTTTATATTTTAAAAAGCATTTAGATCGTTACATGGGTACAATGAGTATGGAGGGATATGGGCCAAATGGGACTAGCTTACTGGCTTAAAAAAAGAGTGGCATGGACAAGTTGGGCCGAAGGGCCTGTTTCCATGCTGTAAACCTCTATGACTCTTAACCTTGTCTCTTGAATCGGCCTTATTCCTAAAGTGGTTTTCATTAAAACATGGGGACTTGCAGGATGAGTTGTCGCTTTTTGCTACAAGAATTCTGAGCGCTTTACCAAAATAAATTCCGCATAGGCCTCAAAATTGAGGCCTTTTAACTTATGACCTGATGTTCCACAGAGAGATGAGTTTGATCGCGAAGGCTGGGAATACGCCCCTCTGTTTGGTTGGAAGTTTCACGTAAAACAGACCAAGGGAGACACGTACCGACGTAGGCGTTGGAGGAGGAGAATGAGCCCCAAGGATCAGCAAGGCCCAGTGGCCATTTTCAGACTGGAAGGTTCTTTGGTACGTATCTTTGTCGGCATAGATCGGGTGAGATAGTCTCAAATGCACAATTATCGAACGTTTTTCATTACAAAGGGTGAAGCAAATGCACAAACACTAGAAGCAACAATGGTTTAGTGTCCAACATCAGTTCTGAAGGCTTGCCAACCCGCAACCGTACTGATGCACAAACTCCTGGGAGTGTTTGATGCGGGACAGTGTAGAGGGAGCTTTACTCTGTATCTAACCCCGTGCTGTACCTGTCCTGGGAGTGTTTGATGGGGACAATGTAGAGGGGGCCTCAATCTTTATCAAATCCTGTGCTGTACCTGTTGTGGGAGTGTTTAATGGGGACAGTGTAGAGGAAACTTTACTCTGTATCTAACCTCATGCTGCACCTGTCCTGGGGTATTTAGTGCATTCACAGGCTGCCCTAAGTGTTTTAGTTCTCTGATAGAGTTCCGTCATGTTGAGTGCAGACTGGTGCAGAAGGGATTGGATGTGTACTGGGTATCTGTGTGGAGTGACAGTGCTTTCAGAGTGTTCACTGTGGCAGTTCTGTGTGTGATGGTGTATCTGTTCTCTCTCAGTGTCGGCAAAACAATGAGGAGCAGCTGGACGAATTTGAGCCACAGGAGAAGATATCCACGCATCAGGAACTTTATGGGATGACTGCCCCCTTTATATCTTGCGTTCTGGACCGTAAGTTGCAAAGTGGTTTTGGAAAACTATAACTTCGGCTTATTTGTTCAAGTCTCACCACAGAGTCTAGTGTGTAGATATCTAGGCTGAGGTGAGAGCTCAGGACTGAGGACAAAACATTGTACCAAAACTGCCTATCCCCTCTGGTTGATATAAAACATCCCTTGACACTTTTGAAGGGTAGCTGTCTCCCATCCATTGATGCTGTCTACACTTCCTGCTCCTCAGGAAAGCAGCCAGCATTATCAAGGACCCCATGCACCCTGGTCACGTACCAAGCGACTCAAGAGCAGCTTCTTCCCTGCTGCCTTCAGACTTGCGAATGGACTTACCTTATATTGAGCTGATCTTTCTCTACACCCTAGCTATGACTGTAACACTACATTCTACACCCTCTCCTTTCCTTCTCCCCTTTGCACTCTATAAACGGTGTGCTTTGTTTCTGGTGCGCAAGAAACAATACTTTCCACTGTATCCCAATATATGTGACAATAATAAATCAGTTATTAAGTTGATCTTTTTCTACACCTGAGTTGTGACTATAACACTACATTCTGCCCCTCTTCCATTCTTCTCCGCTCTGTACTCAATGAACGGTATGCATGGCCTGTATTAAACTTCTAAAGTTTATTGATTAGTGTTACAAGTAGGCTTACATTAACACTGCAATGAAGTTACTGTGAAAAAGTCGTCACACTTAGGCACCTTTTGGGTACACTGAGGGAGAATTTAGCACCTAACCAGCACGTCTTTTGGACCGTGGGAGGAAACTGGAGCACCCGGAGGAAACCCACATCGACACTGGGTGAACATGCAGATTCTGCACAGACAGTGACCCAAACCTGGAATCGAACCTGGATCCTTGGCGCTGTGAGGCAGCAGTTGGTGGAGAAGGAACAATACTTTTCACTGTGTCCCAGTACACATGACAATATATGACATGGGGCACAGTGGTTAGCACTGCTGCCTCACAGCGCCAGGGACCTGGTTCGATTCCAAGCTTGGGTCACTGTCTGTGTGGAATTTGTACGTTCTCCCTGTGTCTGCATGGGTTTCCTCCGGATGCACCAGTTTCCTCGCACAGTCCAAAGACTGGGTTGGGTAAATTGGCCATGCTAAATTGCCCCTTAGTGTCAGGGGGACTAGCTAGGGTAAATGTAATGAATCATGGAGATAGGGCCTGGCTGGGATTGTGGTTGGTGCAGACTCAATGGGCCAAATGGCCTCCCTCTGCACTGTAAGGATGCTATGATTCTGTGAATAATAAGTCAAGTCAAATCAAATCTCCAGCACCCTGCCAATTTTTATCTCTCAGTCAGCATCACAGAAACAGATGATCTGCTCATTATTTGCATTGCTGTTTGTGCGATCTTGCTGTGCTCAAGTTCTGTGCCACTCTTCCTATATCACAACAGGGATTAACGTGGAAAGGATACTTAATTGGCTGTCCCACTGCTGTGATGGGCGCTATATGAATGCACGTACTTTGTTACTTGCAAGGACTGTTTTGCACCCCCCCCCCGCCCACCCCGACTGGGGATTGCAGTGTTGTGCCATGCCGCAAAGCGGGCTGGGTCGGCCCGGGGACATGACTGCCCCAATTTCCTTCCAAGATTCACGATGGGGAAGTTCCTCAGGCTGAGGCAGAGGAGCTTTTGACTTGGGAGAAGGAGCAGGCCATTCAGCCCTTCGAGCCTGCTCTATCTCCTGTCTGGCACCTTCAACTCTTGACCCTTCAGTTCAACAAGAACCTAACCAAATCGGCCTGGAAAAGCTTGATGGCCAGCCCCCGCCACTTTCTGGGGAGAAGAAAATTCCACAGACTGGCAACACTGGGAGAAGAAAGTTCTCATCTCCGCTTTAGAAGCATGACCTCTTAATTTGTTTTTAAAAACTCATCTTAGTTTAAACAGTGGCAATGCTTGCTGACTTGTGAATGCAGGGGCTCAGAGGAGTAAAGACAGTCAGAGTGTTGCTGTAACGGTGGTATTTAAAGTTTGCTGTTGGTATGTTTAGGGTTTAAGGGTTCATGTATTTGCATCGTGGTGAGCAATCCTTCTGACTTGCCCTGTCATTCTCTCTCCATCCTCTACACAGCACCCAATGTTTTCCAGTTCCGCGGCTACATCTACCAGGCAAGAGCTTTAATTCCCAACGATAGCAGCAGCTCCGCAGGTTAGTGCCTTGACATGAGATGGATTGCGTTTGTTTGGTGATGGATGTAGAGTGGGGGGGTGGGCATGTATGGCAGGGGGGAAGGGGGCAACAAAGCACTTGTGCGTTTGTGTGGGTATTAAAACAATTTATTTATTAGTGTTGTAAGTAGGCTTACATTAACGCTGCAATGAGGTTACTGTGAAAATCCCCTAGTCGCCACATTACTGTTCGCATACACTGAAGGAGAATTTAGCACCTAAGCAGCATGCCTTTCGGACTATGGGAGGAAATCGGAGCACCCAGAGGAAACCCATGCAGACACAGGGAGAATGTACAGACTCCACACAGACAGTGACCCAAGCAGGAATCTAACCTGGGCCACTGGCGCTGTGAGGCTGCAGTGCTAACCACAAATCCCCCGTGCCACCGTTACAGAAAAGTGCAAACATGTGTAGAGCAATGTGCCTCAGGAAGGGGTGGCAGCTGCAAAGACAATGGATTAAATTATAGGGAGAGAGCGTGATTTACTCTGTACCTAACCTTGTGTTGTACCTGCTCTGAGAGTGTTTGATGGGACGGTGTAGAGGGAGGTTTACTCTGTATTTAACCCCATGCTATACCTATCCTGGGAATGTTTGATGGGGACAGTGTAGAGGGAGATTTTCTCTGTATCTAACCCCGTGCTGTACCTGTCCTGGGAGTGTTTGATGGGACGGTGTAGAGGGAGCTTTACTCTCTATCTAACCCCGTGCTGTACCTGTCCTGGGAGTGTTTGATGGGGATAGTGCAGAGGGAACTTTCCTCTGTATCTAACCCTGTGCTGTATCTGTCCTGGGAGTATTTGATGGGCGTACAGTGCAGAGGGAGCTTTACTTTATATCTAACCCCGTCCTATATCTGCCCTGGGAGTGTTTGATGGCGGACAGTGTAGAGGCAGTTTTACTCTGTATCTAACCCCGTGCTGTACCTGTCCTGGGATTGTTTGATGGGGACAGTGTAGAGGGAGCTTTACTCTGTATCTAACCCTGTGCTGTATCTGTCCTGGGAGTGTTTGATGGAGGGACAGTGCAGAGGGAGCTTTACTTTCTATCTAAGCCTGTGCTGTACCTGTCCTTGGGAGTGTTTGAGGGGCAATGGAATACTGCACGATGACTGTGGTCAGTGAGTAAATTGAGCTCCATGTCCTGTTCCGAACTTCGTGTGCCAGTCCCGGGCTCAGTGTGGCTATGGGTGCATTAACTGCAAATTGCCACACCCTTCCTGTGAGATGCCATCAGTGCTAAAATCAGTGGCAGCTCCCACTTTGGCAGCACCAGGTTGGTGTTTGATGGGATTGCGGTTCAAACACAATCCCTGCTGCAGCCAAACGTGGGTGAAGTTCCAGGTTTCCACTTTGGATAGAGAGGAATGATTGGCACCATAAGCATTCAACTAATAGTCTGGGGCATGGAGAGGGAACGAGAGCTGGCACCTTAACATGAGTCCTGTGGCGGGTTTCATTTACCCTTCCATGAGGGCTGGACTGAAACCTTCCTCCTCCTCTTTCAGATCCTTACATCGAAGTGTCATGCCTGTACCAGAGCAAGCACACTGAGGTTATGAAAGGCACTTTGAATCCAATCTGGGACCAGACACTGATTTTTGAAGAGATTGAGATCTACGGCAGCCTCCGGGAAGTAGTTGAGAGCCCTCCGTTTGTCTCGCTGGAACTGTTCGACAGTAACCGTACGGTACGTTACCTTGCTGTGATCTTTTTATTCTTGAAGATACAAATCCTACTGGCGTTCTTGTCAGAGATCCTGGGGTATCAGCAACCCTTAGGTACACTTAGTCGCCTCTTAACTCATTTGCATAGCATATCCCCATATCTCGCCTTTGGTATTTGTTGTGGAAAAAAATCTGGTTTTGTTCACCCTCTGGCCAAGGTCAAAAGCAGAATGTTTTGAGGCCTAGGCAAGGAGAAGATTAAAGCAAACAGGCTTCCTTGAACGTCTGAAAATAATAACATTCTCACAAGCTGTTACAGAGAAGGCATGATTTTTTCCGAATAGGAGCATATTAACTTCCACATTATTTCCATCCCTTCGGAGACCCCATGTTATTTCCCCGTCCCAGTGACTGTAGCTGAAGAGTGACTCATTCATCGAGGAGCACCTCTTGTGAAGTTGGCCACAGTTGGCTGGCAGAGTAATGCAAGTTGGAAAGTTGCACTGTGTGTTACATATACCATGTGCTTCTGAGAGGTTTTCTCACCACTTCTGCATTCCAAGGTCCATTCAATTTCATTTGCTGGTCAGTCCATCGTCCATGGACGCAGACGTTCTGCTGTGTGATGTGCCCTGAAAGCAGAATGGAAACCAATCCCAGACCCTGGAGTGGGCACCTCATTGTCAGTTTAATCTCAGCAGTTAGGAGAGGAGAGTGATTTAAAGACAGGCGGAGGTCATTTGGCCCACCACCTGTGTGCCAGCCCATTATCAGAGCAATTTGGCTGTCGTTATCCGTTCACGGAGAGCGCAAGTCCAGCATTTATTGCCCACCCCTCGACAAGGTGATGGTCAGCAGTCACCTTCAACTGCTGCAGCCCATGTGGTGTGGTATAACCATGCCATTCTGTAATGGCCAAACCCAACTGAGGGCAGTTCAGAACCAAGCACACGGCTGTGGATCTGGTGTGGCATGACCGGTTAAGGGTGGCAGAGATCTCCTCTCCACTTGTGACCCAGATGGGTTTTGACAACAATATTTTTTTAATTCATTTGTGAGACATGGACATTGCTGGCTGGCCAGCATTTATTGCCCATCCCTAATTGCCCTTGAAATTGAGTGGGCTTGCGAGGCCATTTCAGAGACCAAATAAACCTGTTGGACTTTAACCTGGTGTTGTGAGACTACTTACAGTGCCTACCCCAGTCCAACGCTGGCATCTCCACATCATTTGAGAGAGCAGTTGAGAGTCAACCACATTGCTGTAGTTCTGGGGTCACATGTCGGCCAGACGGGGTAAGGACAGCAGATTTCCTTCCCTAAAGAACATTAGTGAATCAAGTGGGTTCTTCCGACAATGGTATCATGGTCATTAGTAGATTCTTAATTTCATATATTTTTTTATTGAATTCAAATCCCACCATCTGCAGTGGCGGTATTCGAACCTGGGTTCCCCAGACCATTAGCTGAGTTTCTGGATTAACCAATCACCATGACAGGATTTGAACCTTGTCCCTGAATTATTAGTCCCAGCCTCTGGATTATCAGTCCAGTAGCTTTACCGCTATGCTACTGCTCTCAACTGGTTGCCCGCTGGAAACCGTGGCCAGGATTTTCCCATTCCGTCCACCGCAGGACCGGAAATTTCCACCCCAAGTCAATGAATGGACTTCTGGCTGCTCTGTAAAATTGGCTGGCAGCTGGCAGGAGTGGGGAATCCCAGGCGGCGGACAGAATTTGTGTTAATGAAGTGAAGGGGGCCCGTTCAGAAGGAGAGGTGCTGATAGTTCTTTACTGTCTTCCCAGAGCAAGAACGAATACATGGGCACTGCCCTGTGCTACCCGAGCGTGAAGCTGGACTCGTCAGCGCATTACAGCTCCGTCCTACAGTGGCACCCAGTCTTTCGAGGACAGCGGTTCAGCGGCGAGCTTCTGGTGTCCTTTGAGCTGCTCATGAAACAGAGAGTAATCGATTTTTCTTGCATCATCTGAAATTTACCGACTGTACCCACTTGATAGACAGCTTGCGGTGGGGGGAGTGGGGGGGGAAGGGCCAAGGGGGCTGGGACTCATTAGATCATGCTTTTGCAGAGCTGGCACGAGCACAGTGGGCTGGATAGCCTCCTCCTGTGCTGCATGACTCTGGGCTATGAAAGGATGGACGTTTTCCTGTCTTGCATCCTCGGCAATTCATAGAATCCTTAGAGTGCAGAAGGAGGCCATTCGGCCCATCGAGTCTGCTCCAACCACAATCCCACCCCAGGCCCTATCCCCATAACCCCATGCATTTACCCTAGCTAGTCCACCCTGACACTAAGGGGCAATCTTAACACAGCCAATCCACCTAACCCCGCACATTTTTAGACAGTGGGAGGAAACCCACACAGACACGAGGAGAATGTGCAAACTCCACACACTCCACACAGTGACCCAAGGCCGGAATCGAATCCAGGTCCCTGGCGCTGTGAGGCAGATGTGCTAACCACTGTGCCACCGTGCCGCCCCGAATGATATTGCAGACAATAATGTGAATGGGCTGGAACATAAGAATGGAGTAGGCTATTTGGCCCCTCAAGCCTGCTCCTCTGCCATTCAATGCAAACATGGCTGATCTTAGAATCATCGAATCCCTATAGCGCAGAAAGAGGCCATTTGGCCCATCGAGTCTGCATCGATCAGAATCCCACCCAGGCCCTATCCCCGTAACTCCACTTATTTACACTGCTAACAGCTCTGATACCAAGGGGCAATTGAGCACAGCCAATCTACCTCACCCTCTTGGGCCTCAATTCCATTTCCTGCCTGCTCCCCATATCCTTTCATTCCCTCAGAGTACAGAGCATCCATCCATAGCCCTCAGAGGTCAGGAATTCGAAAGATTCATGACCCTCTGAGTGAACGATTGGAGACCCTGCCTCCATTTTGTTTCCTTCTCTTTGTTCGTTTTGTTGTTTCTGTAATGAGTCTTCAGAGGGCGAAGTCCCTTCACCAAAATCCTTTTACTTACAATTCCAACATCAGTACACAGAGTGCTATCAGTCAGCAGTCTACCCTTGGGAGTGCCAGAGGAACTGACACTCCTGGTTAAATACAAGGAAAAGACTTCCTTTATTGGCCCATCAATTGACTCCTTAATCAGGCAGTGATCTTTCTCCACACCCGAGCTATGACTGTAACACTACATTCTTGCACCCTCTCCTTTCCTTCTCTATGAATGGTATGTTCTGTCTGCGTAGCACACAAAAAATAATACTTTTCACTGTATCCCAATACATGTGACAATAATAAATCAAACAATACTTTTCACTGTATCCTAATACATGTGACAATAATAAATCAAACAATACTTTTCACTGTATCCCAACACATGTGACAATAATAAATCAAACAATACTTTTCACTGTATCCCAATACATGTGACAATAATAAATCAAACAATACTTTTCACTGTATCCTAATATATGTGACAATAATAAATTAAATAATAGTTTTCACTGTATCCCAATACATGTGACAATAATAAATTAAGTAATAGTTTTCACTGTATCCCAATACATGTGGCAATAATAAATTAAATCGAAATCATTCTCACCACCCTCACCACCACCCTCTGTGAGAAAAAACTGCCCCTCTGCACCCTTTTTGTATCTCTCCCCTCTCACCTTAAACCTATGCCCTCGAGATTGAGACTCCCCTACCTTTGGGAAAAGATATTGACTGTCTAGCTGATCTATGCCCCTCATTATTTTATAGACCTCTGTAAGATCACCCCACAGTCTCCTATGCTCCAGGGGGAAAAATCCCAGTCTATCCAGCCTTTCCTTGTAACTCAAACCATCAACTCAGGTAGCATCCGAGTAAACCTTTTCTGCACTCTTCCTAGTTTAATAATATCCTTTCTATAATAGGGCGACCAGAACTATGCACAGTAATGTAAGCTTCCATTAACACTGCAATAATGTTACTGAGAAAATCCCCTAGTCGCCACAGTCCAGTGCCTGTTTGGGTACACTGAGGGAGAATTTAGCACCTAACCAGCACATCTTTCAGACTGAGAGGGGAAACTGTAGCACCCGGAGGAAACCCATGGGAGATTGTGCAGAGGTCGTACAGACAGCGACCCAAGCCGGGAATCAAACCCGGGTCCCTGGCACGGTAAGGCAATAGTGCTAACCATTGTGCCACCATGCCGCCCAACATCTGCACCATATTCTGTTTCTAATTGGGAAGATGGATCGAGATTTCCTCGGGGTTGGGTCGTAAGGGCATTCCCGCAAGCTAAGCTTGGGAGACAATGAAATGGGATTAGGTGGGGAGGGGATCGGCTCGGTTTGGGGGAGCCTTTTATGTTTGGAGGCAGGTATCTTGAAGTCACTTGGAGTGGATAGTGTTACTGATGCTTGGAGATCTGATGTCACAGAATGTTGCAATTCGTAGGAACCAAAAGATCTGAGGGTTGGTTTTAGCTGTTGCATCAGTGGCTCCTGTCAGATTATGGTGTTGTGATTTTCTCTTGTGGTTACTTAGGATGAGGATCAGAACTTACCTCCGCGGCCACCAATGAAAGGCAACAACACGTACATGGTGCCAGTGGGAGTGAGACCACAGCTGCAGATGACCACGATTGAGGTGAGATCGCCACCCTGCAGCTTGCTCTTCTCTCCCTGTGGCTCCCTTATATAAGACCATAAGATGTAAGAGCAGAATTAGGCCATTCGGCCCAGCAAACCTGCTCTGCTCTTAAATCATGGCTGATAAGTTTCTCACCTCCCTTCTCCCGCCTTTTTCCCATAACCTTTGACCCCCCCGTGCCAATCAAGAACCGATCTACCTCTGTCCTAAATACACTCAATGACCCGGCCTCCACAGCTTTCACACAGTCCTAGAATCCCAACAGTGCAGAAAGAGGCCAATTGGCCCATTTAAGTCTGCACCGACCACAACCCCTCCCAGCCACTATCCCTGTAACCCCACATATTTATCCTTGCTAGTCCCCCTGACACTAAGTGGCAATTTAGCATGGCCAATCCTCCTAACCTGTACATATTCAGACTGTGGAAGAAAACTGGAGAACCCAGAGGAAACACACGCGGACATGAGGAGAACATGCAAACTCCTCACACACTGTGACCCAAGCCGGGAATTGAACTCGGGTCCCTGGCGCTGTGAGGCAGCAGTGCTAATCGTTGTGTCACCATGCCGCTGTTACTTTCTGTGGCAGTGAATTCCACAGATTCATCAAACCTTCTGGCTAAAGAAATTCCTCCTTGTCTTGGTTCTAAAGGATCGTCCCTTTACTCTGAGGCTGTGCCCTTGGATCCTAATCTCTTCGACTAATGGAAAAATCTTCCCCATGTCCATTCTATCCAAGCCTTTCAGTATCCTGTAAGTTTCAATAAGATCCCCCCCCATCCTTCTAAACTCCATCCAGCAGGACAAGGGCAGCAGACACATGGGGAACATCACCAGCTGCAAGTTCCCCTCCAAGCCGCTCACCATCCTGACTTGGAAATATATCGGCTGTTCCTTCACTGCCGCTGGGTTCAAATCCTGGAATTCCCTCCCTAACAGCATTGTGGGTCATCCCACAGCATGTGGACTCAGTGATTCAAGAAGGCAGCTCACCACCATCACCTTCTCAAGGTGTAATTAGGGATGGGCAATAAATGCTGGCCAGCCAGTGACACCCATGTCCCACCAATGAATAAAACAAAACTCCACGGAGTACAGACCCACACTCCGGCACTCTCCCCACTCTCTATCAGAGTAAGAATCTTGAATCAGGAGGTTCTGAGCCCGTCAGCCAGAATCACATTCCCAGTTGCAGCTGAAGAATCCCCCCCTTGCCATGAATTCTGGTCCTGACCACACTGTTGTTTGCAGGATGTTGCTGTGCACTGTTAGGCTGTCGCACCTCCTGCCTCACCATAGTGACTGTCCATGCGCTTGGTTCACAGAATCCCTACAGTGCAGAAGGAGACCATTCGGCCCATCGAGTCTGCACCGGCCACAATCCTACCCCAGCCCTATTTCTGTAACCCAACATATTTACCGTAGCTCGTCCCCGTCACACTAAGAGTCAATTTAGCATGGTCAATCCACCTAACCTGTACATCTTTGGACGGTAAGGGCAATTTAGCACGGCCAATCCCTCTACTTACCTTTAGAGTGTGGGAGGAAACCGGAACACCTGGAGGAAACCCATGCAGACATGGGGAGAATGTGCAGACTCTGCACAAACAGTGACCTGAGGCTGGAATCGAACCTGGGCTCCTGGCACTGTGAGACAGCAGTGCTAACCACTGTGCCACCATGCTGTCCCCCGTTGGCAGCAAAGTGTTTGGGAAGGCAATCAGTGTAACACAAGTTTGTCTTTTCCTCAGATTCTAGCCTGGGGGTTGAGGAACATCAAGAGCTACAACATGCTGAGGGTGACTAGCCCCAGCCTGGTGGTGGAGTGCTGCGGGGAGATGATCCAAACAGCTCCCATCAAGGACTTCAAGAGGAACCCAAATTTCCCGACCCCCATCTACTTCCTCACAGTGGTAGGTTCATGTGTTAATTCTCTCCATCTCCTTGTGCACCCAATTTGGAGCCCTCTTCCCCTCTTACCAGCTGATCCACTGTTGAGTGTAGGCTCAGGAGACAATGGAAGATCCTTGCTTCACCATCTCAGAGAGTGACCACACTGAGAGCTGTCATGTTCAACCCAATTTTGTCTCCGGCTGCTCTCAAACGTTGGGCTTTCCGGTGGTGGGGGGTTTGGGGGAAGGAAAGGTAGTAGGATTTAATGGACAGTGATCAGGAGCAGGAATCTTGGCTGATTTCCCTTCTCTTTCCAACCCAACGGTCAGTGGACAGTGATCAGGAGCAGAAACTCTGACTGACATCCTCCCTCTCTCATACCCAGGGGACAGTGATCAGGAGCAGGAACCCTGGCTGATTACCCCCCTCTCTCAAACCCAGGGGACAGTGATGAGGAGCAGGAACCCTGGCTGATTTCCTCCCTCTCTCATACCCAGGGGACAGTGATGAGGAGCAGGGACCCTGGCTGACATCCTCCCTCTCTCATACCCAGGGGACAGTGATCAGGAGCAGGAACCCTGGCTGATTTCCCCTCTCTCATACCCAAGGGACAGTGATCGGGAGCAGGAACCCTGGCTGATTTCCCACTCACTCTAACCCAGGGTTCTGTGATCAGGGCACGGATCCTCACTGATTTCTCCCTCTTCCTCTAACCGAGGTATCAGGGTACAGTGACCAGGAACAGGAGTCCTGGCTGATTTCCCCTCTCTCTCTCTAATGCAGGGGACAATGATCAGGAGCAGGAACCCTGACCAATTTCCCCTCTCTCTCCAACCCAGGGTACAGTAATCAGGAGCAGGAACCCTGGCTAGTTCCTCTCTCTACCCAGGGGTGACGCTTGCTGCATGAATCACAGAACCCGGACGCAAGTGAAGTTGTGTCACAGTCCCATCCCTCTGGCGAGAGAACATGTTTCCTTGTGACTGTGATGTGGAGATGCCGGCATTGGACTGGGGTAAACAGAGTAAGAAGTCTCACAACACCAGGTTAAAGTCCAACAGGTTTATTTGGTAGCAAAAGCCACTAACTTTCAGAGCACTGCCCCTTCGTCAGGTGAGTGGGAGTTCTATTCATATAAAAGAGATGTGTATTGTCTCCAGACAGTTAGTAAGATTTTTCAAGTCCAGGCAAGTCTGCAGAGTCGCTGAGCAGAGACCGATACCCAAGTTCCGCACAGGAGGACGGCCTCAACCGGGATCTTGGGTTTATGTCATACTATCTGTAACCCCCACAACTTGCCTGGGCTTACAAAATCTCACTAACTGTCCAGTCTGGAGTCAATACACATCTTTTTAACCTGTGCTTAATGCTGTCTCCTGTCACATTGTCTGAACCTTTTAAGAATTGATTAACTGTAAAAACTCGCATTCCAATCATTATTTTGGAAATTGAGTTTGTGTCTTTATATGCCTGTTTGTGAACACAACTCCCACTCACCTGATGAAGGGGCAGCAAGTGCTCTGAAAGCTCGTGGATTTTGCTACCAAATAAACCTGTTGGACTTTAACCTAGTGTTGTGAGACTTCTTACTGTGCCTTGTGACGAGTCATAAGTTGTTCAGAAGCAATAACTGTGATTTGTGACTGACATCTTGCCTCAGTTGCTTCCTGTAGATGCCGTCCACAGCCCTCCCATAATGCTGAAAGTGCTGGATTATCGAGCGTTTGGGCACAAGCCGGTAGTGGGGCAGGCGACGGTAAAGTCTCTCAGCGAGTTCATGTGCGACCCCTTCGCTGGCTTAGCTGACTCCGAAGGTAAGCAGCAAAATGCGTGTGAATGTTTTATGCCTGCCACACACCCCATCACGTGGAGTCCTGATAAGAGGTCACTGGAACATAGAACAGTTCAACACAGGAACAGGTCCTTCAGCCCACCATGTTGTGCCTAACATGACACCAAATTAAACTAATTCCTTCTGCCTGCCCTTGCCCCATATCCGTCTACTCCTTGCGTATTCATGTGTTTGTCTAAAAATCCCATAAACCACACCCCCACCCTATTGTATCTGCCTGCACCCCCACCCCGGCAGCATGTCCGAGATACCTCCCATTCTTTGTACAAAAATATTGGCCCCTCGCATACACACACGCACGTAGAGCGCTGGGAGTCTGGGTTCGATTCCCGGCTTGGGTCACATTCTCCCTGTGTCTGCGTGGGTTTCCTCCGAGTGCTCCGGTTTCCTCCCACGCTCCAAAGATGTGTGGGTTAAGTGAACTGGCCATGCTAAATTAACCCTTAGTGTCAGGGGGACTAGATAGGGTAAATGTGTTGTGTTATGGAGTTAGGGCCTGGGTGGGATTGTGGTCGGTGCTGACTCAATGGGCTGAATGGCCTCCTTCTGCACTGAAGAGATTCTCTGCCCCAAGTACGAGACATTTCAACTCTGCAAAATAAATTCTATCAACCCAATCTAAGACTTTCATAATTGGACTGGAAACATTAACTCTGTCTCTCTGTTGATGCTGCCAAATGTGCTGCATTTTGCCAGTATTTCTGTTTTTGTATCAGATTTCCAGTGTGCACCGTGTTTTGCTTTCATGCTAAACCTTATCGTACACCTTTTTGTTCTTTATCCCACTACATCACTTTTTCCTGTCTCCAAACCTGTAACATCTCTTAACACTTTCTTTGATTTGATTTGATTTTGATTTGATTTATTATTGTCACATGTATTGGGACACAGTGAAAAGTATTGTTTGATTATTGTCACATGTATTGAGATACAGGGAAATGTATTGTTTCTTGCGCACTATCCAGACAAAGCATGCTGTTCATAGAGAAGGAAAGGAGAGAGTGCAAAATGTAGTGTGACAGTCATAGCTAGGGTTTGATTTGATTTATTATTGTCACATGTACTGGGATACAGTGAAAAGTATTGTTTGATTTATTATTGTCACGTATTGGGATACAGTGAAAAGTATTGTTTGATTTATTATTGTCACATGTATTGGGATGCAGTGAAAAGTATTGTTTGATTTATTATTGTCACATGTATTGGGATACAGTGAAAAGTATTGTTTGATTTATTATTGTCACGTGTACTGAGATACAGCGAAAAGTATTGTTTCTTGCATGCTATACAGACAAGGAATACCATGTGTAGAGAAGGAAAGGAGAAAGTGCAGAATTTAGTGTTACAGTCATAGCTAGGGCGTAGAGAAAGATCAACTTAATACGAGGTAGGTCCATTCAAAAGTCTGACAGCAGCAGGCAAGAAGCTGTTCTTGAGTCGATTAGTGCATGGCCTCAGGACTTCTCTGAGGGTGGTGAATTTGTGGAACTCACTGCCCCATGGCGCGGTGGGGTCTGAATCATTGGTTACAAGAAGGAGATGGATGTATTTCTGACAGAAATAAGGGTTAAAGGGATGTGGGGAACAGGTGGGGAGGTGGATTTGAGATCAGGGAGGGATCAGCCATGATCTGATTGAATGGCTCAAGGGCTGAATTACCTCCTGTTCCTAATTCCCATGTATCCCTGGTGTCCTGTCCAGCCTTTTTCCCTCAGCCAAAAATGCTCTGGTTGCCATCACATTGCTATTTGGATGGCTTGCTGCGCACACCTTAGCGGCTGCATTTCCCATATAGTCATCAGGACTAAATTTCATTGAATTATAGGGTAGAGTCCCGAGGGTACGTTCGGCCCATCAAGTCCACCCCAACCACAATCCCACCCAGGCCCTATTCCTGCATTCCCATGCATTTACCCTGCTAATCCCCCTGATACTAGGGTTAATATAGCCCAGCCAATCAACCTAACACACACATCTTTTGGAGTGGCGGAGGAAACTGGAGCACCCAGAGGAAACACACGCAGATACGGGGAGAACATGCAGACTCCACAAAGTCACCCAAAGCCGGAATTGAACCTGGGATCCTGGCACTGTGAGGCAGCAGTACTAACCACTGCCACAGTGCAACTGTTTCAGAAGTGCTTCATTGGATGTAAGGCACTTTGGGGGCACTTGAGACTTTGAGAGCCATTTTGTAAATGCAAGTTTTTTTTAAGCCCTTTTAAAGGAATTAGCATCATAACTAGTGTCGGAGAATGGCACAGAAAGACCGCACAGAAAGAGGCCATTCAGCCCATCATGTCGGCCACCAGCTTTCTGCATGAGCAAATCACTTAGGCCCACTCCTCTGCCTCTTCCCAGCTGCTCTGCAAAAATACAGTTTAAGGAATGAACTTAAGGAAGGAGAGGCAGGCGGAGGCAGGTGTATTTGAACGATCTGAAAAGCAAGAACGTGGAAGTTTTATGGGGATAAGGCAAGGCAATGGGACTTTCCATTGTGAAATAGAAGGGGAGTGGCACGGTGGCACACAGCTCCAGCGACCCGGGTTCAATTCCTGGCCTCGGGTCACTGTCTGTGTGGAGATACGTTCTCCCCATGTCTGCGTGGGTTTCCTCCCACAGTCCAAAGATGTGCAGGTTAGGTTGATTGTCCATGCTAAATTGACCCTTCGTATCAGGAGGATTAGCAGGGTAAATATGTGGGGTTACGAGGATAAGGCCTAGCTGGGATTGTTGTCAGTGCAGACTCGATGGGACAAATGGCCTGATTCTGTGTTTCACATCTGCAAGATCTAAACCCCCAAAGTAAATTGGAGATAGAGTTATAGAGCCATTCAGCATGGAAGGCAGGCCCTTTGGTCCACCCAACCCATGCTGACCACAGTGCCCTCCTAGGTTAGTCCCAATTACCTGTGTTTGGCCCATATCCTTTCCCATCCATGTACTTAACCAAATGCTTTTGAAATGTTGCTATTGAACCTGCCTCAAGTACTTTCTCTGGCAGCTCATTCCATACACGCACCATCCTGTGCATGAAGAAGTTGCCCCTCAGGCTCCTTTCCCCTCTCACCTTTAACCTGTACCCTCTCGTTTTCAATTCCCCTTCCCTGGGAAAAAGATTCTGTGCATTCATCCTACCCATGCCCTTCCATTATTTTATACACTTTAATAAGGTCACCCCTCATTCTCCTACATTTCAAGGAATAAAGTCCTAGCCTGGCCAACCTCTCCCCATACCTCAGGCCCACTAGTCCTGGCAACGTCCTCAGAAATCTAACTTCTACACAGTATAACAAACATATACTGCCCTAGATCAGAACTGAGTGGCTATAAATATTGGGAAAGACTGAACAGGCGGGGTGCTATTCTCCAGAAAAGAATACACCGAGGAATGATCTGAGAGTGATCTTAAAAATGCTGAAGGGGTTTGACAAGGGAGACATGGACAAAACCAGAACTAGGGGTGGCACAGTGGTTAGCATTGCTGCCTCACAGTAGCACGGTCCCAGGTTCAATTCCCTGCTTGGGTCACCTTCTGTGCGAAGTTGGCAAGTTCTCCCCATGTCTGTATGGGTTTCCTCCAGTGCCCCAGTTTCCTCCCACAGAGCAAAGATGTGCGGGTTAGGGTGATTGGCCATGTTAAATTCCCCGTTAGTGCTAGGGTGACTAGTTTGGGTAAATGCATGGGGTTATAGGGATAGGGCCTGGGTGGGATTGTGGTTGGTGCGGACTCGATGGGCCAAATGGCCTCTTTCTGCACTGTAATATTCTATGATTCTATGATAACTATTGGATAGTTAATCAGAAACCCAATGGGGAATTCAGGAGAAACACCTTTACTCAGAGAGTGAGGAGAATGTGGAACACGCTACCACAGGGAATGGGTGAGGCAAATAAAGGAGAAGCTGGATAAACTGGGCAGGAAGGGATAACAAAGGATTGGGTGAGATGAAGAGGGATAGAAGAAGGCTTGTGTGGAATTTAAACACCAGCACAGGTAGGTTGGGCCAAATGGCCTGATTCTGTTCTGCGGACTCGATGCTGCATACAATCCTGGCCCCACCCTCGCCATGATGTGGAGATGCTGGCGTTGGACTGGGGTAAACACAGTAAGAAGTCTCACGACGCCAGGTTAAAGTCCAACAGGTTTATTTGGTAGTAAACGCCACTAGCTTTCGGAACACTGTTCCTTCGTCAGGTGAGTGGACAGTTCTGATCACAAACAGGGCATGTAAAGGCAACACACAGTACACAGAATGCTGTTTAGAATGCGAGTCTTTACAGCTAATCTGCTATTCAAGTCTTAAAGGTGCAGTCAATGTGAGTGGAGATAGCATTAAGCATAATTTCTTCCTTTGGACTCATGGTGAACAATCACTGAAACAACTATATGATGACATCAACAAGTTCCATCCCACCATCAGACTCACCACGGACTACGGCTGCATTCTTGGACACACACATCTCCATTAAGGATGGTCACCTCAGCACTTCACTGTACCACAAGCCCACAAATAACCTCAGGATCCTCCACTTCTCCAACTTGCACCCTGAACACGTTAAAGAAGCCATCCCCTACGGACAAGCCCTCTGTTTACACAGGATCTGCTCTGATGAGGAGGATCGCAACAGACACCTCCAGATGCTGAAAGATGCCCTCATGAGAACAGGATATGGCGCTCGACTCATCAATCGACAGTTCTGATGCGCTACAGCGAAAAACCGCAATGACCTCCTCAGAAGACAAATGTGGGACATGGTGGACAGAATACCCTTCGTCGTCCAGTATTTCCCCTGAGCAGAGAAGCTACGACATCTTCTCCGGAGTCTTCAACATGTTATTGATGAAGATGAACATCTCGCCAGGGCTATCCCCAAACCCCTGGCCTTCAAACAACCACACAACCTCAAACAGACCATTGTCCGCAGCAAACTACCCAGCCTTCAGGAGAACAGTGACCACAACACCACACAACCCTGCCACAGCAACCTCTGCAAGACATGCCAGATCATCAACATGGATGACATCATCTCACGTGAGAACACCATCCACAGGTACACGGTACATACTCTTGCAACTCAGCCAATGTTGCCAACTTAATACGCTGCAGGAAAGGATGTCCAGAAGCATGATACATTGGGGAGACCATGCAGACGCTACGACAACAGATGAACGAGTGCCACTCGACAATCACCAGGCAAGACCTGCTGGCGAAGACGTCAGTGGTCACGGGCATTCGGCCTCAGATCTTCGGGTAAGCGTTCTCCAAGACGGCCTTCACAACATACGACTGTGCAGAGCCGCTGAGCAGAAACCAATAGCCAAGTTCCGCACACATGAGGATGGTCTCAACCGGGATCTTGGGTTTATGTCACACTATCTGTAACCCCCATGACTTGCCTGAACTTGCAACATCTCATTTACTGTCCTGTTTGGAGACAATACACATCTCTTTAACCTATGCTTAATGCTATGTCCACTCACACTGTCTGTACCATTATGACTTGAATAGCAGATTTGCTGTAAAGACCCTGCATTCTAATCAGTATTCTGTCAACTGTGTGTGGCTTTATATGCCCTGTGTGTGGCTTTATATGTGATCAGAACTCTCCACTCACCTGATGAAGGAACAGCGTTCTGAAAGCTAGTGGTGTTCACTACCAAATAAACCTGTTGGACTTTAACCTGGTATTGTGAGACTTCTCACTGTGCCCACCCTCGCCAGCAGATATACAAGCGGGGAACCTGACTAACAGGTTTTCCCTTTAAATTGGGGCCAGTGGTAAATCTCGGTATCATGTAGTTCTTCAATGATCCACTGGAGGCAGCACACTTGGGAATGTTTCGTTGTCTTCTGAACTTAAATGAAAGTAGAGTTTATGCATCTTTTTAATTGAAAGTTCTCTTCCTAAGATGCCAATGTGACTTCTACCAAGAGTTTTAATGTTGAAACACCCAACATTGAGGTAAGACCTTTTATATGCAGTGGTTCCGAGGTGAGAGAGAAAATATGTCACGGGAGACAGCAGTGATATGGGCGGCAGTTCATTTCTGACAGAGATTTTTGGTCTCACCCCACCTCCCAGATCATTTTCATTTCATGTAGGCCCTATAATATTCCCATGTGGCAGATTCTAGGCACCAGGATTGTACAGATCTACATTTCAGAATCTCTTCAGCTGTCCACGTGAAGAGCAGATGCTGTGTGCTTTGAGTTAACCATGATTGATCATTCAATTCATAACATATGACAGTAGTAATACTCTGATTAATTAACACGGGCCCCATCCAGGGAATATTTGATGGGACTTTGTAAATGGAGCTTTATTTTGTATCTGTTCTGGGAGTGTTTGATGGGGACAGTGTAGAGGGAGCTTTACTCTGTATCTAACCCTGTGCTGTACCTGTCCTGGGAGTGTTTGATGGGGGACAGTGTAGAGGGAGCTTTACTCTGTATCTAACCCCGTGCTGTACCTGTCCTGGGAGTGTTTGATGGGGGACAGTGTAGAGGGAGCTTTACTCTGTATCTAACCCCGTGCTGTACCTGCATTTGATGGGAACAGTGCAGAGGGAGCTTCTCTCTGTATCTAATGCTGTGTATTATGTCATGATGCTATGATTTTACGTCTGGTGAGTTGGAATGTGTTGTCCTTTAGAGTACATCCGCAGAGGATGAAAGTCAGCCTGAGCAGGAAGCCACAGAAGGATTTCTGGTGAGTCACCTTGGAGCGGTGCGTAAACTGTTCCACTTGTTATTCTCATCTCCAGCATAAGTAATTTTCTTTGCTGCTGTTCCTGAACTCCAAAACTCATCCGCAGATGTGTCACCCTCCCAAGAGCCAGAAGACACATGGTAAGTTGGGAATGATTATCTCTCTCCACCTTTGCCGTCTTTTCCTGAGCAGCAAAGCTAAGATGGAAAACCGTGCTGTAGAACTGGTGCTTGCTGCAAGGCCAGCATTTGTTGCACATTCCTAATTGCCCTCGAGAAGATTTAAAACGCAGGTCAGAAACTCCACAGTGTTTTATGAAGCCCATCTGAACCACAAGTTTTCCCTCTTGAATTTGGCTAGAGTAAGCATGAGATGATTCCAGTGACCCATTAGAGAGCTTTTATCTCAGTTAATGGTCGGGTGTTGGGGAGAGTTGTAGAACAAAGAGAGCGAGGGGTACAGGTTCATAGCTCCTTGAAAGTGGAGTCATGGGTGGATAGAGTGGTGAAGAAGACATTCAGCATGCTTGGTTTCTTTGGTCAGAACAGTGAATACAAAGTTGGGACGTCTCGTTGAAGTTGTACAAGACATTGGTCAGGCCACACTTGGAATACTGTGTACAGTTCTGGTCACCCTTTTATAGAAAGGATATTATTAAACTAGAAAAAGCGCAGAAAAGATTTACTAGAATCGTAGAATCCCTACTGTCCTGAAGGAGGCCATTTGGCCCATCAAGTCTGTACCGACCACAATACCACCAAGGCCCTATTCCCGTAACCCCATGCAGGATGCTACTGCGACTAGACGGTTTGAGTTATAAGGAGAGGCTGGATAGACTGGGACTTTTTTCTCTGGAGCGTAGAAGACTGAGGAGTGATCTTATAGGGGTCTATAAAGTAATGAGGGGCATAAATCAGCTGGATAGTCAATTTCTTTTCCCAAAGGTAGGGGAGTCTAAAACTAGGGGGCATAGGTTTAAGGTGAGAGGGGAGAGATACAAAAGTGTCCATCGGGGCAGTTTTTTCACACAGGGTGGTGGGTGTCTGGAACAAACTGCCAGAGGTAGGAGTAGAGCCAGGTATAATTTTGTCTTTTAAAATGTGTTTAGACAGTTACATGGGTACCATGGATATGGGCCAAATGTGGGCAACTGGGAGTAGCTTAGGGATTTTAAAAAAAAAAGGGCAAGTTGGGCCGATGTCTATGACTCTAAACACAGTTTAATTATATTCTTAAACAATATGTAGTAAAAAAATTCGCAAGAACTTTTATCAATTACAAGCGAAAACAAAACAACCATTTTAATGTATAACACTTAACCAATGTATGTATCAGATGTTATAATCAAAACCAATAACCAATAAAGAAAGCCCTTCAAACTGATCTATCAGTGCACAGGCAAAAGCTCACATGATGCTGGAATCCAGTTCCCTGGGTTGAATGCTGAATTCAAATGATCTTGAAAACTCAGAGTAGCTTGTGGCCTTCAGCTCCCTAAAACAGACTTTTTACTGCAGGAAGGCAAACAAGGTGTGCTTTCAGCTAACTGGTAAAACTTTCAGAACAGAGAGAGAGAGACATTTTCCAGCTATGCTTCTGCAGTCAAAATGAAACTAAAAGTTGTCTGAGATTGTGAGATTTTAAAAGAAAACTTTGTTCGAAGGGACACTAACATCACAGTATGTACACCCACGGTGTTGTTCGGGAGGGAGTCCCAGGATTTTGAGCTGGCGACAGTGAAGGAAAGGCCGATATATTTCCAAGTCAGGATGGTGAGTGGATTGGAGGGGAATTTGCAGGTGGTGGTGTTCCCCATGTGTCTGCTGCACTTGTCCTTCTGGATGGTAGAGATTGCCAATTTGAAAGATGCTGTCACAGGAGCCTTGGTAAATTCCATTTACGATTGCACCATTTCCAAGGGTAAAGTCTGCCATTTCCAACATCAAGACTTAAAGTGGCGGGATTGGCAGAATTGAAATTTCTGAGAACTGAGAACAAGGTGGCACAGTGGTTAGCACTGCTGCCTCACAGCGCCAGGGACCCGAGTTCGATTCTTGGCTTGGGTCACTGTCTGTGCAGAGTCTGCGTGTTCGCCCTGTGTCTGCGCGGGGTTCCTCCAGGTGCTCCGGTTTCCTCCCACACTCCAAAGATCTGCAGATCAGGTGGATTAGCCATGCTAAATTGATCTTTAGTGTCAGGGGGATTAGCAGGGTAAATATGTGGGGTTACGGGGAAGGACCTGTGGTCAGTGCAGACTCACTGGGTCGAATGGCTTCCTTCTGCACTGTAGGGATTCCATGAAAACTGTTCTCCTTACAGCAGAGAAGCTTTGGAGGAGATTTGATTGAAGTGCTCAAAACTGTGAGGGAAGTTTGATTGAATAAGTACTAGAAAACTGTTCCTCTGGCAGAAGTGTTGACATGGGTGACGAGAATTATTTTTTTACACAGTGAATTGTGATGTGGAAGGCACTGCCTGAAAGTGCATGGAAGCAGATTTAATAATAACTTTCAAAAGGACAGTTGGAAAAAGAGTTGAAAAGGAAATGTTCCCTGAAAGTGGAAACTCAGGTGGCCAAGGTATTAAGATAGTAAGAGTTTTTATAAATACATAAAAAGGAGAAGGCTGGCTAGGGTGAATGTTGGACCCTTAGAGGATGAGAGGGGGGATTTAGTGGTGGGGGATGAGGAAATGGCTGAGGCCTTGAATAACTTTTTTGCTTCAGTCTTCACGGAGAAGGATGCGAATAGTTTGCCGGGTGTTAATGATGGAAAGATGGTAGGAGTGGAGGGCCTGAATGAGATCATTGTTACTAGAGAGGCAGTGCTCGACAGACTAGAGGGACTGATGGTGGTCAAGTCCCCAGGACCGGATGGAATGCATCCAAGGGTTCTGAAGGAAATAGCAGAGGTGATAGTGGATGCCTTAGTGATTATTTTCCAAACCTCGCTGGATTCTGGGAAAGTGCCGGAAGATTGGAAAACGGCTAATGTTACGCCGCTGTTTAAAAAGGGTAGCAGGCAAAAGGCAGGGAATTATAGGCTGGTTAGTTTAACGTCTGTTGTAGGAAAAATGCTTGAATCTGTAATCAAAGAGAAAATAGCAAGGCATCTTGAGAAGAATTGTTTGATAGAGCAGACGCAGCATGGTTTCGTTAAGGGGAAGTCGTGTCTGATGAATTTATTGGAATTCTATGAGGATGTGTCTAATGCGGTGGATAGAGGGGAACTCGTGGATGTGGTGTTTCTCGATTTTCAGAAGGTGTTTGATAAGGTGCCGCACGAGAGGTTGTTACAGAAGGTTAGGGGGCATGGAGTTGGGGGTAGGGTGCTAGTGTGGATAGGGGATTGGCTGTCAAATAGGAGGCAGAGAGTGGGTGTCAATGGGTGCTATTTGGATTGGTGGTTGGTGACTAGTGGAGTGACCCAGGGACCGGTGCTGGGGCCTCAGCTATTTACCATTTATATAGATGATCTGGAGGAGGGAGCCGAGTGTAAGGTGTCGAAATTTGCTGATGACACACAGATAAATGGAACAGCAAATTGTGTGGAGGGTGTGGAAAGTCTGCAGAGGGACCTAGATAGGCTGAGCGAGTGGGCAAGGACCTGGCAGATGGAATACAATGTTGGCAAGTGTGAGGTTATCCACTTTGGTAGGAATAATGGTACTACTACTTGCAGGGCGAAAAGCTGAAGCATGCTACGGTGCAGAGGGACCTCGGGGTCCTCGTGCATGAGTCGCAAAAACCCAGCCTGCAGGTGCAGCAGGTGGTCAGGAAGGCGAATGGGATGCTGGCCTTCATAGCGAGGGGGATTGAATATAAAAGTAGGGAGGTCTTGCTGCAACTGTACAGGGCACTGGTGAGGCCGCAGCTGGAGTACTGTGTGCAGTTTTGATCGCCGCACTTGCGCAAGGATATTTTGGCCTTGGAGGGAGTGCAGAGGAGGTTTACTAGGCTGATACCGGAGTTGAGGGGGTTGAGCTATGAGGAGAGGCTGAATAGACTGGGCTTGTACTCGTTAGAGTTTAGAAGGATGAGGGGAGATCTCATTGAGATGTATAAAATGATGAAAGGGATGGATAGGGTGGAGGTGGAGAGGTTCTTCCCGTTCAGGAAGGACAGCAGGACTAGAGGGCACAGCCTCAAGATAAGGGGGGGGGGGTGCAGTTTAGAACAGAGTTGAGGAGGAACTTCTTCACTCAAAGGGTGGTGAATCTCTGGAATTCTCTGCCCGCTGAAGTGGTGGAGGCTACGTCGCTAAATATATTTAAGACGCGGGTAGATAGGTTTTTGGTAGGCAAGGGGATTAAGGGTTATGGGGAGAAAGCAGGAAAGTGGAACTGAGCCACTTCAGATCAGCCATGATCTTATTGAATGGCGGGGCCGGTTCGAAGGGCTAGATGGCCTACTCCTGCTCCTATTTCTTATGCTCTTAAGGTGGCATATGGCATGCTTGCCTTCTTCAGCCAGGGTATTCAGTACAAGAGTTCGCAAGTCATGTTGCAGCTACATAAAACCTTGGTTGGGCCGCATTTGGAGTATTGCGTGCCGTTCTGGTCACCACACTATCAGGAGGATGTGCAAGCTTTGGAGAGAGTGCAAAAAAGGTTCACCAGGATATTGCCTGGTCATGAGGGTGTTGGCTATGGGAGAGGTTAAATAAACTAGGATTATTTTCACTGGAAAGACGGAGGCTGAGGGGAGACCTGATAGAGGTCTACAAAATGATGAAAGGTGCAGACAGGGTGGATAATCAGAGGCTTTTCCCCAGGGTGGAAGGGTCAATTACAAGGGGGCACAGGTTCAAGATGAGAGGGGGAAAGTTTGTTGGAGATGTGCGAGGGAGCTTTTTCACAGAGTGTTGGGTGCCTGGAACGCGCTGCCAGAGGAGGTCGTGGAAGCAGGCACATTAGCAACATTTAAGAGGCATCCTGATGGGTCCATGAACAGGGAGGGAATAGAGGTACGGACTGAATAAGGGCAGAAGGTTTTTTTTTGCTTAGTTAGGGCATCATGATCAGCATGGGATTGGAAGGCCGAAGGTCCTGTTCCTGTGCTAGATATTGTTCTTTTTGAAAACCTTACAGAATAGAGCTGGGAGAGTGAGACCAATTGGAGAATCTCTAAAAGAGCTGGCACAGGCACAGTTGGCTTGAGATTCACTGAGAATGGAATCTGACAGCTTTGTTCTATATTCAGACCCTGCTTTTGAAAGCCTTTGCTGCAAACGTAATAGCGATAATATGTTTCTGTTTCCTTTCTTCAAGGAAGACCACATTGTCGATTGGTGGTGTAAGTTCTACGCCTCGACTGGGGAGCATGATTACTCGGATTATGTGACGCAGGGCTACGATACAATAAAGGCGAGAGGCTTCATCATCTGTGGATAGTCCTCTGACTGCTGGGGCATTACAATGGTCTTGGCCAAATGCACCAAGCCCCCTTCAGCAGTCAACCCCTCATTCAGCGTTCGTTGACTCACAAGGGCCCCTGATCTTGCAACGCTCATCCTTATCCTCAATTTCAAATCCCTCCGCAGTCTTGTCTCAGCCTGGGGCAGTGAGATTTAACAGAATAATTTTGGGTACCGTGCTCCTGTAGTGGCGGGGAAATCACCATACGTTGGACTCAAGACTGGCTACAGAGTGAGGGATGGAACTGTTGAGAGTGAGAAACATCCAACGTTTTTTTCTTTGCCTCTTTATTAGTAAGTCCCAGTTTTCAGTTTTTCTAGGCCTGTTAATTCTTAACACCAACCCTTGTGGGCATTAACCTTGTATGAAACATTGGTTTTTCCTCAACTAAAGTATTGTGTCTGATTCTGGCACCATATTTTAGGAAAGATGTGAAGGCATTAGAGAGAGAGTGCAGGAGAATGGTTCCAGGGAGGGATGCTATGGTTCTTTTTTTATTCATTTGTATGTCGCTGGCTTGCCCGCATTTATTGCCCATTCCTAGTTGCCCTTGGAGGGTAGTTGAGAGTCAACCACATTCTGGAGTCACATGTAGGCCAGACCAGGTAAGGACAGTAGATTTCCTTCTCTAAAGGAGATTAGTGAACCAGATGGGTTTTTCCGACAGTGGTTTCATGGTCATCAGTAGATTCTTAACTCCAGATTTTTTTTATTGAACTCAAATTCCACCATCTGTCGTGGTGGATTCGAACCCGGGTTTCTGGATTAACAGTCTAGCGGTAATACCATTAGGCCATCACCTCCCCATGAGGGTCTTCCAGTCTATAAAAACTGAAAACTGGGACTTAGTAATAAAGAGGCAAAGAAAAAAACGTTGGATGTTTCTCACTCTCAACGGTTCCATCCCTCTCTCTCTAGCCAGTCTCAGGTATGGTGTCAGTCCCATGTATGGTGATTTCCCTGTCACTACAGGAGAACAAAGACCATGAGGGTCTTCAGTTATGTAGATAGATTGGAGAAGCTGGGACTGTTATCCTTGGAGTAAAGATGGTTGAGAGCGGATTTGATGGAGATGTTCAAAATCCTGTGGGGTCCTGGCACGATAGAGAGAGAGAGAGACACTGTTCCCATTGGTGGAATGTGCGAGAATCGGAGGGCAGCCATTTAACTGATCGGCAAAAGAAGCAATTATGCAATGAGTGGTTGGAGTATGGAACACACTGCCTGAGAGACTGGTGAGACAGATTATAGAAACATAGAAGATAGGAGCAGGAGGAGGCCATTCAGCCCTTTGAGCCTGCTCCACCATTCATCACGATCATGGCTGATCATCCAACTCAGCAGCCCAATCCTGCTTTCTCCCCATAACCTTTGATCCCATTCGACCCATGTCCAGCTGCCTCTTGAATACGTTCAATGTTTTGGCATCAACTACTTCCTGTGGTAACCATTCAAAAGGGGAATTGCCAGTTATCTGAAGAGGAAAGCATTTCACGGCTTCAGGCGAAAGGCAAGTGAGTGGGAACACAATGGGCTCTTACAGAGAGCCAGCACAGACATGATGGGCCAAATGGCCTCTTCCTGTGCTGCACCAATCCATTGATGCATTGGGGTCCTTCTATCTTCCATCAGTGCCAATTAGTTAGCAATCTGCAATGTAATAGGATGAGACAGTTTTCCCCATGTGTGGTACACTGAAGCCAGGTACACTCCTGAGATTTTCCAATAGTTGTCTGCACACAAACTCCTCCCCTTGCATGTGAGTAAGTTTAATGTTTCCTGAGCTATGAAGGAAGGGAGGGGTGAGGGACTCTGGTTTGTGCACTGTGCTCAGGGGGTATTTGAACCCACAAGCTGAGGCCATTTAAGATGCTCACAGTAATTTTTTTCCCTCTCCTCTCACTCTCCTTGTCTCTTTATCTCTATGCTAATCCTCTTCCCTCTTCCTCTCTGTCCCTCTTTTTCTCTCTGCCTCTTCTCCTTTCTCGGTCACCTCTCTCATTCTCCATTTTTTGTTCTCTTTCTCACTCTCTTGCGCTGCCTATCGCTATCGCGCTTTCCTGCCTCCATTTCCCTCTTTCTTTTTCTACTCCTTTCTCTGCCCCTCTCTTTGTGTCT
Organism: Carcharhinus amblyrhynchos; assembly: GCF_965287045.1. Classification (NCBI taxonomy): domain Eukaryota; kingdom Metazoa; phylum Chordata; class Chondrichthyes; order Carcharhiniformes; family Carcharhinidae; genus Carcharhinus; species Carcharhinus amblyrhynchos. The sequence goes on from NC_137357.1 coordinate 4,996,244, forward strand.
TTCTGTTTCTCTCACCCTCCCTGTTCCCTACCCGATCTTTCCCCTCTCTCTCACCCTCTCTCGCTGCCCCTTCCCCTCTCTATTTCTTTCTCTCCTGGTATCACGTCTCTCTCTCTCTCTCTCTCTGTGTTTAACATGTCTCTCTGTCTCCCATATGCAGATTTATCCATGCTCGTTAGAAGATGTGCCTCAATTCAAGGGGCTTCAAGATTTCTGCCACACCTTCAAACTGTACCGAGGGAAAGTGTACGGGGAAATCGAGGACCCGATGGTTGTGGGTGAATTTAAGGTAATCAGTAATGGAGTTTGGGTGACCATTCATCACCCCTTTCAGCTGCTGACAGCTCAAAAGAGGCCATGGGTGGGTGGGGGAAGAGGGGGTCTGCAGCCACTCTGCCTGAGATCAGTGGGGGTGGAATCTGGGTGGTGGTGGGTGGGGAGCTAAGAGGATCAGTAGTATTGTGGGGGTGGGCCAATGTCTGTGGGGGCTAGGGGGAGGCAGGACAGCCACATTGTATCACATATTTTCTGCGCGTGTGCAGTTGGAGGCTCCGATCAGAGCTACAGGGTTTTGGGTGCGTTAAGCCCCACCCATAGGCTTCTGCAGCACAATTTGGAATTGCTGATATTTTTGCAGGGTAAAGTGCATATGGGGGCATCTCAAAATGGGTCTAAAAGTCAGATCTGAAACCCTTCCAGTTTCAAGTATGCCCAGCACTTGGAATCAAAATGGTAAAATAGGGCCCGACGAGTCCCAGAGGAACTGCCATGCCTGGTTAAGTACAAAGCAAGAAGTGCCCTCGTTGGCCCACCAATTTGGCCCTAAATCAGGGAGTTCATATGCAAATAGGCCCACCCCAATTAAAGTCATTACAATTATTGTCATTGTATTGGGAGACAGTGAAAAGTATTGTTTCTTGTACGCTATACAGCCAAAGCATACCATCCATAGAGAAGGAAGGGAGAGAGCACAAAATGTAGTGTTACAGTCATAGCTAGGTTGTAGAGAAAGATCAACTCAATGCAAGCAGGGTCCATCAAAAGTCTGATGGCAGCAGGGAAGAAACTGTTCTTGAGCTGTTTGGTATGTGACCTCAGACTTTTGCGTCTTCTTCCCGATGGAAGAAGGTGGAAGAGAGAATATGCGGAGTTCATGGGGTCCTTAATTATGCTGGCTGCTTTCCCCAGACAGCAGGAGGTGTAGACAGTGTTGAAGACGCTATATAATTGCAGCTGAATGTTCATACCTTGGGACGATGGCATGTAACACTTCAGCCCCTCCAGCCAGATATTTAATGTTGTCTCTTTATTTCTCCTGGGCTAGTCCAATGTGGCCAAGAGTTTAAGAGGTTGTTTCTGAGATTGAATAACTTGGCAGGCATACAGTGCACTCCCATTGTGTCTCAGGAAGTCCCATTGGGAAGTCTCGGGTACTCTCTGTGTTACCTGTGACTTAGGTGTTCACATTCTGACCACGCAATCAGAAAGTCACAGAATCAGAGAGGTTTGCAGCATGGCAACAAGCCCTTCAGCCCAACCTGTCCATGTCGCCCCGTTTTTACTACTAAGCTAGTCCCAATTGCCCGCGTTTGGCCCAGATCCCTCTATACCCATCTTACCCATGTAACTGTCTAAATGCTTTTCAAAAGACAAAATTGTACCCGCCTCGACTACTAACTGCCTCTGGCAGCTCATTCCCGATACCCACCACCCTCTGTGTGAAAAAATTGCCCCCTCTGGACCCTTTTGTATCTCCCCCCACCTCACCTGAAACCTATGCCCTCTAGTTTTGGGGCACAAGTTGTGGATTCTGGGGAAATGAAAGTTCATTTTTCATTAACATTGTGTTTGGCTCCCCCTGTTGACAGAGTGCTGCCCTTTCCCCTTTTTCAGAACCAGTCCAAAGCTGTACCTGCCCTCTCAGGTGGGCACTAGAATCCCGGGGCCACCATGTCAGCCTCTGACAGGCATTGCTGTGTGTGGGATCTTCCTGTGCTCAAAATGGCCACATCTCACTCATGGTGTCAAAAGTACTTCAGTGGTGCCTTTAAAAACCCCAAGGCTGCAAAAGGCACTGCGTGAATGCAAGTTGTGTTTGTTAGCTGCCCGTTCCCTGTTACAGGCTTAGAAACATAGAATCCCTACAGCAGGGAAGGGGGCTGTATGGCCAATCGAGCCTGCACCGACTCTCCGAAAGAGCATCTTACCCAGGCCCTCTTCCCCGTGCTATCCACATAACCCCACACGTTTAGCATGGCCAGTCCACCCAACCTGCACATCTTTGGACACTAAGGAGCAATTCAGCATGGCTTACAGTGTGTGTGTGTCAGGGAAGACTTGGTGAATGGGGTGCCAACCAAGTGCGCTGCTTTATCCTGAATGGTGTTGAGCTTCTGGAGTGTTTCTGGGGAGTATTCCATCACACTCCTGACTTGTGCCTTGGAGATGGTGGACAGGCTTTGGGGAATCAGGAGGTGAGTTACTCGCTGCAGGATGCCCAGCCTCTAACCTGCCCTTGGAGCCACAGTATTTATATGGCTAGATCCAGCTCAGTTTCTGGTCAATGGTAAAATCTAGGATTGTGGTGTGTGATCTAGCAGTGGTGATGGCACTGAATGTCAAAGAACAAAATCAGCCCGGGAAACAGGCCCTTCGGCCCAACAAGCCCGCGCCGCCATCTCAACACCACCAGTCCACCTCTCTACCCACGACCCCTATCTAATGTTTTATGGCCATCTAGATTGAGGGAAACTGATTTAGGGACAATTTATTCCTGCCAATCAGCCTAACAGCACATCTTTGGGGTGTGGGAGGAAACTGGAGCACCTGGAGAAAACCCACGCAAGCACGGGGAGAATGCGCAAACTCCCACAGACACCAGCCCAAATCCATGTGTCTGCACAGCAATCAGCGATAGTCACTGAGCTGTCGTCTTGTCCAGTTTAGGCACACACTAACGACATGAAGCACTAGGCCAATCTCGAACAACCAAGAGCAGCCCCAGTACGACCCATCGCGTGTATGCCCCTCATTGGACACAAGGTGGACCGACTTAAAACCTGTGAATGAAAAGAGAAAAAACATTATTATCATACTATACCCATTTACATTACCAGGGACGCCCCAATGCTAATGACCCTTATTTAAAAGGTTCTCCTACATCCACCCATCTCCAACTCAGTCATGTGCCTGTCTGTTACTCTTAAAGGACTCTAGCATGTTTGCCTCCACCACCTTACTTGGCAGAGCATTCCATACCCCCACTACCCTCTGTGTGAAAAACCTCCCTCTAATATCTGTGTTGTACCGCTCCCCCCTCACCTTAAGTCCATGGCCCCTTGTCCTATGTGTCTCTATTATAGGAAATAGCTTACCTCTGTTTACTCTATCTATACCCTTCATAATCTTATATACCTCTATTAGATCCCCCCTCAGTCGGCGTCTTTCAAGGGAAAAGAGCCCCAATTTCTTCAATCTTTCCTCATACCCCAGTCCTTCCATACCAGGCAACATCCTGGTAAACCTCCTCTGCACTCTCTCCAGAGTCTCCACGTCCTTCCGGTAGTAAGGCGACCAGAACTGTACGCAGTACTCCAAATGCGGCCTAACCAACGTTCTGTACAACTGCAACATTAGACTCCAGCTCTTATATTCTATACCCCTTCCTATAAAGGCTAACAGACCACAGGCTTTCTTCACCACACTCTCCACTTGCACTGCCACTTTCAAAGACTTGTGCACTTGCACCCCCAGGTCTCGCTGCGACTCTATGCACCTTACGAGCTTACCCTTTATCACATAACTTCCCCCTACATTATTCCGGCCAAAATGCATCACCTCACATTTATCCGGATTAAACTCCATTTGCCACGTATCTGCCCAATCAACCAGCCTATCAATATCCTGCTGTATTGCCAGACACTGCTCCTCACTGCCCGCCAATCCAGCCATCTTGGTGTCATCAGCAAATTTGCTGATCACGCCACCTACTCCCTCTTCCAAATCATTTATATACACTACAAAGAGGTCCCAGTACCGAGCCCTGCGGCACACCACTAGTGACAGACCTCCAGCTAGAAAAGGACCCCTCCACAACTACTCTCTGGCTCCTCTTTGCAAGCCAGTTCTCTACCCATCTAGATACCTAACCACATATCCCATGAGCTTTAATCTTCTGTACCAACCTACCATGAGGGACTTTGTCAAACGCCTTACTGAAATCCATATAGACGACATCAACGGCTTGTCCTTCGTCAACCGTTTTTGTCACCTCCTGAAAGAATTCTACCAGATTCGTGAGGCAAGACTTCCCCTTGACAAAGCCATGCTGCGTATCCTTAATCAGATCGGAACACTCCAAGTGTGCATACATCCTATCCCGAAGAATCCTCTCCATCAACTTACCTACCACTGGCCTATAGTTACCTGGGCTATCCCTCCTACCCTTTTTAAACAACGGTACCACGTTCGCTATCCTCCAGTCCTCTGGGACCTCATCTGTGTCCAAAGAAGAGACAAAGATTCGTGTCAGAGGCCCAGCAATCTCATCCCTCGCCTCTCTAAGCAGCCTAGGATAAATGCAATCAGGCCCCGGAGATTTATCGGTTTTAATGCCCTCTAAAAGCCCTAACACTTCTTCCCTCATAATCAATAGATCTTTCAATTGGTCTACCGCTCCCTCAATGACCGTACTAGACATCAAGCCCCTCTCCTTCGTGAATACCGACGCAAAGTATTCATTCAGGATCTCCCCCATTCCCTCTGCCTCTCAGCACAATTCCCCACGTCTGTCCCTGAGAGGACCGATTTTACCCCGAGCCACCCTTTTGTTCTTAAGATAGGAATAAAACGCCTTTGGATTCTCCTTAACCCTACCTGCCAAAGCCATCTCATGCCCCCTCTTTGCTCTCCTAACTCCCCGTTTGAGATCCCTCCTACTCTCTCTGTATTCCTCCAACGCTCTTTCTGTTCCCAGCTGCTTAGACCTGACATACGCCTCTCATTTCTTCCTAACCAGGACTTCTATATCTCTAGTAATCCACGGTTCCCTAATCCTACCTTTCCCATCCTTTCTCCTAACTGGCACATGCCTTTCCTGCACCCTTTGCAGTTTTCCCTTGAAAGACTCCCACATGCCTAATGTGGTCTTACCTTCCAACAGCCTATCCCAGTCTGTATCCCTAAGCTCCTGCCGAATCCGCCTGTATCTAGCCTTCCCCCAATTTAGCACCCTCCACTTAGGACAGCTCTCATCTTTTTCCATTCGTATCCTAAAGTAGACGGAGTTGTGGTCACTATTAGCCACATGTTCGCCTACCGCAACCTCAACCACCTGACCCGGCTCACTTCCCAGAACAAATCCAGTATCGCCCCCTCTCTAGTCGGGCTATCTACAAACTGTTGCAAGGATCCTTCCAATACACATCTTACAAATTCCTCCCCATCAGACCCCCCAGCTCTCGGCACCTTCCAATCCACCCCAGGGAGATTAAAATCTCCCACTACAACAACCCTATTCTTCCTACACTTATCCAAAATGTCCCTACATATACCCTCTTCCACTGCCCGGGGGCTATCGGGCGGCCTATAGTACACTCCTAGCATAGTAATGGCCCCCTTCCTATTCCTCAACTCCACCCACAAAGACTCAATTTCCAACCCTTCCATGTTATCCTCCCTCTGCACCGCTGTGATCTGCTCCCTAACTCAGAGTGCCACTCCCCCTCCTCTTTTCAACCCTCCCCGATCACGCCTAAAACACTTATACCCTGAAACATTTAGCTGCCAGTCCTGCCCCTCCTTTAACTACGTCTCTGTCACTGCCACCACATCTAAATTCCTCGCGAACATCAAGGCCCGAAGTTCATCCGACTTTCCCGTCACACTCCTTGCATTAAAACAGATGCACTGAAGACCCTCAGGCCCTCTTGGATCCTCCTTCTCCTGGGGGATTTCCCTATCAACTAGACTTACCCTGACCTCCAACTCACTCCCAGTGCCTGAGCTGTCTCTCTCCTCCCCACCCCCCCCTCCATACTAGTTTAAACCCTGCCTGAACACTTCAGCCAACCTCCCAGCTAAAATATGTGTCCCCTTCCCATTTAAGTGTTCCCTATCCCTCTTATACAAGTGCCCTTCCTTTGCAAAGACTTCCCAATGGTCAACAAAACTAAAACCCTCTGTCCTGCACCAATCCCTCAGCCATGCATTCAGCTGCAGGATCTCATTATTCTTATCCCTGCTATTGCTGGGCACTGGCAGCAGCCCAGAGATTGCCACCCTGGAGGCCCTCCACTTCGGCCTGGCTCCCAACTCCCTGAACTGCGTACGTATTTCCCCCCTACCCTTCCTTCCTTTGTCCCTCTCTCCTACATGTATAATTACATCCGCCTGGGTCCCTTGGCCCTTCAAGATTCCCTCTACCCACTCCAACACATCCTGTACCCCAGCTCCAGGGAGGCAGACTACCATCCTGGACTCCCGCTTTTGCCCACAGAACCGCCTGTCAATTCCTCTAACCCTCCCGGCCCCACCACTATTTCACATCCAGCCCCCTTCCTTCCCTCTGAGGCATTTTCCTCTGCCCTTTGTGCCCTTTCCACCTCAGTTAGCGCCTTACCCCTGCTATCTTGAGAGACTACCCCTGGGGTAGCCTTTGGAACATTACTCCTCTTTTTACCCTTCCTAACTGTAACCCACCCATTCCCCCTCCTTGACTCTGAAATCCCCTCTTGAATCTGGTTCCTATTCATTAATGCCTCATTTTCCCTCACTAAAAATAAATCCTCCAGCCTCAACTCCAGTTGCCTAACCCGGGCCCTCAAACACTGCAACTCCAGACATTTGGTGCAGACGTGGACTCGCCGGAGATGCTGTGTCTCCAAGAACTCACATATATTGCACCTTACACAACTGACACGTCTCCCCATGGTTCCTGCCATTTATTTGACTACCCTCAGACCTATGGACACACTTGACCAGTAACTCACCTTGCCTAACCCTGTCTCGCCAAAGCCCTTGCAGTACTCAATCAGCACCCACCTCGCTCTGCTGCCCGCTACCTACTGTGGCCTTGTTTTTATACTCCCTCACTCCCTTCCCAACAGCCCTTGTGCCTGGGACCCTCTATGGAAAGCACAAAGGGAAAAAAAAACCACAACCTAGCAATGCAAGGGGAGATGGTTATATTCTCTCTCTTTTTGGAGGTGGTCCTTTCCTGGCACCTGTGCGGCATGAATGGGCCTTTGATGGGCTGAACAATCTTTCCTTGTGCCACCATACTGTCCTTGGGAGTTTTATGTCATCCTGCTTGGGCAGCACAGCGGCATAGCGCCAGGGACCCGGGTTCAATTCCAGCCTCACGTTACTGTGTGGAGTCTGCACGTTCTCCCCGTCTGGGTGGGTTTCCTCCGGGTGCTCCAGTTTTCTCCCACACTCCAAAGATGTGCGGGTTAATTGGATTGGCCATGCTAAATTGTCCCTTAGTGGTAGGGGTACTAGCTAGGGTTACAAGCCTGGGTGCGATTGTGGTCGATACAGACTTGATGGGCCGAATGGCTTCCTTCTGCACTGTTGTGATTCTATGATTGTGATTTTATTGTCTCCTAATTTTGATTTTTTTTTTAGGGGTCATTTCGAATCTACCCTCTGCCTGAAGATCCCTCAAAGCCTCTCCCTCCATCGCAGTTCCGACAACTGCCTTCCAGTGAGCCTCAGATCTGCTTAGTGAGGGTTTACGTTGTCCGTGCCCTTAGCCTCCAGCCAAAGGATCGGTCTGGGAAGGTATGTGTTAGCCACTTTTACGCATATTACTCAGCTATTAATTTAAACACACTCCAAACATCCCAGTATAATGAGACTAACAAGAACAGGAGCTGACTTTTTAATTCATTCAACAATCTCCCTTTAATTAACACTTTAGATACCAACTCGGCGTGGTGCCACAGTAGTTAGCACTGCTGCCTCACAGCGCCAGGGACAAGAATTTGATTCCCGGCTTGGGTCACTGTCTGTGCGGAGTCTGCACGTTTCCCCGTGTCTGCGCGGTTTTCCTCCGGGTGCTCCGGTTTCCTCTCAGTCTGAAAGACATGCTGGCTAGGTGCTAAATTCTCCCTCAGTGTTACCTGAACAGGCACCAGAGTGTGGCGACGAGGAGATTTTCACAGTAACTTCATTGCAGTGTTAAGCCTACATGTGACATTAATAAATAAACTTAAAAAACAAACCTCAAACTTAAGCAGTTGCAGCTCTTTTACTGAACTTTAACTCTTAACTGAACATCAACTTCAACTGAATGTTGACCCTTACCTGGACATTAACTTGAACTGACCTTTAACTTTAATTATTTTAGTGAAAATAGATACTACTGAGTTTAAGAAAGACCTGGGCAGAAATATCCCCGATGTAGAATTTATCTTCATAGTTTGCACTGAAGAGTTCATTCAGGGCACACTTCTTACAATCGTGAATCTCTATTGAGTTATCATTGGCAGGCAAAGGACTGCCCACTTCTTTTTTCTCCAAATTTCTTCACTGGATCCAGAAGATTCCCTGTCATCCAGTCAGTTGTGTAACCGGAAACCAATCTCATGGCTCGAACAGCCAGTGAAATTACTTGTAAAGGGAGCCACTCTGCATAGTTCAAACTGCATGTCTCTCACGTAAAAGCAATAAAATGCAATGCCACCAAGTCTTCAAAAGTAAACAACTTCCCATATTTGGTCAACACAGGAAGCTTCAGATCCCTGACTCAGAGTAATTTTACGACCCACATCTCGTTTCAATTACAAGTTGACCAGCATGCTTAGCTCTAAGCCAGATTGGCCAATTTAGAACCACTTGTAAGAGGAATTTTTGGAGCTGTCCCACTGGAGTGCCCTTGCTCAACCAACACCTCGGCTACAAAAAACTGTGTGTAGTTAAAGAATGCAAAGAAATTGATTTGCCAATGCACACATCAGGAGAGAGATGCAGTCAATGAGGGTTGACTGTGCTTTCTGAACTAATCCCATAATTGTAAAATTGTTGTATTATTCTGAACATTTCAATATCCCGCCCAGCCTCGTCAATCAGACTAGAGGGTTAACCACTCAAGCCACTCACCATCCTGACTTAGAACATAGAACATTACAGCGCAGTACAGGCCCTTCGGCCCGCAATGTTGCGTCGACCAGTGGAACCAATCTAGTGACCTCTAACCTGAACTGTTCCAATGTTATCCATATGCCCATCCACTGACCATTTGAACGCCCTTAAAGTTGGCAAGTCCACAACTGCTGCAGGCAGGACATTCCACACCCTTACTACCCTCTGAGTAAAGAACCTACCTCTGACATCCGTCCTATAACTACCACCCCTTAATTTAAAGCTATGTCCCCTCGTGTTAGCCATTACCATCTGAGGAAAAAGGCTCTCGCTGTCCACCCTATCCAATCCTTTGATCATCTTGTATGCCTCAATTAGGTCACCTCGTAACCTTCTTGTCTCGAATGAAAATAACCTCAAGTCCCTCAGCCTTTCCTCATAAGACCTTCCCACCATACCAGGCAACACCCTGGTAAACCTCCTCTGCACCCTTTCCAATGCCTCCACATCTTTCTTATAATGTGGTGACCAGAACTGTACGCAGTACTCCAAGTGCGGCTGCACCAGAGTTTTGTACAGTTGTAACATGATCTCACAGCTCCGAAATTCAGTCCCTCTACCAATAAAAGCTAATACACCGTATGCCCTCTTAACAACCTTATCAACCTGGGCGCCAACTTTGAGGGAGCTATGCACGTGTACCCCGAGATCTATCTGCTCGTCAACACTACTAAGAGTCCTCCATTAGCCCTACATTCTGTACTCCTGTTACTCTTACCAAAGTGAATCACCTCGCACTTTTACGTATTAAACTCCATTTGCCACCTCTCGGCCCAGCTCTGCAGCTTATCTATGTCCCTCTGCAAACTGTAACTTCCATCCTCACTGTCTACAACTCCAACTTCGGTGTCGTCGGCAAATTTACTAATCCATCCTTTTACACCCTCATCTAGATATTTATAAAAATGACAAACAGCAGTGGCCCCAAAACAGATGCTTGAGGTACACCACTTGTAACCTACTTGGAAATATATCGGCTGTTCCTTCACTGTGGCTAGGTCAAAATCCTGGAATTACCTCCCTGACGGCATTGTGGGTCAACCCACAACATATGGACTCAGTGATTCAAGATGGTGGCTCACCACCACCACCTCAAGGGCAATTAGGGATGGGCGGTAAATACTGGGCAATAAATGCTGGCCAGCCAGCGACACCCATGTCCCACGAATGAATGAAAGAAGAGGTGTGGATGGTAGAATGACAAGCAGCTGTCATCTGAAAGTAAAAACAAGGCTGAAGCTGAAATATGCAAAGGAAAGGAATCACAAGTGGGGACAAGAGGTTATAATCCAAGATTGTTGAATGCAGTTTTGCGTTGGGAAGGCGAGAGATGCAGCACTGTTCCTGGAGCTTGAATACAGCTTCATTGGAACACAGCAGGAGATCAAGGAGAGAGAGGTCAGTGTGGAAGCCAAGTGGAGAGTTAAAATGGCGGGTAACTGGGGGTTTCACATGAGATTTCTCCCAGCCTAACCTTATCGGTTTGTCCAACTTCTCTTTTGAGATATTTGTGCCATTACACGTTACAGATTCCAGAAAAATTAGGGATATTTGACAGGGATAGTTTGTCAGCTTGGAGCAGGTCAGATCGCCTGGAACATTTGGGATTTGCTCTGTCTGCATTGATTGCAGTATAAAATCAGTACTGCATTCAAGCCCCTTCAATTTCCCAGAGGGTGGGTTAGAGTGCAGTTAGCCCATTGGACACTGACTCTGTTTATCTTTCTGTGACATACTGTGAATTTTGTACTTGTTGGGATGGAGTGTGACCCTGGTGGGGGATGGATCAATTTTCACTTTGGCCATCTAGTATTACCATCGAGGGCTCCTGGGATGTTGGATCGAAGTGAAGCTTTTGTCCTCCATCTCCCAAGCAGAAGAGTGGCACCACTGGTGTATTCCCCATGTTAGCTTCTCCAGATCTCTTGAGGTAACTCTGCTTCCCTTTGATTCTGGCCTCGACTTACCTACTGTCCCATTACCATTGACATTCACCTACCTTAGCTTTCAAATTATTTCCTTAAACCCCTCCCCACCTCTCTCCTCCCTTAAGATACTTCTTGAAACCTTTGACCAAATTTTTGGTCACCTATTATCTCCTTATGTGGCTTGGCGTCAAACTATGTTTAACACTTTGTTTTGATTCATTCGTGGGACATGGGCATCGCTGGCTGGGCCAGCATTTATTATCCATCCCTAGTTGCCCGAGGGTAGTTGAGAGTCAACCACATTGCTGTGTCTCTGGAGTCACATTTGAGCCGTACCGGGTAAGGATGGCAGATTTCCTTCCCTATAGGACATTAAAAGTTTAAAGATTTAAAGTTTATTTGTTAGTGTCACAAGTAGGCTTACATTAACACTGCAATGAAATTACTGTGAAAATCCCCTAGTCACCACAGTCCGGTGCCTGTTCGGGTATACTGAAGGAGAATTTAGCATGGCCAATCCACCTAACCAGCATGTCTTTCCGACTGTGGGAGGAAGCCAGAGCACCCGGAGGAAACCCATGCAGGCACCGGGAGAACATGCAGACAGCGACCCAAGCTGGGAATTGAACTCAGACCCCTGACGTCATGAAGCAGCAGTGCTAACTACTGTGCCACCTTGCGAACCAGATGGGTTTCTCCAACAATCGACAATCGTTTCATGGTCATCGGTAGATTCTGAATTCCAGGTATTTTTTTGTTGAATTCAAATTCCACCAACTGCCGTGATGGGATTCAAACCCATGTTCCCAGAACATTAGCTGAGTTTCTATAATACCACGAGGTCATTGCATCACTTGTGAAGTGCCATGGGGCCCTAGGAGTTGGATTGGTGGACGAATCTGCTTGTATTTTGCAGGTTGAGGGAGCTCTGAAGAAAGAGGGAGCTCTCAACAAGAAGAACTCATCAAAGATACTTCACATCAACTGTACCTCTTTTTTTTGGCAGTGTGACCCCTACATTAAAATCTCACTCGGAAAAGTGCTAGTCGATGATCGTGAGCATTACATCGCCAATACCCTCAATCCTGTGTTTGGCAAGTAAGTTGTTTCTTCAGTTTAAATCCACAAACGAAGCTGAGAGAGGAAGTGATGGTTCTCCCTGTCCTTTCTCCTTTCCTATTTTACAATCAGTCCTGGTACACTCTCACAGGGAGTGCCATTCTACACTAGAATCCTATAGAGCAGCAGAAGGCCATTTGGTCCATCAAGTCTGCACTGACCAGAATCCCACCCAGGCCATATCCCTATACAATCCATAGATGCGCGGATTAGGTCAATTGGCCATACTAAGTTAACCCGAGTATCAGCGTGTTAGCAGAGTAAATGTGAGGGATTAAGCGAATGGGGCCTTCATGGGATTGTTGTCAGTCCAGACTTGATGGGCTGAGTGGCCTCCTTCATAGTGGATGCTATGATTCTATAACCCCATGCATTTACCCTAGCAAGTCCCCCTGACATTAAGGGGCAATTTAGCATGGCCAATCCCCCATCTTTTGGACTGTGGGAGGAAACCGGAGCACCCAGAAGAAACCACGCAGACTCAGGGAGAAGGTGCAGACTTCACACAGACAGTGACCCAAGCCGGGAATCGAACCTGGATCCCTGTCACAATGAGGCAGCAGTGTTAACCACTGTGCCTCCTCCTCACTCTTGCTGGGTTCAGTCTTGTGTTGTCAGCAGCAGCCTCTCTCCCAATGTCACCATCAACACCCAGCCTCCCCAACCAAGTAGGCTATTCCATTATCTTAAGTCATCACAGATGTATTCAATTTTCATAATAAGTGCACGAAGATATGGATACAAATGCACACATATTTGGCCATGCTAAATTGCCTCTTATTGTCCAATGATGTGTAGGTTGGATGGACTAGCCATGCTCAATTGCACCTCAATGTCCAAAAATGTGTGGGTTAGGTGGATTGGCCATGCTAAGTTAGTGTCATTGGGACTAGCTACGATAAATGCATGAGGTTACAGAGATAGGACCGGGATGGGATTGTGGTTGGTGGGCCGAATGGCTGCCTCCTGCACTGTAGGGTTCTATGATTCTATGAATGGGGAGAGAGGGTTTTTAAAAGGAGAGATTGTTTCTAACAGTGGAAGTTCTTTCCCCAGAATGTTCCAACTCCAAGCCACCATTCCACTCAACAAGGATCTCAAAGTTGCTGTCTACGACTATGATCTGGTCAGCCAGGATGACAAAATCGGAGAGACGGTGGTCGACTTGGAAAACCGCTTCCTGTCACGGTTTGGAGCGCATTGTGGGCTGCCGCGGACGTACTGCACGTGAGTCAGTGCAAATGCCAGAGTGAGCGTGAGACCCACGGACTGCTGCGCAACAACAACTGGCATTTATATCAAAGGAAGGCTTGTATTAATAGAGCATGTTCCACGACCACCAGCTAGTGAAGTGTGGTCCCGATTGTAATATGGGAAGGGAATGAGGGAGTGCCGCCCTGTCAGAGGGCCAGTGCTGAGGGAGCGCCGCCCTGTCAGAGGGCCAGTGCTGAGGGAGCGCCGCCCTGTCAGAGGGCCAGTGCTGAGGGAGCGCCGCCCTGTCAGAGGGCCAGTGCTGAGGGAATGCAGCAGTCAATAGAAATGTAAATTACTGTCTTAGAGGCTGCATCTGGGTGGCACAGTGGTTAGCACTGCTGCCTCTCAGTGCTCGGGGGTCTGCATGGGTTTCCTCCGGGTGCTCTGGTTTTCTCCCACAGTCCGAAAGACATGCTCATTAGCTGCTAAATTCTCCCTCAGTGTATGCAAACAGCACCGGAGTGTGGTAACTAAGGTATTTTCACAGGAACTTCATTGCAGTGTTAATGTAAGCCTACTTGTGACACTAATAAATAAAACATTCCTTCTAGAGGTGTACGACAGGAAGAACAGGAGATTTGGGGGAGCAAAGTTGTCAGAGGTCGCTCGTGTGTGTTGCGGGAGAGAAGGAATGCGCACTTTTTTTCTAAAGGCAAGAGGGAGCAGGTCGTTGTATTTGGGATCTTTATTTCTCTCCACAGAGCTGGCTCAACTCAGTGGCGTGATCAGTTAACCCCGATAAAGCTGCTGAATAACCTGAGCAGCTTGAAGAACTACGCCATGCCCGTCTTCCGTAGCAATGGGCAAAAGATCGCCATCGGAGACAGGGAGTTCTCACTGAGTGACTTTGGTAAGGAGCTTGGGACGTGACAAGGTTGTGGTTGTTATGGGGACACGTGGCAGAACTGAGAGTCTGAGCCAATTCATGTTGTGGTTCAAGTTAGAAACTCCAAAGTGTTTCATGAGTTGTGCTGGAATCATAAGTTTGACATGATACGTTTCACTTCAGGTATGATTCGAGCGACCCACTAGGGCACTTTTATCAATTAAAGTTTATTTAAGAATATACTTAACATATGTAGGAAGAAAATTAGCAAGAATATTTATCAATTATAAACAAGAAACAAACAGTTATGATCCTGCTTAACCCTTAATAAACATGTATAAGCTGTCCCAATCAAAAACCAAAACCTCCCATCAACAAGAGATCCTTTTCACAGGTTTAACACAATAGAAACTAATGGTCACGTGGTATTGGGATCGAGGCCGTTAGTTGAATTCTGCAGTCAAATGCTCCGAACGATTTGAAGACAAGACAGCTTCCCAAAAACACCAGAGACACTCTGGTCCAGCCCCCAAGAACAGTAGGTTTTCATCCTTCAGTTCCTGTACTCAGCTAACTAACAGAATTTTCAAAAAACAGGGGTAGAGGGAAAACATTTCTTTTTGAGCTTGCTGTCCTTTTTAAAACTCACTCAACTGCAGCTCAGAACGGAAAATGAAACCTTAAACTTACTGGGGGGGGAAAATGCTGTCCAGAAACACATGACCATTCATCTGACAATGCAGGATCGTGAAACTAACCCCAGAGTAAACACAAACAACCCCATTTAAGCTGCTTAAGTAGCAATAAAAGGACTCATCATCATCAGCCCGGTAACAGTGATATCAGTGAAGCTGTGAGAGCTGTAGAAATCATGTTTTAAATTTAAAAAGTCTCTTAAAAGTACACTAATGTCCAAACTGAACAAGATAGAGACTGGAGGTCAATTCTGTCATGAAACACAGGGGTAGGGGAGGTGGAGGTCTGTTCCGTTTTTTCCTGTTTTAACTTCAGAGGATGTTACAAAGAGTTGTTATGACACAATATGTTGCGTCTCTGCCTGTGCCAGTCAAAGACAAGCCACCCAGCATTCCGCTATTTGGTCGGCACGGTGGCACAGTGGTTAGCACTGCTGCTTCACAGCGCCAGGGACCCGGGTTCGGGATTCCCGGCTTAGGTCACTGTCTGTGTGCAGTTTGCACATTCCCCCTGTGTCTGTGTGGGTTTCCTCCGGGTGCTGTGGTTTCCTCCTACAGTCCAAAGGTATGCAGGTTAGGTGGATTGGCCAATCCTAAATTGACCCTTAAAGTCAGAGGGACTAGCAGGGTAAATATGTTGGGTTATGGTGATAGGGCCTGCTTCGGTGCAGACTCGATGGGCCAAGTGGTCTCCTTCTGCATTGTAGGGATTCTATGATTCTTTTCCAATTATTCTGATCCCAGTTTTCAGCATGAGGGAAGTCCCCGAAGAACTGTCATAACCAACAGTGGAAAGACACTTACTTGGAAATTTAGTTATTTTTCAGTGCAGCTGATTAAATCCCTGCCCTCCTTTCTGTCTTACTGTACAGAGCCAAAGAAGATTCCTTATAGCTTCCTAGGGCCCCCGGAAGAACGGCTCGCTCTGCACATTCTCCGTTTGCACAATCTGGTGCCAGAACATGTGGAGACTCGGACATTGTTCAACAGCATTCAACCAGGGATTGAGCAGGTAGAAGCCAGAAGAGTTTGCTACTGTTTGTAGATGACACCAAGTTGGGTGGGAGGGTGAACTTTGACGAGGATGCAGAGATCCTTCAGCATGATCTGGACAGGTTGGGTGAGTGGGCAAATCAATGGCAGATGCAGTATAATTTGGATAATGAGAGGTTATTCACTTTGGTTCACTAACGCCTTTTAGGGAAGGAAATCTGCTATCCTTACCCAGTTGGTGTGAAGTTTGCACGTTCTCCCCTTGTTTACGCGAGTTTCCTCCAGGTGCTCCAGTTTCCTCCCATACCCCAAAGATGTGCGGGTTAAGTGGATTGGCCATGCTGAATTGCCCTTCAGTGTCAGGGGGAGTCGCTGGGGTAAATGCATGGATTATGGGGGTAGAGCCTGGGTGGGTTTGTGGTCGATGAAGACTTGATGGGCTGAATGGCCTCCTTGTGCACTGTAGGATTCTATGAAGAAGGCAGATTACTACCTGAATGGCTCTAAATTGGCAGAGGGGAGTATGCAGAGGGACCTGGGTGTCCTTGTGCACCAGTCACTGAAGGTAAGCATGCAGGTGCAGCAGGTGGTAAAGAAGGCAAATGGCATGCTGGTCTTTATTGCAAGAGAATTCAAGAAAAGGAGCAGGGATGTTGTTGTTGTAATTATACATGGCCTTGGGGAGGCTTGCGTGCAGTTTTGGCCTCCTTTTCTGAGGAAGGATGTTCTTACTCTCGAGGGAGTGTAGCAAAGGTTTATCAGGCTGATTCCAGGGATGGCAGGACTGATGTATGAGGAGAGATTGACTAGGTTAGGATTGTTGTCGCTGGAGTGCAGATGAATGAGGGAGGGAATTTCATAGAGATTGATAAAATTCTAACAGGACTAGACAGGGTAGATGTTCCCGATGGTGGGGGAATCCAGAACCAGGGGTCACAGTCTGAGGATTCGGGGTCAACCATTTAGGACGGAGATGAGGAGACATTTCTTCACCCGGTGAGCCTGTGGAATTCATTACCACAGGAAGTAGTTTATGGCAAAACATTGAATGTATTGAAGAGGTGGCTGGATATTAGCACTTGGGATGAACGGGATCCAAGGTTATGGGGAGAAAGCAGGATTCGGCTGTTGAGTTGGACGATCAACCATGATTGTGACGAATGGCGGAGCAGGCTCGAAGGGCCAAATGGCCTCCTGTTCCTACCTTCTACGTTTCTATGTTTCGAGGTCAGCAGTTGTGGGGAATGAATAATCTCTACCTCCCCTCCCCCCACCACCCCCATAAACCCAAAGTGCAGAATCATAGACATCACAGAATGGCTACAGCACAGAAGGAAGGCCATTCAGCCCCTCGTGTCTGTACTGGCTCTCCAAACGAGCAATTCACCCGGTGTCACTCCCCACCTTCTCCCCATCGCCCTCCGCATTCAGATAACAGTCCATTTCCTTTTCAAATCCCTCGATTGAACCTGCCTCCACCATATTGTGTCAGCGCTGCCTGAATCCGAACCACTCACCGTATGACAAAGTTTCTCCTTCTGCCTCTGTTGCTTTGTTTGCCGATCATCTTCGATCTGTCCCCCCCCCACCCCTGGTTCTGGATCCTTTCACTAATGGGAACAGTTTCTATCTCTTGACTCTGCCCAGACCCCTTATGATTTTGAACAATTCGTTCAAATCTTCTCTCAACCATCTCTTCTCCATGGTGGCACGGTGGTTAGCACTGCTGCTTCACAGCGCCAGGGGCCTGGGTTTGACTCCCAGCTTGGTCACTCTGTGTGGAGGATGCACATTCCCCCTGTGACTGCATGGGTTTCCTCCGGGTGCTCCGGTTTCCTCCCACAGTCCGAAAGAAGTGCTGGTTAGGTGCTAAATTCTCCCTCAGTGTACCTGAACAGGCTTTGAGTGTGGCAGCTAGGGGAATTTCATAGTAACTTCACTGTTACATTAACAGTATTAATGTAAGCCTACTTGTGACACTAATAAAATAAATTTTAAACTTTGTTATTTGGACTCTCAGTGTGGCTTACTTGTGCTTGGTAGAAGCTACATCTATTCATGTGTAGGGAATCTGTCCTCTGCAGGCAAAAGAAGCATGTCCAGGCATTGCATTGTTCTCAAATTAAACAAAAACCTGGGCAACAGTCACTCTCTGGAGCATTCTCTATGGCAACACTTTGCCCAATCTGAATTGGCTTGCCTACAGTCAGCACCCTTTTCTGACACAGTACAAATTATTGCCCCCTTGGTATTCTTGTGAATCTGTCCTGATAGGTGTTAGACAGAAACTTCGACGGCCTGTCTCTTTTTTTGCCCCTTACCCCACTGCTCAACTTAACCTTTTGTTCCTTGTGCAGGGCAAGCTGCAGATGTGGATCGACATTTTTCCCAAGAGGTTGGGCGCTCCCGGCCCACCCTTTGAGATCACTCCTCGGGCCCCTGTCCGGTGAGTGTGCTAGCGAGCCGGTGATTGTAATAACCGACGTGGGGGAGGGGCCGGTGGGGGGTGGGGGTTGCATGTGAGTATGAGTATGGAATGAGCTGCCAGAGGAAGTGCAATAGCAACATTTCAAAAGCATTTGGATAAGTACATGGAGGGGGAAGGATTAGAGGGCCAAGCATGGGCAATTGGGACTCGCTGGGAGGGCACCATGGTTGGCATGGACTTGTTGGGCAGAAGGGCCTGTTTCCATGCTGTGTTACTGTATCGTGCTTGCTAGTCCAGAAGGCAAGTTCCATTCATTCTTTCCTCAATGTTCCTCCTTTCTTCTCCTGAAGATGCTGACTCGCACTGAGGCAAAGTTCAGCCAACTGTTGGCCAGGTGAAGGCCAAATCCCCTTTTGTACCTTCCTCCAAGAGAGGCGGGCATGAAAGGCATCAGTAGTGCCCTCGGACACCGCATGCTCCCTCTCCAAGGACACCCAGCCGCGAATGTAGCCATGGTAGATGGGCAGACAGTCAGGTTGTACGACCTCCTCGATCACCTGCTGCCTGAACCGGCAGATAGCATGCCTTGCCAGGCCCAGGAGCAGGCTAGGATCCTCTGGCATGCCAATCTCATCACAGAGACTTGGTCACTGACTAGCCTTTAACCTGATAAACATATCCTGCCTGTCTGGTAAAGGGGACAATTGACAACTGGTGCGACTGTACACTCTTGTGTCGTTTTCTGAATTTTCTGTTTCTTTAGGTACGTCCTACGCTGCATAGTCTGGAACACCAGCGATGTCGTTCTGCAGGAAACCAATATAACAGGAGAGAATATGAGTGACATTTATGTTAAAGGGTAAGGATAATATCAACTGACTAAGTTCTTGTGTCACCCTGGGTCAGAGATTTCTCAAGCACATCAGTTAGGCTAACGCTGGAGCATAGTACTGAGAGAGTATTGTCGCCATCCTTCGAGTAAGGGATTAGACAGGAACAGGGGGGTCGGGGGTTGGCGTGGGAGGAGAGTGTACATACAATTAAAAAAGAGCCATTGTCATAATTTGGGGATTTGGAATATGGGTGACACATCTGGGCAACAGCAATGTGCGAAGAATTCTTTGTTGCAAGATTATACATAATCCTCTTGTTTACAGTGGTTAACTTAAGAAATAGGAGCGGGAGTAGACCATATGGCACCTAAAATGTGTAGTCCAAAATGGCTGACCTCTTACTGTGACACAGTGACCCCCAATTCTAGATTCTCTAGCCAGAGAGGAACAACCTCTCAGTATCTACCCCATCAAACCCTCTCAGAATGTTATATGTCTCAATTGGATCTTTTTTTAAATTCATTGGATGTGGACATCATTGGCTGGGCAAGCATTTATTGCCCAACCCTAATTGCTGGCTCAGCCACTTCACAGGACATTCACTCTTCCACCTTCTTCTGTCAGGAAAAAGATACAAAAGTCTGAGGTCATGTACCAACCAACTCAAGAACAGCTCTTTCCCTGCTTTTGAATGGACCTACCTCACATTAAGTTGATCTTTCTCTACACCCGAGCTATGACTGTAACACTACATTCTGCACTGTCTCCTTTCCTTCTCTATGAACAGTATGCTTTGTCTGTATAGCACGCAAGAAATAACACCTTTCACTGTATACCGATACATGTGACAATAATAAATCATATCAAATAGTCAAACAGATTGCTATGGGTCTGAAGCCTAATCTAGGCCAGACCAGGGTAAGGAAGGCAGATTTCCTCCCCTAAAGGTGAAACCATTTTTATGACAATATCGACAAAAGTCACCATGAGACTTTTGATTCCATTTTCTTTTTCTCTTTCATTGAATTCAAATTTTCCCCATCTGCTGTGGTAGGATTTGAACCTGGGTCCCCAGGGCATTTCCCTGGGTCTCTAAGTTACTAGCCCAATGACAATACCACTACCCCACTGCCTCTTATTCTTCCATATTCCAGGGAACGTAGGCCATCCCACTCGATCTCGCCTCATAGGACAACCTTCTCAAGCCAGGACTCAATAAAGTTTATTTATTTATTGAGTCACAAATAGGCTTACATTAACACTGCAATGAAGTTACGGTGAAAATCCTCCTAGTTGCCACATTCCGGGTACACTGAGGGAGAATTTAGCATCTAATCAGCAAGTCTTTTGGATTGTGGAAGGAAACCTCAGCACTTGGAGGAAACCTACACAGACACGGGGAGAATGTGTAGACTCCGCACAGTGACCCAAGTCGGGAATCGAACCCAAGTCCCTGGTGGTATGAGGCAGCAAAGCTAACCACTGTGCTACCATGCCCCCCTTTATATGATGGATCTTTGTTGCAGTGGCTCCAAGGCATTGGGGACTGAAATTGCTCCCCACAAATTAGATGTTTCACCAAAGCTCCATATAAAACTTCCTTCTTCTTATACCCCAAATACTTGGCTGTAAAAGCTAATGTACCATCATGACTAAAGGCTTCCTCTCTGTGAACACAATTTCCCTCCACTTTCACCCCACTCCAACTCAACACAGTTAAGTACAAAAAAGAGGCCCAAAAGGGGAAAAAAACACTTTGGAAATGTTTTCAGTCCACTCTGATTATTAACTGAACCTGTTGTTCCTTCACCAGCTGGATGGTCGGGTTGGAGGAGCAGAGACAGACCACTGATGTGCATTACAGATCGCTGGATGGAGAGGGCAACTTTAACTGGAGGTTTGTCTTCCAGTTTGAATACCTAACAATGGAACGAGTTCTTGTTGTCAATAAAAAGGTAAGGAGGCAATTTATAATGAAAAACGTGAATGATTTATTCCAGCAGTCGATGTGTTCTGATTCAGGTCAAATTCTACTACAACCTCTGATAAATCAAACCCATTCCTTTCCAGTCCCATTGTGTATAATACCAATGCACCAAATCTCTTTGCTTCAATATCAGTTTCATCCAATCCCAATGGATTAAACCCCTTCCCATTCACTCCCATTGTCTCCAGTCCCAGTGGATCAAACCCCTTCCCATTCACTCCCATTGTCTCCAGTGCCAGTGGATCAAACTCCTTCCCATTCACTCCCATTGTCAGCAATCCCAATGTGTGAGTTGGGTGGATTGGCCATGCTAAATTGCCCCTTGGAGTCAGTAGGACTAGCTTGGGTAAATGAATGGGGATAGGGGCTGGGTGGAATTGTGGTTGGCGCAGACTCGGTGGGCCAAATGACCGCCTTCTGCATTGTAGAGATTCCACGTCTAAATGTAGGTGGGAGTTTAAACTGGGAGGGAGCGGGGAGACTGCAGAACAGGATGGGCGGGTTCAAGGGAGTGGGCAAGAGCATGACAGATACATTGTACCATTGAGGAGTGTAAGATTGTACACTTCACCTAGAAGTTCAACAATGAAGAGGTCTTACTGCAATTGTATGAATGGGTTTGGTTCATTGGGATTGCTGACAAAGGGAGTGAATCGGAAGGGGTTTAATCCATTAGGATTGTGTAGAATGGGAGCGAATGGTACATGGTTTGATCCATTGGGATTGCAGACAATGGAAGTGAATAGGAAGAGGTTTGATCTACTGGAACTGGAGACAATGGGAGTGAATGGGAAGGGGTTTGATCCACTGGGATTGCTGACAATGGGAGTGAATGGGAAGGGGTTTGATCCATTGGGATTATGTAGAATGGGGGTGAATGGGAAGGGGTTTGATCCACTGGGATTGCTGACAATGGGAGTGAATGGGAAGGGGTTTGATCCATTGAGACTGGAGACAATGGGAGTGAATGGGAAGGGGTTTGATCCACTGGGATTGCTGACAATGGGAGTGAATGGGAAGGGGTTTGATCCATTGAGACTGGAGACAATGGGAGTGAATGGGAAGGGGTTTGATCCACTGGGATTGCTGACAATGGGAGTGAATGGGAAGCTGTTTGATCCGTTGGGAGAATGGGAGGAGACCGGACCACCCGGAGGAAACCCATGTAGACTCTGTACAGACAGTAATGCAAGCTGGGAATGGAACCCGGGTCCCTGGCGCTGAGAGGCAGCAGTGCTAGACACTGTGCCACTGGCAAATTTGTACCACCTGCAAACTTGAATTCTTCACACTCGGTCCCCCTGAGTTGCCTCTGCAGATTTTATCCATAGCTATTCCCTTTGGGAGCCTAGGTTGAAGGGATTTATCACGCGAAGTTCATGTTTCTTTGACCAGCAGTAGAAACCAGTTAATGTATCCATGATGAGCACAGGAGGTGATGACCTAGTGGTGTCATCGCTAGACTATTAACCCAGAAACTCAGCTAATGCTCTGGGGACCCGGGTTCGAATCCCGCCACGGCAGATGGTGGAATTTGACTTCAATTTAAAAAAAATCTGGAATTAAGAATCTACTGATAACAATGAAACCATTGTCGATTGTCGGAAAAACCCACGTGGATCCTTTAGGGAAGGAAATCTGCCGTCCTTACCCAGTCTGGCCTACATGTGACTCCAGAGCCACAGCTATGTGGTTGACTCTCAACTGTCCTCGGGCAACGAGGGATGGACAATAAATGCTGGCCAGGCAGCGACAGCCCATGTCCCACAAATGAATAAAAATAAATGTTTAACATGAAAACTGATTTGTGCTAATGCTGCAAACTTCATTGCTGTCTCTGTTTCTATCGGCATGCTGGCTGGGAATTTGACCCAAGCCATTTGTGAAACGTACCGCAGATGCATTTGTCACTCTCCATGACTCAGAGCGATTTTGAGAGAGTGTTTCTATTTCTTTCAGAACTATATTTGGAGTCTGGATGAGTCCGAGATGAAAATGCCTCCAAAACTAATTCTCCAGGTTTGGGACAATGACAAAGTCTCCTTTGATGACTATTTAGGTAATGTTTATTTAAATAGACTCGCGATTTCAGCTGCCAGAATTCCCTAGGTTTGAGTGGATTGGGAGGCAGCATAGAAACTAGAGGCAGGAGGAGGCCATTAGGCCGTTCGAGCCTTCTCCACCATTCATTTTGATCATGGCTGACCATCAAATTCAATGTCCTGATCCCCCCCCTCTCTCTCCCATATTCCTTTGAAGGAATAGGCGGTCAACTTCTCTGGAATTAAGAATCCACTGATGACCATTGTCGGAAAAACCCATCTGGTTCGCTAATATCCATTAGGGAAGGAAATCTGCCACCCTTACCTGGTCTGGCCTACATGTGACTCCAGATCCACAGCAATGTGGTTGACTCTCAACTGCCCTCAGGCAACTAGGGATGGGCAATAAATGCTGGCCCAGCAAGAGACGCCAGTGTCCCAGGAATGAATTTTTTAAAACTGGGTCGAGCGCTTTCAAAGTGTTCAGAGGGCTAATCTGGAGTCGATGGTTCAAATTGTAGCTCAGCCCAACAGTACTATTAGGGGCGGCACAGTGGTTAGCACTGCTGCCTCACAGCATTAGGGACCCGGGTTCAATTCCCGGCTTCGGGTCACTGTCTGTGTGGAATCTGCACATTCTCCCCGTGTCTGCATGAGTTTCCTCCAGGTGCTCTGGTTTCTTCCCACAAGTCCAAAAGATGTGCTGGTTAGGTGCTAAATTCTCCTCAGTGTACCCAAACAGGCCCAGAGTGTGGCGACTATGGGATTTTCACAAGAATTTCATTGCAATGTTCATGTACATTCTCCCGTGTCTGTGTGGGTTTCCTCCGGGTGCTCCAGTTTCCTCCAACAGTCCAAAGATGTGTGGGTTAGGTGGGTTGGCCATGCTAAATTGCCCCTTAGTATTCAAACGTGTGCAGGTGAGGTGGACTAGCCATGCTAAATTGCCCCTTATTATCAGGGGGCTAGCTGTGGAAAATGCATGGAGTTATGGGAATAGGGTATGATCAGAATTGTGCTTGGTGCAGACTCAATGGGCCGAATGGGCTCCTTCTGTATTGTCGGATTCTATGATTCTGTGATCTGACAGACAAGGGAATTAAGGGTTATGGGGAGAAAGCGAGAAAGTGGAACTGATCCACTTCAGATCAGCCATGATCTTATTGAATGGCGGGGCAGGCTCAAAGGTCTAGATGGCCTACTCCTGCTCCTATTTCTTATGTTCTTAGCCCCAAGAGCTACATCTCATTTCTTCTTGAAATCAGACAATGTTTTGGGCTCAACTACTTTCTGTGGGAGTGAATTTCTCACATTCACCACCCTCTGGATGAAGAAATTTCTCCTCACCTCAGTTCTAAAAAGGGTGAGACAGGGTGGATTCAGAAAGAATGTTCCCACTGGTGGGGGGAGTCCAGAACTGGGGGGTCATAGTTTGAGGATAAGGGGTAAATTTTAAAACCGAGGAGAGAAGCAAACTTATTCAAGAAAGGTGAGAGAGAAAGGGAACTTTGGGCCAGTTAGCCTGATACAGAATCTGTTACCAGGGAGGCTGGTAACAGGGCAGGGTGTAAGGACTGGAGGGGATTGTAGGGGACTGGAGCTTAACAGACAGAGCTGGTTGGAGAGGATCAGTGCCAATTGATGCTTCATTGATTCAATCTCCCTTTGTCCATATATTTTGATCCAGACAGTTTTAGTTGGTGTATGGAATGGTGCAGTTGCAGTATGATGTGGAGATACCGGCGATGGACGAGGATAAACACAGTAAGAAGTCTCACAACATCAGGTTAAAGTCCAACAGGGTTATTTGGTAACAAGCTGGCTTTCGGAGGACTGCCCCTTCGTTAGGTGAGTGGGAGTTCTGTTCACAAACAGGTCATATAAAGACACAAACTCAATTAACAAAATAATGGTTGGAATGTGAGTCTTTACAGGTCATCATGTCTTAAAGGTACAGACAATGTGAGTGGAGAGAGGGTTAAGCACAGGTTAAAGAGATATGTATTGTCTCCAGCTGGGACAGTTAACTCCATTCACATTGTCTGTATCTTTTAGACTTTATTACCTGTAAAGACTCGAATTCCAACCATTATTTTGTAAATCGAGCTTGTGTCTTTATATGCCCTGTTTGTGAACAGTACTCCCACTCACCTGACGAAGGAGCAGTGCTCCAAAAGCTAGTGGCTTTTGCTGACAAATAAACCTGTTGGACTTTAACCTGGTGTTGTGAGAGTCCTTACTGCACTTGTAGGAACCAGCAGGATTCAGTAGAGGGCAGAGGAGCATTGTAGGTGAAGCGCTACAATCACCCGAATGGTGAGCCTGGTTCTAATTATTTGGTGTACGTTGTGAAGCTCTGGAGTGGAAGTGGGGCAGTAGATGCATTCAACTCTTTGCCACCTCTCAGAGGAATTACAGATCCCCTTCACGTTGTTATGTGGGGAAAATCGCACACCCTATCACTTGTAAAGCAAAGTTTGAAAGTTCTAACTAAACATCACTGAAGTGTGTGTGCGTCTGTACTTGTGTGTGCGTCTGTACTTGTGTGTGCGTCTGTACTTGTGTGTGCGTCTGTACTTGTGTGTGCGTCTGTACTTGTGTGTGCGTGCATGTGTGAATGTGTGTGTGCATGCGTCTATGTGTGGGTGTGTGTGTACACGTTTGTGTGTGTGTGTGTGCATGCGTGTCTGTGTGTACGTGTGCGAGAGCTTGTGCGTGACAGTCTGTGTGTGTGTGCGTCTTTCTGTGTGTATGTGCGTGCACACGTCTATGAGTGGGTGTGTGTTGGTGTGTGTGTTTGTGTGTATGTGCGTGTGAGTCTGTGCATGTGCGAGAGCCTGTGCGTGACAGTCTGTGTGTGCGTGCGTGTGTGAGAGTCTTGTGTGTCTGTTCATGCGCAACCATGTCTGTTTGCATGCATCTATCTTTGGTTGCTCGTGTCTGTCTGTGAGCGTGTGCGCGTGTCTGTCTCTTGGTGTGCACCCAGGAGGCTCCAGCCATGTGGTGGGTACTGACTTGAATAATCTCCCCTATACTATTGCTGACCCTGATCCACACTCACAGAGGATAGTGATTTATCCACAAGTCCCAGCTCTGTGTTGACCCGAGAGTTTTTTCCTCCCTGGCAGGATTTCTGGAGATTAACCTGAATGCGTTCCGGAGCCCAACAAAATGGGCGGATGGTTGTACTTTGGACAGGTTCTTTAAGCTGAAGGACTCCTCGAAAAACAAACTACAGGACATGATCTCACTCTTCAAACAGAAAAGTATTAAAGGCTGGTGGCCATGCATTATGTACGAAGATGGCGAACCTTATTTAACAGTAAGATCAAATCTCATTGCGAGACCTGTTCTCCCTCACCCCAAACCTTTTGGTGTTGATCCACAACCAAGATTGGCACGTGGACAGTCGTTAGCACTGCTGCCTCACAGCACCAGGGACCCGGGTTCATATCCAGGCTTGGGTCACTGTCTGGAGTCTGCACATTCTCCCTGTGTCTGCATGGGTTTCCTCTGGGTACTCTAGTTTCCTCCCACAGCCCAAAAGACATGCTGGTTAGGTGTTAAATTCTCCTCAGTGTACTCAAACAGGGGCTGGAGTGTGGCGACTAGGGGATTTTCACAGTAACTTCATTGCAGTATTAATGTTAGCCTACTTGTGACACAAATAAATAAACTTACTAAGATCCCTGAACATCTCCTTTTGTGTTTCTCCCTCAAACTTTTCAACTTGGTTCTGCATGCCTGAATATCCAAGCGTGTCCATTTCGAATCTTTCAATCGACTTCCCAAGTTCACAGTTTGGAAGAGTTTCAAACCTTTGTTATTCTGCATGGGAAGAAATTTCTGTCATTACCCCAAACGGTGGAGCTCCAGTTAGACCTTCTTGTAAGGGGAATTGGCCGTGCTAAATTGCCCCTTAGTGTCCGAAGATGTGTAGGTTAGGTGGATTGGCCGTGCTAAATTGCCCCTTAGTGTCCAAAGATGTGCAGGTTAGGTGGATTGGCCATGCGAAATTGTCCCTTAGTGTCTGAAAATGTGCACGTTAAAGGGATTAATGGGGCAAATATGTGTGGTTACGGAGATCGGGCCTGGATCAGATATTCTGTGAGAGAGTCAGTGCAGATTCGATGGGTTGAATGGCCTCCGTCCGCAGTGTAGCATTCTGAGTCGATGATTCTACCATCGAATTGAGTCTCGGCAGTTTTCCCTTGTGATTTAATCCTTCTCATCCCAGTATGTATCTGGAGGATCATCAGACCTTATACCCCTCCAAAGGTTGAGGAGCTATCCAGCAACAGGAGTAGGAGCAGGCCATTCAGCCCATCAAGTCTGCTCCACTCGTCAATAAGGAACTGGCTCGTCTGGTTGTGGCCTTAACCTAACCAACTCAGTCTTGAAAAAATTCAAGAGCCTGCCCAGAAGAACCATCCTCTGGGAGATGAGTTCCCTCCTTGTTTCCATCTTCAATGGGAGAAACCTTACTTTGAAACTGTGCCCCTCAGCTCCCCCACCAGCCCCTCCTCACTTCCACAAGCCTCTCAGCATCCTCCTGTCAAGCCCGCTCAGAATCTTTCACGTTCCAGTCAGATTAACTTCATCACATCCTTGGATGAGACCCAGTCAATCCCCAATTGATCAGACAAATATATTCTGAATTGACTGAACTCCATGTTCCACTGGCTCCCTGCCCCACCCCCCCCGGGAGAGGCTCACCTCCTCCTGATCACAACACTGGCTCCAGCTCTCCTGGAGACACAGGGTGGGCAGTAAAGAGACGGGGAAAGATAGGGATCCCATTCCCAGCAGAGTGTGCCTGACTCCATACCCTCCCCATCCCCCACCAAAAAAAAAGATCAGTGTTGGCAAAATGAGCCGGAAAGCCACGTCTTTCCCTGGGGGGATGCGAGAGGAATCTTAGGGGTGCAACACTTCACTCGCTCCTTCGCTGGTAGTACATCAAGTATAAGTTTGTCTTTCTGTTGTTGACTGTTGGGAGATAGATGACAGTGGGCACATCAGAGTTGTGGTCTCTCCCTCTTTGCATCACTTGTTCTCTTTCTCCCTTTCTCTTCCCCTCTGTTTGTCCCTCCTTCTTGCCTTTCTCCCTCCTTCTTGCCTTTCTCCCTCTCTCTCTCTCCTTCTCTTTCTGCCACTCTCTCTCTCCTTCTCTTTCTGCCACTCTCTCTCTCCTTCTCTTTCTGCCACTCTCTCTCTCCTTCTCTTTCTGCCACTCTCTCTCTCCTTCTCTTTCTGCCACTCTCTCTCTCCTTCTCTTTCTGCCACTCTCTCTCTGTCTCTCTCTCCCTTTCTGCCCCTCTCTCTCTGTCTTTCTGCCCCTCAGATCAGCCATGATCTTATTGAAGGGTGAGGCAGGCTGGATGGCCTACTCCTGCTCCTATTTCTTATGTTCTCTCTCTCTCTCTTTCTGCCCCTCTCTCTCTCTCTCTCTCTCTGCCCCTCTCTCTCTCTCTCTCTCTCTGCCCCTCTCTCTCTCTCTCTCTCTCTCTGCCCCTCTCTCTCTCTCTCTCTCTGCCCCTCTCTCTCTCTCTCTCTCTGCCCCTCTCTCTCTCTCTCTCTCTGCCCCTCTCTCTCTCTCTCTCTATGCCCCTCCCTCTCTCTCTCTTTCTGCCCCTCTCTCTCTCTCTTTCTGCCCCTCTCTCTCTCTTTCTGCCCCTCTCTCTCTCTTTCTGCCCCTCTCTCTCTCTTTCTGCCCCTCTCTCTCTCTTTCTGCCCCTCTCTCTCTCTTTCTGCCCCTCTCTCTCTCTCTCTGCCCCTCTCTCTCTCTCTCTGCCCCTCTCTCTCTCTCTCTGCCCCTCTCTCTCTCTCTGCCCCTCTCTCTCTCTCTCTCTCTGCCCCTCTCTCTCTGCCCCTCCCTCTCTCTCTCTTTCTGCCCCTCTCTCTCTCTCTCTTTCTGCCCCTCTCTCTCTCTCTTTCTGCCCCTCTCTCTCTCTTTCTGCCCCTCTCTCTCTCTCTCTTTCTGCCCCTCTCTCTCTCTTTCTGCCCCTCTCTCTTTCTTTCTTTCTGCCCCTCTCTCTGTTCCCTTTCGCTCTCTCTCTCTCTCTCTCTGCATGTCTCTGCTCTCTCTTTCTGCTCTGTCTCCTCTGCACCTATCTTTCTCTTTCACCCCCTCTCTCTCTGCGCCCCTCTCTCTCTGCGCCCCTCTCTCTCTGCGCCCCTCTCTCTCTGCGCCCCTCTCCCTGTCTCTTTCTCTTTTTCTTTGCATCTCTCTTTCTGCTTTCTCTCCCTCTGCACTTCTCTCTATATCTTTCTGTCTGTCTCCCTTATCCCCTTTTCTCAGCCTACTCTCTTTCTCCTCCTCCCCCTCCCCCTCCCCCCACTGCCAGCTTGCCCTCTATTTCCTTTTGCCAGTCTGTGCCAACTCCCCCCCATCCCTTCCACAGCCAGGTACTAGTACTTCCTGTGATATGAAGTAATTACAGTTGGTATTCTGGTAATTAGTTGTTACTGATAGTTGATGCCTTGTCCACACTTCTGTTTCTGCTTTGGCCTCTCTAGGGTAAACTGGAATTGACCCTGGAACTGCTAACGGAGAAGGAGGCTGAAGAGCGGCCGGCTGGGAAGGGAAGAGATGAGCCCAATATGAATCCCAAACTGGAACCACCAAAGTAAGTCTGGAGCGCTGGGGTCGCCAAATAAAACTGACCAGATCATTGCAGCCGCATACCTTGCACTGTGCCAATAACCTCAACCTGCTAACCTGTAGCATACACTGCACTGAAACAGGCCCAACCCAGAACATAATACCTAGCGTTAGATGTAATTCTGTGCTCAGGCAGTAATTACTGAACAATCCTGAGTGCGCTAATAGTTACACTCGATGTGATTCTGTGATTGGGCCGTATTTACTGAGCAATCTTGAGTGCGCCAAGAATTACTAAGACCCAATTTCAGATTATCACTTGGGCTTACATTGTGTGCTTGCGAGAAGCAAAATACATTCACACAAGTGGTCTTGTCCTCTGCAGGCAAAAGAAGCATGTCCAGGCATTGCTCCTTTTTGCAATCAAATTAAAAACAAAAGCAGGAGGGATGCACATTCTCCATGGCAACACCCCAACCAATCAGAGTTGACTTGACAACCAATCAGCACCCTTCCCTCCTGCAATACAAATTGTTGTTCCCTTTGACAACCAGCTCTTCTTTCCAGCAATACAAAACTCTTACCTGCTTAATTAGTGACAAATTGGATTAACGTATGTGTTTCAACTGTGTATCTGTTTAAGATTTGAGCCCAAAAGTAACAGTGAGAAGTCTCTCAACACCAGGTTGTGATGAAGGAAAAGCGCTCTGAAAGCTTGTGATTCCAAATAAACCTGGTGGACTTTAATCAGGCGTTGTGAGACTTTTTACTGTGCCCACCCCAGTCCAGCGCCGGCATCTCCACGTTAAAAGTAATGGGCAACAGGATAGGAAATAATCATAAGTGGTATGTTTTGCCTGTACAGCGCGTAAGAAACAATACTTCTCACTGTATTGCAATACATGTGACGGAGAAACATAGAAGATAGGAGGAGGCCATTCAGCCCTTCTAGCCTGCTCCACCATTCACCACAATCATGGCTGATTGTCCAACTCGATAGCCTCATCCTGCTTTCTCCCCATAACGTTTGATCCCGTTTGCTCCAAGTGCTACATCCAGCCGCCTCTTGAATACATTCAATGTTTTGACATCAACTACTTCCTGTGGGAATGAATTCCATAGGCTCATCGAGTGAAGAAATGTCTCCTCATCTTCATCCTAAATGGTTTACCCCGAATCCTCAGACTGTGACCCCTGGTTCTGGACTTCCCCCACCATCGGGAACATCCTCCCTGCATCTACCCTGTCTAGCCCTGTTAGAATTTTATAAGTCTGTATGAGATCCTCTCTCCCTTATTCGCCTGAACTCCAATGAAAACAATCCTAACCTCGTCGATCTCCTCATACATCAGTCCCACCATTCCCGGAACCAGCCTGGTAAACCTTTGCTGCACTCCCTCCCATGACAATTAATAAAATGAATCCCTCAAAGGCAGCCTCTATTTCCCTCCCCACCCATGCCAATCTTCCTCCATCTCCCCACATTGTGACGGGGCTTTGACCCAGTGCTGTATTCAGTGTCTTGACACTATTTACCAAGAGGAGGTGGGGGCAGAATGGGATTTGTGATTTTAATCTACAGAATCTGTGAGCTACAGCAAGCGGAGCATTTATTTCCTCAGAAGAATGCAGTGAAGGGAGGGCGGTTGCAAAGTCCAAAAGGACGCATGGGAAATCATTCCTCTTGGCATGATTTAATTTATTATTGTCACATGTACTGGGATACAGTGAAAAGTATTGTTTGATTTATTATTGTCACATGTACTGGGATACAGTGAAAAGTATTGTTTGATTTATTATTGTCACGTGTATTGGGATACAGTGAAAAGTATTGTTTGATTTATTATTGTCACACGTATTGGGATACAGTGAAAAGTATTGTTTGATTTATTATTGTCACATGTATTGGGATACGGTGCAAAGTATTGTTTGATTTATTATTGTCACCTGTACTGGGATGCAGTGAAAAGTATTGTTTGATTTATTATTGTCACGTGTACTGGGATACAGTGAAAAGTATTGTTTGATTTATTGTTGTCACATGTATTGGGATACAGTGAAAAGTATTGTTTGATTTATTATTGTCACATGTACTGGGATACAGTGAAAAGTATTGTTTGATTTATTATTGTCACGTGTACTGGGATACAGTGAAAAGTATTGTTTGATTTATTATTGTCACATGTACTGGGATACAGTGAAAAGTATTGTTTGATTTATTATTGTCACATGTACTGGGATACAGTGAAGAGTATTGCTTCTTGCATGCTATACGGACAAAACATACCATTCATAGGGAAGAAAAGGTGAGAGTGCAGAATGTAGTGTTATGGTTATTGCTAGAGAAAGATCACCTTAATGTGCAGTAAGTTCATTCAAAGGTCTGATGGCCGCAGGGAAAAGACTGTTCTTGAGTCAGTTGGTACGTGATTGCAGACTTTTATATCTTTTTCCTGACAGAAGAAGGTGGAAGGGAGAATGTCCGGGGTATGTGTGAGGTCCTTAATTATGCTGGCTGCTTTCCCAAGTCAGTGGGAAGTGTAAAATGTTTGGAATTATCTAGTCTCCATTTTGGCCAAGCCCCGTGCTGTCACTGCTTCCTCTTTGCTCGCAATATCAAAAACCCTTCATAATTTTCAGTGCCTTCCTTCCTCCTCCCAACTTTCCATGCCATGAGGAGAAATGGGATCTGGTGTTGGGTGCAGCTGCCCAGCGCTTAGGGTGGGAGAACCCAGAGGTAATGAGTTTCCATTTCCCTATGGGTAAGACATTGGAAACATCTGTCACCCATCCAGACTATGGGCTATGGGAACGATCCTTTAAAACAGAGATGAGGAGGGATTTTTCCAGCCAGAGAGTGGTGAATCTGTGGAACTCTTTGCCACAGAAGGCTGTGGAGGCCGGGTCATTGACTGTCTTTATGACAGAGATAGATAGGTTCTTGATTAATAAGGAGATCAGGGGTTATGGGGAAAAGGCAGGAAAATGAGGATGAGAAAAGTTTCAGCTATGATTGAATGGCGGAGCAGACTCGATGGGCCGAGGGCCTAATTCTGTTACTGTCTCGTGGTCTTATGATTGTATGTATGACTCCAGTCTGACTCGATGTAGCTACTTCTTTCTTCTTTCATGAGTGGCGCTGGCAATGCTAACATTTGTTGCCCAGTTTCTGTACTGTAATTTAAGCTAGTCCATAATTCTTCTTGAACCTGGCTACCTAGGCCTTTCCAAAGGACACAAGAGACAACCACATTGCTGTAACGCTGGAGTGACATGTAGGCCAGAATGGGTAAGGACGGCAGATTTCCTTCCCCTTGAACGAGATAGGTTTTTACAAAGATCGACGATGGTTGTCAGTCTAACAGCAGCTAAAATGTCTTTCAGATGTCATTATAACCTTAACAGGGTTAAGTTCCTAAAGAGTGTCTTTAGTTGCTTCATCAATGACAATCCCTCCACTGATGACTGCACAATGTCAGCACCATTCGCCACTCCTCAGATACTCGAGCAGTCTGTGTCCAAATGCAGCAAGACCTGGACAATATCTCAGCTTGGGCTGACAACTGGCAAGTAACATTCACAACATTGGCAAGTGCCATGCAATAGCCATCTCCAACAAGGGAGAATCTAACCCCTCTACATTGGTAGCATTACCATCACTAATGCCCCACTATCAATGTCATGGAGTTACTATCAACATCTTGGGAGTCACTACTGACCAGAATACAGTGGCTACCAGACCTGGTCAGGGGCTGGGAATGCTGCAAAGAGTAACTCACCTCCTGACTCCCCAGAGCCTGTCCACCATCTACAAAGCACAAGTCAGGAGTGTGATGGAATACTCCCTACTTGGCTGGATGGGTGCGGCTCCAGCAGCATTCAAGAAGCTCGACACCATCCAGGACAAACCAGCCCCGCTTGATTGGCCCCCCCCTCCACAAACATTCACTCCCTCCACCACTGACGCTCAGTGACAGCAGTATGGACCATCTGCAAGATGCACTGCAGCAGCTCATCCTTAGCACTTTCCCAAATAGCAGACCCACCATCTAGAAGGACAAGGGCAGCAGACACGTGGGGAACTCCACCACCTGCAAGTTCCTCTCCAAACCACTCACCATCCTCACTTGGAAATATATCGGCCATTCCTTCACTGTCGCTAGGTCAAAATCCTGGAACTTCCACCGTCATAGCGCTGTGGGAGTACCGACACCACACAGACTGCAGCGAGTTCAAGAAGGCAGGTTCTCAAGGAGCAACGAGGGATGGACAGTAAATGCTGCCCTAGCAACACAGTGGCAAGTGGTTAGCACTGCGACCTCACAGCACCAGGGACCCGGGTTCGATTCCTGGTTTGGGTCACTGTGCAGAGTCTGCACGTTCTCCCCGTGTCTGTGTGGGTTTCCTCCAGGTGCTCCGGTTTCCTCCCATAGTCCGAAAGACATGCTGGTTAGGTGTTAAATTTTCCCTCAGTGTACCCGAACAGGCACTGGAGTGTGGTGACTCGGGGATTTTCACAGTAACTCATTGCAGTGTTGATGTAAGCTGACTTGTGACTAATAAATATAAACTTTAACTTTAAAGCTGAAACCCAGGTCCCATGAACAAATATAAAAACATGAGGCTGATTGTATATTGAGACGTGACACAGTTTTTAAGCAATGGTTACGACCTTTTCTCTGTCTGACTGCTCTCCCTTTCTCCCTGTTGTTTTGCAGCCGGCCAGACACCTCCTTCCTCTGGTTCCGTTCACCCTTGAAGGCATTGAGGCACATTGTCTGGCGCAAGTACAAGTGGTGGGTTATCTGCTCATTGCTGCTGGTGGTGCCAACAATCATCCTCATCGGTCTCCTGCACGCGATTCCTGTAAGTATCCACAAAGAGCCGCAGACCCAAAGAGACGGGCAGTGAATTCTGTGCTGTAGCGAGCCATGTTACTTGCATGGTCGACACTTTTATGCTGGGAAGGCAAAAGAAATGGGGAGTGCACCTCTTTGGGATTGAACCGTGACTGTTTGTGGATGGTGTGGTGGCGTGGCGGTTACCACTGCAGCCTCACAGGGCCAGGGACCTAGGTTTGATTCTGGCCTCGGGTGACTGTCTGCACACTCCACTCTCCCCGTTTCTGTGTGGGTTTCCTCCCACAGTCCAAAGATGTGCAGGTTAGGTGGATTGGCCATGCTAAATTGCCCTTTAGTGGCCAAAGATGTGTAGGTTAGGTGGATTGGCCATGCTAACTTGACTCTTAGTGTCCAAATTTGTGAAGGTTAGGTGAATTGGTCATGCTGGATGGACTTGCTCAGGTAAATGCATGGGGTTACAGGGATAGGGTCTGGGAGGGATTATGGTCAGTGCAGACTGAATGGAACGAATGGCTCCTTCCACACTGTAGGGATTCTATGGATTGTCAGGTATCTCAGCTATGAAGGATGCTGACGCTAACCTTTGTGTTTTGGAAGCCTGTGCCCCTCTTCCCAATTCCTCTGCCCTCCTACCTTGCCTCTCCTGCCCACTCACTGTGTTCACTCCTGTCCTGTCACCTGTTTGGGCTGAAACAGAGGGGATGGTGTCACTGGGAAAGGCTCACATTCCAACAGTGGCGACAATTCCCAATCTACTCTGCCGATAGTTAAACCCTTGGAGGTGTCATGAGGTTGCGGGCAGGCACTGTGAAATTACAATTATTACTTTCTTCTGTTCCAGTTCCGGCTCTGTTATCTCTGGTGTGTCCCCACCCCATTCCCCCACCAAACCTCATCCTCCTCCTACTTTTTAATCTACATTCTGCCTCTCAGAGACATCATCCTAAAGCACAGCGCAAGCTATCACATGTTCCCTGACTACATCCTGTCTTACTTCACCACCACCACCTCTCTCAAACTCCTCCACAGTTGCTCAATTATCCGATGCTCAGCACTGGATTTCCTCCAATTAAACATTGAAGACTGAAGCCCTTGTTTTCAGTTCCCGCTCCATTCCCTGGCTACCAAATCCATTCCTCTCCAAGGCAACAGTCTGAGACTGAATGGGACTGTTGCAAACTTGCTCTCGTGGTGGATCCTGTGATGAACTTCCACCAACCTGTCCATGTCACCGGACTGCCTAGTCATCGTGTTTTCAGTATGGAATAGTGCACCTTTAGCGGCAGTTATGTTGGTGCAGAGTGGGAGTGTTCGATGGGGACAGCAGAGAGGGAGCTTTACTCTGTATCTGACCCTGTGCTGTACCTGCCCTTGGGGTGTTTGATGGGAACAGTGTCAAGGGAACTTTATTCTGTATCTGACTTTGTGCTGTAACTGTCCTGGGAGTGTTTGATGGGGACAGTGTACAAGGAGCTTTACTCTGTATCTAACCCCATGCTGTACCAGTCCTGGGAGTATTTGATGGGATAGTGTCAATGGAACTTTATTCTGTATCTAACTTTGTGCTGTAACTGTCGTGGGACTATTTGATGGGGACAGTGCAGAGGGAGCTTTACTCTGTATCTAACTCCGTGTTGTACCTGTCCTGGGGGTGTTTGATGGGACAGTGTATAGGGAGCTTTACTCTGTACCTCGATCCGTGCTGTACCTTTCCAATTTAATTCTCCCCAAAAGAAGTTATTCTCAAAAGATGCTGTGTTTCTCTTCCAGTTGCCCATGGTATATGGAAACTAAATCACTAGCTTATATCAATGAGCCAGCTTCCCACTGCTCTTGGGGTTGAATCCAGATTAATGACCCTCTGAGAGAAGAAATTCCTCCTCTGCAACTTAAGTGCCAGACCCATTATTTTTAAGCTGTGCCCCTAGTTCTAGATTCCCTCATGAGGTGAAACATGTTCTCAGCATCCACCTTGTCAAGCCCCTGTCTTAGAGTAAGGACCACCTCTCGTTCTTTCAAACCCCAGCAAGCGTGGCATGCATGCCAAAGATCAAAAGATCCTTGTGGAACTCCAAGATGCTGAGGGGAGGGATCTGATGTTGAAACAGGGAAGTGGACATATTTGGAGCCACGCTCCCACCCAGTCCCTGAATACTGCGGGGGACTGTTACAGTGTTCTAAGGGCTGCCACCTTTTCCAGTTTTTCATTCATTCGTGGGACATGGGTGTCACCGGCTAGGCCATCATTTATTGCCCATCCCTAGTTGCCCATGGCCAGTTGAGAGTCAACCACATTGCTGTGGCTCTGGAGTCACATGCAGGCCAGACCGGGTAAGAACAGCAGATTCCTTTCACTGAAGAACATCAGTGAATGAGATGGGTTTTTCCGACAATGATTTCACGGTCATTAATAGATTCTTAATTCCAGATTTTTTTTAATATATTGAATTCAATTCCACCATCTGCTGTGGTGGGATTCGAACTCAGGCCCCCTGAGCATTAGCTGAGTTTCTGCATGAAGAGTAAGAAGTCTCCCAATGTTACGCTAAAGTCCAACAGGTTTATTGGGAATCACGAGCTTTCGGGGCACTGCTCCTTCATCAGGTGGGTGGAGAGGGAGATTTACAAACACGGCATGTACAGACAAAGGCATAATTGCAAGATAATTGTTGGAATGCGAATTATCCTGCAATTGTGTCATGGCCGATATGCGCCATGCTTGTGAACCCAACTCTCCACGCACCTGAGGAAGGAGCAGCGCT
This sequence comes from Carcharhinus amblyrhynchos, assembly GCF_965287045.1. Taxonomy (NCBI): domain Eukaryota; kingdom Metazoa; phylum Chordata; class Chondrichthyes; order Carcharhiniformes; family Carcharhinidae; genus Carcharhinus; species Carcharhinus amblyrhynchos. Next base: position 5,033,721 of record NC_137357.1, read on the forward strand.
CCCAAAAGCTCATGATTCCAAATAAACCTGTTGGATTTTAACCTGGTGTTGGGAGACTTTTTACTGTGCCCAGCCCAGTCCAACGCTGGCATCTCCACATCTGGATGAATAGTCGAGCGACAATATCACTTGGCCTTCGCCTCCCCTGGATTAGCAGGTGCCAGTGGACGTTGTATTGCAAACTGGGAGGGTTTTATTTTTGGCGTACTATTTGCTTTCCTTTCTTTCCTTGAATTTGTTTCTCTAACAGAATGCTCTAGCAAACTTTTTGTTGCAGTCCACCAGATTTCACAGAAAGAAAAAGTGAGGAGAGGCCATCCGGACATCAGGAGGCAGACGGCACTGTGGCGAGGTTGTGGGGGGTTTGGGAGGGGGAGTGCAGGATTGTGATGGGGAAGTGTGGGATTCCTCGACACAGAGGGGGCGGCAACAAAGAACCTCATTCTGCCTCCTTCCACACCACCCCCCCCATCACCTTCCCCACCCCATTGTTCTGCTGTTGGTCACAGCCAGGGGTGCACGTCGGAGAGACAAGACTTTTGTGTGGGTGGGGGGAGGATGGAGACTCAGGAATCCTACCTTTGTTTGCGAACACTTCAAAAGAAAACTCCACCCCACCAGAAGAAAAACTCTTGCTTGAGCTTCCAACTTCCAAAGCTGCCTCTCGCTCGATGAATCCAATAGATGATGCCAAAGGCTCTTGTAGAATAAGTGTCTGAAGTCACAGGGACGCTTCTTGGAATGCTGGATTATACGCTCGCTGGCAGGGCCCAGCATTGTTCCCTGTTTACTTGCAATTTTTTTCTCCCAAAAAACTGTTTTTAAAGGGGATTTTTATCATCCAGATAACCTATATAAAAAAAAAGAATATTTTGTATGTGTTAAATATGTATCAGGCCACTGTAAATAAAATGCAGAAAAACATTGCTGTGATGTTGCTCGATATTGTCTTCGCGATCCGGAGATTGACTTCTGGTGGGGGGGGGGAGAAATTACAGGGACGGGCTGGAACCCAGATTGAGGGCTTTGGAAATCTTTGATGTTTTAGTAATGGATACCTTTCAGACTTAGCCCTAATGGAGGAGTTTGGATGGTTCATACTTGGAATCCGTAATGGCTAGCAGACAGACAGCTATAAATTGATGAAGGAATCCAGTGATTAAAGAATGATTTCCGAGCCATGTCTGATCTTCAAAGGGAGAGGTAAGGAGCCTTTAATTGTCTTCCAGAAAGGCCTTTTTTTTTAAAAAAAACAACTGTAAATAGTGTGGAACTGGTTCTGAAGTTTGTAATCTCATTCCCTCAGTAATCTCAACAGTCGCTGTGTAAGTCTGGAGATTTGGTCTTGTGGCTTTGACATTAATGTGACATCCTTGGATCTGATTTTTCATTGACCGACCGAAGATGACAGGTGAGGTGGATTGGCCATGCTAAATTTGCCCCTTAGTGTCCAAGGATGTGCAGGTTAGGTGGATTGCCATGCTAAATTGCCACTTAATGTCCAAGGATGTGTAGTTTAGGTGGATTGGCCATGCTAAATTAGAACATAAGAACATAAGAAATAGGAGCAGGAGTAGGCCATCTAGCCCTTCGAGCCTGCCCCGCCATTCAATAAGATCATGGCTGATCTGTCGTGGCTCAGTTCCACATTCCCGCCCTCTCCCCATAACCCTTAATCCCCTCTCTTATCAAAAACCCATCAACCCGCGTCTTAAAAATATTTAGCGAGGCAGCCTCCTCCACTTCAACGGGCAGAGAATTCCAGAGATTCACCACCCTTTGAGTGAAGAAGTTCTTCCTCAACTCCGTTCTAAACCGCCCCCCCTTTATCTTGAGGCTGTGCCCCCTAGTCCTACTGTCCTTTCTGAGCGGGAAGAGTCTCTCCACCTCTATCCTATCCATCCCATTCATCATCTTATACGTCTCAATGAGATCTCCCCTCATTCTTCTAAACTCTAATGAGTACAAGCCTAGTTTATTCAGCCTCTCCTCATAGCTCAACCCCCTCAACTCCGGCATCAGCCTAGTAAACCTCCTCTGCACTCCCTCCAAGGCCAAAATGTCCTTGCGTAAGTACGGCGCCCAAAACTGTACACAGTACTCCAGCTGCGGCCTCACCAATGCCCTATACAGCCGCAGCAAGACCTCCCTACTTTTATATTCAATCCCCCTCGCTATGAAGGCCAGCATCCCATTAGCCTTCCTGACCACTGCTGCACCTGCAAGCTGGGTTTTTGCGACTCATGCACAAGGACCCCGAGGTCCCTCTGCACTGTCGCCTGCTGCAGTTTTTCGCCACGTAAGTAATAATCCTTCCTACCATTATTCCTACCAAAGTGTACCACCTCGCACTTGCCAACATTAAATTCCATTTGCCAGTTCCTGGCCCATTCGCCCAGCCTATCTAGATCCTTCTGTAGACTCTCCACTCCCTCCTCACAATTTGCCGTTCCACCAATCTTGGTGTCATCAGCAAATTTCGACACCACACACTCAGCTCCCTCCTCCAGATCATCTATATAAATGGTAAATAGCTGAGGCCCCAGCACCGACCCCTGGGGCACTCCACTAGTCACCAACCGCCAATCCGAATAGCACCCATTGACCCCCACTCTCTGCCTCCTATTTGACAACCAATCCTCTATCCACGCTAACACCCTACCCCCAACTCCATGTCCCCTGACCTTCTGCAATAACCTCTTGTGAGATACCTTGTCAAACGCCTTCCGAAAATCAAGAAAGACCACATCCACCGGCTCTCCTTTATCCACCGCCCTTGACACATCCTCATAGAACTCCAGTAAATTTGTCAGACACGACTTCCCTTTAACGAAACCGTGCTGCGTCTGCTCTATCAAGCAATTCCCCTCAAGATGCCTCGCTATTTCCTCCTTGATGATGGATTCTAACATTTTACCCACAACAGATGTTAAACTAACCGGCCTATAATTCCCTGCCTTTTGCCTGGCACCCTTCTTAAACAATGGCGTAACATTAGCTGTTTTCCAATCTTCCGGCACTTCCCCGGAATCCAGCGACGTCTGGAAAATAACCACCAAATTGCCCCTTAATGTCCAAGGATGTGTAGGTTAGGTGGATTGGCTATGCTAAATTGCCCCTTAATGTCCAAGGATGTGTAGGTTAGGTGGATTGGTCATGCTAAATTGCCCCTTAGTGTCCTGAGATTAGGGGGAAATACGGGGGGTTACGGGATAAATCTGGGTAAGAGTCGATGGAAACTCAATGGGCCAAATGGCCTCCTTCTGCACTGTAGGGATTCTGTGACTGTGGGCCACAGTGCAGATAACTTGAAAATCTTTTGTGGGATGTGGGGCGGCACTAGCAAGGCGAGCATTTGTTGCCCTGCCATAATTACCCTTGAATGGCTCACCAGGCTAATGCCGAGGACAATTCAGAGTCAACCACATTACTTTGGGTTTGGAGTCACGCGTAGGCCTGACTGTGTAAGGATGGCAGATTTCCTTCCCTAAAGGAACCAGATGAGTCTTTTTTTGCCCTTGGTCATCACTGACAATTCCAGATATATGAATTTGAATTCCACCAGCTGCCGTGGTGGGATTTGAATTTGTTTCCCAGAGCATGAGCCTGGCTCCCAGGATTACTAATCTAGTGACATTACTGCTACGCCATCATCTCCTGCACATATTGGGAAGTGTTGGGAACATCAAGACTGAAATGAAATGCAGTTGTTGGGTCACAGGGAGAAAGCTACAGGTACAAATTTCATTTAACTGAAACAGACTCTGTAATAAACTTACAAACTCTGTTCATTCAATGCATATACTTAATGTTGTTTTATTGATTTTGTGCGGGTGGTGTGCTGGAACCTTCACAAGTCCCAGCAGGGGCCTAGTTTTGTTTATTTTTCTTTATTTATTAGTCACAAGTAAGGCTTACACTAACTCTGCAATGAAGTTACTGTGAAATTCCCCTAGTCGCCACAGTTCAGCATCTGTTTGAGTCAATGCATTCAGCACGTCTTTCAGACTGTGGGAGGAAACCGGAGCACCCGGAGGAAACCCACACAGACACAGGGAGAATGTGCAAACTCCACATAGACAGTCATCCAAGCCGGGAATTGAACCTGGGTCCCTGGTGCTGTGAGGCAGCAGTGCTAACCATGTGTCACAAGAGGTTTTTAACATAATATTAGGGAGAGCACATTAGCAGAAATTGAAAATTGATTTATTATTGCCACATATATTAGTATACAGTGAAAAGTTTTGTTTCTTGCGCACTAAACAGACAAAGCGTACCATTCATAGAGAAGGAAAGGAGAGGGTGCAGAATACAGTGTTACAATCAAAACTCGGGTGTAGAGAAAGATCACCTTAAAATGAGGTAGTCCATTCAAAAGTCTGATAGCAGCAGGGAAGAAGCTGTTCTTGAGTCAGTCGGTACGTGACCACAGACTTTTGTATCTTTATCCTGATGGAAGAAGGTGGAAGAGAGAATGTCCGGGGTGCGTAGGGTCCTTGATTATGCTGGCAGCTTTTCCGAGGCAGTGTTAATGTAGACAAGTCGATGGATAGGAGGCTGGTTTTGCATGATGGACTGGGCTACCTTAACAACCCTTGGTAGTTTCTTTGGTTAACAAACAAAATAAAAAAATGAGAATGCAGTTGAGGCTACGTTATTCAATGTTCTTAAGGCAGGGATAGATTTTTGAACAGTAAGAGAATTAAGGGTTATGGTGAGTGGGCAGGTAAGTGGAGCTGAGGACACAAAAAGATGAACCATGATCTTATTGAATGGCGGAGCAGGCTCGAGGGGACAGGTGGCCTCCTCTGCTCCTAATTCTCATTTTCTTATAAATTTGTCCCACACAGATTAGCAGCTGGAACTAGCTGGGTTCCAGAACGGTCAATGTTGGGGGGGGCCTCAATGATTTACAATTAATATCAATGATTTAGATTGGGGGATTGAGTGTTATGCACACGGGTTTGGACAATATGAAGTTAGATATGAGGGTACTACACGGAGAACTGAGGCCCAAACCAGAGTTAGATTCTGTGAAGGGACAAGAATATGGGATTTTCAACAATGGAGAATCCACTACCATAGAATCATAGAAACCCTACAGTGCAGAAAGAGGCCATTTGGCCCATCAAGTCTGCACCCACCACAAACCCATCCAGGCCCCATTCTCACAACCCCTTATATTTACCCTGCTAATCCCCCTGACAGTAGGGTTAATTTAGCACAGCCAATCCACCTAACCCACAAATCTTTGGAATGTGGGAGGAAACTGGAGCACCTGAAAAAACCCACGCAGACATTGGGCGAACGTGCAAACTCCGCACAGATAATGACCCACGGCCGGAATTGAACGTGTGTCCCTGGCACTGAGGCAGCAGTGCGAACCACTGCGTCACCATGCCACCCCAACACAGAAATCCACTTTAGTGGGACAAGTAAGTCAGCAAAGTGGTTTTCAAGCACTCTGAAACTGGGAAATGCTCATAGTCTGCAGAACAAATTTTCTTGGCAACGAATTACTGAAAATTAACATGCAGGTCCAGCAGGCAACTGGGAAAGAAATGGATGGGGGCAAAAGGGCAGGAGTACAAGAGTGAATAAGTTTCATTACAATTGTCAAAGGCCTTGAGATGACAGCTGGGAAACTGTGGGCAGTTTTGGCCTCTCAACCTAAGGGTGGCACAGTGGTTAGCACTGCTGCCTTTCAGTGCCAGGGACCCGGGTTCAATTCCTGGCTTGGGACACTGTCTGTGTGGATTTTGCGCATTCTCCCTGTGTCTGTGTGGATTTCCTCCGGGTGCTCCGGTTTCCTCCCACAGTCCAAAGATGTGCAGGTTAAGTGGATTGGCCATGCTAAACTATCCCTTGGTGTCAGGGGGACTTGCTAAGGTTAATGTAGGGGGACAGGATGTGGGTGGGATTGTGGTCGGTGCAGCCTCTATGGGCCGAATGGCCTCCTGCATTGGAGGGATTCTGTGAAGGATATATTCGCCATGAAAGGAGGGAGTGCAGCAGAGGTTCCATCAGACGAACTCCTGGGTCGAGGGCATTGCCCGATCAGAAGCGATTGAGTAGACTCGGCCCATATTCCCTGGAGTGCAGGAGCGAGGTGAGTTCATTGAAACATCGCGGTTTACAGAGGGTTGACTGCAGATTGTGGGTGTACCTTTCCTCTGGATGGGAAATTTAGAATGCAGGGTCACAGTTTCAGAAGAGGGGGAGTCAGGACGGAGGCAAAATCGAATTCAAAAGCTTGTGAACCTTTCAAATTGTTAAATTGTTGTATACTAAGTTCACGAATGAGTAGCTGAGGTAAATCAGTTATGATCTCATTGAATGGGGCAGCAGGCTTCAGGGGCCAAATAGCCTTGTCCTGGCAGTGCAGAGAGAGCTTTACTCTCACCCCATGCTGTACATGTCTTGGGAGTGTTTGATGGGGACAGTGTCGAGGGAGCTTTACTCTGTATCTAACCCCGTGCTGTACCTGTCCTGAGAGTGTTTGATGGGGGACAGTATAGAAGGAGCTTTACTCTGTGTCTAATCTCATACTGTACCTGTTTTGGAAGTGTTTGATGGGGACAGTGTAGAGGAAGCTTTACTCTGTATCGAATCCTGTGCTGTACCTGTCCTGGAAGTGTGTGATGTGAAATCTGAGTATTTCAAAGAATGATTTTTCTCGCCAGCAACAACCGTGGTCAGTACAAAGTGACCGTAAACAGCAAAGGAGCAGATAAAAACAGGCTTAGCTTTGCTATAAATTTCTCTGGATTTTATTTAATTATATTTAAACAGTAGCGTGAAGAAACAGTAGTCTGGTAACACGGGCTGGCTGAGGACAGTCATTGATTTGCCAGCCCGTCAAGATTCATCATTAGTCTGGATTTTCTTGTTTCAAAAAAAAGGATGATTCTGAGCAAGCATAAAAAGATATTTGTCAGCCGACGTTGTACAAATCTGTCACAATCAGATGGGATCAGTGCAGCCTGCTGAGACAGGTAACATACTCACATCTGCCCGCTTTACTTGAAGAAAAATACTTTTAAAATCCCGAGACTAAACAAAAACAGTACAGCAGCTATAAACACTTGAGTGCTGACATGTGCATCTTCATTCATTCCAGTGCTGAGAGAGGGTTTAAGTCCATGGTGCTTAAACTGACATTGCCACTAAAAGGGAGAGGGGAACCTTCACCTTAGCCTAATTTGTCCCGAGGGTGTTGTGGTGACACAATAACAGGTCATTTGGTCTCTGTCCTGTGGTCGGAGTTGAAAATCTGAAACCTCGCAGACACGGTGGATGGGATTAGCCTCCCACCCTCAGCCCTGCCACCTGTCGCAACTGGAAACATGAGCTGCTTTCTCATGGGTCTCGGAGGGATCTTACCCTGTCTGCAAAAGCAAAGCCACAAAGTTCCCTTGCTTGCTCACTTTTTATTTTGAACCTGACAAGCCTCTGTGTTTAACGTCTTCTGCAAAGCTACCCTTCCCAACCCCGCGCTGGGCCACGCACTGCACTTGAGGGCAGCACGGTGGCACAGTGGGTTAGCACTGCAGCGTCACAGTGCCAGGGTCTGGGTTTGATTCCCGGCCTTGGGTCACTGTCTGCAGAGTCTGCACGTTCTCCCCATGTCTGCGCGGGTTTCCTCCTACAACTCCAAAAAAAATGTCGGTTAGGTGCTAAATTCTCCCTCAGTGTCCCCAAACAGGGCCAGAAGGGGATTTTTCACAGTAAGTTCATTGCAGTGTTCATGTACATTCTCCCTGTGTCTGCATAGGTTTCCTCCGGGTGATCCAGTTTCCACCCATCGTCCAAAGACATGCGGGTTAGGTGGATTGGCCACGCTAAATTGTCCCTTAGTGTCAGGGGGACTAGCTAGGGTAAATACGTGGGTTTGTTGGAATAGGGCCTGGGTGGGATTGTGGTCGGTGCAGACGCGATTGACTGAGTGGCCTCCATCTGCACTGTAGGCTTCTGTTTTATGATATTTACAATAGCACGGTGAAACACTATTAGTTACACTGATCCCCAACTACAAATACATGAGGTTACGGGGATGGGGCCTGGGTGGGATTGTGGTTGGTGCAGAGTCGATGGGCCAAATGGCCTCCTTCTGTACTGTTCTATGTAAATCACTGGATTAACTTAAGGAATAGTAGTGCATGTTAAATGTTGCTTGATGGTTTCAATTTGTCAGTGTGTGGCTGCCCAGTGATTGCCATGTCGACACCAGTAATAGGCATGGGGGTGGGGTTAGTAGGGTAAAAGTGTGTGTCTGGGTGGGATTGTGGTCGGGGCAGATTCGATGAGGCAAACGGCCTCCTTCTGCAGTGTAGGGATTCGCTGATACTGAGCAACTTACCAGGCGAGATTTTTTATGGTCTCGCTCATCCCAAAACCATAAATTCCTGCCCGGGGTCAACGGCCATTGCCATTGTTCCCCCTGCCCTCCCCGAACCTCGTCTGCTCCAATTCCATGGCAGGCGGGGGCAGTAGAATTCCGCCCACTGTCTTTTAGTTCAACTGTACATTTTGTTACTATTCTCTTTCAGCCCCTTTTTCCTCAGGGCTCTGCATTTTATTAAGATCACTTGCCATTTCACAAAGGCCAATACTTTACCCCGCTATCTGCGAATAAAGGTACAGAATTCCCTGAAAGTGACGTCAGGTGGATAGGGTCGTAAAGTGTGCTTTTGTGACGTTGGCCTTTACAAATCGGAGTATCGAATATAAAGGTTGGAGTGTTATTTCTTATGTTCTTATGTTATGATAAGGTTATATAAGGCATTGGTGAGGCTGAATTTAGAGTATTGTGTACAGTTTTGGTCACCGAGTTACAGGAAGGATGTAAATAAGGTTGAAAAAGTGCAGGGAAGGTTCACAAGGATGTTTCCGGGACTTGAGAAGTTACAGAGAGAGATTGAATAGGTTAGGACGATATTCACTGGAGCGTAGAAGAATGAGGGGAGATTTGGTGAAGTTGTCCAAGAGTTTGATGGGTACAGATAGAGTGAATGCAAGCAGGCTTTTTCTACTGTGGCTTGGGGAGGAAAAAAAAACAAAGGGCATGGGTTAGGAGTGAAAGGAGAAAAGTTCAAAGGGAATGTTAGGGGGTTTTTTTCAACGCAGAGTGGTGGGAGTGTGGATGAGCTGCTGGATAAAGTGGTAAACGCAGGGTCACTAGTAACATTTAAGAAAAACTTGGACAGATATGGTCCAAGTGCAGGTCAGTGGGATGGCAAAAAATGGTTCAGCCCTCCCAGCCCAAAGATGTGGGCAATGTACCAGTGAAACACACTGAGTGCCATCTGCCCAAGCCACAGCCAACGTGGCAATCACCCTCAGCCCAGACAGAGTGAAGGGCCAGGTTAATGGCGGAGTTTAAGATGCTGAACCCAGCACCGGAGAAAAGGGGGCCCAATGGGTGACAATGTCCAGGCAGCGTGAACCAGATGCTCAAGCACAGCCCCTCCTCCCTCACTTTCTCTCACCCCCCTCCTTTCCCCCC